>NC_140111.1:3593916-4193916 GCF_964237585.1 Gallinula chloropus | reverse complement strand
ACCCATTATTATGGTGTATTTGGCATGTGCTTTTCCTAAGCTCAACAGAGTAAACCCCAGCCAACTCAAGGCCTGACTCGTCACTGAGCAAGACCGAACCAATCAGTGATGGTCACAGCACCTCTGGGAATCACATTTAAGAAGAAAAAACCCCAAACCAGTGCAAGCAGCTGCATTTTTCCACCAGAGAAGGGAGTGAGAAGATGTAAGAAACTGTGCGGGCACCAAGGTCAGTGAAGAAGAAGGTGGGGGGGGGGGTATGAGGCGCTCCATGTGCTGGAGAGAGACATTCCCTTGCAGCCTGTGAAGAAGACCATGGTGAAGCAGGCTGTCCCCCTGCAGCCCATGGATAATGATGGGGAGCAGAGATTCCTGCTGCAGCCTGTGGAGAGACTGACCCATGCCACAGCAGGTTTCCTGGGGGACTTGTGACTCTGGTGGGGGGACCAGGCTGGAACAGTCTGGGCCCAAAGGTCAGCACCCCATGGCAGAGAGCTGTGGTGAGGAGATGATGCCCTGAATAAAAGGATCATCAGTGGAGAAGTTCATGGAGGACTGGCTCTTGTGGGTGGGACCCCGTGCTGGAGCAGGGGAAGAGTGTGAGGAATGCCACCCCCTCTCACCCTCCACCTAAGAGGGAAAACAATTTGTGAGGAACTGACCAAAACCCCCCATTCCCCCATCCCCTGCCCCTCCCTGTGCCACGAGGGGGGGTGGGGAGAAGGGAGAGAAATCATGAATAAAGGTGTCAGCTAAGGAGGGAGGGACGGGGGGAGGTGTTTTAAGATCTGGTTGCACTTCTCCTTAGCTGACTCTGGTGTCACTGGGTGTGCAGTGTGGTGCAATAAATTAGATGGTTCTCTTTCTGTTATTCTTAGTTGAGTCTATTTTGCCCGTTGACGCTGATTGCAGAATTATCTCTCCTTGTCCTTATCTCGACTCTTAAGCCTCTCAATATATATTTTCTCCCCTGTCCAGCTGAAAAGGGGAGTGAGAGAGTGGCTTTGGTGGGTGTCTGGCCTCCAGCCATGGTCAAACCACCACAACCACCTCTGTGGGCAACCTGTTCCTGTGTTTCACCACCCTCACAGTAGAGATTTTTTCCTTATATCTAGTCTAAATCTACTGTCTTTTATTTTAAACCATTACACCTTGGCCCCTCAGTCCATGCCCTGTAAACAGTGCCTCTACAGCATGCTTGTATGCCCCTTCAGATATTGGAAGGCTGCAACAAGGTCTCCCTGCATCCATCTTCTCCAGGATGAACTACCACATGCTCTCAGCCTGTTTGCCAAAGAGAGGTGTTCTAGCCCTCAGATCATCTCGGTGGCTATCCTCTGGACTCACTCCAACAGCTCCATGTCCTTATGCTGGGGACCCAAAAGGGGGATAAAGAACTCTAGGTGGGGTCTCACAAGAGTGGAGTAGAGTGGAAGAATCATTCGTCTCCCTCATCCTGCTGATCACCACTCTTTGGATGCGTCCCAGGAAAACCACTGGCTTTCAGGGCAGCAGCCACACATTGGCAGCTCATGTTCAGCTTCTCATTAACAAATACCCCCAAGTCCTTCTCCTCAGGTCTGCTGTCAATCCATCCTCTGCTCAGCCTGTAGTTAGGCTTGGGATAGAGTGTTTGAAAAGAGTCATTTAAGTTGGTCCCCTGGGGAAGCCGCCTTCCCCGCGGTAGTGGTTGGAATTCCTTTGCGGAACTTCACCCGTGCTGCCCTTGTGGTTTCTGTTACCTCAGAAGCCTCTGGTCCAACTCCATAAGGCTTCAAGTGTGCTGCAGTGTACCCAGCATGTCTGCAAGCAACAGGCTGAGGGTCCTCACTGGAACCCTGTCCCTCTGAGCTTGGCTTGTCATCCCACAGCTTATAACAGGCAAGCCTAATATAGTTCCCCTCCCCTTCAAGTCTAGTTTAAAGCTCTGTCAATGAGGCCCGCATGGGCCTTCTTGCCCAAGGTCACACTCAGGTGGCTAGTACCTAGACCTCCATATATACAGACTTAGACAGAATAGAAAGTTCCTTGTGATGAAAAATAAGCAGAAATTTAATGTAATAGGAAGATAGGAGACACTCTGGGGAGGGCCAGACAAGTTTACCAAACATCCACTTTTCACACTTTGATGGTCCTTTTTATCCCTTTATTCCTCTGTTTTGCCACATGTGCCTCTCCAAATCACCTGAATATTTCCCTTTCCCCAGTTTTGGTCCCTTCTCCTAATATCCCATTAAATGTCTTGTGTAATCCCAATGAGCAATCCCATAATGTATCCCAAATTGCTGGGCAGTAATCCCCCCTCAGTTTAAGCCAATCCCACTAACTCATATTCCCTTCCTTTCCCTTACCCTCTCTCCCCTTCCCTTCCCTCCTCTGCGCGTTTCCCAGCCAGTGTTTTGATCTTTCCACACTGTTGTTGCAACCTGTCTTTCTCCATCCCACCTCCCCTGCTCCAGAAAGAAACTCTCCCCACCTGAAAACTCTCAGTCCTTCCATCATGCTTGTACATCATGGAGAACAGCTGTTTCCAACTTCCTTGCTGCTTCCCACATGTTATGTTTCTTTAGGCTCTAGATCAGTGGCCTGCGCTGGTGCCCAGCACGGGAGTGCCCCAAGCCAATGTCTTACATGCGACACCACTGGCACTTGAGACTCATCTTCTGCTGGCACTGATGCACTCCTGGCCCAGGAATCCTTGGGCCTCCCACGTCAGCACTGAATTGGAACCCTCAAGGGGGAGTGGGCACAGCCAAACAAGGAAATGACAAGGCTTCAGGAAACCAAGCACAGCCCATATCATTACCTGGGATGTTTTGCATTTCAGATGAGCTTCTCAGAAAAGTATGGCTTCCACAGAGGCTTCCTCTGGACCTGGGGCAGTGCAGGGACGGTATAAAAGCCATCCCAGCTCTTGCCTCTCTCATTCGCTTCACTCCTCTTCTTCTCCTTTGGAAGCAAGTGAGTTGAAAGCTCTGTCCTGCACTGGGACAGGGGGCTGCCTGAGCTGGGAGGGGAAGCAGGGAGAAAGTGTGGTGTGGAGTGGGGCTGGGCTGAGGTTGGGTTCTTGGTTTGGAAAGAGCTTTCCTGGGCTCCGTTCTCTTTGCATGGTGCCCAAGGGGGTGGGTAAAGCAGTAGGTGGGCACCCTGCAAAGACTCTATCTCCTCACCTGCCACATGCCATGGTTCCCTCATGATGGGATGACAGGCTGCTCCTCACCCACAGCTCATGCTCTCTTCCCCCTCTCTCTCTCCAGGTACACCTCCATCCCTGCAACATGTCCTGCTACACCCAGTGCCAGCCCTGCTGCCAGCCCTGTGGCCCAACCCCGCTGGCCA
Organism: Gallinula chloropus; assembly: GCF_964237585.1. Lineage (NCBI taxonomy): Eukaryota > Metazoa > Chordata > Aves > Gruiformes > Rallidae > Gallinula > Gallinula chloropus. Next base: position 4,190,577 of record NC_140111.1, on the reverse strand, counting down.
ACAGCTGCAATGAGCCCTGCTGCAGGCAGTGCCAGTCTTCTGTTGTTGTCATCGAGCCCTCCCCCGTGGTGGTGACCCTGCCCGGCCCCATCCTCAGCTCCTACCCACAGAACACCGTCGTGGGCTCCTCCACCTCCGCTGCTGTTGGCAGCATCCTCAGCTGTGATGGAGTGCCCATCTGCTCTGGGGGCTTTGACCTCTCCTGCATCACCAACCGCTACTGTGGCAACAGATGCCTCCCCTGCTAAAGCTGCTGCAGGCAGCCCCACAGGAGGACCCCCCACAGGAACCCAGAAGACTGTAATGGACTGAGCATGGAGATCCTGGCCATCATTTTCAGAGGCACCAAGCATCCGTGCCTTCTGCTGCAAAGGAAGGCAGGAAGAGGCATGCCTGAGCTCTCTGAAAATATGGCCCTTGCCTTCCTTACCTGTTTCTCTCTCTTCTCTCTCTCTCTTTTCTCTGCTGCTTTCTGCTGCCCTGGGCTGTGAGCACCTGCCAAGGCCTAGCCCAAGAAGGACCTACTGCCCCCCTCTCTCTCTGGGGCAGTCAGGCAGGCAGGCAGACACCCAGTGAAAACTTTTCTGGCAAAAGACTTCTCCTGGGTAAAGTCTCCTAGCCACCCTGGTACTCCCTGCACTCTGGTCCCCACCCCGAGGACCTCCTTTCCCTCTTTCAATTCATTAAAGTTCTGCTGCATCCCAGCCTGAGTCTCTGTGTGGTCCTTCTGGCTCTGGACACTCTCCCTATTGTCCAGAGAGAAAGGTGACACTCTGGGGTGGTGGGAAGGTCTTGTAGGCATCAAGGAAAGGCATTGTTATACCCACAGGAAGGGGAGGGTGAGACACAGGCAGTGGACTCCTTTCAAGGAGTCAAGCTGTCCCTTGCTGCTGAGAAGATGTCCCTGGCTCCTGCAGGCCTAGCAGCCCTCAGGGCCTGCCTGGCTGCGTCCCTGCACACAGATGCCCTCCTCAGCCTTTGAGCATGCCCTGTGGAATATAGGGTGCCCAAGCACTGTCCAAGTGAGGAGGTCATCTCCCTGGCCTCACTGGGTGGCTCTGGGAGCTGCTTTTGCTTCCATCAGCACCTGTGAGCCCTTCCAGTTGTCTTCAGGAGGGCCTGTCTCCCTGTGGCCTGTGTGGTTGTAGCTGTGGTGGTTGTGGGACAGGTTGCCCCTCACAGGCCCCTGTGTTTTTCTCTGACATTTCACAATCCACACATGATTTGTGCTTTCTACAAGAGTGATGTGCAGCACCTTATTGCCTTTCACACCCATTGTTCTCACCAGGCCTCCCACTCCTTTCCTCTGCAACCACCCTCCCACATGTGTAATATTTTTGCCCCTGGAGGCAGTCAAGCACTATGTCACTGGTTGCTTATTCCTGCCCTGTTGAATTGGAGATCGAACCAGAAGAATGAAGTGAGAAATCTTGTGGGATGAGATAAAGACAGTTTAATAAGTAAAGCAAACAATCACACAAGTAAAGCAAAACAAGGAAGTCACCACTTCAGCACGTCAGATGTTCAGCCATGTCCAGTAAAAGCAGGGCTCCAGCAGGTATCATAGGTCCTTGTGAGGACAAAATCCATCATTCCAAATGGCCCTTACTCTATTCTTCTTCCCCAAGCTTTATATGCTGTATATTTTCATGTTATGAATTAACCCTTTGGTTAGCTGGTTTTTGCTGTTCCAGTCTTGTTTGCTTCCAACTTCTTGTGCACCCATAGTCTACTATAGTAGGGCAGTGTGAGAAGCAGAAACAGCCTCAACTCTTTGTAATCACTGCTCAACAATAACAAAAGCATCCCTGTATTAACACTGTTTTCAGCACAAATCCCAATCGTGGTCCCACACCAGTTAGTATGAAGAAACCTAACTATCCCAGCCAAACCCAGTACATTCTCCAACCCTTATTTCATACAGTTTACATCATGCTGTTCCCATACTAGCCAATACATCCTCATTTACCACAACCTGGTCTTCCCATCCTTTCATATGTGCACAGATGTGATTCCCTTAGTCTATGGATCACCCTTGTATGATGTCTGTAAAATGTCCATAAATGTCTACTGAGTGTATTTCATCCATGACTTTGGGCTCCATCTGTTATGGTTGTCACTCAAGATAGGAGAAGTTGTATGTTGCATAGAGTTACAGGGCTTGTCCTCCATTGGCTTGAGTAGTGCCTGCTATAGTACTTCCTGTAACATTCCCATATCTCAGATCATTGATTATCACAATATAAAGGTTAATCTGTTGTACTCTCCACCCTTGGACCCTTTGGACTAGGTGATAGAGTTTAAAATTCAAATTAATTCCTCTCCTTGCCCCTGCTTTGGTGTGGATTTATCCACAGACCACAATTCTGTAGGGGTGTACTTGCTGAAGTGTGGCCTTATTTATGAGCCACAGTCTCTTCAGCGGTAGACTTGCTGTGTCATAGACTTATCCACAGCCACAGATGCTTTGAGGTGTTTTAGCATGGCCTCGTGCACAGCCACTTATGCTTCAAGGTGTACTTGCTGTGTCATGGACTTTTCCATAGCCACAGATGCTTCAAGCTGTGCCTTCTCAGCTGTCGACTTATCCTTAGGCCACAATCCCTTCAAGGTGTGCCTGCTGTGGCACTGAAATAAGCACAACCACAGATGCTTCAGGGTGCCCTTCTCTCGTGTGGACTCATCCACAGGCCACAGTCCCTTCAGCTTGAGGGAAAAAGTGCACCTGGCAGCAGAGCAATGAGGATTGTATGAGGGGAATCTCATCTGGTCCAATGGGGCTTGGTGTTCCTGAGCCCCTATTTCAAACAAAACAGTGTCTTCAGGAGTTCTTTGTCTTTTCCATACCCACAGAATTGTGGATGCTTCAGGAGTGCCAGCAATTTAATCATCACTGTAAGACAAGGGTGTAGGTTTAGGAATAGATTTTCAAGTATCATAAGAAAGAATACCTAGATGCTGGCATTAATAGTGGCACCATATGACTTTACCACAAACTCAGTAGACTTGAAAACCAGCAGTGAGCCAGATGCAATGACATGAACATCAACAACCAAAGTGAGACAAGGGCAAGGGGTAATGGGTTTAAAATAAAAAAGGGTAGATTTAAGTTAGATATAAGGAAAAAACATCTTTAGTGTGAGGGTGGTGAGACTCTGAAACAAGTTGCCCAGAGAAGTTGTAGATGCTCCACCCCTGGGAGTGTTCAAGGCCAGGTTGGATGGGGAAGCATGGTTTAGTGGAAGGTGTCCCTGCCCATGGCAGCAGGGTTGGAACCATGTGCTTTTTAAAGTCCCTTCCTCCCTAATCCATTTTATGATTCTATGAAATTAAAATTCAGAGAAAAAAAAATTCTAATGTTGGTCATGTTATCCACAGAATCACAGAATGACCAGCTTGGAAAAGATCATCAAGTCCAACTGTACCTGTCCTCTACTAAACCATATCTCTAAGTACTTCATCTACCTGACTTTTCAACACATCCAGGGATGGTGACTCAGCCCCTCCCTGGGCAGCCTGTTCCACATCCTGACAACTTCTTCAGTGAAGAATTTTTTCCTAACATCTGGTCTGACCCTTCCCTGGCACAGCTTGAGGCCATTTCCCCTTGTCCTATCACCTGTTACTTGGAATTAACCAGATGGTGCATTTTCTGGTAATATTTGGACTCAGCCTGCAGCCCCTGAACATAGGTTGAATTCCTGACCAGAGACATTGTGTGTACACATACCCAGTGCATCCCCCAGTTCCCTGTAGGAGCCACTCCTGCCCTTGGCTTTGATTGTGTTGTGGAGTGAGGCACAGCTGTGCCAAGGAAAGGCATGTTTTTAAAAATAGTAGATAGGAAAGGCACATCGGAATGGGAACTGCTGGCAACTTTGAGATGGTCATTACCTCTTTGCCCTTGGGCAATGAGAGACTACTTGCTGTCCACAGGATAAGCTAGGATGTAGTTGAGAAACCTCCACACAGACCAAAAGACCTTCTGGCTTGGTATCAACTTCATGCCAGAGACAAGTCGATTCCCACAGTCCCAGATGTGGATAGGTACAGTCATCCCTCCTCGACTTCTCCAGTTCAACTACTCTTATGTGATGGGGCTGTTGTCCCAAACAGTGCCCAAGAACATCAGTCAAAGCTAGTGAGATCACTTTTGAACCTAGAGCTGCCCAAAAGAGACAGCTCACAAATGCTGCTGAGTGCAGAAAAATGTCCTACTGTCACCACCACATGCCAAGGTGAGGTAAGAGCCTCTACTCTCACACAGAGCCTTTCAGGATTAGAACTGAGTCCTGACAGTGATGTAGTCTTAGAGGGCTTCTTCCTAAGAAAATATTGTTTATACTTGAGGAACATCAGGTACCACAGGGCTGCTATGGGAGTTTGAGAGCTGTTTGTGGTCCTGGATCTTTTCTGACCCATGGGGGTGTTGGGTTGACATCAAACTGGGACTTGAGTGTTGTTTTCTAAGGCCTGGTCAGAACGTACTTGTGAATCAACTCAATCCTGCCTGTCTGTGCAACAGCTGGGTGAAGACAGTTGCTGCACCAAGTGATCATGGTGTCCCATGGGGACCTTGTCCTTACTCTCTCTGCCCAAGGATCTGTCCATGCTCCTACCTGGGGGCTGTTTTTGAGGCTATTCACCTCCTGAGGATTTTCCATTCATTCTGTACTTCAGGGCTATCTTCTTTCTGAGCCTCCACCTCCAACACAGCTCCACTGAGAGCAGGAGGAACTGTCTTCCCCAACAGCTCACTTAATGCTGACCTATCCATGGACTGTTGCAGGCCCCCAGTGACACACTAGAGGTCAGTGGAAGACAGGCTTCCCATCTGCAGGACACACTCCAGAACCCAGGAAGCATTTCTGAGCAGGGATGAATCAAGGCAGTCCCTGGTGACCACTGCCATTTGGGCACCTGACAACATCTTTCTCAGGTCCAAGAGACACTGTACAAAGTTTCCCACTGTTGAGTTCCCCAGAGTACATGTGCCATGTGCCCTTACATCATATTGATTTGATCAGAACAGTACTTCTGTCTCTAGGTAGCTTGTGAGAACATCTTGAGAGGGAAGGACCATACAGAAGCTCAGGTTTGATTGCAGCAGAACTTTAATGATTTAAAAGAGGGAAATGAGGTAAAAATGTAGTCTTTTTTATGCAGGGAATACCAGATAATCCCAGAGCCTGTGCCCTGAGGCCAGGGTGGAATTCGCAAAAGGTGTCCAAGTGCCGACACCACAAAGGGAAGGGGCAGAAAGCTTCTCCAGGGCTGGCTTTGTAAAAACCCATGGCCTTGTGGAGCAGAAGGCAGCAGAGGAAAGAGAGAGAGAAAGAAGAAGAGGCAAACAAGTTATACATTGTCCATGCTTTCAGAGAGTTCAGGCATGCCTCTTCCTGCCTTCCTTTGCAGCTGGAGGCATGGATGCTCAGCCCCTCTGAAAGTGGTGTCCTCAGACCAACATAGACTTCTGCATTCCTGGGGGTCCTTTCATGGGAGGTCAGCAGGGCTTTAGCAGGGGCACCTCCTTCCACAGTAGCGGCTGGTGATGCAGGAGAGGTCCAAGCCCCCAGAGGAGATGGGCACTCCGTCACAGCTGAGGATGCTGCCAACAGCAGCGGAGGTGGAGGAGCCCACGACGGTGTTCTGTGGGTAGGAGCTGAGGATGGGGCCGGGCAGGGTCACCACCACAGGGGAGGGCTCAATGACCACAGTGGAGCTCTGGCACTGCCTGACACAGGGCTCATTGCAGCTGTTGGCCAGTGGGGTCGGGCCGCAGGGCTGGCAGCAGGGCTGGCACTGGGTGTAGCAGGACATGTTGCAGGGATGGAGGTGTACCTGGAGAGAGGGTAAGGAGGCACCCAAGGCATGTGCCAGGCAAGGAGATAAGAGTCTGTGCATGGGGACCCACCTTCCTCTTTGTCTATCCCCTTGGGCACCGTGCAAAGAGAACAGGGCCCGGTAAAGCTGCTTCCAAACCAAGAACCCAACCTCAGCCCAGACCCAGTCCCTCTCCCCACCAAACCTTCTTCCTGCTTCCCCTCCCAGTATAGTCCCTAGCAGAGGACAGACATTATCTTACATATCCACTGAGACATCACTTCATTCTATAATAGTAGAAGGGACATCAGACTCACCTGGTTCCCAAGGAGAAGGGGAGTGAAGTGGATGAGAGATGGAGAGCCTGCGTTGGCTTTTATACTCTGCCTGTACAGCCTCAGGCCCAGAGGTAGCGTTAGGAGGATTCATAATTTTCTGACAAGCTCGTCTGAAATGTAAGACATCCCAGCTAATGATACAGACTGTCCTTCTGTTTCCTGGTGCCTTTTCATTTCTTTGTTTATGCCATGCTCATTCCCTCATAGGTGATGGTTTTGAATGTTGGAATCAGAGTTCCTGGCATTTCTGGGGCAGGAACATATCATTAAAGGCAGAACACTTACAGGAATTGCTGTAAGGGTCCTATACAGAGTAGGGACACTGTCCTAGGGCACTCCTAGGGGGATTATTTTCAACCCCATTGACAGGAAAGACCAATCTACTCTCAGCCCTGCAATCATTGACCAAGATACACAAAGACTCCTATACATGAGGACACACCTTGTCCTTTTCCTCCACTCCTCCCCATCCCTTTCTGACTGTGTCTGGTTTTTCTCTTCACAAGCAAGTGGACTGAACTAATGAGTTTCAACATTTCTCCTCCTAACACCAACCTTGGGATATATTTCCTATGCTGTTTAGCTTCCTTCACACTCTAAGCCATGTCTGGGGATTCCCAGTCAATCCATGTCTTGGGTCTTAAAGTGCCCTGGGGTGCTCCTGCCTTGCTAGGGTTGTGTCTAGTTGAATCCACAGGTGATGATATGTAGGCATTTTTGCTTGATGGGGTCACTTAAGTGTATGATAAATTTCTTTAAGTGCATGGTGTGGGCAAATTTGCATGCAAATCCATGCAAGTGAGCATGAGCAAGTCTGTTTGTACATATCTGGCTCTCATCACAACAAGAAATGGGGGTCATGGCGGGGGCCCTTTCCACTTCTGTGTCCACAGAGATGCAGATTCTGCAGGCCAGAAAGGGCCTAACTTCAGCAAAGCTGTGACAGGTCCCAGGTGGAGAGGTGCCCCAGCAGCAGGCACTGGGATGTAGCTTCTGTTTCCTTTGCCCTTCGTTTCCTCACCCTCAAAAATATCATTCTCTACTACTGCAGATTTCAGAGACCAAAAAGGACTCCTACACTCCAGTTTGGAAATTCTGTATAATGCAACATACAAATGGTTGAAGTTCCTTAGCACTGCTGTCCCTGCAGGCTAGGTCACCTCTCTCCTCCTCAGTGTTAAGGAGCTAAAAAGAGCATTAGCTTGGTGTCCAGGGAGAAATGCCAGGAAATCCTGCCCACCTTGTGTGGGGAAACTGTGAGCAGATCTGCTTCCAGGGCTGTGTTGTCTCTGTGCCTGTCTCCATGGAGACAAGAGCAAGGATGGCAGGACCGGTGGAGACCATGGCCAACCATGTAGCAGAGGGAGGCATGGATGTCAAATGAGAGTCAAGGTGGGAAGCCAAGGCTGGAAGCTGGTGACAACAGAAGTTCTGTCAGTAGGAAAAAGGCTCCCTCTCCACTTGCAGACTTCAAGAACAACTTCAGAACAGGTGCTGTTGCCTGGAAACTGGTAAGGACAAAAGGTGCATTATGGAATTCATCAGAGGGAGCTGTGTTCAAACAATTTTTTCTCCATGAAGGAGAAAAGACCTGTAACACCTTTAGGAGACTTCCTCTTTTAGTAATCTTAAGCACCAGTTGGCTAACCTGACCTGATGTCTCCAGAGGTTTCTTGTTTGACAGAGGGCAGATGTAATGGGGACAGTTGAGCTTGTCTTGCCTTTGGACTATTACCCTTTGCTGCTCTTTGATGTGGGCCCCAATGATAATGGACAAAGTGTTTCTAGAGTGATTACAGAGCTCTGGGATGAAGTAAGGGTGTGAGGGCCCAAACTGGAAAGGCTTGAGTAGAAAACAACTTATCCAGTGGATCAACACCTGACTGCGTGCTTTGTGTTGCAGGCAGATCTTTGGTTTTGATTGCCAGAGAACTGTCTTTAATGAATGAGGACTACTGATTAAGGACTGGAAATACTTGACAAAGTCATGCAACAGTGTCTTTGCAGTCAGATGTGCTAACAAGGAGAGAGCTCTAAAGTAGGTATGGCAAGGGAGGTTTACCATAAAGGAAAGAGAAGTGAGAGAATAAGGACTAGAACAGAGAGCTAAAAAGCAATGTCCATATAATTCTGATAATGCACTAGTCTTAGTTTTAAAAAATAGGTTTTAAAATTAAAAGGTATGAAGCTACCCCCTCTCTACACTGTAAAAGTTGAGCATATCACAATGAACTCTTGTCCAAGAAGCTATTTCAGTTGACAGATGGACCCCCACCCCAAATACTCACAGCTTTGTTCTGCCACCTTGCTCTTACCTCTGAGGGGTAGCGAAGGTGATAGATGGATTTAGATGACTGTACTACTAAGTTTGGAGGACACAATGTGGGTCTTTCTGTGTGATGGCAAATGCTTCGTGCTCTTTGCAGGCAAGTGCCATTTGTAAATTCAGTACAGTGAAATTCCCACCGACTGCAAAAGGGGAAGTATTCCTCTGGGAAAAATATTCTAAGGCACATGGAAAATAAGGAAATGATTGCTGACAGTCAACATGGCTTCACCAAGGGCAAATTGTTCCTGACAAATTTGGTGGCCTTCTATGATGGTGTTACAATGTTGGTGGGTACGGGAAGAGAAAATGATGTCATCTACCTGGACTAATGCAAAGCATTTGACACTGTTCTGTACAACACCCTTGTCACAAAACTGGGGATACATGGATTTGATATGTGGACCACTTGGTAGCTAAACGATTAGCTGGATGAGATGATCCTCCCCATCTGTTTTGCTCTGGTAAGGCTGTTGTGGTTTAACCTGGCCAGCAGCTAAAATGACACAATTGTTTTCTCCCCTTCCCCTCCTAGTGGGAATCAAAAGGAAATAAAATCAAAAAGGAAAAAAAAAAGTAAAACTTATGCACTGAGATGAAGATGGTGTAGTAGGACAAAAAATGTTAATAACAATAATAAGAACAACAATAAAAGAATATCAAAAGCACATTTTCTCAACACCTGAAGTGAGGTGATTCTCCCCCTTTATTCTGTTCTGGTGACACTGTGGTGATTTAATCATCTGGCAGCTAAGACTAAAGGAAATGGTCAGCTAGTTCTCAAGTTGAATTACCACCTGCACACCCCTTCCCCCACCCCCTCCCCGGTTATATATGGAGCATGATGTCATATGTTATGGAATAGCCCTTTGGCCAGTTTGAGTTAACGGCCCTGGCTGTGTCCCCTCCCAGCTTCTTAGGACCCCCTACCTTGGCACTGGCAGGCCAGTATTAAAAGCTGAAAAGTCCTTGACTGCTTGGAAACAACTAAACCCAACAATGTGTTAGCAACATTGTTCTCATCCTAAATGCAAAGCACAGCACTATACCAGCCTCTAGGAAGAAAATTACCTTTATTCTTCCAAAACAATGATGGAGATCCCACTTGGAGCACTGTGTTGAGCTCTGGGATCCCCAGTACAAGAAAGACATGGAGCTGCTGGAGCAAGGTCCTCAGTGTCCTTGTTTGGAGACCAATGTATTTGTATTTTCCCTAACCTGATGTGCATGGACATGGGCAATTGACTGGCAAGCTTCATGTTGGACTAACAAGCAAGTTGGAGACCCTTGATCTGCAGAGGGATATTATATGAGCAGATGACCTTTACTGCTATTTGAGGGATCCTCAAGCATGATGTGCCTGTAAGACAAGTCTGTGAGTGTGTCCATCTGTTTGCTAGCAAGCATCAAGATGGACTTGTGGACAAGGGGGAGGTACATGTGGGGTGGGTGAGAGTCTTATACAGACCAAGTGGCCATGCTGATATTCAGGGATCCATTAATGTGTGTATGATTGCAAATCCAGAGAGTGGGGGCAGGTTTGCTTTCACAAGTGAACTTCCAACCTTATTAGCTGGGGAGGAGGAAGATGACATCTATCTGTATGTTTGGTGTGAATTACAGTGATGTTATATGTGGGTGTTGCTGAAGACAATGACTTGTCTGTGGCAATCTGTCCAGGCAACCCTATTGCTATTCTGTGTGTTTGTATATGTCTCTGGGTGTCAAGGTTTAACTCCAGCAGCAGGTAAGCACCATAGAGCTGCTCACTGAGTCCTGCCCAGCAGAATGGGGGAGAGAATGGGAAGAGCAAAAGTGTTTGAACCTGTAAACAGGAAAGCAGCTGCCTCTTGCATTAACCAGGGTGACAGAGGCCACTGGCTCTCTAGGTGAAATGGTCTGGACTCCAATAACTGCACACAAGCAATCACCAGGTTCCATAATCTGCTGAAGGCAGCCGGTTACAGCATCCCTCAGCATCCCTCAGAATCCTGGTGGCCTGCATTGGACTGGAATTGGAGTTCCAATGTATTTCTTGGCCTGTTTAATGGGGAAATTGTTCTGTCCTAAAGGAAAGAGGTTTTCATTACCCTTTTTAAACTTCCTTCTGTTCCTTGGACACATGCTCCCAGAAAACCTCCATCAAGGGCAGAATGGAAAAACCACCTTCTTCCTATGCTCTTCCTCAAAACAGGTTTGAAGGATGAGTGAATGGGGATGCAACAGAATAGAATGAGAGGTGCTAGATCATGTGGTAAAATCCCAGGTCCCAGACACACAAAGAGTTAATGGCAAGTGGGGAACCCGATTAATGCCCTCAGCCAGACAGTCATCACAGGATATTTGTCATCCCATTAAAAGCTCAGCAAGCCCAGGGGACCACAGAGGCACAATGGAAGTGGGGAACCCAAAATAAAGCACTGAGAAGAATCCATACTGTAGGCCTCACCACTATTGTCTGTATGTGAGACTCATCAAGGTTACTCTGCCTCTTCTATCTGTGCTGGAGGAAATGCTGGCTAGCTTTCCAGAGGATAGACAAGACTGCAGCAAGACCTACAAGGAAAGCTAAATCAATGCAATGAAAGTGGAAGCACTGCAGAAGCAATGGCTTGTAGCTAGAAAGCATAAGGGGACGTATGTAAGAAACAGCCTATCCTCTTCCTTGGCTGAGAGAGAGCTCGGAGCTGGAAATGACTGGTAACCAAAGGTGAGGGGCAACCTGTCCCACAACCACCACCACTGCTGCTACCACACTGGCCACAGGGAGACAGGTCCTCCTGAAGCAAGAGCCACCCACCTGGAAGGGCTCACAGGTGCTGATGGATGCAGAAACAGCTCCCAGAGCCACCACTACCACCCAGTGAGGCCAGGGAGATGACCTCCTCACTTGGACAGTGCTTGGGCTCCCCACTGTCTGCAGGGCAGGCTCAAAGGCTGTGGAGGGCATTTGTGTGCAGGGACGCAGCCAGACAGACCCTGAGGGCTGCTAGGCCTGCAGGAGCCAGGGACATCTTCTCAGCGGCAAGGGACAGCTTGACTCCTTGAAAGGAGTCCACTGCCTGTGTCTCACCCTCCCCTTCCTGTGGGTATGACAATGCCTTTCCTTGATGCCTGCAAGACCTCCCCACCTCCCCAGAGTGTCACCTTTCTCTCTGGACAATGGGAAGAGCGCCCAGAGCCAGAAGGACCACACAGAGACTCAAGCTGGGATGCAGCAGAACTTTAATGAATTGAAAGAGGGAAAGGAGGTCCTCGGGGTGGGGACCAGAGTGCAGGGAGTACCAGGGTGGCTAGGAGACTTTACCCAGGAGAAGTCTTTTGCCAGAAAAGAGTTTTCACTGAGTGTCTGTCTGCCTGCCTGAGTGCCCCAGAGAGAGAGGGGGGCAGTAGGTCCTTCTTGGGCTAGGCCTTGGCAGGTGCTCACAGCCCAGGGCAGCAGAAGGCAGCAGAGAAAAGAGAGAGAGAAAAGAGAGAGAAACAGGTAAGGAAGGCAAGGGCCATATTTTCAGAGAGCTCAGGCATGCCTCTTCCTGCCTTCCTTTGCAGCAGAAGGCACGGATGCTTGGTGCCTCTGAAAATGATGGCCAGGATCTCCATGCTCAGTCCATTACAGTCTTCTGGGTTCCTGTGGGGGGTCCTCCTGTGGGGCTGCCTGCAGCAGCTTTAGCAGGGGAGGCATCTGTTGCCACAGTAGCGGTTGGTGATGCAGGAGAGGTCAAAGCCCCCAGAGCAGATGGGCACTCCATCACAGCTGAGGATGCTGCCAACAGCAGCGGAGGTGGAGGAGCCCACGACGGTGTTCTGTGGGTAGGAGCTGAGGATGGGGCCGGGCAGGGTCACCACCACGGGGGAGGGCTCGATGACGACAACAGAAGACTGGCACTGCCTGCAGCAGGGCTCATTGCAGCTGTTGGCCAGCGGGGTCGGGCCACAGGGCTGGCAGCAGGGCTGGCACTGGGTGTAGCAGGACATGTTGCAGGGATGGAGGTGTACCTGGAGAAAGAGAGGGGGAAGAGAGCATGAGCTGTGGGTGAGGAGCAGCCTGTCATCCCATCATGAGGGACCCGAGGCATGTGGCAGGTGAGGATATAGAGTCTTTGCAGGGTGCCCACCTACTGCTTTACCCACCCCCTTGGGCACCGTGCAAAGAGAACGGAGCCCAGGAAAGCTCTTTCCAAACCAAGAACCCAACCTCAGCCCAGCCCCAGCCCCACTCCACACCACACCTTCTCCCTCCTTCCCCTCCCAGCTCAGGCAGCCCCCTGTCCCAGTGCAGGACAGAGCTTTCAACTCACTTGCTTCCAAAGGAGAGGAAGAGGAGTGAAGCGAATGAGAGAGGGAAGAGCTGGGATGGCTTTTATACTGTCCCTGCACTGCCCCAGGTCCAGAGGAAGCTTCTGTGGAAGCCATACTTTTCTGAGAAGCTCATCTGAAATGCAAAACATCCCAGGTAATGATATGGGCTGTGCTTGGTTTCCTGAAGCCTTGTCATTTCCTTGTTTGGCCGTGCCCACTCCCCCTTGAAGGCTCCGATTCAGTGCTGACATGGGAGGCTCAAGGATTCCTGGGCCAGGAGTGCATCAGTGCCAGCAGAAGATGAGTCTCGAGTGCCAGAGGTGTTGCGTGTAAGACATTGGCTTGGGGCACTCCCGTGCAGGGTACTCTTGTGGACATGTTCAAAGCCCCATGGGGAGGAAGGTCCCTTCTGCTCCTGGCCCTGTAATCCTCACCTGGATGCCAAAGGACTCCCTAGCTGGATGTGTCGCATTCCCTTTCTCCCAGACTCCAAGCTCTCTTGAAGTTCACTGCTCATTGGCTCTGCAGGGGGGTGGTCAGCACTGCTGCTTTTGTCTCTTTACCTCCTAACACTGCTGAGGAGGCCATGGTGGACCTGTTGGTCCTCCTGCACTCTGTGGTCTCTCTCTTGGTGTCCCCTACCAACAACACCACCACCATCAGTGTGTGTTAGATATTCAGGACCACGTGGGACTTTGTCCTGATCAATCTTCTCTCATTGACCCTGCTCTGAGCAGGAGGGTTGTACCAGATCTTCTCCAGAGGAACCTTCCAACCTCAACAATTCTGGGATTCTGGACCTCCGTGGTTGCCTACTCATCGGCCACACTGCTCAAGATGTGTAGAGGAGAACACTCTTTGGCAGCTGTGTGTCTCAGCTCTTCCAGCTCACAGTCATGGCCTATGACCCATCTGTAGCCATGTGCCAGCCCACGCCAGGGAAGGTCTTTCCCAGCCTCAACCAGGACAGAGAAGTGTCCGTCTTCAACAATGCTGGTGCTGCCTCTCCTCAAGCCACTGATCTAGAGCCCACAGAAACATAACATGTGGGAAGCAGTAAGGAAGTTGGGAACAGCTGTTCTCCAGGATGTACAAGCATGATGGAAAGACTGAGAGTGTCCAGGTGGGGAGAGTTTCTTTCTGGAGCAGGGGAGGTGGGATGGAGAAAGACAGGTTGCAACAACACTGTGGAAGGATCCACACACTGTCTGGGAAACATGCAGAGGAGGGAAGGGAAAGGAAGGGAAGGGAAGGGAAGGGAAGGGAAGGGAAGGGAAGGGAAGGGAAGGGAAGGGAAGGGAAGGGAAGGGAAGGGAAGGGAAGGGAAGGGAAGGGAAGGGAAGGGAAGGGAAGGGAAGGGAAGGGAAGGGAAGGGAAGGGAAGGGAAGGGAAGGGAAGGGAAGGGAAGGGAAGATGAGTTAGTGGGATTGGCTTAAACAGAGGGAGGATTACTGCCCAGCAATTTGGGACACATTATGGGATTGCTCATTGGGATTGCACAAGACATTTAATGGGGTATTTGGAGAAGGGACCAAAACCGGGGAAAGGGTAATATCCAGGTGATTTGGAAAGGCACATGTGGCAAAACAGAGGAATAAAGGGATAAAAAGGACCCTCAAAGTGTGAAAAGGTGGATGTTTAGTAAACTTGTCTGGCCCTCCCCAGAGCTTGATAACTGCAGTGTCTCCTATCTTCTTATTACATTAAATTTCTGCTTATTTCTCATCATGAGGAACTTTCTATTCTGTCTGAGTCTGTACATATGGAGGTCTAGGTACTAGCCACTGGAGTGGGACCTCGGGCAAGAAGTTTGTGTCTGCAGTGTTTGTGCCTGCTGGTGGATCCATAGGGCAACCACTGTTTAAAGCTAAGCTACTCCAGAGATCGACATGGGGGTGTGGGGTGGGGTGTATATATTATATATACACAAATATATATACACATATTCCCACTTAGGGACCTTCTGAGCAGCCAGAGAGAGGAACATGCCGATGCCCTTAGTACAAATGAAAAATGAGTACTGAGTGTGCCTGCCTGTGAGGAGCTGTGTGGTTTTCTTACGTGCATGTGTGCTTACTTACCTTCCTCATGGCTGGCTGTAGACACATGGAACTAAGGAAGCATTTCTACTGGGCTACCAGTATTGCTACCCCTGAAGAGGAAGTCCTGCAGCGCTTCAAGGAATCTTAGGCATGTAGGCCATGTTCAGCTTGTGGGTTCAGCTAGTGGGAGGAGAACACTCTCCAGAGGACATTGCATGAAACATCTTCCTTTTGTCATGTGCAGTGCCTATCAGACAAAGCCCAAGATCAAGGGGACCCTATATCCTATGGCTGTAGGGATAAACACAATAGCTTTCCTTAACCAGGGGGCCTGGGTTAAGGACCTTGCTAGGAAACGCAGTTCAAGAGGAATCAAAAGGCACTTCAGGACCTTGGGACAGATGCTGAGGGAATCTGGGGCTCAGCTTCTTTATGATAGACAAGTGTCTGTCAATACTTGACTCTGTGGCTGGTGTCACCACCACAGTTTGGGGGCTTTCGATACTGGGATGCCCTACACGGCACTGGGCTTGATGAAGTCAGATGGGATTCGCCTTTCTTAAAGGGGAAAGAGGGTCTTTGCCCAGGACCTAGCGGGCCTCATTGACAGAGCTTTGAACTAGACTTGAAGGGGAAGGAGAATTACACCAGGCTTGCCTGTGACAAGCCAAGCTCAGAGGGACAGGGTTCCAGTGAGGACCCTCAGCCTGTTGCTTGCAGACACGCTGGGTACACTGCAGCACACTTGAAGCCTTATGGAGTTGGACCAGAGGCTTCTGAGGTAACAGAAACCACAAGGGCAGCACGGGTGAAGTTCCTCAAAGGAATTCCAACCACTACCGCGGGGAAGGCGGCTTCCCCAGGGGACCAACTTAAATGACTCTTTTCAAACACTCTATCCCAAGCCTAACTACAGGCTGAGCAGAGGATGGATTGACAGCAGACCTGAGGAGAAGGACTTGGGGGTATTTGTTAATGAGAAGCTGAACATGAGCTGCCGATGTGTGGCTGCTGCCCTGAAAGCCAGTGGCTTTCCAGGGACGCATCCAAAGAGTGGTGATCAGCAGGATGAGGGAGATGTGTGTCTCACTCTCCCCTTCCTGTGGGTATGCCAGTGGCTTTCCTTGATGCCTGCAAGACCTCCCCAGAGTGTCACCTTTCACTCTGGACAATGAGAAGAGCATCCAGAGCCAGAAGGACCACACAGAGACTCAGGCTGGGATGCAGCAAAACTTTAATGAATTGAAAGAGGGAAAAGAGGTCCTCAGGGTGGGGACCAGAGTGCAGGGAGTACCAGTTTGGCTAGGAGACTTTACCCAGAAGAAGTCTTTTGCCAGGAAAGAGTTTGCAATGGGTGTCTATCTGCCCACCTGACTGCCCCAGAGAGAGAGAGGGGCAGTAGGTCCTTCTTGGGCTAGGCCTTGGCAGGTGCTCACAGCCCAGGGCAGCAGAAGGCAGCAGAGAAAAGAGAGAGAAAAGAGAGTGAGAAACAGGTAAGGGCCATATTTTCAGAGAGCTCAGGCATGCCTCTTCCTGCCTTCCGTTGCAGCAGAAGACATGGATGCTTGGTGCCTCTGAAAATGATGGCCAGGATCATCATGCTCAGTCCATTACAGTCTTCTGGGTTCCTGTGGGGGGTCCTCCTGTGGGGCTGCCTGCAGCAGCTTTAGCAGGGTTGGCATCTGTTGCCACAGTAGCGGCTGGTGATGCAGGAGAGGTCAAAGCCCCCAGAGTTGATGGGCACTCCATCACAGCTGAGGATGCTGCCAACAGCAGCGGAGGTGGAGGAGCCCACGACGGTGTTCTGTGGGTAGGAGCTGAGGATGGGGCCAGGCAGGGTCACCACCACGGGGGAGGGCTCGATGACCACGGTGGAGCTCTGGCACTGCCTGCAGCAGGGCTCATTGCAGCTGTTGGCCAGCGGGGTCGGGCCACAGGGCTGGCAGCAGGGCTGGCACTGGGTGTAGCAGGACATGTTGCAGGGATGGAGGTGTACCTGGAGAGAGAGAGGGGGAAGCAGAGCATGAGCAGTGGGTGAGGAGCAGCCTGTCAACCCATCATGAGATACCCGAGGCATGTGGCAGGTGAGGAGACAGAGTCTTTGCAGGGTGCCCACCTACCGCTTTACCCACCCCCTTGGGCACCGTGCAAAGAGAACGGAGCCCAGGAAAGCTCTTTCCAAACCAAGAACCCAACCTCAGCCCAGCCCCAGCCCCACTCCACACCACACCTTCTCCCTGCTTCCCCTCCCAGCTCAGGCAGCCCCCTGTCCCAGTGCAGGACAGAGCTTTCAACTCACTTGCTTCCAAAGGAGAAGAGGAGTGAAGCGAATGAGAGAGGGAAGAGCTGGGATGGCTTTTATACTGTCCCTGCACTGCCCCAGGTCCAGAGGAAGCTTCTGTGGAAGTAGTAATTTATGGAGAAGCTCATCTGAAATGCAAAACATCCCAGGTAATGATATGGGCTGTGCTTGGTTTCCTGAAGCTTTGTCATTTCCTTGTTTGGCTGTGCCCACTCCCCCTTGAAGGCTCCGATTCAGTGCTGACATGGGAGGCCCAAGGATTCCTGGGCCAGGAGTGCATCAGTGCCAGCAGAAGATGAGTCTCAAGTGCAAGAGATTTCATCTGTAGGACATTGGACTGGGGCACTCCTGTGCTGGGCACTGGCCCAGGGCACTTCTTTTCCTTATTTGAAGCCCCATGGGCAGGAAGGTCCCTTCTGTTCCTGGCCCTGCAATCCTCATTAGCTTCAGTAGCAGAGGGTTGTCAGCTCTTTGGCTCTTTTCCTCCTAACACATTGGGCATTGGAATGAGTTGCCCAGAGAGGTGGTGGAGTCCCTGTCCCTTGTGGTGTTTAAGGAAAGGTTGGATGAGGTGCTTAGGGACATGGTTTAGTAAGTGATGTGGGTGGTAAGGTGATGGTTGGACTGGATGATCTTGGGAGGTCCTTTCCAACCTTAATGTTTGTATGATTCTAAGAACACTGCTCTGAGGAGGCCATGGTGCTCCTTTTGGGACTTCTCCATTCTCTGGTCTCTGTTCGGGCACCTTTTACCAACAACAAAACCATTAGTGTGTCTAGGGCCTTGTCCTGTCCCAGGGTGCTGAGCCTGCTGAGTACTGCTGACAATGAAACACAGATACAACACAATTGTTGACTGTTAAGTGAATGAGCATGTTTCAGTGGAATCATAGATAAGGTCGTCTAGGTCAGCTCCCCTGCAGTACACCTCTCTTTTCCCAGCTTGGTTGTTCTGTTGTGCAGGCTTTGTTGTGAGCTCCTTCTTTATCCTGGAGCTATTTAATTAACAGCTATGCTAATTAACACTGTTAGCTTATTGTGGGGTTTGTGAAATCTGGTGTCATGCTGGCATAAGAAGAGACAACATTTAGGTGTGGCAACAGTTAAACATGCCCTGAGGTGGCCAGTCCCTGGGTTGCAAAGTGTGTTGAAATATTTGGGCAAATGCCAAGGACAGTTATCACCTCCCATAGTTTGGGATTTGACATTTGAAGAGGCTAGTAATTTCCATGCCACCTCATAAAATGGTGCTGGGGTGGGTTGATCTGGGCTAGATGCCAGGTGCCCACCATGCAACTTTATCACTCCCCTCCTCAGCAGGACAGGGTGGGACAAAGGCACACTGGAGGTGCTTTTCTCTGAGTAAGGCAGACATGTATAATGAAACCTTGACCTAGTGACTGAGTGGTTTTGGTGGTCAAATCCTATTTGATCTGAGGAAGGAGTCTGGCACAAGTCAGCCCACATCCGTGGAAGGTACCACTTATCACAGACATCAGAATTTCCACCTCCTCATGCACGACCTGGAATGCTCCTGTAGAATTTGTGCAGTGCAAGGTACAATCCCAGGGAGAGACCTGAGAACATCTCCTCCTGGCTGGGGCACAAGAAGAGCATGGCCAGCAGGCAAGGGAGGCCTTCTGCCCACTCTACTCTGCCCCTGTTTTCAGCATGGAGGTACACCAGGTAGCCTCAAAATCTCTGCTATGGGAAGCCATGGACACTGCTTCATCCTGCCCATCATCCCAGACCTGAGACTCTAAACACTGAATGTCAGTCCCAGTCCCATCCCTTCTTCCACACATTCCTTGTGTGGATCCCTTCTCACTGAAGTGCAGCCCGCATGCCTGGGAAGACAACTGCCACTGACTGCTGACAGCTGGATGGCAGCTGGGTGGCACCCTGCAGCTCTACTGCATCTTAGCTGCTCTACTGCCTCTTAGCTGCTGCTTCTTTTGCTTCCTGTGAGCCAGCTCCCTTTCTCCTTTAGACTCATTAAAGTTGTGTTGAATCCAAGCCTGGAGTCCTCCTTTCTTTCTGTGGCAAGTCTCCCAGTCTGCTCAGGGAAAGAGGTGGAGGAAGGAAGGAGAGGGTGGGACTCGCTGCAGTGCTGCTGTCTCCCCTGAACCTGAGGTTGACATCCCTGGCTGCTCCACAACCATTGGGCGTCAGTGAGAGGATGGCTCCAAACGGTGGGAGGTGCAGGGATGGGAAACAACAATGCCTGAGGAGAACTCACAGCCTCCCCTCTGCCTTCCACTCTACTCCATGACCTGGTCTAGGGTCCATGGCTTGTACACATGGGCTCAGGTAGTTGAAATAGGTACCTCACACAGTGTTCCAGTGCCTAGCCCAGCCCAGCTGCTGGCCAGACATGCAGGGCTGAGGGAATTCACATGTTAGTACTGGCATCAGCCTCACTCAGGCTACACAGTGGTGCCCGCACTGCCTGTGAACTCAGCACCCCCATGGCCCACTGCAGATTCAGAAGAGCACTGAGCCTCTGTCCTCTCTCCAGCCACCCTTTAAGTACTGTAATACTGTGATGAGGTCTGCCCTGAGCCTTCTCTTCTCATAGGACAGGTACTCCAGCCCTTTGATCATCTTTTCCATGATGTTAAATGGTCAGTCATCTCTCTCTGTCCTTATCTCGACCCATGTGCTCTTCTTCATATTTTCTCTCCCCTGTCCAGCTGAGGAGAGGGAGTGATAGAGTGGCTTTGGTGGGCACCTGGCACCTGGCCTCCTGCCAGAGTCAACCCATCGCTTATGGACAACTTGGAATTAAATCTGGAAAAAGATGGCAAAGACAGTAAGAAGGACTTTTTCAGGTACATCAGCAGCAAAAGGAAGACTAGGGAAAATGTGGGGCCGGAGCAGAATGTGTTGGGTGCCCTGGTGAAGGATGATACAGAGCAAGGGGAATTTCTGAATGCTTCTTCACTATGAGGGTGGTGAGGCACTGGAACATGTTGCCCAGGAAAGTGGTGGATGTCCCTTCCTTGGAAGTGTCCAAGACCAGATTAGACGGACAGTGAAAAGCCTGGTCTAGTGAGAAGTGTCCCTGCCCATGGTAGGGGAGTTGGAATTTGATGAACTTTAAGTTGCTTCCAGGCCCAACCTTTCTATGATTCTATGATTAGATGAATTCCACATGTGCGATGGGAAGAGGAGAGAATCCCAGGTGAGAGCTACCACAATCTTTGCCCAAGGGAGCTAGGTTAGGGTGAGACAACATCAAAGGTTACCACACTTTGGAAGCAGCTGTAATCACAGGATTCATGATCACATGAAATGAATTTACCATGTTGCACAAGTAAGAAAATCCACTGCAGTGAGTCCCAACCTCTCCCACCTTCATCCACCTCTTTCCCTGGGCAGACTGGGAGACTTGCCACAAAAAGGAAGGACTCAGAGGCCCAGGCTGGGATGCAACACAACTTTAATGAGTGTAAAGGAGAAAGAGAGGTGGTTCAAAGGGAGCACCAGGCACAGCCCCTAAGATGCGGTTGAGCTCCTGCAGGGTGTTGTCTGTCTGCAGGCCCTTCTGAAGGAGGGAGGCCAACAGGTGCCTGCAAGGGCAGGGTTGAAAGATGGAGACAGCACAGGAAATGGAGAGAGGAGAGTGGAAGAAGGAAACAGCTCTACGTTCAATGCCCTGAATCTCTATCTCCTCCCCAGCACCACGTTCTCAGGCCACGGGAGGTTCTTGCCAGGGGAGGCTGCCTGCAGCTTTAGCAGGGTTGGCATCTGTTGCCACAGTAGCGGCTGGTGATGCAGGAGAGGTCGAAGCCCCCAGAGCAGATGGGCACTCCATCACAGCTGAGGATGCTGCCAACAGCAGCGGAGGTGGAGGAGCCCACGATGGTGTTCTGTGGGAAGGAGCTGAGGATGGGGCCGGGCAGGGTCACCACCACAGCAGGGGGCTCGATGACCACGGTGGAGCTCTGGCACTGCCTGCAACAGGCCTCATTGCAGCTGCTGGCCAGCGGGGTCGGGCCGCAGGGCTGGCAAGGAGGGCAGCAGGGCTGGCAAGGAGGGCAGCAAGGCTGGCAGGGCTCGCAGCAGGGACGGCACTTCTCGGAGCAGGACATGGCTCTGGGTCAGAGGATCACCTGGGAGAAAGGGTCAGGGGAGGGAGCAAACCAGACACATGAGAAGCAGCACTGCACCCAACCACCAGGGAGGCAAGGCACTGGCTTGGCCCAGCATATGCTGCCCAGCTCAAGTCCCAGGAGCCACCTCAACTAAGGCCCAGCCCCTCTCTGTGCAAGACTCTCTCTCCCCGTCCCTCTCCCATGTGAAGCAGCTCCCAGCCGTGGGCTAGGACACACCGTATCATGGGCGACATACATCCAGGAAAGACCTGATCTTGAAGGAGAAGGAGAAGGAGAAGGAGAAGGAGAAGGAGAAGGAGAAGGAGAAGGAGAAGGAGAAGGAGAAGGAGAAGGAGAAGGAGAAGGAGAAGGAGAAGGAGAAGGAGAAGGAGAAGGAGAAGGAGAAGGAGAAGAGGCCTCAAACTCACCTGATTCCCAAGGAGAAAGAAGGAGAGAGAAGGCAATGAGAGAGCAGACACTTGGGCTGCCTTTTATAGGAGCCCTGCACTGCCTCAGGCCCACAGGCACCTTTGCAGAAGTAATAATGTTCTGACCAGCTCCTGTCAAATGCAAACCATCCCAGGTAATGGCATGGGCTGTCTCCTGGTTTCCTGCACTGCTGCCTTCTCATTTCCTGCCTTATGCCACGTGCTTTCCCATCTGAAGGCTTCTGTGAGTCCCGGCATGAGAGGCCCCAGGATTACCGGGGCAGAAAGACGTCAGCAGAAGCAGAACGCCCAGCTCCAGTGCTGATGGAGCACTGTGAAGGCCATTGCTGGGCCCCTGGGTCCTTCCATTGGCTCAACTGTGGCAAAAGGGTTCAGGAAATGGGCACTGCTCTTGTGCTTCTTGTCCAGATGCCCAAGGACTGCCATTTGAGAGGACATGGTACATCTGTTTATCTTGCTCCCCCCAAGTCTCTCTGATGGTTGTTCATTGTTTCACACAGGTGTTGCTTCCACTGGGAGGGTCTGACCCTCTTGCAGCACTAACAGTGCTGTCAGGACAATTTTTTGGGGCTCATTTGCCATGTGCACAGTGGCGCCTCTTTCTCTGCCAGTCAGATTCCTCCCTGATGCCTTCAGTCTGCCCTCCCAAGCTTTCCATCACTCCTGTTGATTTCCCTTCCTTCCCAGACAGCTGGTCCTCAAGGGACAGCAGAGCATGTCCACTGCTCCAAGGGGCACCAGGAAGCAGGGGGCAAGAAGACAGACAAAACCCATCTGGACACCGTTGTTGATAACGTGCTGAGGCTGAGCCTGCTTGAGAGGGGCATTGGACTGGGGGAACAACAGTTGAAGGAGCACAGCAACAGTTCTGCTCCTCTGGCCTTCAGAATATTTCCCTGGATTGGGCAGCTGGAGGGCATTTGGGCCTCTCCCATATTCAGTGGACCCTATAGGCTGTTGCCAAGCCCAGAGAGGTTGGCAACATTCTCCTGAGGGCAGCTGAAGGTAAAAGAGAGCTGAGAAACTGAAGTGCAGCCTGTATGCCTGGGAAGGCCACTGCCACTGACTGCTGCCATGAGCCATGACGGAAGAGGAGGACAGGGCACATACTCCCAAGCGTGAGTCCTGACCCGCCCTGGGGGACAAGCCAAGGATTTCAGGGCTGGGAGCAGCTGGGGCTCTTCCTGTCAGCAGGATGATAAAAACCCACATGGCAGTGCCCCAGGCTGACATCACCTGCCTCCACTGGACCCCTTGGCACTTAGTCCATGCCTTCTGCCCACACTGAGGCACGCTGGTCCCAGAACTCCTGGGGCTTCTCATCCCAGCTCTCAGAAGAACCACCCAAAAGGAAATGGGCATGACATAACCAGGAAATACAAAGGCAGTAGAGAGGGAAACAGCAACTCATCCTTCAGATGTTTCCGCTCACGAGGAGTGTCCTGGGAAATTGTTGCTTCTGCAGCAGGGCCTTTGGGCCTCAGGCAGTGTAGAGGCCAGTATAAAAGCCAGACCAACAGGCTGCTCTCTCAACCACTTCTGTCCCCACCTTCTCCTTGGAAAACAGGTGAGTTGGACGCCCCTTTTCCCCTACACCTCCTCATCTAGGACGGAGTCTTGTCTTCAAGGACTCCTCAGCTGATTTCTGCTGCTTGCTCTTTGGTCAGTGTTCTGTGACTGTGAGGATGGGAGAGAGGGGAGGAGAGAGGGTCTGTCATGGAGATAGGCTGGGACTGGGCTGAGGTAGCTTCTTGGCTACAGGCTGGGCAGGAGGATCTCTGGGCCTGGCTGCTCTTCAGGGAATCTGACAGGGGTCAGGCAATGTAGCCTATGTTCCCTCCTGCACAGTCTCTACCTCTTGAGCCAGGAGGGACCTTGGCTTCCTTTTTCTGGGGTTACAGGCTGTTGCTCAGAGGTTCCTGTGCTTTGTTTCCTCCCTGACCTCTCTCTCCCAGGTGCACCCTCTGGCCCAAGACATGTCCTGCTCTGACAAGTGCCTGCCCTGCCAGCCCTGCTGCCAGCCCTGTGGCCCGACCCCTCTGGCCAGCAGCTGCAATGAGCCCTGTTGCAGGCAGTGCCAGCCTTCTGTTGTGGTCATCGAGCCCTCCCCTGTGGTGGTGACCCTGCCCGGCCCCATCCTCAGCTCCTTCCCACAGAACACTGCTGTGGGCTCCTCCACCTCTGCTGCTGTTGGCAGCATCCTCAGCTGCAACGGAGTGCCCATCTGCTCTGGGGGCTTGGACCTCTCCTGCATCACCAGCCGCTACTGTGGCAACCGAAGGTGCCTCCCCTGCTAAAGTCACAGTTGTCCGCACAGACATGGAGGCCTGTGGACCCAGAAGATGATGATGCCTGACTGAATGACACAAAGCCATTGCTTTGTGAGGGGCTGGACATGCCTCTCCTCTCCAGCAAAGCTTTCTGCACTTTGGGAGGCACCAGCCTGGGTTCTCTGAAAACATCCTCCATGCCTCTCATTCCCTTCCTCCACTCTCTCCACCCTTTGCCTTTCTTGTTTTCCACTTCCGTGGACCATGATGCCCACCAAAGGCAGATTGGGAGCACCTTCCCTTTCCTCTTTCTCTGTTGACCAGTGAGTCTTTGCTGCCCAATTGGATCCTTCTAATTATTCCTCCTTTCAGAATGTCTTGTTTCTCTCCATGGACTCAATAAACGCTGCTGCATCATATCCTCAGGCTCTGTATGGTCCTTTGCTCTTCAGATGCTTTCTAAACTTTCTATGGAGAAAGCAGATATGCTGGGAGGGAACAAATGAGTGAGTGAGTGAGCATATGGACCCTGTCTTATTCTTAGAATTTTTGGAGGTGGTGTGGTATGGCTTTGTCATTTTCTGGGGTAGGAAGGGGGTGTGCACGGGTGGCACCATGGAACTTTCTGAGCAGCCAGGGATCAGTTTAGAAAGGTAAAACACTGACACAAGTAAATCTGACCAAGAAAAGGTTTTACAGATAAATCAATAAGAATGCTATAATGAGGGATAATGTGGGCCCTTTCCAGAATGGAAAAGGCGACCTGGCTACCCAGGATATGGAGAAGGCTGAGATATTCAAAGACTTTTTGCCTGAGTATTCACTGGAAAGAGCTCTAGCCACACAGCCCAATTCATGGAAAGCAAAGGCAGGGACTGGGAGTGTGAGGAACTGCCCACTGTAGGAGAAGATCGAGTTTGAGAACACCTAAGGAACCTGAAGGAACAAAAGCCCATGGGAGCTGATGGTAGGGGGTTGGAACTAGATGATCTGTAGGTCCCTTCCAACTGGTGAAGAGTCGCTCTCCCTGTTTTCCCCCAGCACAGTCCATCCATAGCAAAGGACACTGCCTTTGAAAGCTGGTGGTGTAAACAACCTCCCAAGGTCACCTGCAGCACTGGGGTCCTCCCATGAAGACAGAACAAGGGGGAATCAGCAGCTGTGGAGCATCCTGTGAGGCCAAGAGGGTTATTTTTCAGCAGACATGCACCAGGGGAAGGGATGAGGGTTGCTGGCTGTGGAGTAGCCAGAGACGTTTTTCTAAGTGGCAAGGGACAGGGACTGAAACACGCCCACACAGTGTCCTGCCCTACTCTGGGGGTTTGCCCCTGACTGGAGGCAAGACACACACCAGTCTCTCTCTCACTCCCCTTTTCAGGAACATGGGTGAAAATAATATATATTGAGAGGCTTAGAAGTGGAGGTAGGATGGGGAGAGATCATTCCACAGTCAGCGTCATGTGCAGAACAGAACCCACATGGAATGAAAAAAGAAAACCAACTCATTTATCACACTACACTACACACACTGCTTGGACTCCACTTTAGTAGTTATTTCCCCAGGTGTCGCAGGGGGAGATGGGGATGGAGGTTTCCATCCGATGCTCACAAGATGTTTTTGTTCTTAGGTAGGGCATGGGGGCATTCCTCACACTCCTCTACTGCTCCAGCCTGGGGTCTCACTGACAGGAGAGCCCTCTTTTTTCTTTTAAATATGAAGCACAGAGGTGCTGTAACCGTCTTGCATGGGCTTGGCCATGGTCAGTGGCGGGTTCGGCTTTGAATTGGCTCATATTTATTCTGTGGGGCCTAGGAAAGCTTGCAGGGGGTTCTGGCAGAAGCCAGCCCTGCAGCACCCCCTTCCTCCACCAGAAACTGACAAAGCTAAACCACACAACCTCCAACAATTCTAAGAATAAGAGAGTGTCCACATTCTCACTCACTCACTCACACATTTGTTCCCTCCCAGCATATCTGCTTTCTCCATAGAAAGTTCAGAAAGCATCTGAAGAGCAAAGGACCATACAGAGCCTGAGGGTACGATGCAGCAGTGTTTATTGAGTCCATGGAGGGAAACAAGACATTCTGAAAGGAGGAATAATTAGAAGGATCCAATAGGGCAGAAAAGACTCAGTGGCTCAGGGCTCCGTGTCTGTGCAGACAACTGTGGCTTTAGCAGGGGAGGCACCTTCTGCTGCCACAGTAGCGGCTGGTGATGCAGGAGAGGTCCAAGCCCCCAGAGCAGATGGGCACTCCGTTGCAGCTGAGGATGCTGCCAACAGCAGCGGAGGTGGAGGAGCCCACAGCGGTGTTCTGTGGGTAGGAGCTGAGGATGGGGCCGGGCAGGGTCACCACCACAGGGGAGGGCTCGATGACCACAACAGAAGGCTGGCACTGCCTGCAACAGGGCTCATTGCAGCTGCTGGCCAGAGGGGTCGGGCCGCAGGGCTGGCAGCAGGGCTGGCAGGGCAGGCACTTGTCAGAGCAGGACATGTCTTGGGCCAGAGGGTGCACCTGGGAGAGAGAGGTCAGGGAGGAAACAAAGCACAGGAACCTCTGAGCAACAGCCTGTAACCCCAGAAAAAGGAAGCCAAGGTCCCTCCTGGCTCAAGAGGTAGAGACTGTGCAGGAGGGAACATAGGCTACATTGCCTGACCCCTGTCAGCTTCCTGAGGAGCAGCCAGGCCCAGAGATCCTCCTGCCCAGCCTGTAGCCAAGAAGCTACCTCAGCCCAGTCCCAGCCTATCTCCATGACAGACCCTCTCTCCTCCCCTCTCTCCCATCCTCACAGTCACAGAACACTGACCAAAGAGCAAGCAGCAGAAATCAGCTGAGGAGTCCTTGAAGACAAGACTCCGTCCTAGATGAGGAGGTGTAGGGGAAAAGGGGCGTCCAACTCACCTGTTTTCCAAGGAGAAGGTGGGGACAGAAGTGGTTGAGAGAGCAGCCTGTTGGTCTGGCTTTTATACTGGCCTCTACACTGCCTGAGGCCCAAAGGCCCTGCTGCAGAAGCAACAATTTCCCAGGACGCTCCTCGTGAGCGGAAACATCTGAAGGATGAGTTGCTGTTTCCCTCTCTACTGCCTTTGTATTTCCTGGTTATGTCATGCCCATTTCCTTTTGGGTGGTTCTTCTGAGAGCTGGGATGAGAAGCCCCAGGAGTTCTGGGACCAGCGTGTCTCAGTGTGGGCAGAAGGCATGGACTAAGTGCCAAGGGGTCCAGTGGAGGCAGGTGATGTCAGCCTGGGGCACTGCCATGTGGGTTTTTATCATCCTGCTGACAGGAAGAGCCCCAGCTGCTCCCAGCCCTGAAATCCTTGGCTTGTCCCCCAGGGCGGGTCAGGACTCACTCTTGGGAGTATGTGCCCTGTCCTCCTCTTCCGTCATGGCTCATGGCAGCAGTCAGTGGCAGTGGCCTTCCCAGGCATACAGGCTGCACTTCAGTTTCTCAGCTCTCTTTTACCTTCAGCTGCCCTCAGGAGAATGTTGCCAACCTCTCTGGGCTTGGCAACAGCCTATAGGGTCCATTGAATATGGGAGAGGCCAAAATGCTCTCCAGCTGCCCAATCTAGGGAAATATTCTGAAGGCCAGAGGAGCAGAACTGTTGCTGTGCTCCTTCAACTGTTGTTCCCCCAGTCCAATGCCCCTCTCCAGCAGGCTCAGCCTCAGCACGTTATCAACAACGGTGTCCAGATGGGTTTTGTCTGTCTTCTTGACCCCTGCTTCCTGGTGCCCCTTGGAGCAGTGGACACGCTCTGCTGTCCCTTGAGGACCAGCTGTCTGGGAAGGAAGGGAAATCAATAGGAGTGATGGAAAGCTTGGGAGGGCAGTCTGAAGGCATCAGGGAGGAATCTGACTGGCAGAGAAAGAGGCGCCACTGTGCACATGGCAAATAAGCCCAGGAAAATTTTCCTGAGAGCACTTTTAGTGCTGCAAGAGGGTCAGACCCTCCCAGTGGAAGCAACACCTGTGTGAAACAATGAGCAACCATCAGAGAGACTTGGGGGGAGCAAGATAAACAGATGTGCCATGTCCTCTCAAATGGCAGTCCTTGGGCATCTGGACAAGAAGCACAAGAGCAGTGACCATTTCCTGAACCCTTTTGCCACAGTTGAGCCAATGGAATGACCCAGGAGCCCAGCAATGTCCTTCACAGTTCTCCATCAGCACTAGAGCTGGGCGTTCTGCTTCTGCTGACGTCTTTATGCCCCAGTAATCCTGGGGCCTCTCATCCCGGGACTCACAGAAGCCTTCAGATGGGAAAGCACGTGGCATAAGCCAGGAAATGAGAAGGCAGCAGTGCAGGAAACCAGGAGACAGCCCATGCCATTACCTGGGATGGTTTGCATTTGACAGGAGCTGGTCAGAACATTATTACTTCCGCAAAGGTGCCTGTGGGCCTGAGGCAGTGCAGGGCTCCTATAAAAGGCAGCCCAAGTGCCTGCTCTCTCATCGCCTTCTCTCTCCTTCTTTCTCCTTGGGAATCAGGTGAGTTTGAGGCCTCTTCTCCTTCTCCTTCTCCTTCAAGATCAGGTCTTTCCTGGATGTATGTCGCCGATGATACGGTGTGTCCTAGCCCACGGCTGGGAGCTGCTTCACATGGGAGAGGGACGGGGAGAGAGAGTCTTGCCCAGAGAGGGGCTGGGCCTTAGTTGAGGTGGCTCTTGGGACTTGAGCTGGGCAGCATATGCTGGGCCAAGCAGGTGCCTTGCCTCCCTGGTGGTTGGGTGCAGTGCTGCTTCTCATGTGTCTGGTTTGCTCCCTCCCCTGACCCTTTCTCCCAGGTGATCCTCTGACCCAGAGCCATGTCCTGCTCCGAGAAGTGCCGTCCCTGCTGCGAGCCCTGCCAGCCTTGCTGCCCTCCTTGCCAGCCCTGCTGCCCTCCTTGCCAGCCCTGCGGCCCGACCCCGCTGGCCAGCAGCTGCAATGAGGCCTGTTGCAGGCAGTGCCAGAGCTCCACCGTGGTCATCGAGCCCTCCCCCGTGGTGGTGACCCTGCCTGGTCCCATCCTCAGCTCCTTCCCACAGAACACCATCGTGGGCTCCTCCACCTCCGCTGCTGTTGGCAGCATCCTCAGCTGTGATGGAGTGCCCATCTGCTCTGGGGGCTTTGACCTCTCCTGCATCACCAGCCGCTACTGTGGCAACAGATGCCAACCCTGCTAAAGCTGCAGGCAGCCTCCCCTGGCAAGAACCTCCCATGGCCTGAGAACGTGGTGCTGGGGAGGAGATAGAGATTCAGGGCATTGAACGTAGAGCTGTTTCCTTCTTCCACTCTCCTCTCTCTATTTCCTGTGCTGTCTCCATCTTTCAACCCTGCCCTTGCAGGCACCTGTTGGCCTCCCAACCTTGGCAGGTCGGGCAGACAGACAACACCCTGCAGGAGCTCGACCGCATCTTAGGGGCTGTGCCTGGTGCTCCCTGTGAGCCAGCTCCCTTTCTTCTTTAGACTCATTAAAGTTGTGTTGCATCCAAGCTTGTGTCTCTGAGTCCTCCTTCCTTTTTGTGGGAAGTGTCCCAGTCTGCTCCGGAAAAGAGGTGGAAGAAGGAGGGAGAGGGTGGGATGACTCACTGCAGTGGTTTTTTATTGAGAAAATATATTTTGAGAGGCTCAGGAGCTGAGGGAAGGGCAGGGAGAGATCATTCCACAATTAGAGTCACATTCAAAAAGGACTCGACACAGAAGAAAGGAAAGAGAACCATCCAATTTATTACACTACACACACAGTGGAACCAGAGTTGGATAATGACAAGTCCTAACATTACAATGTCTCTCCCTTCTTCTCCACCCTCTACTCCCCGCCCTGCACACACACCTTGTGTCACAGGGAGGGGAATGGGGGTTTTGGTCAGTTCCTCACAAGTTGTTTCCTTCTTAATGGGGGGGCGTAGCGTTCCTCACACTCCTCCCCTGCTCCAGCATAGGGTCCCACCCATGGCAGACAGTTCTCTGTGCACACACCCAGGAGACAAGAAGGAATGCCAGGATTTACAGCATTGCCTGGGGTTGGAAACTAACATCCAATAAGAAATGTTCAGGTATCACTGAAAAGTATACATAAATGTTGGTATTAAATATAGAGCCACAAGCAGTTCATACAGGCTCAGGGAAGATGGACACCTGAAACAGACCATGAGGAGTCCGGGAGTCATTTAGCTGCAGAGAGCCCGTTTTCCTCTGTGGATGCTCTGTGCACTGCTGCCATCTGCCCAGTTACCATCTGCCTGTAAATGGTGGGATGATGGCCAGAAAGCAGGGTTTTCCTGCAGGAATATGCATGCAGCAGATGCTTTGTGGAACTTGGGGCCCCCTGAGCTGGCTTTACAAAGACCTTGACAACTGGTGAGATGGGGTCAGTGCCTCAACACCTTTATCATCTTGCTTCACAGTTGAGCAGCTGGGAGGCAGATGAAGGCTGCCATAACTGAGCCTCCAGAAAGTAAGATGCTCTGCTTGAATTTCACATTTTCCTCTGGGGAAGGCAGTCTCCAGAGCTCCAGATGTGCATGGCCGCCCTTTTGCATTGCAATCTCCTCCTGGACAAGGCCTCTGATGTGCCATTTTGGTTTTGTTCAGCTGGTGCAGGAGAATATCAGCCAACACAAGAGAATAAGAATGGCCAAGCAGAGACAGATCAAAGGAGTTTCTAAGCACAGAAATGTGCCCCACTGTTGTCACAATGACCCAGTGGAGAGGGAGGGGGTTCTCACTCGGAGCTTTTCCAGAGTAGAGCTGGGATCTGGAAGCTGTACAAGCTTAGAGGCCCAGGAAACCTGCCTCAGGCTTAGAGGAGACAAAACACCCACAGAGCAGACCTGGGTGCTCTCCCAGAAGTGCAGTGGCCCATGAAGGTGTTGGGTTCCAGAGATTGGGGACTCCATTGTGTGGTTGACACCAATCCTACCTGGTGAAACACCTCAGCCCTGCGCATCTGGACATGTGCTGTCAGGTGCAGAAGGACTGGATGAGGTGCCAATCTGCCTGCTCCCATGTGTGCTGGCTGTAGGGCCTTAACTGGGTAATGGAGAGAACGGGAAGGCAGAGATGAAACTGTGGTCCCCAGGAATTATTGAATACATATCCCCATTCCTGCCACCCTTTGGAGCCATCCTCTGTTTGAGCCTTGTCCCCCAGCACAGCTCCATCGAGTGCTAGGGGAGATCCCTTCCCAGAGACCCAGAGGAGTTGCTGACACCATTCAATGGCCACCTGCAGACATGTGCTCCTCACTCAAGGGTTGGTCTCCCCATTCACAGCATGTGATCTAGGAAACAGGATATGTAGGCTTCAGACCCATCCGGGAAGATATACAGAAGGTCTAGAAGGATTGATGGCCAAGTGCTGTGAAGCAGCCAGGAATATCTTTCTTGATTTCAAGGACAGGTCATGAAAGACAACTAGGTCAGTGAATCCTACCCTCTCCTTCAACTCTGAATAAAGGAGGGTCCACTTTTGCACCCAAGATGATTATCTCCAAAAAGCCACATTTTTTGCATGAGCACAGAAGGAAGGAGGAACGGAGGCCCAGGCTTGGATGCAACACAACTTTAATGAGTCTAAAGAAGAAAAGGATGTGGCTAACAGGGAGAAGTTAAGGAAGACTCTAAGATGTAGTGGTCATCCTGTAAGATGTGATCCTCCTGAAAGTCGTGAAAAAAGAGGTAGACGTAGAAATCCCCATCAGACTGATGATGGGAGAAGGTGACAGCAGGTGACAGATGAAGAGACTGGAAGAAGGAATAGTATACAGAGACCATGCTTATAGACAGCCAAAGATGACAGTTTCCTGCCACCATTTCCCGAGGAAGCAAGAGATGAAGACCAATATGAAATACAAAGGTCCAAAAGTCTACCACATCCCTATCACAACATTCTTGCCAGAGGAGGCTGTCAGCAGCTATAGCAGGGTTGATAAAAATCCACTGCAGTGAGTTGTCCCACCCTCTCCCACCTTCCTCCAACTCTTTCCCTGAGCAGACTGGGAGACTTGCCACAAAAAGGAAGGAGGACTCAGATACACAAGCTTGGATGCAACACAACTTTAATGAGTGTAAAGGAGAAAGGGAGTTGACTCACAGGGAGAACCAGGCACAACCCCTAAGATGCGGTCGAGCTCCTCCAGGGTGTTGTCTGTCTGCCCGCCCTGCCGAGGGAGGGAGGAAAACAGGTGCCTGCAAAGGCAGAGTTGAAAGATGGAGACAGCACGGGAAATAGAGAGAGGAGAGTGGAAGAAGGAAACAGCTCTACGTTCAATGCCCTGAATCTCTATCTCCTCCCCAGCACCACGTTCTCAGGCCATGGGAGGTTCTTGCCAGGGGAGGCAGCCTGCTGCTTTAGCAGGGTTGGCATCTGTTGCCACAGTAGCGGCTGGTGATGCAGGAGAGGTCAAAGCCCCCAGAGCAGATGGGCACTCCATCACAGCTGAGGATGCTGCCAACAGCAGCGGAGGTGGAGGAGCCCACGATGGTGTTCTGTGGGAAGGAGCTGAGGATGGGGCCGGGCAGGGTCACCACCACGGGGGAGGGCTCGATGACCACGGTGGAGCTCTGACACTGCCTGCAACAGGCCTCATTGCAGCTGCTGGCCAGCGGGGTCGGGCCGCAGGGCTGGCAAGGAGGGCAGCAGGGCTGGCAAGGAGGGCAGCAAGGCTGGCAGGGCTCGCAGCAGGGACGGCACTTCTCGGAGCAGGACATGGCTCTGGGTCAGAGGATCACCTGGGAGAAAGGGTCAGGGGAGGGAGCAAACCCAGACACATGAGAAGCAGCACTGCACCCAACCACCAGGGAGGCAAGGCACCGGCTTGGCCCAGCATATGCTGCCCAGCTCAAGTCCCAGGAGCCACCTCAACTAAGGCCCAGCCCCTCTCTGGGCAAGACTCAATCCCTGTCCCTCTCCCATGTGAAGCAGCTCCCAGCCGTGGGCTAGGACACACCGTATCATCGGCGACGTACATCCAGGAAAGACCTGATCTTGAAGGAGGAGAAGGAGAAGGAGAGGAGCCCTCAAACTCACCTGATTCCCAAGGAGAAAGAAGGAGAGAGAAGGCGATGAGAGAGCAGACACTTGGGCTGCCTTTTATAGGAGCCCTGCACTGCCTCAGGCCCACAGGCACCTTTGCGGAAGTAATAATGTTCTGACCAGCTCCTGTCAAATGCAAACCATCCCAGGTAATGGCATGGGCTGTCTCCTGGTTTCCTGCACTGCTGCCTTCTCATTTCCTGGCTTATGCCACGTGCTTTTCCATCTGAAGGTCTCTGTGAGTCCCGGGATGAGAGGCCCCAGGATTACTGGGGCATAAAGACGTCAGCAGAAGCAGAACGCCCAGCTCCAGTGCTGATGGAGCACTGTGAAGGACATTGCTGGGACACTGAGTCGTTCCATTGGCTCAATTGTGGCAAAAGGGTTCAGGAAATGGGCACTGCTCTTGTGCTTCTTGTCCAGATGCCCAAGGACTGTCATTTGAGAGGACATGGCACATCTGTTTATCTTGCTCCCCCCAAGTCTCTCTCATGGTTGCTCATTGTTTCACACAGGTGTTGCTTCCACTGGGAGGGTCTGACCCTCTTGCAGCACTAACAGTGCTGTCAGGACAATTTTTTGGGGCTCATTTGCCATGTGCACAGTGGCGCCTCTTTCTCTGCCAGTCAGATTCCTCCCTGATGCCTTCAGTCTGCCCCCCCAAGCTTTCCATCACTCCTGTTGATTTCCCTTCCTTCCCAGACAGCTGGTCCTCAAGGGACAGCAGAGCGTGTCCACTGCTCCATGGGGCACCAGGAAGCAGGGGTCAAGAAGACAGACAAAACCCATCTGGACACCGTTGTTGACAACGTGCTGAGGCTGAGCCTGCTTGAGAGAGTCATTGGACTGGGGGAACAACAGTTGAAGGAGCACAGCAACAGTTCTGCTCCTCTGGCCTTCAGAATATTTCCCTAGATTGGGCAGCTGGAGGGCATTTGGGCCTCTCCCATATTCAATGGACCCTATAGGCTGTTGCCAAGCCCAGAGAGGTTGGCAACATTCTCCTGAGAGCAGCTGAAGGTAAAAGAGAGCTGAGAAACTGAAGTGCAGCCTGTATGCCTGGGAAGGCCACTGCCACTGACTGCTGCCATGAGCCATGACGGAAGAGGAGGACAGGGCACATACTCCCAAGAGTGAGTCCTGACCCGCCCTGGGGGACAAGCCAAGGATTTCAGGGCTGGGAGCAGCTGGGGCTCTTCCTGTCAGCAGGATGATAAAAACCCACATGGCAGTGCCCCAGGCTGACATCACCTGCCTCCACTGGACCCCTTGGCACTTAGTCCATGCCTTCTGCCCACACTGAGGCACGCTGGTCCCAGAACTCCTGGGGCTTCTCATCCCAGCTCTCAGAAGAACCACCCAAAAGGAAATGGGCATGACATAACCAGGAAATACAAAGGCAGTAGAGAGGGAAACAGCAACTCATCCTTCAGATGTTTCCGCTCACGAGGAGCGTCCTGGGAAATTGTTGCTTCTGCAGCAGGGCCTTTGGGCCTCAGGCAGTGTAGAGGCCAGTATAAAAGCCAGACCAACAGGCTGCTCTCTCAACCACTTCTGTCCCCACCTTCTCCTTGGAAAACAGGTGAGTTGGACGCCCCTTTTCCCCTACACCTCCTCATCTAGGACGGAGTCTTGTCTTCAAGGACTCCTCAGCTGCTTGCTGCTGCTTGCTCTTTGGTCAGTCTTCTGTGACTGTGAGGATGGGAGAGAGGGGAGGAGAGAGGGTCTGTCATGGAGATAGGCTGGGACTGGGCTGAGGTAGCTTCTTGGCTACAGGCTGGGCAGGAGGATCTCTGGGCCTGGCTGCTCTTCAGGGAATCTGACAGGGGTCAGGCAATGTAGCCTATGTTCCCTCCTGCACAGTCTCTACCTCTTGAGCCAGGAGGGACCTTGGCTTCCTTTTTCTGGGGTTACAGGCTGTTGCTCAGAGGTTCCTGTGCTTTGTTTCCTCCCTGACCTCTCTCTCCCAGGTGCACCCTCTGGCCCAAGACATGTCCTGCTCTGACAAGTGCCTGCCCTGCCAGCCCTGCTGCCAGCCCTGCGGCCCGACCCCTCTGGCCAGCAGCTGCAATGAGGCCTGTTGCAGGCAGTGCCAGCCTTCTGTTGTGGTCATCGAGCCCTCCCCTGTGGTGGTGACCCTGCCCGGCCCCATCCTCAGCTCCTACCCACAGAACACCGCTGTGGGCTCCTCCACCTCCGCTGCTGTTGGCAGCATCCTCAGCTGCAACGGAGTGCCCATCTGCTCTGGGGGCTTGGACCTCTCCTGCATCACCAGCCGCTACTGTGGCAGCAGAAGGTGCCTCCCCTGCTAAAGCCACAGTTGTCTGCACAGACACGGAGCCCTGAGCCACTGAGTCTTTTCTGCCCTATTGGATCCTTCTAATTATTCCTCCTTTCAGAATGTCTTGTTTCTCTCCATGGACTCAATAAACACTGCTGCATCGTACCCTCAGGCTCTGTATGGTCCTTTGCTCTTCAGATGCTTTCTGAACTTTCTATAGATAAAGCAGATATGCTGGGAGGGGATAAATGTTTGGGTGAGTGAGTGAGTGAGTGAGTGAGTGAGTGTGTGAGTGAGTGAGAATGTGGACACTCTCTTATTCTTAGAATTGTTGGAGGTTGTGTGGTTTAGCTTTGTCAGTTTCTGGTGGAGGAAGGGGGTGCTGCAGGGCTGGCTTCTGCCAGAACCCCCTACAAGCTTTCCTAGGCCCCACAGAGTAAATATGAGCCAATTCAAAGCCGAACCCGCCACTGACCATGGCCAAGCCCATGCAAGATGGTTACAGCACCTCTGTGCTTCATATTTAAAAGAAAAAAGAGGGCTCTCCTGTCAGTGAGACCCCAGGCTGGAGCAGCGGAGGAGTGTGAGGAATGCCCCCACGCCCTACCTAAGAACAAAAACATCTTGTGAGCATCAGATGGAAACCTCCATCCCCATCTCCCCCTGCGACACCTGGGGAAATAACTACTAAAGTGGAGTCCAAGCAGTGTGTGTAGTGTAGTGTGATAAATGAGTTGGTTTTCTTTTTTCATTCCATGTGGGTTCTGTTCTGCACATGATGCTGACTGTGGAATGATCTCTCCCCATCCTACCTCCACTTCTAAGCCTCTCAATATATATTATTTTCACCCATGTTCCTGAAAAGGGGAGTGAGAGAGAGACTGGTGTGTGTCTTGCCTCCAGTCAGGGGCAAACCCCCAGAGTAGGGCAGGACACTGTGTGGGCGTGTTTCAGTCCCTGTCCCTTGCCACTTAGAAAAACGTCTCTGGCTACTCCACAGCCAGCAACCCTCATCCCTTCCCCTGGTGCATGTCTGCTGAAAAATAACCCTCTTGGCCTCACAGGATGCTCCACAGCTGCTGATTCCCCCTTGTTCTGTCTTCATGGGAGGACCCCAGTGCTGCAGGTGACCTTGGGAGGTTATTTACCCCACCAGCTTTCAAAGGCAGTGTCCTTTGCTATGGATGGACTGTGCTGCGGGAAAACAGGGAGAGAGACTCTTCACCAGTTGGAAGGGACCTACAGATCATCTAGTTCCAAGCCCCTACCATCAGGTCCCATGG
This sequence comes from Gallinula chloropus, assembly GCF_964237585.1. Taxonomy (NCBI): domain Eukaryota; kingdom Metazoa; phylum Chordata; class Aves; order Gruiformes; family Rallidae; genus Gallinula; species Gallinula chloropus. Next base: position 4,154,049 of record NC_140111.1, on the reverse strand, counting down.
GCTTTTGTTCCTTCAGGTTCCTTAGGTGTTCTCAAACTCGATCTCCTACAGTGGGCAGTTCCTCACACTCCCAGTCCCTGCCTTTGCTTTCCATGAATTGGGCCGTGTGGCTAGAGCTCTTTCCAGTGAAGACTCAGGCAAAAAGTCTTTGAATATCTCAGCCTCCTCCATATCCTGGGTAGCCAGGTTGCCTTTTCCATTCTGGAAAGGGCCCACATTATCCCTCGTTATAGTATTCTCATTCATTTATCTGTAAAACCTTTTCTTGGTCAGATTTACTTGTGTCAGTGCTTTAACTTTCTAACCTGATCCCTGGCTGCTCAGAAAGTTCCATGGTGCCACCCGTGCAGACCCCCTTCCTACCCCAGAAAATGACAAAGCCATACCACATCACCTCCAAAAATTCTAAGAATAAGACAGGGTCCATATGCTCACTCACTTACTCACTCACTCACTCATTTGTTCCCTCCCAGCATATCTGCTTTATCCATAGAAAGTTTAGAAAGAATCTGAAGAGCAAAGGACCATACAGAGCCTGAGGATATGATGCAGCAGCGTTTATTGAGTCCATGGAGAGAAACAAGACATTCTGAAAGGAGGAATAATTAGAAGGATCCAATTGGGCAGCAAAGACTCGGTGGTCAACAGAGAAAGAGGAAAGGGAAGGTGCTCCCAATCTGCCTTTGGTGGGCATCATGGTCCACGGAAGTGGAAAACAAGAAAGGCAAAGGGTGGAGAGAGTGGAGGAAGGGAATGAGAGGCATGGAGGATGTTTTCAGAGAACCCAGGCTGGTGCCTCCCAAAGGGCAGAAAGCTTTGCTGGAGGGGAGAGGCATGTCCAGCTCCTCACAAAGCAATGGCTTTGTGTCATTCAGTCAGGCATCATCATCTTCTGGGTCCACAGGCCTCCATGTCTGTGCAGAAAACTGTGGCTTTAGCAAGGGGGGCACCTTCTGCTGCCACAGTAGCGGCTGGTGATGCAGGAGAGGTCCAAGCCCCCAGAGCAGATGGGCACTCCATTGCAGCTGAGGATGCTGCCAACAGCAGCAGAGGTGGAGGAGCCCACAGCGGTGTTCTGTGGGTAGGAGCTGAGGATGGGGCCGGGCAGGGTCACCACCACAGGGGAGGGCTCGATGACCACAACAGAAGGCTGGCACTGCCTGCAACAGGCCTCATTGCAGCTGCTGGCCAGAGGGGTCGGGCCGCAGGGCTGGCAGCAGGGCTGGCAAGGCAGGCACTTGTCGGAGCAGGACATGTCTTGGGCCAGGGGGTGCACCTGTGAGAGAGAGGTCAGGGAGGAAGCAAAGCACAGGAACCTCTCAGCAAATGCCTCCCTGAAGAGCAGCCAGGCCCAGAGATCTTCCTGCCCAGCCTGTAGCCAAGAAGCTACCTCAGCCCAGTCCCACCCTATCTCCATGACAGACCCTCTCTCCTCCCCTCTCTCCCATCCTCACAGTCACAGAAGACTGACCAAAGAGCAAGCAGCAGCAAGCAGCTGAGGAGTCCTTGAAGACAAGACTCCGTCCTAGATGAGGAGGTGTAGGGGAAAAGGGGCGTCCAACTCACCTGTTTTCCAAGGAGAAGGTGGGGACAGAAGTGGTTGAGAGAGCAGCCTGTTGGTCTGGCTTTTATACTGGCCTCTACACTGCCTGAGGCCCAAAGGCCCTGCTGCAGAAGCAACAATTTCCCAGGACGCTCCTCGTGAGCGGAAACATCTGAAGGATGAGTTGCTGTTTCCCTCTCTACTGCCTTTGTATTTCCTGGTTATGTCATGCCCATTTCCTTTTGGGTGGTTCTTCTGAGAGCTGGGATGAGAAGCCCCAGGAGTTCTGGGACCAGCGTGCCTCAGTGTGGGCAGAAGGCATGGACTAAGTGCCAAGGGGTCCAGTGGAGGCAGGTGATGTCAGCCTGGGGCACTGCCATGTGGGTTTTTATCATCCTGCTGACAGGAAGAGCCCCAGCTGCTCCCAGCCCTGAAATCCTTGGCTTGTCCCCCAGGGCGGGTCAGGACTCACTCTTGGGAGTATGTGCCCTGTCCTCCTCTTCCGTCATGGCTCATGGCAGCAGTCAGTGGCAGTGGCCTTCCCAGGCATACAGGCTGCACTTCAGTTTCTCAGCTCTCTTTTACCTTCAGCTGCTCTCAGGAGAATGTTGCCAACCTCTCTGGGCTTGGCAACAGCCTATAGGGTCCATTGAATATGGGAGAGGCCCAAATGCCCTCCAGCTGCCCAATCTAGGGAAATATTCTGAAGGCCAGAGGAGCAGAACTGTTGCTGTGCTCCTTCAACTGTTGTTCCCCCAGTCCAATGCCCCTCTCAAGCAGGCTCAGCCTCAGCACGTTGTCAACAACGGTGTCCAGATGGGTTTTGTCTGTCTTCTTGCCCCCTGCTTCCTGGTGACCCTTGGAGCAGTGGACACGCTCTGCTGTCCCTTGAGGACCAGCTGTCTGGGAAGGAAGGGAAATCAATAGGAGTGATGGAAAGCTTGGGAGGGCAGACTGAAGGCATCAGGGAGGAATCTGACTGGCAGAGAAAGAGGCGCCACTGTGCACATGGCAAATGAGCCCCAAAAAATTGTCCTGACAGCACTGTTAGTGCTGCAAGAGGGTCAGACCCTCCCAGTGGAAGCAACACCTGTGTGAAACAATGAGCAACCATGAGAGAGACTTGGGGGGAGCAAGATAAACAGATGTGCCATGTCCTCTCAAATGGCAGTCCTTGGGCATTTGGACAAGAAGAACAAGAGCAGTGCCCATTTCCTGAGCTCTTTTGCCACAGGAGAGCCAATGGAACGGCTCAGTGTCCCAGCAATGTCCTTCACAGTGCTCCATCAGCACTGGAGCTGGGCGTTCTGCTTCTGCTGACGTCTTTATGCCCCAGTAATCCTGGGGCCTCTCATCCCGGGACTCACAGAAGCCTTCAGATGGGAAAGCACGTGGCATAGCCAGGAAATGAGAAGGCAGCAGTGCAGGAAACCAGGAGACAGCCCATGCCATTACCTGGGATGGTTTGCATTTGACAGGAGCTGGTCAGAACATTATTACTTCCGCAAAGGTGCCTGTGGGCCTGAGGCAGTGCAGGGCTCCTATAAAAGGCAGCCCAAGTGTCTGCTCTCTCATCGCCTTCTCTCTCCTTCTTTCTCCTTGGGAATCAGGTGAGTTTGAGGCCTCTTCTCCTTCTCCTTCTCATTCAAGATCAGGTCTTTCCTGGATGTATGTTGCCGATGATACGGTGTGTCCTAGCCCACGGCTGGGAGCTGCTTCACATGGGAGAGGGACGGGGAGAGAGAGTCTTGCCCAGAGAGGGGCTGGGCCTTAGTTGAGGTGGCTCCTGGGACTTGAGCTGGGCAGCATATGCTGGGCCAAGCCGGTGCCTTGCCTCCCTGGTGGTTGGGTGCAGTGCTGCTTCTCATGTGTCTGGGTTTGCTCCCTCCCCTGACCCTTTCTCCCAGGTGATTCTCTGACCCAGAGCCATGTCCTGCTCCGAGAAGTGCCGTCCCTGCTGCGAGCCCTGCCAGCCTTGCTGCCCTCCTTGCCAGCCCTGCTGCCCTCCTTGCCAGCCCTGCGGCCCGACCCCTCTGGCCAGCAGCTGCAATGAGGCCTGTTGCAGGCAGTGCCAGAGCTCCACCGTGGTCATCGAGCCCCCTGCTGTGGTGGTGACCCTGCCCGGCCCCATCCTCAGCTCCTTCCCACAGAACACCATTGTGGGCTCCTCCACCTCCGCTGCTGTTGGCAGCATCCTCAGCTGTGATGGAGTGCCCATCTGCTCTGGGAGCTTTGACCTCTCCTGCATCACCAGCCGCTACTGTGGCAACAGATGCCAACCCTGCTAAAGCTGCAGGCGGCCTCCCCTGGCAAGAACCTCCCATGGCCTGAGAACGTGGTGCTGGGGAGGGGATAGAGATTCAGGGCATTGAACGTAGAGCTGTTTCCTTCTTCGACCCTCATCTCTTCATTTCCTGTGCTGTCTCCATCTTTCAACCCTGCCCTTGCAGGCACCTGTTTTCCTCCCTTCCTAGGCAGGGCGGGCAGACCGACAACACCCTGCAGGAGCTCGACCGCATCTTAGGGGCTGTTGCTGGTGCTCCCTGTGAACCACCTCCCTTTCTCCTTTACACTCATTAAAGTTGTGTTGCATCCAAACCTGGGTTTCTGAGTCCTCCTTTCTTTCTGTGGCAATTCTCACAGTCTGCTCAGGGAAAGACGTGGAGGAAGGAAGGAGAGGGTGGGACTTGATGCAGTGCTGCTGTCTCCCTTGAACCTGAGGCTGACATCCCTGTCTGCTCCACAATCAGTGGGTGTCAGTGAGAGGATGTTTCCAAAGGGTGACAGGTGCAGGGATGGGAAAGAACAATGCCTGAGGAGAACTCACAGCCTCCCCTCTGCCTTCCACTCTGCTCCATGACCTGGTCTAGGGTCCATGGCTTGTACACATGGGTACACGTAGTTGAAATAGGTACCTCACACAGTGTTCCAGGGCCTAGCCCAGACCAGCTGCTGGCCAGTCATGCAGGGCTGAGGGAATTCACATGGTAGTACTGGCATCAGCCTCACTCAGGCTACACAGTGGTGCCCGCACTGCCTGTGAACTCAGCAGCCCCATGGCCCACTGCAGATTCAGGAGAGCCTCTGTTGTCTCTCCAGCCACCCTTTAAGTACTGTAATTCTGTGATGAGGTCTGCCCTGAGCCTTCTCTTCTCATAAGACAGTTACTCCAGCCCTTTGCTCATCTTTGACGTGTCCACTGGAGTGAGTGCTGGCTCAGGTTCAGCAGTGGGTTTCTTGATGCAAAGTGGCCATGCAGTGGTAGAGCCACCGGGGTGAAGATGACCACGAACCCATTACCCACACTACACTGGGTTTAAGGAAGCAGGTTTTATGTTTTGTGAGAGTGTTCCCTGCTTTACCACTGCTGCCATTTTGTAAAGCAAATACTTTCTATTCTCAAAAACACAAATTCTCCTTATATTAAAGCTATATTGATTAATTGCCTCTTCAACTACAGCAAGGCAAGGCCTGATGGTAACTGGCAGCAGAACATCCACGGATTTGTTCCTTGGCTCCAGGTGCCAGTGCCCAAAAGAGGAGCCACTGAAGGCTGTGCCAACCTCCCATTCCTCTGGGAATGGAGAAGGGTGTCCTTGTGCCCTCACCCCCTTCCACCCCAGAGCAACACTCTTCACCTTTGCCAGCACAGGGAGTGTCCTTGTAGGGAATGAACACAGGGAGAGCAGGCTTGAATGCAGCAGAACTTTAATGAACCAGAAGAGGGAAACAAAGTCACTCCAAGTGGAGGACAGCAGTGCAGGGAGTCCCAGGGGTACCCAAGAATCCCTGCCTGTGGGGACATGCCTGCATGGTGTTTGTCTATAAACCAAAGAGGCAGAAGACATCGTCCCCACCAGGCTGGTCTAGGGGACCTTAATCTGAAGTGAAACAGAAGCAGGCAAGGAAGCAGGAGAGAGAAGCACAGCCATTCAGCTACCCTGGAAGCAATATCCTAAAGATCGATCCTGAGTCCATCATCATCTTCTGAGTTCCTTAAAGTGTTTCTGTGGGGTTTTTCCAGCATCTTTAGCAGGGGAGGCACCTTCTGCCACCGTAGCGGCTGGTGATGCAGGAGAGGTCCAAGCCCCCAGAGTTGATGGGCACTCCATCACAGCTGAGGATGCTGCCAACAGCAGCGGAGGTGGAGGAGCCCACGACGGTGTTCTGCGGGAAGGAGCTGAGGATGGGGCCGGGCAGGGTCACCACCACAGCAGGGGGCTCGATGACCACGGTGGAGCTCTGGCACTGCCTGACACAGGGCTCATTGCAGCTGTTGGCCAGCGGGGTCGGGCCGCAGGGCCGGCAGGGCTGGCACGGGCTGTAGCAGGACATGTTTCTAAGGCTGGAGCTGCACCTGGGAGAGAAGCAGTGAGGAAGCACAGCACAAGAATTAGTGAGGAACAGCCTGGCTACCCTGCTGCAAAGGAGTCAAGACCACCAATAAGTGGAAAGCTAGAGACTATGCCAGGAATCACACACATCTTAATTACCTGATCTGGCCAAGGACCTAAAAGAAGTAGATGACACAAAGAATCTCTCTTCTATTTCATAAAGAAAAAGACAGCACAGTCACATCCCAGACTCTAAGCAGACCTTCATCCTGCTTCCATATATGATGACCAGGCACTTCAAACCATAGCACAGGAAAGTGGCAACATCAGCTGAAGGGTTTGCTGAGAGAGATCTCACTGTAGTAAAGGAAGATGAAGTGGTTTCAGACTCACCTGTTTCCCAAAGAGAAGGAGGCAGGAGAAGTGTATGAGGGAGCAAGGACTTGTGCTGGCTTTTATACCTGCCCTGCATTGCTGCAGGACATGAGGCCCTTTTGCAGAGGTACCAATTTTCTGACCAGCTCCTCTTGCATGCAAACCATCGCCGCTGATGCTACGGGCTGGGCTGTATTTTCCAGCACTTCTGCCTTTTCATTTGCTGCTCTGTGCCAGGCCCATTCCCCAGGGAGGGCTTGTTCTGAGCATGGGGAGGAAATGCCCCGGGGTTTCTAGGGCAGGAATGCAGCAGGGTGTGCGGAAGATTCAGCTGAACTGTTGCCAACACTGCCCCAACCTGGCCATCACTCCAAGACCTGAGATGCTACACACTGATTAGCAGTATGTGGTGGTTTGACCCTGACTTGACACCAGACACCCACCAAAGTTTCTCTGTCACTCCCCTTTTCACCTGGACAGGGGTGAAAATATATATTGAGAGGCTTAGGAGCCAATGTAAGGACAGGGAGAGATCATCCTGAATTCAACGTCACGGGCAAAACAGACTCAGCACAGAGTGATGGAAAGAAAACTCTCTAATTTGTTACACATCCAGTGACACCAGTGTCAGGTAATGAGAAGCACGACCAGATCTTAAAGTACCTTCCCCTCACCTCTCCCTTCTTAGCAGACTTCACTCCAGTCATGATTTAACTCCCTTCTTCCCCCCCCACTGTGGCACGGGGAGGGGCCGGGACTGGGGAATGGGAGTTTCAGTCAGTTCCTCACAAGTTGGTTTCCTTCTTAGCCATGGGGACATTCATTCCACACAGCTTCCCTGATGCACTATGTGGTCCCACCCACAGGAGACAGTCCTTCACAAAGAAAGACCAAGGAGACCAAATGCAAGGTCCTGCATGTGGGTCAGGGCAATGCCAAGCACAACTCCAGGCTGGATGGAGAGTGGATTGTGAGCAGCCCAAAGCAGCTCCCCAGCTCTTATTGCACAGATAGGCATCCAGACAAGTCTTGAGTATCTCCAGAGAAGGAGAATTCACCACTTCCCTGAGCAGCCTATTGCAGTGCTCTGGTTGATGAAATGTTAACCATAAGTCAGCAGTGCATGCCTATAGCCCAGAGCACCAACCCTGTCCTGTACGACAGCAGTACAGATGTGATCAGCAGGTCTAGGGAGGTGATTCTGCCCCTGTACACCACTCCCATGAGACCACTCCTGGAGTATTGTGTCTGTCTTTGGTGCCCCCAACATCAAAAACACCTGGAGCTGGTGGAGGAAGTTCAGAGGAGGGCAATGAAGATGATAAGGAAGATTGAGCACCACCCCTTTGAGGGTGGGTTGAGACAGTTGGGGTTGCTCAGCCTGGAAAAGGGAAGACTCCAGAGAGATCTTAGAACAGCCTTCTAGTTGCTGAAGTGGGAGAGGGTCTTTTTGCCAGAGCATGTATTGAGAGGAGAAGTGTTAAGAGCTTTAAGGTGAAAGCAGGGAGATTAAGATGAGGTTTAGGAAGAAACTGTTCCCTGAGTAGGTGGTGTTGGCAGGTTGGATGGGCCTTTGGGCTTACTGGAAGGTTTGTGAGTCCATGGCACAGGGATTTGATGTAGATCATCCAAACCATTGTATGAGTCCATGACAGTGGGGTTCATGGCTATGACCTGTTTCATCTGCATCCTCACCGCCTCTGTGTGTGTGTGAACTTGTGTTGACCGCAAGGGCGGCAGCAGCACCTGGGGTGTCCCGGGGGTCGCTGTGGGTTTGAGGTGCCTTGTCCCCGGGCAGCAGCAGCAGCACCCGTCCCGTTCCTCTGGCCGGCTTTCCCAAGCTCTGGCTGCACCGGCGGCTCGTCCCTCTTCGCTCTGCGCCGGGGAGTGCGGGGGGCCCAGGGCTGGGCAGCGCCGCACCCCTCGGGCCGCTCCGCTCCCGGTCCACCCAGCCCGGCCCCGCCGGCGGCGCAGGGCTCAGCCCCGGGGCGGAGCTGTCGGCAGCGGGGCCGTGAGGAGAGAGAGGAGGCGGCGGAGAGGAGGCGCCGCGGCCACAGGCAGCAGAGAGCCGGGGCTGGCGGGATGCGGTGGGACCGGGGCGCAGGGCTGGCGGGGCTGGCCGCGGTGCTGCTGGGTGCGTGGGGCTGCCGGGGGTGCGGGGTCCGGATCTGGGAAAAGCGCAGTGCCCGGAAACGGTCTCTGACTCTCCTGCTCCTTCTGGAATCTTATTTCCCCCCTCAAGTCCTCCCGTCCAGGTCTCTAATTACTCCATTCTTTTCTTTCTCTGCCTTATTTTCTCTCTTCCTTTTCTCATTCATATTCCCCCCCTTCCACCCGTCATTCACATGCTCCTATCACCAGCAGCTATTCCTGGTCACTTTTGTTCCTGCCCAGGCTGGAAACCCTTCTCCTCCTCATGTCGGCACGGTGCCGGTGCTTGTGCGGGATTTCCTCTGGGAAACACCAGGCAGGGCTGGGCAGAAAGCAGTTTCTGAGGGTTTTCCTTCTCTTTCTCCTTCCTGGCAGCGGCTGTGGGCAGAGCCCAGGTGCAGCAGGAGCCGTGGGTAGAGACCACCGAGGGCACCGAAATCACCATGAACTGCTCGAACCCCAGCATACAGGCCGACAACATCCAGTGGTTCCGTCAGCTGTCAGATCAGACGCTGCAACACATTGTAACAGGATTCTCTGGAGATAAATCACTGCTGGACCCGCCTGGGAAGCTGTGGGTGTCGTCAGACCGTCGGTTCAGCACCCTGCAGCTCTCCCAGCCCCGGCGCAGGGACGCGGCGGTGTATTACTGCGCCGTGAGAGACACGGGGAGAGGAGCCGGGGCTGCGGCCGGGCACGAACCGCCGCGGGCGGGGCCGGGCGTGTGTGTCGGGCTCGGGGGCACAGCCCGGCCGGGTCCGCCAGGGGGCGCTGTAGCTGCGCTCGCAGGGGCCGCCTGGCACTGCCCGGCCCCTGCCCGCGACCCGCAGCCCTTCCACCGCCCCGCCGGGCACAGGCGCTGCCCTGAGGCCTCCCCCGCAGCCTCGGCACCCTCCGCAGCCCCGGGACCTTTGGGGATCTGGAATCCCCATCTGGGCAGAAACCTCCTCACGCCCCTCATGCCCGCTCAGCCCCACACACCCACCCGGCCTCAGGCACAAGCTTCCTGACTCGCTGCCAGCAGCAGTGGCGGCCGGAGCATTGGCGGTGCCCGGCGGGGCCCGGGAAGGAGCCACTGCAGCCGCCGGCCCCGCGGGCTCCCGGCCAGGAGCAGCGTCTTTCTGTTCCTCACAGGGAGGCGGGCAGCAGAGAGCCTCCTGCCCACGGGCAGCCGGACAGCCCTCGGCCCTGCCACAGGGACCGTGCCGTGCTTGTCTCTCCCTTCCGAGCTGCCCCACTGGCACAGCCAATGGAACGCTCAGTAGGTGGTTTCTCCCGCTCTGCACACACGGGGCCTCCTCCCCAGTGGGGAATGAAAAACCTTCCTGCCAGAACCACCACTGGAAGGGCCTTCACCTCTGGGCACTTTGTAAAAGCTGCCTGTGCCCCCTACAAATGAGTCCTCCAGCTACAGGCTGTCCAACACCTGGAACAAGGTTTTGCAGGCGTTCCACAGGTACCACAGGGAGTCAGGAGTTCATCTCCACACTCCTCCACAGGAGAAGGGGATGTCTGAGCAGAAACGCAGCAAGGCAAAGACAGATGGGCATTGGCTGTGGAGTAAGTAGGGTTGACTTCCTACGCTTCAGGAGGCAGTGCCTGAAAGAAGAGTTGCTGCAGTGTGTCCCACCCTCCAATACCTCAAGGAGTGATGAACAGTCCCCCTCTGGCCACACCTAGTTCACCCCAAAGCCGTGGCTTTCTCTCTCCGCAGTCAGGACGCAGCTGGAAAGAGCAGCACAGGGACATGGGCAGGGCTGCAGCAATTTATTGAAGAGTCTAAAGGGCGCCATGAGGTCATTCTGAGTGGAGGCCCCAGTGCAGGAGTTGCCAAGAATCTGTTCCCCCTTTCCCATGGCAGAGTTCCCACAGGACATCTGCCCAGCAAAGGGAGACAGGCCAGCAGGTCCCTCCAGGCTGGTTTGTGGGGTCCTCCCAGCAGGATTGGAAGGGAACAGAAGACAAGAAAAGAGGTGAAAAAGATGAGGGGAAGAGAGGAAAGGTAGACATTGGCCGTGTTGTCCAAGAGCTCAGGCTGTCCCAGTCTTGCCCTTGCAGGCCAAGCCAACGATGATCACGTTGGTTAAAGCAGCAGCACGGAGTTTGGTCCTCTGTGCAGCATCACGCTCTGAGTTCCTGGGGGTCCTTGTCTGAGGTCACTGCCAGCAGCTTTAGCAGGGGGGGCATCTGTTGCCACAGTAGCGGCTGGTGATGCAGGAGAGGTCAAAGCCCCCAGAGGAGATGGGCACTCCATCACAGCTGAGGATGCTGCCAACAGCAGCGGAGGTGGAGGAGCCCACGACGGTGTTTTGTGGGAAGGAGCTGAGGATGGGGCCGGGCAGGGTCACCACCACAGCAGGGGGCTCGATGACCACGGTGGAGCTCTGGCACTGCCTGCAACAGGGCTCATTGCAGCTGCTGGCCAGCGGGGTCGGGCCGCAGGGCTGGCAGCAGGGCTGGCACTGGCTGTAGCAGGACATGTCCTGGGGCAGGAGCTGCACCTGGGAGAGACAACAGGGAGGAAAAACAACATGGGAATTGGTGAGGAGCAGCCTGTCACCACTTCATGAGGAAGACAAAGAACATGCTGGGCTGGGAGGTGGATGCTGTGCAGAGATGTGTAAGGGATTCTTGGCATTATCCTGCCTGGGATTAAGAAGTCCCACCAGCTGTTACCCACCTCTTCCTAGCTCTGACTCCTGCAGCCAGCTCAGTACCACCGCAGCTTCCCTCCATGCCTAACCTCCTCCCCACTACCCTCTCTCCTGATGGGCAGCCCCAGGAGTCATAGCCAGGACACAGCTGCTGTCAGATGAGAAGTCCACATAGGCGAGACCTCCCTTTTAAGAAAGCAGAGAAAGAAGAAGGGGCTTCAGACTCACCTGGTTCCCAAGGAGAAGGAGGCAAGAGAAGCGGGTGAGCGAGTGCCGAGTTGGGCTGGCTTTTATCCTGGGCCTTTACTGCCCCAGGCTGCCAGAGGCATCCCTTGGAGAGGGCATTCTTTTCTGACACGCTCATCTTGATTGCAAAACATCCCAGGGAATGCTCTGGGCTGTGCTCTGGCTTCCTGAACTGCTGTCTGTCCATGTCCTGCCTCATGCCAGGCACATTCCCCAGTGAATTCCCCACATTTTGAGGAACAGGATGAGAGGCCCAAGGATTTCTGGACCAGAAAATGTCATTGTGAGCAGAGGATTCATTGCATGTAATGGAAGACTGCATCAGAGGTCACGCAAGATAAAGAGCTGGCACACACAAAGACTTTCGTCATCTGGAATGAAATGAGAAGACTCAAGACAGCAAAACAGAGCAGTCTGCACTATACAGGGCCACCACACAGACCACGGGCTTAACAGAACCTTATTCTATTGTCCCACTTGTCCAATGGTTCAGTGTTGTTGAGGAAAGACTTGTGCACCTGAAGAGAGCAGGAGATGCAACTTCTGAGAGTGTGGTGCCCAGCTTGAGCCAATTCACTGGCACAGAAGCCCTCTCTCTGCTGCCTGTCTTTTCTAGAGGACCCTGTAGATGGTCTGTAGGCAGGGGACAGAACTGCTTGGAGGTGATCCTGCTCTGGCAGGGATTTTGGGCGAGATGATCTCCAGAGGGCCCTTCCAGCCCCACTCATTCTGTGACTCCATGATACAGAACCCCTTGCCCTTTCCCTCCCACTGCTGTTTTCCGTGTCCGATGTGCCAAGGAACCCTGGGAATAATAGGAGTTGTGTAAGAGTGGGAAGCTCTTCCCCTGAGAAACTGCCTGCCTGATGGGCCTGTGGCCGTGGCACTGCCCCTGCCCTTGGGCTCCTTCCCAAGCAGGGGACATCCCCGTTCCACTTCTCCTGCTCCCACCAGCCCCTCCTCGAGAAGTGCCCTTCAGCACTTGGTTGTTGTTTACGGGGAGAAAGCAATATATTGAACGCAGGGGGCCCAGGGCTGGGCAGCGCAGCAACCCTCGAGCTGCTCCGCTCCCGGCCCGCCCGGCCCGGCCCCGCCAGCGGCAGCGCAGGCCTCAGCCCCGGGGCGGAGCTGGCGGCAGAGGGGCCGTGAGGAGAGAGAGGAGGCGGCGGAGAGGAGGCGCCGCGGCCACAGGCAGCAGAGAGCCGGGGCTGGCGGGATGCGGCGGGGCCGGGGCGCAGGGCTGGCGGGGCTGGCCGCGGTGCTGCTGGGTGTGTGGGGCTGCCGGGGGTGGAGGGGGCTGCTGTGGGACCCCCGCTGTGCCCGGGAACGGTCTCTGTCTCTCCTGCTCCTTCTCGGATCTTATTTCCCCCCTCTTGTCCTCCTGTCCCGGTCTCCATTACTCCATTCGTATCTTTCGCTGCCTCATTTTCTCTCTTCCTTTTCTCATCCCTATCTCCCCCCTTCCAGCCGTCATTCACACATTCCTGTCTCCAGCAGCTATTCCTGGGCACTTTGGTTCCTGCCCAGGCTGGAAACCCTTCTCCTCCTCATGTCGGCACGGTGCCGGTGCTTGTGCGGGATTTCCTCTGGGAAACACCAGGCAGGGCTGGGCAGAAAGCAGTTTCTGAGGTTTTTCCTTCTCTTTCTCCTTCCTGGCAGCGGCTGTTGGCAGAGCCCAGGTACAGCAGGAGCCGTCGGCAGAGACCACCGAGGGCACCGAAATCACAATTAACTGCTCCCACCCCAATATAAAACCATATGAGTCCATCTACTGGTACAGCCAGCTGCCGGACCAAGGTCCCACATTCCTCACATTGGTTAACCAAGGTTCCAAGGATCTGGAGGACCCGCCGGGGAAGCTGTGGATGGCAGCAGACCATCGGTCCAGCACCCTGCGGCTCTCCCAGCCCCGGCGCAGGGACGCGGCGGTGTATTACTGCGCCGTGGGAGACACGGGGAGAGGAGCCGGGGCTGCGGCCGGGCACGAACCGCCGCGGGCGGGGCCGGGCGTGTGTGTCGGGCTCAGGGGCACAGCCCAGACGCGCCCGCCAGGGGGCGCTGCCGCTGCGGTGCTGCCGCTCCGGCCCCTGCCCGGGACCCGCGGCCCTTCCCCCGCCCCGCCGGGCCCGGCCCCGGCAGCACCAGCTCCTCCCGCCAGTCGGGGCTGCGCTCGGCTCCTCTGCGCAGTGACGGCTGCTGCGGATCGGTGCTCCCGCAGGCAGCAAACAGCCTCTCTCGGGCAGCGCTCCCCGTGGAGCCTGAGACGGGCCGTGCAAGGCCGGGGGGCAGCAGGATGTGTCCCACAGGGCTCTCCTGCTTCCCCAGAAAGGGCTCAGAGCCTTCGGGGTGATGTGGCACTTCTGGCCTGTCTGGAAAGGCCTGCCAGCCTTGTCTGTGTGATGCACAGGTTCCCTTCGAGCCCAGCTCAGGCTGGTTCTGCTCGGGCCTCTGTCCCCCCTTCCCAAGGATGCTGAGCACTTTTTCCCAGGCACAGGGACATCTTCAGGTCCCTCCTGTGAGACACAGAGATTTCATGGTTCCCTTCATGAACTCAGACATTCCCAAGGGATGCTCAGCGTAGGGGCTGTCTCATCATAGCTTGGCTCCCTTCCCAAGGACACCCACAGACATCTCAACCCCAGGGTGTCACTAACACCAGCAGCCCCTCAGGCATTTCAATTAGGCAATGAGGAATTGTGCAACTGAGAAACCATCACACTCAGGAATTACCAGATATGTCCAAATGCCCTCAAGCTGCTAAATCTAGGGAAATATTATGAAGGCCAGAGGAGCAGAACTGTTGCTGTGCTCCTTCAACTGTTGTTCCCTCAGTCCAATGCCCCTCTCAAGCAGGCTCAGCCTCAGTACGTTGTCAACAACGGTGTCCAGATGTTTTTGTCTGTCTTCGTGACCCCTGCTTCCTGGTGACCCTTGGAGCAGTGGACACGCTCTGCTGTCCCTTGAGGCCCAGCTCTCTGGGAAGGAAGGGAAATCAATAGGAGTGATGGAAGGGTGTTAGACCATCCCAGTGGAAGCAACACCTGTGTGAAACAGTGAGCCACCATCAGAGAGACTTGGGGGGAGCAAGATAAACAGATGTGCCATGTCCTCTCAAATGGCAGTCCTTGGGCATCTGGACAAGAAGAATAAGAGCAGTGCCCATTTCCTGAGCTCTTTTGCCACAATTGAGCCAATGGAACGACCCAGGGGCCCAGCAATGGCCTTCACAGTGCTCCATCAGCACTGGAGCTGGGCATTCTGCTTCTGCTGATGTCTTTATGCCCTGGTAACCATGGGGCCTCTCATCCCGGGACTCACAGAAGCCTTCAGATGGGAAAGCACGTGGCATAAGCCAGGAAATGAGAAGGCAGCAGTGCAGGAAACCAGGAGACAGCCCATGCCATTACCTGGGATGGTTTGCATTTGACAGGAGCTGGTCAGAACATTATTACTTCCGCAAAGGTGCCTGTGGGCCTGAGGCAGTGCAGGGCTCCTATAAAAGGCAGCCCAAGTGTCTGCTCTCTCATCGCCTTCTCTCTCCTTCTTTCTCCTTGGGAATCAGGTGAGTTTGAGGCCTCTTCTCCTTCTCATTCTCCTTCAAGATCAGGTCTTTCCTGGATGTATGTTGCCGATGATACGGTGTGTCCTAGCCCACGGCTGGGAGCTGCTTCACATGGGAGAGGGACGGGGAGAGAGAGTCTTGCCCAGAGAGGGGCTGGGCCTTAGTTGAGGTGGCTCCTGGGACTTGAGCTGGGCAGCATATGCTGGGCCAAGCCGGTGCCTTGCCTCCCTGGTGGTTGGGTGCAGTGCTGCTTCTCATGTGTCTGGGTTTGCTCCCTCCCCTGACCCTTTCTCCCAGGTGATCCTCTGACCCAGAGCCATGTCCTGCTCCGAGAAGTGCCGTCCCTGCTGCGAGCCCTGCCAGCCTTGCTGCCCTCCTTGCCAGCCCTGCTGCCCTCCTTGCCAGCCCTGCGGCCCGACCCCGCTGGCCAGCAGCTGCAATGAGGCCTGTTGCAGGCAGTGCCAGAGCTCCACCGTGGTCATCGAGCCCCCTGCTGTGGTGGTGACCCTGCCTGGTCCCATCCTCAGCTCCTTCCCACAGAACACCATCGTGGGCTCCTCCACCTCCGCTGCTGTTGGCAGCATCCTCAGCTGTGATGGAGTGCCCATCTGCTCTGGGGGCTTTGACCTCTCCTGCATCACCAGCCGCTACTGTGGCAACAGATGCCAACCCTGCTAAAGCTGCAGGCTGCCTCCCCTGGCAAGAACCTCTCATGGCCTGAGAACGTGGTGCTGGGGAGGAGATAGAGATTCAGGGCATTGAACGTAGAGCTGTTTCCTTCTTCCAATTTCCTCTCTCTATTTCCTGTGCTGTCTCCATCTTTCAACCCTGCCCTTGCAGGCACCTGTTTACCTCCCTCCCTCGGCAGGGCGGGCAGACAGACAACACCCTGCAGGAGCTCGACCACATCTTAAGGGCTGTGCCTGGTTCTCCCTGTGAGTCAACTCCCTTTCTTCTTTACACTCATTAAAGTTGTGTTGCATCCAAACCTGGGTCTTCGAGTCCTCCTTCCTTTTGTGGCAATTCTCCCAGTCTGCTCAAGGAAAGAGGTGGAGGAAGGAAGGAGAGGGTGGGACTTGATGCAATGGTGCTGTCTCCCTTGAACCTGAGGTTGACATCCCTGGCTGCTCAACGACCAGTGGGTGTCAGCAAGAGGATGGCTCCAAAGGGTGGAAGGTGCAGGGATGGGAAAGAACAATGCCTGAGGAGAACTCACAGCCTCCCCTCTGCCTTCCACTCTGCTCCATGACCTGGTCTAGTGTCCATGGCTTGTACACATGGGCACATGTAGTTGAAATAGGTACCTCACCCAGTGTTCCACTGCCTAGCCCAGACCAGCTGCTGGCCAGAAATGCAGGGCTGAGGGAATTCACATGTTAGTACTGGCATCAGCTTCACTCAGGCTACACAGTGGAGCCCGCACTGCCTGTGATCTCAGCAGCCGCATGGGCCACTGCAGATTTTGAAGAGCATCTGTCCCCTCTCTAGCCTACCTTTAAGTACTGTAATACTGTGATGAGGTCTGCCCTGAGCCTTCTCTTCTCATAGGACAGGTACTCCAGCCCTTTGGTTATCTTTGACGTGTCCACTGGAGTGGGTGGTGGCTCAGGATCAGCAGTGGGTTTCTTGATGCAAAGTGGCCATGCAGTGGTAGAGCCACCGGGGTGAAGATGACCACGACCCCATTACCCACACTACACTGGGTTGAAGGAAGCAGGTTTTATGTTTTGTGAGAGTGTTCCCTGCTTTACCACTGCTGCCATTCTGTAAAGCAAATACTTTCTATTTTCAAAAACACAGATTCTCCTTAGGTTAAAGCTATATTAATTAATTGCCTCTTCAACTACAGCAAGGCAATGCCTGATGGTAACTGGCAGCAGAACATACACAGGTTTGTTCCTTGGCTCCAGGTGACAGTGCCCAAAAGAGGAGCCACTGAAGGCTGTCCCAACCTCCCATTCCTCTGGGAATGGAGAAGGGTGTCCTTGTGCCCTCACCCCCTTCCACCCCAGAGCAACACAGAGCAGCGAAGGGAGTGTCCATGGAGGGAATGAACACAAGGAGACCAGGCTTGAATACAGCAGAACTTTAATGAACCAGAAGAGGGAAACAAAGTCACTCCAAGTGGAGGACAGCAGTGCAGGGAGTCCCAGGGGTACCCAAGAATCCCTGCCTGTGGGGACATGCCTGCATGGTGTTTGTCTATAAACCAAAGAGGCAGAAGACATCGTCCCCACCAGGCTGGTCTAGGGGACCTTAATCCCAAATGGAGCAGAAGCAGACAAGGAAGCAGGAGAGAGAAGCATAGCCATTCTGCTACCCTGGAAACAACATCCTAAAGATTGATCCTGAGTCCATCATCGTCTTCTGAGTTCCTTAAAGTGTTTCTGTGGGGTTTTTCCAGCATCTTTAGCAGGGGAGGCACCTTCTGCCACCGTAGCGGCTGGTGATGCAGGAGAGGTCCAAGCCCCCAGAGTTGATGGGCACTCCATCACAGCTGAGGATGCTGCCAACAGCAGCGGAGGTGGAGGAGCCCACGACGGTGTTCTGTGGGAAGGAGCTGAGGATGGGGCCGGGCAGGGTCACCACAACAGCAGGGGGCTCGATGGCCACAGTGGAGCTCTGGCACTGCCTGACACAGGGCTCATTGCAGCTGTTGGCCAGCGGGGTCGGGCCGCAGGGCCGGCAGGGTAGGCACTGTCTGTAGCAGGACATGTTTCTAAGGCTGGAGCTGCACCTGCAAGAGAAGCAGGGAGGAAGCACAGCACCAGGGTGTTTGAGGAGCAGCCTGAGGGTTTTTCTGTCTCACAAAGAAGCCAAGGGGTCCAGGGGAGCTGGAAACTCTGCCAGGAGCCACATGGTCTTCATCATCCTATAAAGAGCAGCCTGGCTCACAGAGGGTCCCTCCCAATCTGTAATCAAACCCTTCCTCAGCCCCAATCCAGTCTCTGTCCCAGGAACCTTCTCTCTACTTTGTCATGACAAGAAGATCCAAAGCACAGGGAAGGCCAGAGCCAAGAGCATCTGAGATGCCCATCCATTGGACATCTCCCTCTGGAAGAAGAGGAGAAGGGGCTCAGCACTCACCTGGTTCCCAAAGAGAAGGAGGCAAGAGAGCTGTGTGAGAGAGCAGGGACTTGTGCTGGCTTTTATAGCTGCCCTGCATTGCCACAGGACATGAGGCCCCTTTGCAGAGGTACCAATTTTCTGACCAGCTCCTCTTGCATGCAAACCATCGCTGCTGATGCTACAGGCTGGGCTGTTTTTTCCAGCACTGCTGCCTTTTCATTTGCAGGTTTCTAGGGCAGGAATGCAGCAGTGTGAGCAGTAGATTCAGCTGAACTGTTGCCAACACTGCCCCAACCTGGCTATCACTCCCAGACCTGAGATGCTAAACACTGAACAGCAGCCTGTGTTGGTTTGACCCTGGCTTGAGGGCAGACTCCCAGAGGCTTAGGAGTGGAGATAAGGACAGGGAGAGATCATCCCGTAATCAACATCATGGTTAAAACAGGCTCAACACAGAGTGATGGAAAGAAAACTCTCTAATTTACTACACACCCAGTGACACCAGAGTGGGAAATAAGGAGCACGACCAGATCTTAAAGTACCTTCCCCCACCTCTCCCTTCTTAGCAGACCTCATTCCTCTCATGACTTCACTCCCTTCTTCCCCCCCACTGTTGCATGGGGAGGGGCTGGGACTGGGGAATGGGGGTTTCAGTCAGTTCCTCACAAGTTGGTTTCCTTCTTGGCCATGGGGACATTCATTCCACACACCTTTCCCCTGCTGCACCGTGTGGTCCCAGCCACAGGAGACAGTCCATCACATAGAAAGACCAAGAAGACCAAATGCAAGGTCCTGCATATGGGTCAGGGCAATCCCAAGCACAACTCCAGGCTGTGTGGAGAATGGCTTGTGAGCAGCCCTGAGGAGAAGGACTTGGTGGTCTTGGTTCACAGAATCACAGAATCACAGGGGTTGGAAGGGACCTCAAGAGATCATCGGGCCCAACCACCCTGCCAAAGCAGGCTCCTGAGCTCATATTGCACAGATAGGCATCCAGACAAGTCTTGAATATCTCCAGAGGAGGAGAATTCACCACCTCTCTGGGCAGCCTATTGCAGTGCTCTGGTTGATGAAATATTAACCATAAGTCAGCAGTGCAGCCTGTAGCCCAGAGCACCAACCCTGTCCTGCACCACAACAGCAGAGACGTGACCAGCAGGTCTAGGGAGGTCATTCTACTCTTCTACACCACACCCATGAGACCCCTCCTGGAGTATTGTGTCTGTCTTTGGTGCCCCCAACATCAAAAACACCTGGAGCTGGTGGAGGAAGTTCAGAGGAGGGCAATGAAGGTGATAAGGAAGATTGAGCACCACCCCTTTGAGAATGGGTTGAGACAGTTGGGGTTGCTCAGCCTGGAAAAGGGAAGACTCCAGAGAGATCTTAGAACAGCCTTCTAGTAGCTGAAGTGGGAGAGGGTCTTTTTGCCAGAGCATGTATTGAGAGGAGAAGGGTTAAGAGCTTTAAGGTGAAAGCAGGGAGATTAAGATGAGGTTTAGGAAGAAACTGTTCCCTGAGTAGGTGGTGTTGGCAGGTTGGATGGGCTTTGGAACAAACTGGAAGGTTTGTGAGTCCATGGCACAGGGATTTGATGGAGATCATCCAAACCATTGTATGAGTCCATGACAGTGGGGTTCATGGCTATGACCTGTTTCATCTGCATCCGCAACTCCTCTGTGTGTGTGTGAACTTGTGTTGACGTGTGCGATGGCTGCAAGGGGGCAGCAGCAACCGAGGTGTCCCGAGGGATTGCGGGGGGCCCAGGGCTGGGCAGAGCCGCAACTCGGGCAGCTCCATTCCCGGCCCGCCCGGCCCGGCCCTATTGGCAGCGCAGGGCTCAGCCCCGGGGCGGAGCTGTCGGCAGCGGGGCCGTGAGGAGAGAGAGGAGGCGGCGGAGAGGAGGCGCCGCGGCCACAGGCAGCAGAGAGCCGGGGCTGGCGGGATGCGGCGGGGCCGGGGCGCAGGGCTGGCGGGGCTGGCCGCGGTGCTGCTGGGTGCGTGGGGCTGCCGGGCGGTGGCGGGGTCCGGATCTGGGACCTGTGCTGTGCCCGGGAACGGTCTCTGTCTCTCCTTCTCCTTCTCGGATCCTATTTCCCCACTCTTTTTGTCCCATCCAGGTCTCTATTACTCCATTTGTTTCTTTCTCTGCCTCATTTTCTTTTCTTTTCTTGTCTTTCCTTTTCTCATCCGTAACTCCCCCCTTCCACCCTTCATTCAAACATTGCTATCACCAGCAGCTCTTCCTGAGCACTTTCGTTCCTGCCCAGGCGGGAAACCCTTCTCCTCCTCATGTCGTCACGGTGCCGGTGCTTGTGCGGGATTTCCTCTGGGAAACACCAGGCAGGGCTGGGCAGAAAGCAGTTTCTGAGGTTTTTCCTTCTCTTTCTCCTTCCTGGCAGCGGCTGTTGGCAGAACCCAGGTGCAGCAGGAGCCGTGGGCAGAGACCACCGAGGGCACCGAAATCACCATCAACTGCTCAAACCCCAATATAGGGGCCTATAACATCCAGTGGTTCCGTCAGCTTTCAGATCAGACGCTGCAACACATTGTAACAGGATACCCTGGAGATAAATCACTGCTGGACCCGCCTGGGAATGTGTGGGTGTCGTCAGACTGGCGGTCCAGCACCCTGCGGCTCTCCTGGCCCCGGCGCAGGGACGCGGCGGTGTATTACTGCGCCGTGGGAGACACGGGGAGAGGAGCTGGGGCTGCGGCCGGGCACGAACCGCCGCGGGCGGGGCCGGGCGTGTGTGTCGGGCTCAGGGGCACAGCCCGTCCGCGCCCGCCAGGGGGCGCTGTAGCTGCGGTGCTGCCCGGGAGGGGCTCTCCGTGGAGCCTGAGACGGGCCGTGCAAGGCCGGGGGGCAGCAGGATGTGTCCCACAGGGCTCTCCTGCTTCCCCAGAAAGGGCTCAGAGCCTTCGGGGTGATGTGGCCCCTCTGGCCTGTCTGGAAAGGCCTGCCAGCCTAGTCTCTGCGATGCACAGGTTCCCTTCGAGCCCAGCTCAGGCTGGTTCTGCTCTGGCCTCTGTCCCCCTTCTCAAGGATGCTGAGCACTTTTTCCCAGGCACAGGGACATCTTCAGGTCCTTCCTGTGAGACACAGAGATTTCATGGTTCCCTTCATTAAATCAGACGTTCCCAAAGGATGCTCAGTGTAGGGGCTGTCTCATTGTAGCTTGTTTCCCTTGTGCAAACATCCAGCAGCTCCCAGCCAGTGTTTTCCCTTCCCAAGGACACCCACAGACATCTCCACCCCAGGGTGTCACTAACACCAGCAGCCCCTCAGGCATTTCCTTTAGGCAATGAGCAATTGTGCAACTGAGAAACTATCACACTCAGGAATTACCAGAAATGCCCAAATGCCCTCCAGATGCGCAATCTAGGGAAATATTCTGAAGGCCAGAGGAGCAGAACTGTTGCTGTGCTCCTTCAACTGTTGTTCCCCCAGTCCTATACCCCGCTCAAGCAGGCTCAGCCTCAGCACATTCTTGACAATTCTGGTCAGAGGGGTTTTGTCTGTCTTCATGCCCCCTGCTTCCTGGTGCCCCTTGGAACAGTGGACACGCTCTGCTGTCCCTTGAGGACCAGCTGTCTGGGAAGGAAGGGAAATCAACAGGAGTGATTGAAAGCTTGGGAGGGCAGACTGAAGGCATCAGGGAGGAATCTGACTGGCAGAGAAAGAGGCGCCACTGTGCACATGGCAAATGAGCCCAGGAAAATTGTCCTGACAGCACTGTTAGTGCTGCAAGAGGGTCAAACCCTCCCAGTGGAAGCAACACCTGTGTGAAACAATGAGCAACAATCAGAGAGACTTGGGGGGAGCAAGATAAACACATGTGCCATGTCCTCTCAAATGGCAGTCCTTGGGCATCTGGACAAGAAGAACAAGAACAGTGCCCGTTTCCTGAGCTGCTTTGCCTCATTCGAGCCAATGGAACTACCCAGGGGCCCAGCAATGTCCTTCACAGTGCTCCATCAGCACTGGAGCTGGGCATTCTGCTTCTGCTGACGTCTTTCTGCCCCGGTAACCCTGGGGCCTCTCATCCTGGGACTCACAGAAGCCTTCAGATGGGAAAGCACGTGGCATAAGCCAGGAAATGAGAAGGCAGCAGTGCAGGAAACCAGGAGACAGCCCATGCCATTACCTGGGATGGTTTGCATTTGACAGGAGCTGGTCAGAACATTATTACTTCCGCAAAGGTGCCTGTGGGCCTGAGGCAGTGCAGGGCTCCTATAAAAGGCAGCCCAAGTGTCTGCTCTCTCATCGCCTTCTCTCTCCTTCTTTCTCCTTGGGAATCAGGTGAGTTTGAGGCCTCTTCTCCTTCTCATTCTCCTTCAAGATCAGGTCTTTCCTGGATGTATGTCGCCGATGATACGGTGTGTCCTAGCCCACAGCTGTGAGCTGCTTCACATGGGAGAGGGACGGGGAGAGAGAGTCTTGCCCAGGGAGGGGCTGGGCCTTAGTTGAGGTGGCTCCTGGGACTTGAGCTGGGCAGCATATATGCTGGGCCAAGCAGGTGCCTTGCCTCCCTGGTGGTTGGGTGCAGTGCTGCTTCTTATGTGTCTGGGTTTGCTCCCTCCCCTGACCCTTTCTCCCAGGTGATCCTCTGACCCAGAGCCATGTCCTGCTCCGAGAAGTGCCGTCCCTGCTGCGAGCCCTGCCAGCCTTGCTGCCCTCCTTGCCAGCCTTGCTGCCCTCCTTGCCAGCCCTGCTGCCCTCCTTGCCAGCCCTGCGGCCCGACCCCGCTGGCCAGCAGCTGCAATGAGGCCTGTTGCAGGCAGTGCCAGAGCTCCACCGTGGTCATCGAGCCCTCCCCCGTGGTGGTGACCCTGCCTGGCCCCATCCTCAGCTCCTTCCCACAGAACACCATCGTGGGCTCCTCCACCTCCGCTGCTGTTGGCAGCATCCTCAGCTGTGATGGAGTGCCCATCTGCTCTGGGGGCTTTGACCTCTCCTGCATCACCAGCCGCTACTGTGGCAACAGATGCCAACCCTGCTAAAGCTGCAGGCCGCCTCCCCTGGCAAGAACCTCTCATGGCCTGAGAACGTGGTGCTGGGGAGGAGATAGAGATTCAGGGCATTGAACGTAGAGCTGTTTCCTTCTTCCACTCTCCTCTCTCTTCATTTCCTGTGCTGTCTCCATCTTTCAACCCTGCCCTTGCAGGCACCTGTTGGCCTCCCTTCCTAGGCAGGGCTGGGAACACCCTGCAGGAGCTCGACCGCTTCTTAGGGGCTGTGCCTGGTGCTCCCTGTGAGTCACCTCCTTTTCTTCTTTACACTCATTAAAGTTGTGTTGCATCCAAACCTGGGTCTTCGAGTCCTCCTTCTTTTTGTGGCAATTCTCCCAGTCTGCTCAGGGAAAGAGGTGGAGGAAGGAAGGAGAGGGTGGGACTCGATGCAGTGCTGCTGTCTCCCTTGAACCTGAGGTTGACATCCCTGGTTACAGGACAACCAGTGGGCATCAGCGAGAGGATGGCTCCAAAGAGTGGGAGGTGCAGGGATGGAAAGAACAATGCCTGAGGAGAACTCACAGCCTCCCCTCTGCCTTCCACTCTGCTCCATGACCTGGTCTAGGGTCCATGGCTTGTAGACATGGGCACATGTCGTTGAAATAGGTACCTCACACAGTGTTCCAGTGCCTAGCCCAGACCAGCTGCTGGCCAGTCATGCAGGGCTGAGGGAATTCACATGGTAGTACTGGCATCAGCCTCACTCAGGCTACACAGTGGAGCCCGCACTGCCTGTGAACTCAGCAGCCCCATGTCCCACTGTAGATTCAGAAGAGCCTCTGTCCTCTCTCCAGCCACCCTTTAAGTACTGTAATACTGTGATGAGGTCTGCCCTGAGCCTTCTCTTCTCATAGGACAGGTACTCCAGCCCTTTGGTCATCTTTGACGTGTCCACTGGAGTGAGTGCTGGTACAGGATCAGCAGTGGGTTTCTTGATGCAAAGTGGCCATGCAGTGGTAGAGCCACCGGGGTGAAGATGACCACGACCCCATTACCCCCACCAGACTGGGTTGAAGGAAGCAGGTTTTATTTTTTGTGAGAGTGTTCCCTGCTTTACCACTGCTGCCATTCTGTAAAGCAAATACTTACTATTCTCAAAAACACAAATTCTCCTTAGATTAAAGCTATATTAATTAATTGCCTCTTCAACTACAGCAAGGCAATGCCTGATGGTAACTGGCAGCAGAACATCCACAGATTTGTTCCTTGGCTCCAGGTGCCAGTGCCCAAAAGAGGAGCCACTGAAGGCTGTCCCAACCTCCCATTCCTCTGGGAATGGAGAAGGGTGTCCTTGTGCCCTCACCCCCTTCCACCCCAGAGCAACACTCTTTACCTTTGGCAGCACAGAGAGAGTCCATGGAGGTAATGAACACAGGGAGACAAGGCTTGAATGCAGCAGAACTTTAATGAACCAGAAGAGGGAAATAAAGTCACTCCAAGTGGAGGACAGCAGTGCAGGGAGTCCCAGGGGTACCCAAGAATCCCTGCCCGTGGGAAATTCCTGCGTGCTGTTTGTCTATAAACCAAAGAGGCAGAAGACATCGTCCCCACCAGGCTGGTCTAGGGGACCTTAATCTGAAGTGAAACAGAAGCTGGCAAGGAAGCAGGGGAGAGAAGCATAGCCATTCAGCTACCCTGGAAGCAATATCCTAAAGATCGATCCTGAGTCCATCATCATCTTCTGAGTTCCTTAAAGTGTTTCTGTGGGGTTTTTCCAGCATCTTTAGCAGGGGAGGCACCTTCTGCCACCGTAGCGGCTGGTGATGCAGGAGAGGTCCAAGCCCCCAGAGCAGATGGGCACTCCATCACAGCTGAGGATGCTGCCAACAGCAGCGGAGGTGGAGGAGCCCACGACGGTGTTCTGAGGGAAGGAGCTGAGGATGGGGCCGGGCAGGGTCACCACCACAGCAGGGGGCTCGATGGCCACAGTGGAGCTCTGGCACTGCCTGACACAGGGCTCATTGCAGCTGTTGGCCAGCGGGGTCGGGCCGCAGGGCCGGCAGGGTAGGCACTGTCTGTAGCAGGACATGTTTCTAAGGCTGGAGCTGCACCTGCAAGAGAAGCAGGGAGGAAGCACAGCACAAGGGTGGGTGAAGAGCAGCCTGGTTTTTTTCCATTTCACAAAGAAGCCAAGGGGTCCAGGGGAGCTGGAAACTCCACCGGGAGCAAATGGTCTACATCATCCTATAAAGAGCAGCCTGGCTCACAGAGGGTCCCTCCCAATCTGTAATCAAACCCTTCCTCAGCCCCAATCCAGTCTCTGTCCCAGGAACCTTCTCTCTACTTTGTCATGACAAGAAGATCCAAAGCACAGGGAAGGCCAGAGCCAAGAGCATCTGAGATGCCCATCCATTGGACATCTCCCTCTGGAAGAAGAGGAGAAGGGGCTCAGCACTCACCTGGTTCCCAAAGAGAAGGAGGCAAGAGAGCTATGTGAGAGAGCAGGGACTTGTGCTGGCTTTTATAGCTGCCCTGCATTGCCACAGGACATGAGGCCCCTTTGCAGAGGTACCAATTTTCTGACCAGCTTCTCTTGCATGCAAACCATCGCTGCTGATGGTACGGGCTGGGCTGTATTTTCCAGCACTGCTGCCTTTTCATTTGCAGGTTTCTAGGGCAGGAATGCAGCAGTGTGGGTAGAAGATTCAGCTGAACTTTTGCCAACACTGCCACAACCTGGCCATCACTCCCAGACCTGAGATGCTAAACACTGAACAGCAGCCTGTGTTGGTTTGACCCTGGCTTGAGGGCAGACTCCCAGAGGCTTAGGAGTGGAGATAAGGACAGGGAGAGATCATCCCGTAATCAACATCATGGTTAAAACAGGCTCAACACAGAGTGATGGAAAGAAAACTCTCTAATTTATTACACACCCAGTGACACCAGAGTCAGGTAATGAGAAGCACGAGAAGATCTTAAAGTACCTTCCCCCACCTCTCCCTTCTTAGCCGACTTCACTCTAGTCAGGATTTCACTCCTTTCTTTCCCCTCACTGTGGCATGGGGAGGGGCTGGGACTGGGGAATGGGGGTTTCAGTCAGTTCCTCACAAGTTGGTTTCCTTCTTGGCCATGGGGACATTCATTCCACACACTCTTCCCCTGCTGCACCGTGTGGTCCCAGCCACAGGAGACAGTCCATCACATAGAAAGACCAAGAAGACCAAATGCAAGGTCCTGCATATGGGTCAGGGCAATCCCAAGCACAACTCCAGGCTGTGTGGAGAATGGCTTGTGAGCAGCCCTGAGGAGAAAGACTTGGTGGTCTTGGTTCACAGAATCACAGAATTGTAGGGGTTGGAATGGACCTCAAGAGATCATCGGGCACAACCCCCCTGCCAAAGCAGGCTCCTGAGCTCATATTGCACAGATAGGCATCCAGACAGGTTTTGAAAATCTCCAGAGAAGGAGACTTCACCACCTCTCTGGGCAGCCTATTGCAGTGCTCTGGTTGATGAAATGTTAACCATAAGTCAGCAGTGTATGCCTGTAGCCCAGAGCACCAACCCTGTCCTGTTCCACACAGCAGGAGAGACATGACCAGCAGGTCTAGGGAGGTCATTCTACTCTTCTACACCACACCCATGAGACCCCTCCTGGAGTATTGTGTCTGTCTTTGGTGCCCCCAATATTAAAAGACCTGGAGCTTATTGAGGAAGTTCAGAGGAGGGCAATGAAGGTGATAAGGAAGATTGAGCACCACCCCTTTGAGGATGGGTTGAGAGAGTTGGGGTTGCTCAGCCTGGAAAAGGGAAGACTCCAGGGAGATCTTAGAACAGCCTTCTAGTAGCTGAAGTGGGAGAGGGTCTTTTTGACCGAGGATGTTTTGAGAGGAGAAGGGTTAAGAGCTTTAAGGTGAAAGCAGGGAGATTAAGATGAGGTTTAGGAAGAAACTGTTCCCTGAGTAGGTGGTGTTGGCAGGTTGGATGGGCTTTGGAACAAACTGGAAGGTTTGTGAGTCCATGGCACAGGGATTTGATGGAGATCATCCAAACCATTGTATGAGACCATGACAGTGGGGTTCATGGCTATGACCTGTTTCATCTGCATCCTCACCGCCTCTGTGTGTGTGTGAACTTGTGTTGACTTGTGTGATGGCTGCAAGGGCGGCAGCAGCACCCGGGGTGTCCCGGGGGTCGCTCTGGGTTTTGGGTGCCTTGTCCCCAGGCAGCAGCAGCAGCAGCACCCGCCCCGTTCCTCTGGCCGGCTTTCCCGAGATCCGGCCGCGCCGGTGGCTCGTCCCGCTTCGCTCTGCGCCGGGGAGTGCGGGGGGCCCAGGGCTGGGCAGCGCCGCACCCCTCGGGCCGCTCCGCTCCCGGCCCGCCCGGCCCGGCCCCTCCGGCAGCGCAGAGCTCAGCCCCGGGGCGGAGCTGGCGGCAGCGGGGCCGTGAGGAGAGAGAGGAGGCGGCGGAGAGGAGGCGCCGCGGCCACAGGCAGCAGAGAGCCGGGGCTGGCGGGATGCGGCGGGACCGGGGCGCAGGGCTGGCGGGGCTGGCCGCGGTGCTGCTGGGTGTGTGGGGCTGCCGGGGGTGGGGAGGGGCTGGTGTGGAACGACCACTGTGCCCGAGAACGGTCTCTGTCTCTCCTGCTCCTTCTCGGATCTTATTACCCACTTCCTGTCCTCCTGTCCAGGTCTCTATTACTCCATTCATTCCTTTCTCTGCCTCATTTTCTGTCTTTCCTTTTCTCATCCATATCTCCCCCCTTCCACCCGTCACGCACACATTCCTCTATTCCTGGGCACTTTTATTCCTGCCCAGGCTGGAAACCCTTCTCCTCCTCATGTCGGCACGGTGCCGGTGCTTGTGCGGGATTTCCTCTGGGAAACACCAGGCAGGGCTGGGCAGAAAGCAGTTTCTGAGGTTTTTTCCTTCTCTTTCCCTTTCCTGTCAGCAGCTGTGGGCAGAGCCCAGGTGCAGCAGGAGCCGTGGGCAGAGACCACCGAGGGCACCGAAATCACCATCAACTGCTCGAACCCCAGCATACAGGCCTATAACATCCAGTGGTACCGTCAGCTTTCAGATCAGACGCTGCAACACATTGTAACCGGATACCCTGGAGATAAATCACTGCTGGACCCGCCTGGGAATGTGTGGGTGTCGGCAGACCGTCGGTCCAGCACCCTGCGTCTCTCCCAGCCCCGGCGCAGGGACGCGGCGGTGTATTACTGCGCCGTGGGAGACACGGGGAGAGGAGCCGGGGCTGCGGCCGGGCACGAACCGCCGCGGGCGGGGCCGGGCGTGTGTGTCGGGCTCGGGGGCACAGCCCGGCCGGGCCCGCCAGGGGGCGCTGCCGCTCCGGCCCCTGCCCGGGACCCGCGGCTCTTCCCCCGCCCCGCCGGGCCCGGCCCCGTCAGCACCAGCTCCTCCCGCCAGTCGGGGCTGCGCTCGGCTCCTCTGCGCAGTGACGGCTGCTGCGGATCGGTGCTCCCGCAGGCAGCAAACAGCCTCTCTTGGGCAACGCTCCCTGTGGAGCCTGAGACGGGCCGTGCAAGGCCGGGGGGCAGCAGGATGTGTCCCACAGGGCTCTCCTGCTTCTCCAGAAAGGGCTCAGAGCCTTCGGGGTGACGTGGAGCCTCTGGCCTGTCTGGAAAGGCCTGCCAGCCTTGTCTGTGTGATGCACAGGTTCCCTTCCAGCCCAGCTCAGGCTGGTTCTGCTCTGGCCTCTGTCCCCCCTTCCCAAGGATGCTGAGCTCTTTTTCCCAGGCACAGGGACATCTTCAGGTCCCTCCTGTGAGACACAGAGATTTCATGGTTCCCTTCATGAACTCAGACGCTTCCAAGGGATGCTCAGCGTAGGGGCTGTCTCATCATAGCTTGGCTCCCTTCCCAAGGACACCCACAAACATCTCAAGCCCAGGGCGTCACTAACTCCACCAGCCCCTCAGGCATTTCAATTAGGCAATGAGGAATTGTGCAACAAGGAAACCATCACACAATTACCAGAAATGCCCAAATGCCCTCCAGCTGCCAAATCTAGGGAAATATTCTGAAGGCCAGAGGAGCAGAACTGTTGCTGTGCTCCTTCAACTGTTGTTTCCCGAGTCCAGGGCCCCGCTCAAGCAGGCTCAGCCTCAGCACATTCTTGACAACTCTGGTCAGAGGGGTTTTGTCTGTCTTCATGCCCCCTGCTTCCTGGTGCCCCTGGAGCAGTGGACACGCTCTGCTGTCCCTTGAGGACCAGCTGTCTGGGAAGGAAGGGAAATCAACAAGAGTGATGGAAAGCTTGGGAGGGCAGACTGAAGGCATCAGGGAGGAATCTGACTGGCAGAGAAAGAGGCTGTCCTGACAGCACTGTTAGTGCTGCAAGAGGGTCAGACCCTCCCAGTGGAAGCAACACCTGTGTGAAATAATGAGCAACCATGAGAGAGACTTGGGGGGAGCAAGATAAACAGATGTGCCATGTCCTCTCAAATGACAGTCCTTGGGCATCTGGACAAGAAGCACAAGAGCAGTGCCCATTTCCTGAACTCTTTTGCCTCAATCGAGCCAATGGAATGACCCAGGGGCCCAGAAATGTCCTTCACAGTTCTCCATCAGCACTGGAGATGGGTGTTCTGCTTCTGCTGACGTCTTTCTTCCCCAGTAATCCTGGGGCCTCTCATCCCGGGACACACAGAAGTCTTCAGATGGGAAAGCACGTGGCATAAGGCAGGAAATGAGAAGGCAGCAGTGCAGGAAACCAGGAGACAGCCCATGCCATTACCTGGGATGGTTTGCATTTGACAGGAGCTGGTCAGAACATTATTACTTCCGCAAAGGTGCCTGTGGGCCTGAGGCAGTGCAGGGCTCCTATAAAAGGCAGCCCAAGTGTCTGCTCTCTCATCGCCTTCTCTCTCCTTCTTTCTCCTTGGGAATCAGGTGAGTTTGAGGCCTCTTCTCCTTCTCCTTCTCCTTCTCCTTCTCCTTCTCCTTCTCCTTCTCCTTCTCCTTCTCCTTCTCCTTCTCCTTCTCCTTCAAGATCAGGTCTTTCCTGGATGTATGTTGCCGATGATACAGTGTGTCCTAGCCCACGGCTGGGAGCTGCTTCACATGGGAGAGGGACGGGGAGAGAGAGTCTTGCACAGAGAGGGGCTGGGCCTTAGTTGAGGTGGCTCCTGGGACTTGAGCTGGGCAGCATATGCTGGGCCAAGCAGGTGCCTTGCCTCCCTAGTGGTTGGGTGCAGTGCTGCTTCTCATGTGTCTTGGTTTGCTCCCTCCCCTGACCCTTTCTCCCAGGTGATCCTCTGACCCAGAGCCATGTCCTGCTCCGAGAAGTGCCGTCCCTGCTGCGAGCCCTGCCAGCCTTGCTGCCCTCCTTGCCAGCCCTGCTGCCCTCCTTGCCAGCCCTGTGGCCCGACCCCTCTGGCCAGCAGCTGCAATGAGGCCTGTTGCAGGCAGTGCCAGAGCTCCACTGTGGTCATCGAGCCCCCTGCTGTGGTGGTGACCCTGCCTGGCCCCATCCTCAGCTCCTTCCCACAGAATACCATCGTGGGCTCCTCCACCTCCGCTGCTGTTGGCAGCATCCTCAGCTGTGATGGAGTGCCCATCTGCTCTGGGGGCTTTGACCTCTCCTGCATCACCAGCCGCTACTGTGGCAACAGATGCCAACCCTGCTAAAGCTGCAGGCAGCCTCCCCTGGCAAGAACCTCCCATGGCCTGAGAACGTGATGCTGGGGAGGAGATAGAGATTCAGGGCATTGAACGTAGAGCTGTTTCCTTCTTCCACTCTCCTCTCTCTTCATTTCCTGTGCTGTCTCCATCTTTCACCCTGCCCTTGCAGTCACCTGTTGGCCTCCCTCCTTCAGAAGGGCCTGCAGACAGACAACACCCTGCAGGAGCTCGACTGCATCTTAGGGGCTGTTGCTGGTGCTCCCTGTGAGCCACCCCTCTTTCTCCTTTACACTCATTAAAGTTGTATTGCATCCAAACCTGGGTCTTCGAGTCCTCCTTCCTTTTATGGCAATTTTCCCAGTCTGCTCAGAGAAAGAGGTGGAGGAAGGAAGCAGAAGTTAGGACTCGCTGCAATGGTACTGTCTGTCTCCCTTGAACCTGAGGCTGACATCCCTGGTTACAGGACAACCAGTGGGCATCAGTGAGAGGATGGCTCCAAAGAGTGGGAGGTGCAGGGATGGAAAGAACAATGCCTGAGGAGAACTCACAGCCTCCCCTCTGCCTTCCTCTCTGCTCCATGACCTGGTCTAGTGTCCATGGCTTGTAGACATGGGTACAGGTAGTTGAAATAGGTACCTCACCCAGTGTTCCAGTGCCTAGCCCAGCCCAGATGCTGGCCAGACATGCAGGGCTGAGGGAATTCACATGTTAGTGCTGGCATCAGCCTCACACAGGCTACACAGTGGTGCCCGCACTGCCTGTGATCTCAGCAGCCCCATGGGCCACTGCAGATTCAGAACAGCACTGATCCTCTGTCCTCTCTCCAGCCACCCTTTAAGTACTCTAATACTGTGATGAGGTCTGCCCTGAGCCTTTTCTTCTCATAAGACAGGTACTCCAGCCCTTTGCTCATCTTTGACATGTCCACTGGTGTGGGTGCTGGCTCAGGATCAGCAGTGGGTTTCTTGGTGCTAAGTGGCCATGCAGTGGTAGAGCCACCAGGGTGAAGATAACCACGACCCCATTACCCACACTACACTGGGTTTAAGGAAGCAGGTTTTATGTTTTGTGAGAGTGTTCCCTGCTTTACCACTGCTGCCATTCTGTAAAGCAAATACTTTCTATTCTCAAAAACACAAATTCTCCTTAGATTAAAGCTATATTAATTAATTGCCTCTTCAACTACATCTATATCAATCTATCCAGTATTATTACATATCAAGCAGCCCAACAGCCCCCACCCCCACCCCCACCACCCCGGTACATATCCATCCCTAGTGAGATGAACACCTTTCCTGAAGAGCTCATGGGGCTGCTGAGCCTTCAAGGCCTCCTACTTTTCAGGCAGTTGTAGGCAGAGACACAGCAAGGCAAAGCCTGATGGTGACTGGCAGCAGAACATCCACAGATTTGTTCCTTAGTTCCAAGTGCCAGTGTCCAAAAGAGGAGCCACTGAAGGCTGTGCCAACCTCCCATTCCTCTGGGAATGGAGAAGGGTGTCCTTGTGCCCTCACCCCCTTCCACCCCAGAACAACACTCTTTACCTTTGGCACCACAGGAAGTGTCCATGGAGGGAATGAACACAAGGAGACCAGGCTTGAATGCAGCAGAACTTTAATGAACCAGAAGAGGGAAATAAAGTCACTCCAAGTGGAGGACAGCAGTGCAGGGAGTCCCAGGGGTACCCAAGAATCCCTGCCTGTGAGGACATTCCTGCATGCTGTTTGTCTACAAACCAAAGAGGCAGAACACATCGTCCCCACCAGGCTGGTCTAGGCGACCTTAATCTGAAGTGAAACAGAAGCAGACAAGGAAGCAGGAGAGAGAAGCATAGCCATTCAGCTACCCTGGAAACAACATCCTAAAGATCGATCCTGTGTCCATCATCATCTTCTGAGTTCCTTAAAGTGTTTCTGTGGGGTTTTTCCAGCATCTTTAGCAGGGGAGGCACCTTCTGCCACCGTAGCGGCTGGTGATGCAGGAGAGGTCCAAGCCCCCAGAGTTGATGGGCACTCCATCACAGCTGAGGATGCTGCCAACAGCAGCGGAGGTGGAGGAGCCCACGACGGTGTTCTGTGGGAAGGAGCTGAGGATGGGGCCGGGCAGGGTCACCACAACAGCAGGGGGCTCGATGGCCACAGTGGAGCTCTGGCACTGCCTGACACAGGGCTCATTGCAGCTGTTGGCCAGCGGGGTCGGGCCGCAGGGCCGGCAAGGCAGGCACTGTCTGTAGCAGGACATGTTTCTAAGGCTGGAGCTGCACCTGCAAGAGAAGCAGGGAGGAAGCACAGCACCAGGGTGGGTGAGGAGCAGCCTTGTATTTTTCCATTTCACAAAGAAGCCAAGGGGTCCAGGGGAGCTGGAAACTCCACCGGGAGCAAATGGTCTACATCATCCTATAAAGAGCAGCCTGGCTCACAGAGGGTCCCTCCCAATCTGTAATCAAACCCTTCCTCAGCCTCAATCCAGTCTCTGTCCCAGGAACCTTCTCTCTACTTTGTCATTACATGAAGATCCAAAGCAGAGGGAAGGCCAGAGCCAAGAGCATCTGAGATGCCCATCCATTGGACATCTCCCTCTGGAAGAAGAGGAGAAGGGGCTCAGCACTCACCTGGTTCCCAAAGAGTAGGAGGCAAGAGAGCTGTGTGAGAGAGCAGGGACTTGTGCTGGCTTTTATAGCTGCCCTGCATTGCCACAGGACATGAGGCCCCTTTGCAGAGGTACCAATTTTCTGACCAGCTCCTCTTGCATGCAAACCATCGCTGCTGATGCTACAGGCTGGGCTGTATTTTCCAGCACTGCTGCCTTTTCATTTGCAGGTTTCTAGGGCAGGAATGCAGCAGTGTGAGCAGTAGATTCAGCTGAACTGTTGCCAACACTGCCCCAACCTGGCTATCACTCCCAGACCTGAGATGCTAAACATTGAACAGCAGCCTGTGTTGGTTTGACCCTGGCTTGAGGGCAGACTCCCAGAGGCTTAGGAGTGGAGATAAGGACAGGGAGAGATCATCCCGTAATCAACATCATGGTTAAAACAGGTTCAACACAGAGTGATGGAAAGAAAACTCTCTAATTTACTACACACCCAGTGACACCAGAGTGGGAAATAAGGAGCACGACCAGATCTTAAAGTACCTTCCCCCACCTCTCCCTTCTTAGCAGACCTCATTCCTCTCATGACTTCACTCCCTTCTTCCCCCCCACTGTTGCATGGGGAGGGGCAGGGACTGGGGAATGGGGGTTTCAGTCAGTTCCTCACAAGTTGGTTTCCTTCTTGGCCATGGGGACATTCATTCCACACACCTTTCCCCTGCTGCACCGTGTGGTCCCAGCCACAGGAGACAGTCCATCACATAGAAAGACCAAGAAGACCAAATGCAAGGTCCTGCATATGGGTCAGGGCAATCCCAAGCACAACTCCAGGCTGTGTGGAGAATGGCTTGTGAGCAGCCCTGAGGAGAAGGACTTGGTGGTCTTGGTTCACAGAATCACAGAATTGTAGGGGTTGGAATGGACCTCAAGAGATCATCGGGCCCAACCACCCTGCCAAAGCAGGCTCCTGAGCTCATATTGCACAGATAGGCATCCAGACAAGTTTTGAAAATCTCCAGAGAAGGAGACTTCAGCACCTCCCTGGGCAGCCTATTGCAGTGTTCTAATTGATGAAATGTAAACTATAAGTCAGCAGTGCAGCCTGTAGCCCAGAGCACCAACCTGGTCCTGTTCCACACAGCAGGAGAGACATGACCAGCAGGTCTAGGGAGGTCATTCTGCCCCTCTACACCACTCCCATGAGACCACTCCTGGAGTATTGTGTCTGTCTTTGGTGCCCCCAACATCAAAAAGACCTGGAGCTGGTGGAGGAAGTTCAGGGGAGGGCAATGAAGGTGATAAGGAAGATTGAGCACCTCCACAGTGAGGATGAGTTGAGAGAGTTGGGGTTGCTCAGCCTGGAAAAGGGAAGACTCCAGGGAGTTCTTAGAAGAGCCTTCTAGTAGCTGAAGTGGGAGAGGGTCTTTTTGCTAGAGCATGTATTGAGAGGAGAAGGGTTAAGATCTTTAAGGTGAAAGCAGGGAGATCAAGATGAGGTTTAGGAAGAAACTGTTCCCTGAGAAGGTGGTGTTGCCAGGTTGGATGGGCTGTGGAACAAACTGGAATGTTTCTGTTCCCATGGCACAGGGATTTGATGGAGATCATCCAAACCATTGTATGAGTCCATGGCAGTGGGGTTCATGGCTATGACCTGTTTCATCTGCATCCTCAACTCCTCTGTGTGTGTGTGAACTTGTGATCACTTGTGCAATGGCTGCAAGGGGGCAGCAGCACCCGAGGTGTCCCGGGGGTCACTGTGGGTTTGGGGTGCCTTGTCCCCAGGCAGCAGGAGCAGCACCCGCCCCGTTCCTCTGGCCGGCATTCCCAAGCTCCGGCCACACCGACGGCTCCTCCCGCTTCGCTCTGTGATGGGGAGTGCGGGAGGCCCAGGGCTGGGCAGCGCTGCGCCCCTCGGGCCGCTCCGCTCCCGGCCCGCCCGGCCCGGCCCCGCCAGCGGCGCAGGGCTCAGCCCCGGGGCGGAGCTGTCGGCAGCGGGGCCGTGAGGAGAGAGAGGAGGCGGCGGAGAGGAGGCGCCACGGCCACAGGCAGCAGAGAGCCGGGGCTGGCAGGATGCGACGGGGCCGGGGCGCAGGGCTGGCGGGGCTGGCCGCGGTGCTGCTGGGTGCGTGGGGCTGCCAGGGGTGGCGGGGGTAGTGTGGGACCACCCTGTGTATGGGAATACTCTGTGGCCCTCCTGCTCCTTCTCGGATTTTATTCCCCACCACGACCCCATTCTCCCTTGCTACTCAATACTACTCCATTACTTTCTTTCTATATTCCTCTTTCCCTTTTCTCCTCCGTATCTCCAGCTTTCGAACCATTACTCCTCTCTCTATCAACTATTCCTTGCACTTTCGTTCCTGTCCAGGCTGGAAACCCTTCTCCTCCTCTTCTCGGCACGGTGCCGGTGCTTGTGCGGGATTTCCTCTGGGAAACACCAGGCAGGGCTGGGCAGAAAGCAGTTTCTGAGGTTTTTCCTTCTCTTTCTCCTTCCTGGCAGCGGCTGTGGGCAGAGCCCAGGTGCAGCAGGAGCCGTGGGCAGAGACCACCGAGGGCACTGAAATCACCATCAACTGCTCGCACCCCCACGTACAGGGCAGCGACTTCATCCACTGGTACCGGCAGCTCCCGGGCCGAGGCCCCGAGTTCCTTGTGAGCGCACTGAAAGACTCCAAGGATCTGGAGGACCCGCCTGGGAAGCTGTCGGTGTCGGCAGACCGTCGGTCCAGCACCCTGCGTCTCTCCCAGCCCCGGCGCAGGGACGCGGCGGTGTATTACTGCGCCGTGGGAGACACGGGGAGAGGAGCCGGGGCTGCGGCCGGGCACGAACCGCCGCGGGCGGGGCCGGGCGTGTGTGTCGGGCTCAGGGGCACAGCCCGGCTGGGTCCGCCAGGGGGCGCTGTAGCTGCGGTGCTGCCGCTCCGGCCCCTGCCCGGGACCCGCGGCCCTTCCCCCGCCCCGCCGGGCCCGGCCCCGGCAGCACCAGCTCCTCCAGCCAGTCGGGGCTGCGCTCGGCTCCTCTGCGCAGTGACGGCTGCTGCGGATCGGTGCTCCCGCAGGCAGCAAACAGCCTCTCTTGGGCAACGCTCCCCGTGGAGCCTGAGACGGGCCGTGCAAGGCCGGGGGGCAGCAGGATGTGTCCCACAGGGCTCTCCTGCTTCCCCGGAAAGGGCTCAGAGCCTTCGGGGTGACGTGGCCCCTGTGGCCTGTCTGGAAAGGCCTGCCACCCTTGTCTCTGCCATGCATCTCAGTGGGCACGTGTTCCCTTCCAGCCCAGCTCAGGCTGGTTCTGCTCAGTTCTCTGTCCCCGCTTCACAAGGATGCTGAGCTCTTTTTCCCAGGCACAGGGACATCTTCAGGTCCCTCCTGTGAAACACAGAGATTTCATGGTTCCCTTCATGAACTCAGACTTTCCCAAAGGATGCTCAGCGTAGTGGCTGTCTCATCATAGCTTGGCTCCCTTCCCAAGGACACCCACAAACATCTCAAGCCCAGGGTGTCACTAACTCCACCAGCCCCTCAGGCATTTCAATTAGGCAATGAGGAATTGTGCAACAAGGAAACCATCACACAATTACCAGAAATGCCCAAATGCCCTCCAGCTGCCAAATCTAGGGAAATATTCTGAAGGCCAGAGGAGCAGAACTGTTGCTGTGCTCATTCAACGGTTGTTCCCCCAGTCCAATGCCCCTGTCAAGCAGGCTCAGCCTCAGCACATTGTCAACAATGTGGTCCAGATGGGTTTTGTCTGTCTTCGTGACCCCTGCTTCCTGGTGCCCCTTGGAGCAGTGGACACGCTCTGTTGTCCCTTGAGGACCAGCTGCCTGGGAAGGAAGGGAAATCAATAGGAGTGATGGAAAGCTTGGGAGGGCAGACTGAAGGCATCAGGGAGAAATCTGACTGGCAAAGAAAGAGGCGCCACTGTGCACATGGCAAATGAGTCCATGAAAATTGTCCTGAAAAGACTTGGGGGGAGCAAGATAAACAGATGTGCCATGTCCTCTCAAATGGCAGTCCTTGGACATCAGGACAAGAAGCACAAGAGCAGTGCCCATTTCCTGAGCTCTTTTCTCTCAGTCGAGCCAATGGAATGACCCAGGGGCCCAGAAATGTCCTTCACAGTGCTCCATCAGCACTGGAGCTGGGCGTTCTGCTTCTGCTGACGTCTTTCTGCCCCGGTAACCCTGGGGCCTCTCATGCCGGGACTCACAGAGACCTTCAGATGGGAAAGCACGTGGTATAAGCCAGGAAATGAGAAGGCAGCAGTGCAGGAAACCAGGAGACAGCCCATGCCATTACCTGGGATGGTTTGCATTTGACAGGAGCTGGTCAGAACATTAGTACTTCCGCAAAGGTGCCTGTGGGCCTGAGGCAGTGCAGGGCTCCTATAAAAGGCAGCCCAAGTGTCTGCTCTCTCATCGCCTTCTCTCTCCTTCTTTCTCCTTGGGAATCAGGTGAGTTTGAGGGCTCTTCTCCTTCTCCTTCAAGATCAGGTCTTTCCTGGATGTATGTCGCCGATGATACGGTGTGTCCTAGTCCACGGCTGGGAGCTGCTTCACATGGGAGAGGGACGGGGAGAGAGAGTCTTGCACAGAGAGGGGCTGGGCCTTAGTTGAGGTGGCTCCTGGGACTTGAGCTGGGCAGCATATGCTGGGCCAAGCCGGTGCCTTGCCTCCCTGGTGGTTGGGTGCAGTGCTGCTTCTCATGTGTCTGGGTTTGCTCCCTCCCCTGACCCTTTCTCCCAGGTGATCCTCTGACCCAGAGCCATGTCCTGCTCCGAGAAGTGCCGTCCCTGCTGTGAGCCCTGCCAGCCTTGCTGCCCTCCTTGCCAGCCCTGCTGCCCTCCTTGCCAGCCCTGTGGCCCGACCCCTCTGGCCAGCAGCTGCAATGAGGCCTGTTGCAGGCAGTGCCAGAGCTCCACCGTGGTCATCGAGCCCCCTGCTGTGGTGGTGACCCTGCCCGGCCCCATCCTCAGCTCCTTCCCACAGAACACCATCGTGGGCTCCTCCACCTCCGCTGCTGTTGGCAGCATCCTCAGCTGTGATGGAGTGCCCATCTGCTCTGGGGGCTTTGACCTCTCCTGCATCACCAGCCGCTACTGTGGCAACAGATGCCAACCCTGCTAAAGCTGCAGGCGGCCTCCCCTGGCAAGAACCTCCCGTGGCCTGAGAACGTGGTGCTGGGGAGGGGATAGAGATTCAGGGCATTGAACGTAGAGCTGTTTCCTTCTTCCATATTCCTCTCTCTATTTCCTGTGCTGTCTCCATCTTTCAACCCTGCCCTTGCAGGCACCTCTTGGCCTCCCTTCCTAGGCAGGGCTGGGAACACCCTGCAGGAGCTCGACCGCTTCTTAGGGGCTGTGCCTGGTGCTCCCTGTGAGCCACCCCCCTTTCTTCTTTACACTAATTAAAGTTGTGTTGCATCCAAACCTGGGTCTTCAAGTCCTCCTTCCTTTTGTGGCAATTCTCCCAGTCTGCTCAGGGAAAGAAATGGAAGAACGAAGGAGAGGGTGGGACTTGATGCAGTGGTGCTGTCTCCCTTGAACCTGAGATTGACATCCCTGGTTACAGGACAACCAGTGGGCATCAGCGAGAGGATGGCTCCAAAAAGTGGGAGGTGCAGGGCTGGAAAGAACAATGCCTGAGGAGAACTCACAGCCTCCCCTCTGCCTTCCAATCTGCTCCATGACCTGCTCATGTAGTTGAAATAGGTACCTCACACAGTGTTCCAGTGCCTAGCCCAGCCCAGCTGCTGGCCAGACATGCAGGGCTGAGGGAATTCACATGGTAGTGCTGGCATCAGCCTCACTCAGGCTACACAGTGGTGCCCGCACTGCCTGTGATCTCAGCAGCCCCATGGGCCGCTGAAGATTCAGAAGAGCAGCTGTCCTCTCTCTAGCCACCCTTTAAGTACTGTAATACTGTGATGAGGTCTGCCCGGAGCCTTCTCTTCTCATAGGACAGGTACTCCAGCCCTTTGGTCATCTTTGACGTGTACACTGGAGTGAGTGCTGGCTCAGGTTCAGCAGTGGGTTTCTTGATGCAAAGTGGCCATGCAGTGGTAGAGCCACCGGGGTGAAGATGACCACGACCCCATTACCCACACTACACTGGGTTGAA
This sequence comes from Gallinula chloropus, assembly GCF_964237585.1. Lineage (NCBI taxonomy): Eukaryota > Metazoa > Chordata > Aves > Gruiformes > Rallidae > Gallinula > Gallinula chloropus. The sequence continues at coordinate 4,114,805 of NC_140111.1, read as the reverse complement.
GGAAGCAGGTTTTATGTTTTGTGAGAGTGTTCCCTGCTTTACCACTGCAGCCATTCTGTAAAGCAAATACTTTCTATTCCTAAAAAACACAAATTCTCCTTATATTAAAGCTATATTAATTAATTGCCTCTAACTACAGCAAGGCAAGGCCTGATGGTAACTGGCAGCAGAACATCCACGGATTCTTTCCTTGGCTCTAAGTGACAGTGCTCAAAATGGGAGCCACTGAAGGCTGTCCCAACATCCCATTCCCCTGGGAATGGAGAAGCGTGTCCTTGTGCCCTCACCCCCTTCAACCCCAGAGCAACACAGGAGTGTCCATGGAGGGAATGAACACACAGAGACAAGGCTTGAATGCAGCAGAACTTTAATGAACCAGAAGAGGGAAACAAAGTCACTCCAAGTGGAGGACAGCAGTGCAGGGAGTCCCAGGGGTACCCAAGAATCCCTGCCTGTGGGGACATGCCTGCATGGTGTTTGTCTATAAACCAAAGAGGCAGAAGACATCGTCCCCACCAGGCTGGTCTAGGGATCCTTAATCCCAAGTGGAGCAGAAGCAGACAAGGAAGCAGGAGAGAGAAGCATAGCCATTCAGCTACCCTCGATACAACATCCTAAAGATCGATCCTGTGTCCATCATCATCTTCTGAGTTCCTTAAAGTGTTTCTGTGGGGTTTTTCCAGCATCTTTAGCAGGGGAGGCACCTTCTGCCACCGTAGCGGCTGGTGATGCAGGAGAGGTCAAAGCCCCCAGAGTTGATGGGCACTCCATCACAGCTGAGGATGCTGCCAACAGCAGCGGAGGTGGAGGAGCCCACGACGGTGTTCTGTGGGAAGGAGCTGAGGATGGGGCCAGGCAGGGTCACCACCACAGCAGGGGGCTCGATGACCACAGTGGAGCTCTGGCACTGCCTGACACAGGGCTCATTGCAGCTGTTGGCCAGCGGGGTCGGGCCGCAGGGCCGGCAGGGCTGGCACGGGCTGTAGCAGGACATGTCTTGGGGCTGGAGCTTCACCTGGGAGAGAAGCAGGGAGGAAGCACAGCACAAGGGTGAGTGAGGAGCAGCCTGGGGTTTTTCTGTCTGACAAAGAAGCCGAGGGGTCCTAGGGAGCCACATGGTCTACATCATCCTATAAAGAGCAGCCTGGCTCACAGAGGGTCCCTCCCAATCTGTAATTAAACTCTTCCTCAGCCCCAATCCAGTCTCTGTCCCAGGAACCTTCTCTCTACTTTGTCATGACAAGAAGATCCAAAGCACAGGGAAGGCCAGAACCAAGAGCATCTGAGATGCCCATCCGTTGGAAATCTCCCTCTGGAAGAAGAGGAGAAGGGGCTCAGCACTCACCTGTTTCCCAAAGAGAAGGAGGCAAGAGAGCTCTGTGAGAGAGCAGGGACTTGTGCTGGCTTTTATAGCTGCCCTGCATTGCCACAGGACATGAGGCCCCTTTGCAGAGGTACCAATTTTCTGACCAGCTCCTCTTGCATGCAAACCATCGCCGCTGATGTTATGGGCTGGGCTGTATTTTCCAGCACTGCTGCCTTTTCATTTGCAGCTCTGTGCCAGGCCCATTTCCCAGGGACGGCTTGTTCTGAGCATGGGGAGGAAATGCCCCGGGGTTTCTAGGGCAGGAATGCAGCAGTGTGGGCAGAAGGTTCAGCTAAACTGTTGCCAACACTGCCCCAACCTGGCCATCACTCCCAGACCTGAGATGCTAAACACTGAACAGCAGCCTGTGTTGGTTTGACCTGACTTGACACCAGACACCCATCAAAGTTGCTCTGTCACTCCCCTTTTCATCTGGACAGGAGTGAAAATAGATATTGGGAAGCTTAGGAGTAAATGTAAGGACAGGGAGAGATCATCCTGAAATCAACGTCACGGGCAAAACAGACTCAGCAGAGAGTGATGGAAAGAAACCTCTCTAATTTATTACATGTCCAGCAACACCAGAGTCGGGTAATGAGAAGCACGAACAGATCTTAAAGTACCTTCCCCTCACCTCTCCCTTCTTAGCAGACTTCACTGTAGTCAGGATTTCACTCTCTTCCTCTCCCCACTGTAGCATGGGGAGGGGCAAGGATTGGGGAATTGGGGTTTCGGTCAGTTCCTCACAAGTTGGTTTCCTTCTTGGCCATGGGGACATTCATTCCACACACTCTTCCCCTGATGCATCGTGTGGTCCCCTCCACAGTCCTTCACAGAGAAAGACCAAGAAGACCAAATGCAAGGTCCTGCATATGGGTCAGGGAAATGCCAAGCACAACTCCAGGCTGGGTGGAGAATGGCTTGTGAGCAGCCCTGAGGAGAAGGACTTGGTGGTCTTGGTTGACGTCTCCCACCCAGAACACCAACCGTGTTTTGTAAAAGAGCGGCAGGCACATAACTAGCAGGTCTAGGGAGGTGATTCTGCCCCTCTACACTACTCCCATGAGAGCTTTCCTGGACTATTGTGTCTGGCTTTGGTGACCCCAACAACAAAAAGACGTGGATCTGGTGGAGAAAGTCCAGAGGAGGGCAATGAAGATGATAAGGAGGATTGCAGACCTCTCCTGTGAGGAGAGTTTAAGAGAGAGTGGGGTTGCTCAGCCTGGAAAAGGGAAGACTCCAGAGAGATCTTAGAACAGCCTTCTAGTTGCTGAAGTGGGAGAGGGTCTTTTTGACCGAGGATGTTTTGAGAGGAGAAGGGTTAAGATCTTTAAGGTGAAAGCAGGGAGATTAAGATGAAGTTTAGGAAGAAACTGTTCCCTGAGTAGGGGGTGTTGCCAGGTTGGATGGGCCTTTGGGCAAACTGGAAGATTTGTGAGCCCATGGCACAGGGATTTGATGTGGATCATCCAAACCATTGTATGAGTCCATGACAGTGTGGTTCATGGCTATGACCTGTTTCATCTGCATCCTCACCGCCTCTGTGTGTGTGTGAACTTGTGTTGACTTGTACGATGGCTGCAAGGGCGGCAGCAGCACCCGAGGTGTCCCGGAGGTCGCTGTGGGTTTGGGGTGCCTTGTCCCCGGGCAGCAGCAGCAGTACCCGTCCCCTTCCTCTGGCCGGCTTTCCCGAGCTCCATCCACACCGACGGCTCGTCCCGCTTCGCTCTGTGCCGGGGAGTGCGGGGGGCCCAGGGCTGGGCAGCGCCGCACCCCTCGGGCCGCTCCGCTCCCGTCCCGCACGGCCCGACCCCTCCGGCGGCGCAGGGCTCAGCCCCGGGGCGGAGCTGTCGGCAGCGGGGCCGTGAGGAGAGAGAGGAGGCGGCGGAGAGGAGGCGCCGCGGCCACAGGCAGCAGAGAGCCGGGGCTGGCGGGATGCGGCGGGGCCGGGGCGCAGGGCTAGCGGGGCTGGCCGCGGTGCTGCTGGGTGCGTGGGGCTGCTGGGGTGGCGGGATCCGGACCTTGGACCAGCGCTGTGCCCGGAAACGGTCTCTGACTCTCCTGCTCCTTCTCGGATCTTATTTTCTCGCTTTTGTCCGCCCATCCCGGGCTCTATTAATCCATTCATTCCTTTCTCTGCCTCATTTTCTCTCTTTCCTTTTCTCATCCCTATCTCCCCCCTTTCCACCCGTCATTCACACATTCCTGTCTCCAGCAGCTATTCCTGGGCACTTTCGTTCCTGCCCAGGCTGGAAACCCTTCTCCTCCTCATGTCGGCACAGTGCCGGTGCCGGTGCTTGTGCGGGATTTCCTCTGGGAAACACCAGGCAGGGCTGGGCAGAAAGCAGTTTCTGAGGTTTTTCCTTCTCTTTCTTCTTTCTGGCAGCCGCTGTGGGCAGAGCCCAGGTGCAGCAGGAGCCGTCGGCAGAGACCACCGAGGGCACCGAAATCACCATGAACTGCTCACACACCAGCATACAGGCCTATAACATCCAGTGGTACCGTCAGCTCCCGGGCCGAGCTCCTGAATTACTCGTGAGCGGCATTAAAGATTCCAAAACCTTGAAGGACCCGCCTGGGAAGCTTTTGGTTGCAGCAAACCAACGGTCGAGCAAGTTGTGTCTCTCCCAGCCCCGGCGCAGGGACGCGGCGGTGTATTACTGCGCCGTGAGAGACACGGGGAGAGGAGCCGGGGCTGCGGCCGGGCACGAACCGCCGCGGGCGGGGCCGGGCGTGTGTGTCGGGCTCGGGGGCACAGCCCGGCTGGGCCCGCCAGGGGGCGCCGCCGCTGCGGCCGGGGAGTGGAGACATTCACCCTGGCAGCACCTCCCGGCAGTTGGGTCCTGCGCTCGGCACCTCTTTTCTCTCGAAGGTTCCAGCAATGCCGGTCCCTTTTGAAGCCCCCCCCTTCCAGTAGCACAGAAACAGGCAGGTCCAAATGGCGGCAATCAAGAAGGCAGGGCAGGGCTCGGCCTGCCTGAACAGGGACCTTCTGCTGGAGCTCAGCAGGGAGAAACAAGGCCCCAGCTGATGGCAGCAGGGTCAAGCACTGGAGGAGGGCTGTAGGGTGCTGCTGGCCTTTGCAGAGAGAAAGCTTGTGAGGGCAAAGCTCAGTTCAGGTTGGGGCTGCCAATCCCCTGGGGTTTTTCAAATGTACTAACAGCAAGAGAAGTAGCAGAGAGAATATTGCTCCAATTCCATGAGAAAGGGCACCTTCCTGACACTGGTGAGGTTGCCAGGGGCTTCTGCAAGAAGCAGCTAGAAGTTCTCTGCAGGCTCCAGAGAGTAAATATCGGTCCACTCAAGACCAGAGTTGTTGTTGACTGAGGCCAAGCCTGTCAGTGATGGTCATAATGCCTCTGGGAATCAATCACATGTAGGAGAGAAAACCCAGCAAGCAGCCACTTTTTGCCCCCAGAGAAGGAGTGAAAAAGGTGTAAGAAACTGTGCAGACACCAAGGCCAGTGAAGAATGGCAGGGGAGAGTCGCTCCAGGCACCAGCGTGAAGGATTCCCCTGCAGCCTATGGAGAAGACCCTGGTAGAGTGGGTGTTCCTGTACAGCCCATGGAAGAGGGTAGAGAGCAGATACCCCGTATGCAGCCCATGGAGAGGCCCCACTCTGGAGCATGTGGAGACACATGAAGAACACCGTGGTCCGTGTTGGAGCAAGCCTCTAGCAGCACTTTCAGCCCATGGAGAGAGATAGAGACCCCCACACAACCCCTCCCCAGCTAAGAAGGAAAACAACTCATGAGGAATGGACCAAACCCCTGATTCTCCCATTCCCTGTCCCCGCCCCGTGTCCCAGTGAAATGGGAGAAGGGAGGGAAATCCTGACTAAAGGGAGGTCTGCTGCCAACAGACAGTGGAGGAGGGTTGGGGGGTGGTGTCTTAAGGTCTGGTCAGACTTCTCATTATCCAACTCTGGTGGTACTGTGTGTGTCTGTCCTCCTGCCAGCATCAAACCACCACAACACCTCCACCAACAAGCTGGCAGCAGGTGAGCCATGCCAGATGCTGTGCTGAAAAGTGACAGGAATGCATGATCAGATGTTGGAGGTGTTGGACTGCTGACCTCCATCATGGGGATTCCCTACATGCACACAGTTCCTCTCTTGAGGACAGCACTCATCAGGATTCCTGTTCATATGACATGCTCCATGTCCAAAAGGGATTTCTGAACAGAAATGCAGCAAAGCAAAGACAGATGGGCATTGGCTGTGGAGTAAGTAGGGTTGACTTCCTCCCCGTCAGGAGGCAGTGCCTGAAAGAAGAGTTGCTGCAGCGTGTCCCACCCTCCAATACCTCAAGGAGTGATGAACAGTCCCCCTCTGCCCCCACCTAATTCCCCACAAGCCGTGGCTTTCTCTCTCCGCAGTCAGGACGCAGCTGGAAAGAGCAGCACAGGGACACGGGCAGGGCTGCAGCAATTTATTGAAGAGTCTAAAGGGTGCCATGAGGTCACTCTGAGTGGAGGCCCCAGTGCAGGAGGTGCCAAGAATCTGTTTCCCTTTTGCCATGGCAGAGTTCCCACAGGACATCTGCCCAGCAAAGGGAGACAGGCCAGCAGGTCCCTCCAGGCTGGTTTGTGGGGTCCTCCCAGCAGGATTGGAAGGGAACAGAAGACAAGAAAAGAGGTGAAAAGGATGAGGGGAAGAGAGGAAAGGTAGACATTGGCCGTGTTGTCCAAGAGCTCAGGCTGTCCCAGTCTTGCCCTTGCAGGCCAAGCCAACAATGGTCACGTTGGTTAAAGCAGCAGCACGGAGTTTGGTCCTCTGTGCAGCATCACGCTCTGAGTTCCTGGGGGTCCTTGTCTGAGGTCACTGCCAGCAGCTTTAGCAGGGGGGGCATCTGTTGCCACAGTAGCGGCTGGTGATGCAGGAGAGGTCAAAGCCCCCAGAGGAGATGGGCACTCCATCACAGCTGAGGATGCTGCCAACAGCAGCGGAGGTGGAGGAGCCCACGACGGTGTTTTGTGGGAAGGAGCTGAGGATGGGGCCGGGCAGGGTCACCACCACAGGGGAGGGCTCGATGACCACGGTGGAGCTCTGGCACTGCCTGCAACAGGGCTCATTGCAGCTGCTGGCCAGCGGGGTCGGGCCACAGGGCTGGCAGCAGGGCTGGCACTGGCTGTAGCAGGACATGTCCTGGGGCAGGAGCTGCACCTGGGAGAGAAAACAGCGAGGAAAAACAACATGGGAATTGGTGAGGAGCAGCCTGTCACCACTTCATGAGGAAGACAAAGAACTGCAGGGCCAGGAGGTGGATGCTGTGCAGAGATGTATGAGGGCTTCTTAGCCTTATCCTGCCTGGGATTAAGAAGTCCCACCAACTGTTACCCAGCTCTTCCTAACTCTGACTCCAGCAGCCAGCTCAGTACCACCCCAGCTTCCCTCCATGCCTAACCTCCTCCCCACTACCCTCTCTGGACAAGCAGCCCCAGAGTCATGCCCAGGACACAGCTGCTGTCAGATGAGAAGTCCACATAGGCGAGACCTCCCTTTTAAGAAAGCAGAGAAAGAAGAAGGGGCTTCAGACTCACCTGGTTCCCAAGGAGAAGGAGGCAAGAGAAGTGGGTGAGCGAGTGCCGAGTTGGGCTGGCTTTTATCCTGGGCCTTTACTGCCCCAGGCTGCCAGAGGCATCCCTTGGAGAGGGGATTCTTTTCTGACACGCTCATCTCGAATGCAAAACATTCCAGGTAATGCTCTGGGCTGTGCTCTGGCTTCCTGAGCTGCTGTCTGTCCATGTCCTGCCTCATGCCAGGCACATTCCCCAGTGAATTCCCCACATTTTGTGGGACAGGATGAGAGGCCCAAGGATTTCTGGACCAGAAAATGTCATTGTGGGCAGAGGATTCATTGCATGTAATGGAAGACTGCATCAGAGGTCACGCAAGATAAAGAGCTGGCGCACACACAGACATGTACACTGGCCCTCTCATAATCTGCAATGAACTGAAAAGACTTGAGACAGCCAAACATTGCTGTCTGCACTATATAGGGCCACCAAAATGACCAATGGGCTTAACATAATCTTATTCTATTGTCCCACTTGTCCAATGGTTCAGTGTTGTTGAGGAAAGACTTGTGCACCTGAAGAGAGCAGGAGATGCAGCTTCTGAGAGTGTGGTGCCCAGCTTGAGCCAATTCACTGGCACAGAAGCCCTCTCTCTGCTGCCTGTCTTTTCTAGAGGACCCTGTATATGGTCTGTAGGCAGGGGACAGAACTGCTTGGAGGTGATCCTGCTCTGGCAGGGATTTTGGGCGAGATGATCTCCAGAGGGCCCTTCCAGCCCCACTCATTCTGTGACTCCGTGATACAGATCCCCTTGCCCTTTTCCTCCTGATGCTGTTTTCCATATCCGATGTGCCAAGGAACCCTGGGAATAACAGGAGTTGTGTAAGATTGCGAAGTGCTTCCCCTGAAAAACTACCTGCCTGATGGTCCTGTGGCCGTGGCACTGCCCCTGCCCTTGGGCTCCTTCCCGGGCAGAGGACATCCCCCATGGCTGAGGTGTCCTTGCTGGGTGCAGACTCTGGCCCCACTCCTGCCCAGCCAGTGCCGCTGTGGGGAGCTCTGCTCTGGCCGGTCTGTCCCGCTTCACTCTGTCCCGGGGAGCGCGGGGGCCCAGGGCTGGGCAGCGCCGCACCCCTCGGGCCGCTCTGCTCCCGTCCCGCCCGGTCAGGCCCCGCCGGTGGCTGAGGGCTCAGCCCCGGGGCGGAGCTGGCGGCAGCGGGGCCGTGAGGAGAGAGAGGAGGCGGCGGAGAGGAGGCGCCGCGGCCACAGGCAGCAGAGAGCCGGGGCTGGCGGGATGCGGCGGGGCCGGGGCGCAGGGCTGGCGGGGCTGGCCGCGGTGCTGCTGGGTGCGTGGGGCTGCCGGGGGTGGTGGGGGCTGGTGTGGAACCACCGCTGTGCCCGGGAATGGTCTCTGACTCTCCTGCTCCTTCTGGAATCTTATTACCCACTTCCTGTCCTCCTGTCCAGGTCTCTATTACTCCTGTCGCTGCCTCATTTTCTCTCTTTCCTTTTCTCATTCATATCTCTCCCTTTCCACCCGTCATTCACACATTCCTTTCTCCAGCAGCTATTCCTGGGCACTTTCGTTCCTGCCCAGGCTGGAAACCCTTCTCCTCCTCATGTCGGCACGGTGCCGGTGCTTGTGCGGGATTTCCTCTGGGAAACACCAGGCAGGGCTGGGCAGAAAGCAGTTTCTGAGGTTTTTCCTTCTCTTTCTCCTTCCTGGCAGTGGCTGTGGGCAGAGCCCAGGTGCAGCAGGAGCCGTCGGCAGAGACCAGCGAGGGCACGAAAATCACCATCAACTGCTCCCACCCCAACATACTGATGGGCGAGTCCATCTACTGGTACCGCCAGCTGCCGGGTCGAGGTCCCACATTCCTCGCGGTCATTCACAAAGACTCCAAGGATCTGGAGGACCCACCTGGGCAGCTGTCGGTGTCATCAGACCGGCGTTTCAGCACCCTGCGGCTCTCCCAGCCCCGGCGCAGGGACGCGGCGGTGTATTACTGCGCCGTGGGAGACACGGGGAGAGGAGCCGGGGCTGCGGCCGGGCACGAACCGCCGCGGGCGGGGCCGGGCGTGTGTGTCGGGCTCGGGGGCATAGTCCGGACGCGCCCGCCAGGGGGCGCTGCCGCTGCGGTGCTGCCGCTCCGGCCCCTGCCCGGGACCCGCGGCCCTTCCCCCGCCCCGCCGGGCCCGGCCCCGGCAGCACCAGCTCCTCCCGCCAGTCGGGGCTGCGCTCCGCTCCTCTGCGCAGTGACGGATGCTGTGGATCGGTGCTCCCGCAGGCAGCAAACGGCCTCTCTCGGGCAGCGCTCCCCGTGGAGCCTGAGACGGGCTGTGCAAGGCCGGGGGGCAGCAGGATGTGTCCCACAGGGCTCTCCTGCTTCCCCAGAAAGGGCTCAGAGCCTTCAGGGTGACGTGGCCCCTCTGGCCTGTCTGGAAAGGCCTGCCAGCCTTGTCTGTGTGATGCACAGGTTCCCTTACAGCCCAGCTCAGGCTGGTTCTTCTCTGGCCTCTGTCCCCCCTTCCAAGGATGCTGAGCACTTTTTGCCAGGCACCGGGACAGCTTCAGGTCCCTCCTGTGAGACACAGAGATTTCATGGTTCCCTTCATGAACTCAGACGTTCCCGAGGGATGCTCAGCTTAGGGGCTGTCTCATGGTAGCTTGGCTCCCTTCCCAAGGACACCCTCAGGCATCTCAACTCCAGGGTGTCACTAACACCAGCAGCCCCTCAGGCATTTCAATTAGGCAATGAGGAATTGTGCAACTGAGAAACTATCACACTCAGGAATTACCAGACATACCCAAATGCCCTCCAGCTGCCAAATCTAGGGAAATATTCTGAAGGCCAGAGGAGCAGAACTGTTGCTGTGCTCCTTCAACTGTTGTTCCCCCAGTCCAATGCCCCGCTCAAGCAGGCTCAGCCTCAGCACGTTGTCAACAACGGTATCCAGATGGGTTTTGTCTGTCTTCGTGACCCCTGCTTCCTGGTTCCCTCTTGGAGCAGTGGACACGCTCTGCTGTCCTTTGAGAACCAGCTCTCTGGGAAGGAAGGGAAATCAATAGGAGTGATGGAAAGCTTGGGAGGGCAGACTGAAGGCATCAGGGAGGAATCTGACTGGCAGAGAAACAGGCGCCACTGTGCACATGGCAAATGAGCCCCAAAAAATTGTCCTGACAGCACTGGTAGTGCTTCAAGTGGGTCAGACCCTCCCAGTGGAAGCAACACCTGTGTGAAACAATGAGCAACAATCAGAGAGACTTGGGGGGAGCAAGATAAACAGATGTGCCATGTCCTCTCAAATGGCAGTCCTTGGGCATCTGGACAAGAAGCACAAGAGCAGTGCCCATTTCCTGAACTCTTTTGCCTCAGTCGAGCCAATGGAAGGACCCAGGGGCCCAGCAATGGCCTTCACAGTGCTCCATCAGCACTGGAGCTGGGCGTTCTGCTTCTGCTGATGTCTTTCTGCCCCGGTAACCCTGGGGCCTCTCATGCCGGGACTCACAGAAGTCTTCAGATGGGAAAGCACGTGGCATAAGGCAGGAAATGAGAAGGCAGCAGTGCAGGAAACCAGGAGACAGCCCATGCCATTACCTGGGATGGTTTGCATTTGACAGGAGCTGGTCAGAACATTATTACTTCCGCAAAGGTGCCTGTGGGCCTGAGGCAGTGCAGGGCTCCTATAAAAGGCAGCCCAAGTGTCTGCTCTCTCATCGCCTTCTCTCTCCTTCTTTCTCCTTGGGAATCAGGTGAGTTTGAGGCCTCTTCTCCTTCTCCTTCTCCTTCTCCTTCTCCTTCTCCTTCTCCTTCTCCTTCTCCTTCTCCTTCTCCTTCTCCTTCTCCTTCTCCTTCTCCTTCTCCTTCTCCTTCTCCTTCTCCTTCTCCTTCTCCTTCTCCTTCTCCTTCTCCTTTCTCCTTCAAGATCAGGTCTTTCCTGGATGTATGTCGCCGATGATACGGTGTGTCCTAGCCCACGGCTGGGAGCTGCTTCACATGGGAGAGGGACGGGGAGAGAGAGTCTTGCCCAGAGAGGGGCTGGGCCTTAGTTGAGGTGGCTCCTGGGACTTGAGCTGGGCAGCATATGCTGGGCCAAGCAGGTGCCTTGCCTCCCTGGTGGTTGGGTGCAGTGCTGCTTCTTATGTGTCTTGGTTTGCTCCCTCTCCTGACCCTTTCTCCCAGGTGATCCTCTGACCCAGAGCCATGTCCTGCTCCGAGAAGTGCCGTCCCTGCTGTGAGCCCTGCCAGCCTTGCTGCCCTCCTTGCCAGCCCTGCTGCCCTCCTTGCCAGCCCTGCGGCCCGACCCCTCTGGCCAGCAGCTGCAATGAGGCCTGTTGCAGGCAGTGCCAGAGCTCCACCGTGGTCATCGAGCCCCCTGCTGTGGTGGTGACCCTGCCCGGCCCCATCCTCAGCTCCTTCCCACAGAACACCATCGTGGGCTCCTCCACCTCCGCTGCTGTTGGCAGCATCCTCAGCTGTGATGGAGTGCCCATCTGCTCTGGGGGCTTCGACCTCTCCTGCATCACCAGCCGCTACTGTGGCAACAGATGCCAACCCTGCTAAAGCTGCAGGCAGCCTCCCCTGGCAAGAACCTCCCGTGGCCTGAGAACGTGGTGCTGGGGAGGAGATAGAGATTCAGGGCATTAAATGTAGAGCTGTTTCCTTCTTCCACTCTCCTCTCTCTATTTCCTGTGCTGTCTCCATCTTTCAACCCTGCCCTTGCAGGCACCTGTTGGCCTCCCTCCCTCGGCAGGGCGGGCAGACAGACAACACCCTGCAGGAGCTCGACTGCATCTTAGGGGCTGTTGCTCCCTGTGAACCACCTCCCTTTCTCCTTTATACTCATTAAAGTTGTGTTGCATCCAAACCTGGGTCTTCGAGTCCTCCTTCCTTTTGTGGCAATTCTCCCAGTCTGCTCAAGGAAAGAGGTGGAGGAAGGAAGGAGAGGGTGGGAGTCGCTGCAGTGGTGCTGTCTCCATTGAACCTGAGGTTGACATCTCTGGTTACAGGACAATCAGTGGGCATCAGCAAGAGGATGGCTCCAAAGGGTGTGAGGTGCAGGGATGGGAAACAACAATGCCTGAGGATAACTTACAGCCTTGCCTTCCCCTTCCACTCTGCTCCATGACATGGTCTAGTGTCCATGGCTTTTGACATGGGCACAGGTAGTTGAAATATGTACTGTGCCTCTGTCCTCTCTCTAGCCACCCTTTAAGTACTCTAATACTGTGATGAGGTCTGCCCTGAGCCTTCTCTTCTCACAAGACAGGTTCTCCAGCCCTTTGGTGATTTTTGACGTGTCCACTGGAGTGGGTGCTGGCTCAGGATCAGCAGTGGGTTTCTTGATGCAAAGTGGCCATGCAGTGGTAGAGCCACCTGGGTGAAGATGACCACGAACCCATTACCCACACTACACTGGGTTTAATGAAGCAGGTTTTATGTTTTGTGAGAGTGTTCCCTGCTTTACCACTGCTGCCATTGTGTAAAGCAAATACTTTCTATTCCTAAAAAGCACAAATTCTCCTTAGATTAAAGCTGTATCAATTAATTGTCTCTTCAACTAGATCTATATCACTATATCCAGTATTATTACATATCAAGCAGCCCAACAGACACCCCCCCCTCCACGCCCCCGCCACTGCAGTACATATCTAGCCATAATGAGGTGAACACTTTTCGCCAAGAGCTCATGGGGCTGCTACCCTAGGTATGTAGAGATATAGCAAGGAAAGGCCTGATGGTAACTGGCAGCAGAACATCCACAGATTTGTTCCTTGGCTGCAAGTGACAGTGGCCAAAATTCCTCTGGGAATGGAGAAGGGTGTCCTTGTGCCCTCACCCCCTTCCACCCCAGAGCAACAAAGAGCAGCGAAGTGAGTGTCCATGGAGGGAATGAACACAAGGAGACCAGGCTTGAATGCAGCAGAACTTTAATGAACCAGAAGAGGGAAACAAAGTCACTCCAAGTGGAGGACAGCAGTGCAGGGAGTCCCAGGGGGTACCCAAGAATCCCTGCCTGTGGGGACATTCCTGCATGCTGTTTATCTACGACCCAAAGAGACAGAAGACATCGTCCCCACCAGGCTGGTCTAGGGATCCTTAATCCCAAGTGGAGCAGAAGCAGACAAGGAAGCAGGAGAGAGAAGCATAGCCATTCAGCTACCCTGGAACAACATCCTAAAGATCGATCCTGTGTCCATCATCATCTTCTGAGTTCCTTAAAGTGTTTCTGTGGGGTTTTTCCAGCATCTTTAGCAGGGGAGGCACCTTCTGCCACCGTAGCGGCTGGTGATGCAGGAGAGGTCCAAGCCCCCAGAGCTGATGGGCACTCCATCACAGCTGAGGATGCTGCCAACAGCAGCGGAGGTGGAGGAGCCCACGACGGTGTTCTGTGGGAAGGAGCTGAGGATGGGGCCGGGCAGGGTCACCACCACAGCAGGGGGCTCGATGGCCACAGTGGAGCTCTGGCACTGCCTGACACAGGGCTCATTGCAGCTGTTGGCCAGCGGGGTCGGGCCGCAGGGCCGGCAAGGCAGGCACTGTCTATAGCAGGACATGTTTCTAAGGCTGGAGCTGCACCTGGGAGAGAAGCAGGGAGAAAGCAGAGCACCAGGGTGAGTGAGGAGCAGCCTGGGGTTTTTCTGTCTCAGAAAGGACCCAAGCGGTCCTGGGGAGCTGGAAACTCCACCAGAAGCCACATGGTCCACATCATCCTATAAAGAGCAGCCTGGCTTACAGAGGGTCCCTCCCAATCTGTAATCAAACCCTTCCTCAGCCCCAATCCAGTCTCTGTCCCAGGAACCTTCTCTCTACTTTGTCATGACATGAAGATCCAAAGCACAGGGAAGGCCAGAGCCAAGATCATCTAAGATGCCCATCCATTGGACATCTCCCTCTGGAAGAAGAGGAGAAGGGGCTCAGCACTCACCTGTTTCCCAAAGAGAAGGAGGCAAGAGAGCTGTGTGAGAGAGCAGGGACTTGTGCTGGCTTTTATACCTGTCCTGCATTGCCTCAGGACATGAGGCCCCTTTGCAGAGGTACCAATTTTCTGACCATCTCCTCTTGCATGCAAACCATCGCTACTGATGGTACGGGCTGGGCTGTATTTTCCAGCACTGCTGCCTTTTCATTTGCAGGTTTCTAGGGCAGGAATGCAGCAGTGTGGGCAGAAGATTCAGCTGAGCTGTTGCCAACACTGCCCCAACCTGGCCATCACTCCCAGACCTGAGATACTAAACACTGAACAGCAGCCTGTGTTGGTTTGACCCTGGCTTGAAAACAGACACCCACCAAAGTTGCTCTGTCACTCCCCTTTTCATCTGGACAGGAGTGAAAATAGACATTGGGAAGCTTAGAAGTCAATGTAAGGACAGGGAGAGATCATCCTGAAATCAACGTCATGGGCAAAACAGACTCAGCACAGAGTGATGGAAAGAAAACTCTCTAATTTATTACACACCCAGTGACACCAGAGGCAGATAATGAGAAGCACGAACAGATCTTAAATTACCTTCCCCCACCTCTCCCTTCTTAGCAGACTTCAATCTAGTCAGGATTTCACTCCCTTCTTCCACCCCACTGTGGCACGGGGAAGGGCAGGGACTGGGGAATTGGGGTTTCAATTAGTTGCTCACAAGTTGGTTTCCTTCTTGGCCATGGGAACATTCATTCCACACACTCTTCCCCTGATGCACCGTGTGGTCCGACCCACAGGAGACAGTCCTTCTCCAAAAGAGACCAAGAAGACCAAATGCAAGGTCCTGCATATGGGTCAGGGCAATGCCAAGCACAACTCCAGGCTGGGTGGAGAATGGCTTGTGAGCAGCCCTAAGGAGAATGACTCGGTGGTCTTGCTTGATGAAATGTTAACCATAAGTCAGCAGTGCATGCCTTAAGCCCAGAGCACCAACCCTGTCCTGTACCACAGCAGCACAGAGATGACCAGCAGGTATAGGGAGGTGATTCTGCCCCTCTACACCACTCCCATGAGACCACTTCTGGAGTATTGTGTCTGCCTTTGGTGCCCCCAACATCAAAACCACCTGGATCTTGTGGAGGAAGTTCAAAGGAAGGAAATGAAGATGATAAGGATGATTGAGCACCTCCATAATGAGGATGGGATGAAACAGTTGGGGTTGCTCAGCCTGGAAAAGGGAAGACTCCAGGGAGATCTTAGAACAGCCTTCTAGTAGCTGAAGTGGGAGAGGGTCTTTTTGCCAGAGCATGTATTGAGAGGAGAAGGGTCAAGAGCTTTAAGGTGAAAGCAGGGAGATTAAGATGAGGTTTAGGAAGAAACTGTTCCCTGTGTACGTGGTGTTGGCAGGTTGGATGGGCTTTGGGACAAACTGGAATGTTTCTGTTCCCATGGCACAGGGATTTGATGTAGATCATCCAAACCATTGTATGAGTCCATGACAGTGGGGTTCATGGCTATGACCTGTTTCATCTGCATCCTCAACTCCTCTCTGTGTGTGTGAACTTGTGTTGACTTGTGCGATGGCTGCAAGGGCGGCAGCAGCACCCGAGGGGACCCGGGGGTTGCTGTGCGTTTGGGGTGCCTTCTCCCCAGGCAGCAGCAGCAGCAGCACCCGCCCCGTTCCTCTGGCCGGCTTCCCGAGCTCTGCCCGCGCCGGTGGCTCGTCCAGCTTCACTCTGTCCTGGGGAGTGCGGGAGGCCCAGGGCTGGGCAGCGCCGCGCTACTCGGGCCACCGGCGGCGCAGGGCTCAGCCCCGGGGCGGAGCTGTCGGCAGCGGGGCCGTGAGGAGAGAGAGGAGGCGGCGGAGAGGAGGCGCCGCGGCCACAGGCAGCAGAGAGCCGGGGCTGGCGGGATGCGGCGGGGCCGGGGCGCAGGGCTGGCGGGGCTGGCCGCGGTGCTGCTGGGTGCGTGGGGCTGCCGGGGGTGGAGGGGCCTGGTGTGGGACCCCCGCTGTGCCCGGGAACGGTCTCTGGCTCTCCTGCTCCTTCTCGAATCTTATTTCTCCCTTCAAGTACTCCCGTCCAGGTCTCTATTACTCCGTTCATTCCTTTCTCTGCCTCATTTTCTCTCTTTCCTTTTCTCATCCATATCTCTCCCTTTCCACCCGTCATTCACACGTTCCTGTCTCCAGCAGCTATTCCTTGCCACTTTCGTTCCTGTCCAGGCTGGAAACCCTTCTCCTCCTCATGTCGGCACGGTGCCGGTGCTTGTGCGGGATTTCCTCTGGGAAACACCAGGCAGGGCTGGGCAGAAAGCAGTTTCTGAGGTTTTTCCTTCTCTTTCTCCTTCCTGGCAGCGGCTGTGGGCAGAGCCCAGGTGCAGCAGGAGTCATCGGCAGAGACCACTGAGGGTGCAGATATCAATATCACTTGCTCCCACCCCAGCATCAAGATGAATGATTTCATCTACTGGTACCGTCAGTTCCCGGGCCAAGGTCCCACATTCCTCGCGGTCATTCACAAAGACTCCAAGGATCTGGCGGAACCGCCTGGGAAGCTGTGGGTGCCGGCAGACCGTCGGTCCAGCACCCTGCAGCTCTCCCAGCCCCGTCGCAGGGACGCGGCGGTGTATTACTGCGCCGTGGGAGACACGGGGAGAGGAGCCGGGGCTGCGGCCGGGCACGAACCGCCGCGGGCGGGGCCGGGCGTGTGTGTCGGGCTCGGGGGCACAGCCGTGCCGGGCCCGCCAGGAGGCGCTGCGGAGCTGCCGCAGGAGCCGCCCGGCCCCTGCACGGGACCCGCGGCCCTTCTCAGCCCCGGCAGCACCAGCTCCTCCCGGCTGTCGGGACCTGAAGCAGCTCTGTGCTGTGGCGGGTGCTGCGGATCTCTGCTCACTGACACCCCTCACATACTTGCTCACCTGTACAAACGCCCGTGGACACAAACGTGCCCAGACACCCAGAGAAATGCCCCTGTTCATACCCACGCTGGCAGACACTCTCTCTCCCATGGGCATTTCCACGGGCACACACAAACCCATGGGCACACATACACCCGCAGGCACAGCCAGATGCATGTGCACATGAGGAAGCACCGCCTGTCCCCACACACGCTGAGAACCAGGACTCCACCAGTCAGCTCTCTGTGCCCCAGGCAGCTCGAGGCCTTGAAGGCCCAGGGCCAAGAAGGGGAATCAGGCACCAGCCATCGCTGGGCCAATCAATGACAGCAGGGGCCTTGTGGGCTTCTCTGGGTCAGACAGGAGTTGTTCAATCAGTTCTGTTCTCATTATGGCAAGGAGAGAAGGTGCCTTGGAGTTCAAGCCTGAGTCAAGAGACCATTCCTATTGCTGCAGCTCCAGGTGTTTATCTCTTGGCAATCTCACATGGTCCCAATGTTTCACAAGCTCTGACCCAGCCCTGGTGATCACCGCAGGGCGGCTCTGAGGCTCTGGGACCAGTTCCAGCTTCAGCACAAGGAGAGCTGCTGCCCTGACATGCTCCCACAGCAGCAAAGGGTTTTGTTGCTGAGGTGAGCGGGTGCCCTGCAGCTGCAGATGGTGAGGCTGGGACACCAGAGAGGAAGCTGGCCTGATGAAGTTGCCTTCAGAGAAAAATCCTTTCTTCAATAGACAAGGAAATATTATTTAATGGAGCCTTGAAAGAAAGAAAGAGAGATATTTTACTGGTGGCATCCTGCCCACCTCAGATCATGCATCAGCTTCTGAGACACTTGTTGAGAGAAGAAAACAAACATCAAGCAGCATTTCTGTGCTGCTGCCCCCCAGTGCACTCTACCGGTCCTTAGAGCCCTCCTTCTGCCCTACCTCAGGGACGTCCCCCAGCCCTGCCTCATTTCTTCTACAGTGGGTCCAGGCTGTACAACTCCATCCAAGACCTCCATGGGGGATCACAGCACCAGGCACAGGTGGGCAACAGGCCCTGCCAGGACAAGAGCTGGCCTTAGGCAAAGCTGCTTCGTGCAGTCTTTAACAGAAAGAACAGTTGTTCTCCGGGTACTGAGCCTCCTGAGTTGGCAAATAGGGATGGTCGGCAGAATGAAGCCCTCATAATCCAAGGGGAAATGGTTAGTGACCTGCTACACCACTTAGACATGCCCCTGTCTATGAGGCCAGATGGGATCCACCCAAGAGTCCTGAGGGAGCTGGTGGAAATGCTCACCAAGCCTCTTTCCATCACTTCTCAGCAGTTCTGGCTCACTTCAGTGGGACAGGGGAGAAAATATCTACTGAGAGGCTTAGGAGTCCAGATAAGGACAGGGAGAGATCACTCAGCAATTAGCATTCAGCAATTAGCATTCAGCAATTAGCATTCAGAGGCAAAACAGACTCAACATGGAATAAAAAGGGAACAAAAAGGCATCTAATTCATTACACTACACACACAGAGACACAGAGTGAAAGCAGAGGAGGATAATGAAAAGTAAACCCAGATCTTAAAACACCTTCCCCCAACCCTCCTTTCCACACAGACTCAACTTTATTCATGAGTTCTCTCCCTTCTTCCCTTCAGGGTGACATGAGACAGAGCGGGAATGGGGAATGTGGGCTTTGGTCAGCTCCTCATGAGTTGTCTCCCTTCTCTGGTGGCAAAAAGTGGTCACTTGCAGTTGTTTTCCTATGAAATATGATTCATGGAGGCACTGTGACTGTCACTGCTTGGCTTAGCCTTGGTCAGCAGTGGATCCAGCCTTGATCCCAGTTGGTATTTACTCAGTCAGGCCTGGGGGAAGCTTCTAGCTGCTTCTTGCAGAAGCCACCCCTGAGGCCTGCCCTCCTCCACCAGAACCTTGCCATGCAAAACCACAACAATCACATTCCATAAGGTTCAATAGCAGGTCCTGCACCCGGGTCGCAACAACAACCCCAGGCAATGCTACAGCTTGAGGAGGAGTGGCAGTAAAGCTGCTCAAAAACATAAAGATCTGAGGGCACAGGTCTTCACAACAGCTGAGTGAATATGAGGCAGCAGTGTGCCCAGGTAGCCAAGCCAGCCACCATCATCCTGGCTTCTCTCAGAATTAGTGTGAGCAGCAGCAGTAGGGCAGTGATCGTCTCTTTGCAATTGGCCCTGGTGAGGCTGCACCTCAAGTACTGTGTTTGGCTTTGGATGCCTCACCACAAGACACACAGCGAGGTGCTGGAACTTCTCCAAAGAAGAATGATGGTGATGAAGGGTGTAGAGAACAGATCTTTTTAGGAGCAGCTGAGGGAACTGGGGATGTACAGTCTGAAAAGAAGGAGGTTGAGGGGAGACCCTATTGCTCTCTACAGCAACCTGAAAGGAGGTTGTATGCAGGTGGAATTCGGTCTCTTCTCCTAAGTAAAAAGTGATGGATAAAGAGGAAATGGCCTCTCCCTGTCCTCATCTCAACTTCTAAACCTCTCGGTATGTATTTTATCTCCTGTTCGGCTGAAAAGGGGAGTGATAGAGCAGCTTTGGTGGGGTCTGGCCTCCAGCCAGGGTCAAACCATTAAAAAACTGAAAGCACATACATTAAGACTAGCTATTATGAAGAAATTCTTGCCTGAGAGAGAGGTGAGGCACTGGAACAGGTTGCTCAGAGAAGCTGTGGATGGCACCACCATGGCAGTGTGCAAGGCCAGCTTAGATGGGGCTTTGGGCAAACTGGACTCTTGGAAGGTGTCCCTGCCCATGGAGGGAAGGTTGAACTTGGTGATTGAAGGTCCATTCCAACCCAAACCCTTCTATGATTGACGATGGTTTGTTCCTGGTTTTGAGAGGCAGGAAGGACCCATCGGGCTCCAGAAACGCGCTGCTTTTCTCCCAGCAGCACTGACTTGTCCTCAGAGAGTTTCAGCTCTGTATGTGTTCCACGTCTCCTGCTCCCACCAGCTCCTCCTCGAAAAGTGCCCTTCAGCACTTGGTTGTTGTTTACGAGGAGAAAGCAATATATTGAAAGCGGGGGGCCCAGGGCTGGGCAGCGCCGCGCCCCTCGGGCCGCTCCGCTCCCGGTCCGCCCGGCCCGGCCCCGCCGGCGGCGCAGAGCTCAGCCCCGGGGCGGAGCTGGCGGCAGCGGGGCCGTGAGGAGAGAGAGGAGGCGGCGGAGAGGAGGCGCCGCGGCCACAGGCAGCAGAGAGCCGGGGCTGGCAGGATGCGGCGGGGCCGGGGCGCAGGGCTGGCGGGGCTGGCCGCGGTGCTGCTTGGTGCGTGGGGCTGCTGGGGGTGGCGGGGTCCGGATCTGGGAATACTCACCGCTATGCAATGTAACGGTCTCTGGCTCTCCTGCTCCTTCTCGAATCTTATTTCCCCCCTCAAGTACTCCCGTCCAGGTCACTATTACTCCATTCGTTTCTTTCGCTGCCTCATTTTCTCTCTTTCCTTTTCTCATCCATATCTCCCACCTTCCACCCATCATTCACACATTCCTGTCTCCAGCAGCTATTCCTGCGCCCTATCATTCCTGCCCAGGCTGGAAACTCTTGTCCTCATCTCTCAACGGTGCCGGTGCTTGTGCGGGATTTCCTCTGGGAAACACCAGGCAGGGCTGGGCAGAAAGCAGTTTCTGAGGTTTTTCCTTCTCTTTCTCCTTCCTGGCAGCGGCTGTGGGCAGAGCCCAGGTGCAGCAGGAGCCGTGGGCAGAGACCACCGAGGGCACCAAAATCACCATCAACTGCTCCCACCCCAGCATACAGTTGAGCGAGTACATATTCTGGTATCGGCAGTTCCCTGGCCAAGGTCCCACATTCCTCTCAAGCATCGTTAAAGATTCCAAGACTTTGACTGACCCGCCTGGGCAGCTGTCGGTGGCAGCAGAGCGGCGGTTCAGCACCCTGCGGCTCTCCCAGCCCCGGCGCAGGGACGCGGCGGTGTATTACTGCGCCGTGGGAGACACGGGGAGAGGAGCCGGGGCTGCGGCCGGGCACGAACCGCCGCCGGCGGGGCCGGGCGTGTGTGTCGGACTTGGGGGCACAGCCCGTCCGGGCCCGCCAGGGGGCGCTGCCGCTGTGCTCGCCGGGGCCGCCTGGCACCGCCGCCCCCTGCCCGCGACCCGCGGCCCTTCCCCTGCCCCGCCGGTCCCGGCCCCGGCAGCACCAGCTCCTCCCGCCAGTCGGGTCCTGCGCTCGGCACCACTTGTCTCTCAAAGGTTCCAGCAATGCCGGTTCCTTTTGAAGTCCCCCCCCCTCTAGTAGCACAGAAACAGGCAGGTCCAAATGGC
The DNA here is from genome assembly GCF_964237585.1 of Gallinula chloropus. Taxonomy (NCBI): domain Eukaryota; kingdom Metazoa; phylum Chordata; class Aves; order Gruiformes; family Rallidae; genus Gallinula; species Gallinula chloropus. Next base: position 4,093,803 of record NC_140111.1, on the reverse strand, counting down.
AGCAATCAAGAAGGCAGGGCAGGGCTCGGCCTGCCTGAACAGGGACCTTCTGCTGGAGCTCAGCAGGGAGAAACAAGGCCCCAGCTGATGGCAGCAGGGTCAAGCACTGGAGGAGGGCTGTAGGGTGCTGCTGGCCTTTGCAGAGAGAAAGCTTGTGAGGGCAAAGCTCAGTTCAGGTTGGGGCTGCCAATCCCCTGGGGTTTTTCAAATGTACTAACAGCAAGAGAAGTAGCAGAGAGAATATTGGTCCAATTCCGTTTGAACGGGCACCTTCCTGACACTGGTGAGGTTGCCAGGGGCTTCTGCAAGAAGCAGCTAGAAGTTCTCTGCAGGCTCCAGAGAGTAAATATTGGCCCACTCAAGACCAGAGTTGTTGTTGACCGAGGCCAAGCCTGTCAGTGATGGTCATAATGCCTCTGGGAATCACATGTAGGAGAGAAAACCCAGCTGCTTTTTGCCCCCAGAGAAGGAGTGAAAAAGGTGTAAGAAACTGTGCAGACACCAAGGCCAGTGAAGAAGGACAGGTGTGAGGCGCTCCAGGCACCAGAGTGAAGGATTCCCCTGCAGCCTATGGAGAAGACCCCTGTAGATTGGGTGTTCCTGTGCAGCCCATGGAAGAGGATAGAGAGCAGATACCCCGCATGCAGCCTATGGAGAGGCCCCACTCTGGAGCATGTGGAGACACATGAAGGACACTGTGGTCCGTGTTGGAGCAAGCCTCTAGCAGCACTTTCAGCCCATGGAGAGAAATAGAGACCCCCACACAACCCCTCCCCAGCTAAGAAGGAAAACAACTCATGAGGAATGGACCAAACCCCTGATTCTCCCATTCCCTGTCCCCGCCCCGTGTCCCAGTGAAATGGGAGAAGGGAGGGAAATCCTGACTAAAGGGAGGTCTGCTGCCAACAGACAGTGGAGGAGGGTTGGGGGGTGGTGTCTTAAAGTCTGGTCAGACTTCTCATTATCCAACTCTGGTGGTACTGTGTGTGTCTGTCCTCCAGCCAGCATCAAACCACCACAACACCTCCACCAACAAGCTGGCAGCAGGTGAGCCATGCCAGATGCTGTGCTGAAAAGTGACAGGAATGCATGATCAGATGTTGGAGGTGTTGCACTGCTGACCTCCATGGGGCTTCCCTACATGCCCACAGTTCTTCTTTTGAGGACAGCACTCATCAGGATTCCTGTTCATATGACATGCTCCATGTCCAAAAGGGATTTCTGAACAGAAATGCAGCAAAGCAAAGACAGATGGGCATTGGCTGTGGAGTAATTAGGGTTGACATCCTCCAATCGGCAGTGCCTGAAAGAAGGCTTGCTGCAGTGCGTCCCAACCTCCAATAACTCAAGGAGTGATGAACGGTCCCCCTCTGCCCACACCTACTTCCACCCAAAGACATGGTTTCTCTCTCTGCAGTCAGGACGCAGCTGGAAAGAGCAGCACAGGGACATGGGCAGGGCTGCAGCAATTTATTGAAGAGTCTAAAGGGTGCCATGAGGTCACTCTGAGTGGAGGCCCCAGTGCAGGACTTGCCAAGAATCTGTTTCCCCTTCCCCATGGCAGAGTTCCCACAGGACATCTGTCAACCTGCCCAACAAAGGGAGACAGGCCAGCAGGTCCCTCCAGGCTGGTTTGTGGGGTCCTCCCAGCAGGATTGGAGGGGAGCAGAAGACAAGAAAAGAGGTGAAAAGGATGAGAGGAAGAGAGGAAAGGTAGACATTGGCCGTGTTGTCCAAGAGCTCAGGCTGTCCCAATCTTGCCCTTGCAGGCCAAGCCAAAGATGGTCATTTCGCTCAAAACACCAGCACGGAGTTTGGTCCTCTGTGCAGCATCACGCTCTGAGTTCCTGGGGGTCCTTGTCTGAGGTCACTGCCAGCAGCTTTAGCAGGGGGGGCATCTGTTGCCACAGTAGCGGCTGGTGATGCAGGAGAGGTCGAAGCCCCCAGAGCAGATGGGCACTCCATCACAGCTGAGGATGCTGCCAACAGCAGCGGAGGTGGAGGAGCCCACGACGGTGTTCTGTGGGTAGGAGCTGAGGATGGGGCCGGGCAGGGTCACCACCACAGGGGAGGGCTCGATGACCACGGTGGAGCTCTGGCACTGCCTGCAACAGGCCTCATTGCAGCTGCTGGCCAGCGGGGTCGGACCACAGGGCTGGCAGCAGGGCTGGCACTGGCTGTAGCAGGACATGTTCTGGGGCAGGAGGTGCACCTGGGAGAGAAAACAGCGAGGAAAAACAACATGGGAATTGGTGAGGAGCAGCCTGTCACCACTTCATGAGAAAGACAAAGAACTGCAGGGCCAAGAGGTGGATGCTGTGCAGAGATGTATGAGGGCTTCTTAGCCTCATCCTTCCTGGGATTAAGAAGTCCCACCAGCTGTTACCCAGCTCTTCCTAACTCTGACTCCAGCAGCCAGCTCAGTACCACCCCAGTTTCCCTCCATGCCTAACCTCCTCCCCACTACCCTCTCTCCTGATGAGCAGCCCCAGAGTCATGCCCAGGACACAGCTGCTGTCAGATGAGAAGTCCACATAGGCGAGACCTCCCCTTTAAGAAAGCAGAGAAAGAAGAAGGGGCTTCAGACTCACCTGGTTCCCAAGGAGAAGGAGGCAAGAGAAGCGGGTGAGCGAGTGCTGAGTTGGGCTGACTTTTATCCTGGGCCTTTACTGCCCCAGGCTGCCAGAGGCATCCCTTGGAGAGGGGATTCTTTTCTGACACGCTCATCTTGAATGCAAAACATCCCAGGGAATGCTCTGGGCTGTGCTCTGGCTTCCTGAACTGCTGTCTGTCCATGTCCTGCCTCATGCCAGGCACATTCCCCAGTGAATTCCCCACATTTTGTGGGACGGGATGAGAGGCCCAAGGATTTCCAGAGCAGAAAATGTCATTGTGGGCAGAGGATTCATTGCATGTAATGGAAGACTGCATCAGAGATCATGCAAGATAAAGAGCTGGCAAACACACAGACACGACACTGGCCCTCTCATAATCTGCAATGAACTGAAAAGACTCGATACAGCCAAACATCGCTGTCTGCACTATAAAGGGCCATCACACAGACCATGGGCTTAACAGAATTTTATTCTATTGTCCTATTTGTCCAATGGTTCAGTGTTGCTGAGGAAAGACTTGTGCACCTGAGGAGAGCAGGAGATGCAGCTTCTGAGAGTGCGGTGCCCAGCTTGAGCCAATTCACTGGCACAGAAGCCCTCTCTCTGCTGCCTGTCTTTTCTAGAGGACCCTGTAGATGGCCTTTAGAGAGGGGACAGAACTGCCTGGAGGTGATCCTGCTCTGGCAGAGGGTTTTGGATGAGACAATCTCCAGAGGGCCCTTCCAGCCCCACTCATTCTGTGACTCTGTGATACAGAACCCCTTGCCCTTTCCCTCCCAGTGCTGTTTTCCGTGTCCGATGTGCCAAGGAACCCTGGGAATAACAGGAGTTGTGTAACAGTGGGAAGCGCTTCCCCGGCAACCTGCCTGATGGGCCTGTGGCCGTTGCGCTGCCCCTGCCCTTGGGCTCCTTACCGAGCAGCGGACATCCCCGTTCCACTTCTCCTGCTCCCACCAGCTCCTCCTCAAAAAGTGCCCTTCAGCACTTGGTTGTTGTTTACGTGGAGAAAGCAATATATTGAACACGGGGGAGCCCAGGGCTGGGCAGCGCCGCACCTCTCGGGCCGCTCCACACCCGGCCCGCCCGGCCCGGCCCGCCGGTGGCTCAGGGCTCAGCCCCGGGGCGGAGCTGGCGGCAGCAGGGCCGTGAGGAGAGAGAGGAGGCGGCGGAGAGGAGGCGCCGCGGCCACAGGCAGCAGAGAGCCGGGGCTGGCGGGATGTGGCGGGGCCGGGGCGCAGGGCTGGCGGGGCTGACCGCGGTGCTGCTGGGTGCGTGGGGCTGCCTGGGGCTGGTGTGGGACCACGCTGTGGCTGGGAATACTCCCTGGCCCTTCTGCTACTTCTCAGACCTTATTCCTCATAACGACCCCCTTCTTCCTCGCTGCTCTCTACTACTCCATTACTTTCTTTCCCTTCCTCCATTCCTATATTCCTCTTTCTCTTTTCTCCTCCATATCTCCACCCTTCAAACCATCATTCCTCTCTCCAGCAAGTATTCCTGAGCACTTTCGTTCCTGCCCAGGCTGGAAACCATTCTCCACAGCTCGGCACGATGCCAGTGCTTGTGCGGGATTTCCTCTGGGAAACACCAGGCAGGGCTGGGCAGAAAGCAGTTTCTGAGGGTTTTCCTTCTCTTTCTCCTTCCTGGCAGTGGCTGCGGGCAGAGCCCAGGTGCAGCAGGAGCCGTCGGCAGAGACCACCGAGGGCACAGAAATCACCATCAACTGCTCGAACCCCAATATACAGGCCAACAACATCCAGTGGTACCGTCAGCTTTCAGATCGGACGCTGCAACACATTGTATCAGGATACTCTGGAGATAAATCACTGTTGGACCCGCCTGGGAATGTGTGGGTGTCGGCAGACCGGCGGTTCAGCACCCTGCAGCTCTCCCAGCCCCGGCGCAGGGACGCGGCGGTGTATTACTGCGCCGTGAGAGACACGGGGAGAGGAGCCGGGGCTGCGGCCGGGCACGAACCGCCGCGGGCGGGGCCGGGCGTGTGTGTCGGGCTCGGGGGCACAGCCCGGCCGGGCCCGCCAGGGGGCGATGCCGCTGCGCTCACAGGGGCCGCCTGGCATAGCCCGGCCCCTGCCCGGGACCCGCGGCCCATCCCCCGCCCCGCCGGGCCCGGCCCCGGCAGCACCAGCTCCTCCCGCTAGTCGGGGCTGCGCTCGGCTCCTCTGCGCAGTGACGGCTGCTGCGGATCGGTGCTCCCACAGGCAGCAAACAGCCTCTCTTGGGCAGCGCTCCCCGTGGAGCCTGAGACGGGCTGTGCAAGGCCGGGGGGCAGCAGGATGTGTCCCACAGGGCTCTCCTGCTTCCCCAGAAAGGGCTCAGAGCCTTCAGGGTGATGTGGCACCTCTGGCCTGTCTGGAAAGGCCTGCCAGCCTTGTCTCTGCCATGCATCTCAGTGGGCACAGGTTCCCTTACAGCCCAGCTCAGGCTGGTTCTGCTCTGGCCTCTCTCCCCCTTCCCAAGGATGCTGAGCTCTTTTTACCAGGCACAGGTACAGCTTCAGGTCCCTCCTGTGAGACACAGAGATTTCATGGTTCCCTTCATGAACTCAGACGTTCCCGAGGGATGCTCAGCGTAGGGGCTGTCTCATCGCAGCTTGGCTCCCTTCCCAATGACACCCACAGGCATCTCAACCCCAGGGTGTCACTAACTCCACCAGCCCCTCAGGCATTTCAATTAGGCAATGAGGAATTGTGCAACTGAGAAACCATCACACTCAGGAATTACCAGACATGTCCAAATGCCCTCCAGCTGCGCAATCTAGGGAAATATTCTGAAGGCCAGAGGAGCAGAACTGTTGCTGTGCTCCTTCAACTGTTGTTCCCCCAGTCCAATGCCCCTCTCAAGCAGGCTCAGCCTCAGCACATTCTTGACAATTCTGGTCAGATGGGTTTTGTCTGTCTTCTTGAACCCTGCTTCTTGGTGACCCTGGAGCACTGGACACCCTCTGCTGTCCCTTGAGGACCAGCTCTCTGGCAGGGAAGGGAAATCAACAGGAGTGATGGAAAGCTTGGGAGGGCAGACTGAAGGCATCAGGGAGGAATCTGACTGGCAGAGAAAGAGGCGCCACTGTGCACATGGCAAATGAGCCCCAAAAAATTGTCCTGACAGCACTGTTAGTGCTGCAAGAGGGTCAGACCCTCCCAGTGGAAGCAACACCTGTGTGAAACAATGAGCAACCATCAGAGAGACTTGGGGGGAGCAAGATAAACAGATGTGCCATGTCCTCTCAAATGGCAGTCCTTGGGCATCCGGACAAGAAGCACAAGAGCAGTGCCCATTTCCTGAGCTCTTTTGCCACAATTGAGCCAATGGAACGACTCAGGGGCCCAGCAATGTCCTTCACAGTGCTCCATCAGCACTGGAGCTGGGCGTTCTGCTTCTGCTGACATCTTTATGCCCCGGTAATCCTGGGGCCTCTCATGCCGGGACTCACAGAAGCCTTCAGATGGGAAAGCACGTGGCATAAGGCAGGAAATGAGAAGGCAGCAGTGCAGGAAACCAGGAGACAGCCCATGCCATTACCTGGGATGGTTTGCATTTGACAGGAGCTGGTCAGAACATTATTACTTCCGCAAAGGTGCCTGTGGGCCTGAGGCAGTGCAGGGCTCCTATAAAAGGCAGCCCAAGTGTCTGCTCTCTCATCGCCTTCTCTCTCCTTCTTTCTCCTTGGGAATCAGGTGAGTTTGAGGGCTCTTCTCCTTCTCCTTCTCCTTCTCCTTGAAGATCTGGTCTTTCCTGGATGTATGTCGCCAATGATATGGTGTGTCCTAGCCCACGGCTGGGAGCTGCTTCACATGGGAGAGGGACGGGGAGAGAGAGTCTTGCACAGAGAGGGGCTGGGCCTTAGTTGAGGTGGCTCCTGGGACTTGAGCTGGGCAGCATATGCTGGGCCAAGCAGGTGCCTTGCCTCCCTGGTGGTTGGGTGCAGTGCTGCTTCTCATGTGTCTGGGTTTGCTCCCTCCCGTGACCCTTTCTCCCAGGTGATCCTCTGACCCAGAGCCATGTCCTGCTCCGAGAAGTGCCGTCCCTGCTGCGAGCCCTGCCAGCCTTGCTGCCCTCCTTGCCAGCCCTGCTGCCCTCCTTGCCAGCCCTGCGGCCCGACCCCTCTGGCCAGCAGCTGCAATGAGGCCTGTTGCAGGCAGTGCCAGAGCTCCACCATGGTCATCGAGCCCCCTGCTGTGGTGGTGACCCTGCCCGGCCCCATCCTCAGCTCCTTCCCACAGAACACCATCGTGGGCTCCTCCACCTCCGCTGCTGTTGGCAGCATCCTCAGCTGTGATGGAGTGCCCATCTGCTCTGGGGGCTTTGATCTCTCCTGCATCACCAGCTGCTACTGTGGCAACAGATGCCAACCCTGCTAAAGCTGCAGGCTGCCTCCCCTGGCAAGAACCTCCCATGGCCTGAGAACGTGGTGCTGGGGAGGAGATAGAGATTCAGGGCATTGAACGTAGAGCTGTTTCCTTCTTCCACTCTCCTCTCTCTATTTCCTGTGTTGTCTCCATCATTCAACACTGCCCTTGTAGGCACCTGTTGGCCTCCCTCCCTCGGCAGGGCCGGCAGACAGACAACACCCTGCAGGAGCTCGACTGCATCTTAGTGGCTGTGCCTGGTGCTCCCTGTGAGCCACCTCCCTTTCTCCTTTACACTCATTAAAGTTGTGTTGCATCCAAACCCGGGTCTCTGGGTCCTCCTTCCTTTTGTGGCAAGTCTCCCAGTCTGCTCAAGGAAAGAGGTGGAGTAAGGAAGGAGAGGGTGGGATTCGATGCAGTGGTGCTGTCTCCCTTGAACCTGAGGTTGACATCCCTGGATACAGGACAACCAGTGGGCGACAGCGAGAGGATGGCTCCAAAGGGTGGGAGGTGCAGGGAAGGGACACAACAATGCCTGAGGAGAACTCACAGCCTCCCCTCTGCTTTCCACTCTGCTCCATGACCTGGTCTAGGGTCCATGGCACATGTAGTCGAAATAGGTACCTCACACAGTGTTCCAGTGCCTAGCCCAGCCCAGCTGCTGGCCAGACATGCAGGGCTGAGGGAATTCACATGTTAGTACTGGCATCAGCCTCACTCAGGCTACACAGTGGTGCCCGCACTGCCTGTGAACTCAGCAGCTCCATGGGCCACTGCAGATTCATGAGCAGCTGTCCTCTCTCCAGCCACCCTTTACGTGCTGTAATACTGTGATGAGGTCTGCCCGGAGCCTTCTCCTCATAAGACAGGTACTCCAGCCCTTTGGTCATTTTTGAACGTGCCCACTGGTGTGAGTGCTGGCTCAGGATCAGCAGCGGGTTTCTTGATACAAAGTGGTCATGCAGTGGTAGAGCCACCGGGGTGAAGATGACCACGAACCCATTACCCACACTACACACGGTTGAAGGAACCAGGTTTTATGTTTTGTGAGAGTGTTCCCTGCTTTACCACTGCTGCCATTCTGTAAAGCAAATACTTTCTCTTCCCAAGACCCACAAATTCTCCTTAGATTAAAGCTATATTAATTAATTGCCTCTTTAACTACAGCTAGGCTAGGCCTGATGGTAACTGGCAGCAGAACATCCACGGATTCGTTCCTTGGATCAAAGTGACAGTGCTTAAAATAGGAGCCACTGAAGGCTGTCCCAACCTCCCATTCCTCTGGGAATGGAGAAGGGTGTCCTTGTGCCTTCACCCCCTTCCACCCCAGAGCAACACTCTTTACCTTTGCCAGCACAGAGAGAGTCCATGGATGGAAGGAACAAAGTTAGACCAGGCTTGAATGCAGCAGAACTTTAATGAACCAGAAGAGGGAAACAAAGTCACTCCAAGTGGAGGACAGCAGTGCAGGGAGTCCCAGGGGTACCCGAGAATCCCTGCCTGTGGGGACATTCCTGCATGGTGTTTGTCTATAAACCAAAGAGACAAAAGACATCGTCCCCACCAGGCTGGTCTAGGGGACTTTAATCCCAACTGGAGCAGAAGCAGACAAGGAAGCAGGAGAGAGAAGCATAGCCATTCAGCTACCCTGGAAACAACATCCTAAAGATTGATCCTGAGTCCATCATCATCTTCTGAGTTCCTTAATGTGTTTCTGTGGGGTTTTTCCAGCATCTTTAGCAGGGGAGGCACCTTCTGCCACCGTAGCGGCTGGTGATGCAGGAGAGGTCCAAGCCCCCAGAGTTGATGGGCACTCCATCACAGCTGAGGATGCTGCCAACAGCAGCGGAGGTGGAGGAGCCCACGACGGTGTTCTGTGGGAAGGAGCTGAGGATGGGGCCAGGCAGGGTCACCACCACAGCAGGGGGCTCGATGGCCACAGTGGAGCTCTGGCACTGCCTGACACAGGGCTCATTGCAGCTGTTGGCCAGCGGGGTCGGGCCGCAGGGCCGGCAGGGCTGGCACGGGCTGTAGCAGGACATGTCTTGGGCTGGAGATGCACCTGGGAGAGAAGCAGGGAGGAAGCACAGCACCAGGGTGGGTGAGAAGCAGCCTGTTTTTTTTCCATTTCACAAAGAAGCTAAGTCGTCCTTGGGACCTGGAAACTCCACCGGGAGCAAATGGTCTACATCATCCTATAAAGGGCAGCCTGGCTCACAGAGGGTCCCTCCCAATCTGTAATCAAACCCTTCCTCAGCCCCAATCCAGTCTCTGTCCCAGGAACCTTCTCTCTACTTTGTCATGACAAGAAGGTCCAAAGCCCAGGGAAGGCCAGAGCCAAGATCATCTGAGATGCCCATCCATTGGACATCTCCCTCTGGAAGAAGAGGAGAAGGGGCTCAGCACTCACCTGGTTCCCAAAGAGAAGGAGGCAGGAGAAGTGTATGAGAGAGCAGGGACTTGTGCTGGCTTTTATACCTGCCCTGCATTGCCATAGGACATGAGGCCCCTTTGCAGAGGTACCAATTTTCTGACCATCTCCTCTTGCATGCAAACCATCGCCGCTGATGCTATGGGCTGGGCTGTATTTTCCAGCACTGCTGCCTTTTCATTTGCAGGTTTCTAGGGCAGGAATGCAGCAGTGTGGGCAGAAGATTCAGCTGAACTGTTGTCAACACTGCCCCAACCTGGCCATCACTCCCAGACCTGAGATGCTAAACACTGAACAGCAGCCTGTGGTGGTTTGACCCTGGCTTGAGGGCAGATTCCCAGAGGCTTAGGAGTGGAGATAAGGACAGGGAGAGATCATCCCGTAATCAACATCATGGTTAAAACAGACTCATAACAGAGTGATGGAAAGAAAACTCTCTAATTTATTACACACCCAGTGACACCAGAGGCAGATAATGAGAAGCACGAGCAGATCTTAAAGTACCTTCCCCCACCTCTCCCTTCTTAGCAGACTTCACTCTAGTCAGGATTTCACTCCATTTTTCCCCCCTTCTGTGCCACGGGGAGAGCAGGGACTGGGGAATGGGGGTTTCAGTCAGTTCCTCACAAGTTGGTTTCCTTCTTGGCCATGGGGACATTCATGCCACACACTCTTCCCCTGCTGCACCGTGTGGTCCCAGCCACAGGAGACAGTCCTTCACAAAGAAAGACCAAGAAGACCAAATGCAAGGTCCTGCATATGGGTCAGGGCAATCCCAAGCACAACTCCAGGCTGGGTGGAGAATGGCTTGTGAGCAGCCCTGAGGAGAAGGACTTGGTGGTCTCGGTTCACAGAATCACAGAATCACAGAATCACAGAATCACAGGGGTTGGAAGGGACCTCAAGAGATCATCGGGCACAACCCCCCTGCCAAAGCAGGCTCCTGAGCTCATATTGCACAGATAGGCATCCAGACAAGTCTTGAATATCTCCAGAGAAGGAGAATTCACCACCTCCCTGGCCAGCCTAATGCAGTGCTCTGGTTGATGAAATGTTAACCCTAAGTCAGCAGTGCATGCCTGTAGCCCAGAGCACCAACCCAGTCCTGTACCACAGCAGCACAGACATGACCAGCAGGTCTAGGGAGGTGATTCTGCCCCTCTACACCACTCCCATGAGACCCCTCATGGAGTACTGTGTCTGGCTTTGGTGCCCCCAACATCAAAAAGACCTGGAGCTGGTGGAGGAAGTTCAGAGGAGGGCAAAGTAGATGCTAAGGAGGCTGGAGAACCTCTCTTGTGAGGAGAGGTTCAGAGAGTTGGGATTGCTCAGCCTGGAAAAGGGAGGGCTCCAGGGAGATCTTAGAAGAGCCTTCTGGTATATAAAGTAGGGGAGGGTCTTTTTGCCAGAGCATGTATTGAGAGGAGAAGGATTAAGAGCTTTAAGGTGAAAGCAGGGAGATTAAGATGAGGTTTAGGAAGAAACTGTTTCCTGAGTAGGTGGTGTTGGCAGGTTGGATGGGCCTTTGGGCAAACTGGAAGGTTTGTAAGCCCATGGCACAGGAATTTGATGGAGATCATCCAAACCATTGTATGAGTCCATGACAGTGGGGTTTATGGCTATGACCTGTTTCATCTGCATCCTCAACTCCTCTGTGTGTGTGTCAACTTGTGTTGACTTGTGCGATGGCTGCAAGGGCGGCAGCAGCACCCGAGGTGTCCCAGGGCTCGCTGTGGGTTTGGGGTGCCTTGTCCCCGCGCAGCAGCAGCAGCAGCACCCGCCCCGTTCCTCTGGTCGGCTTCCCGAGCTCTGCGCGCGCCGGTGGCTCGTCCGGCTTCGCTCTGTGCTGGGGAGTGCGGGGGGCCCAGGGCTGAGCAGCGCCGCGCCCCTCGGGCCACCGGCGGCGCAGGGCTCAGCCCCGGGGCGGAGCTGGCGGCAGCGGGGCCGTGAGGAGAGAGAGGAGGCGGCGGAGAGGGGGCGCCGCGGCCACAGGCAGCAGAGAGCCGGGGCTGGCGGGATGCGGCGGGGCCGGGGCGCAGGGCTGGCGGGGCTGGCCGCGGTGCTGCTGGGTGCGTGGGGCTGCTGGGGGTGGCAAGATCCAGACCTGGGACCAGTGCTGTTCCCAGGAACATTCTCTGTCTCTCCTGCTCCTTCTCGAATCTTATTTCCCCACTTTTTTCCGCCTGTCCGGTCTCTTTTAATCCATTCGTTTATTTCTCTGCCTCATTTTCTCTCTTCCTTTTCTCATCCATATCCCCCCCTTTCCCCCCGGCATTCACTTATTCCTGTCTCCAGCAGCTATTCCTGAGCACTTTTGTTCCTGCCCAGGCTGGAAACCCTTCTCCTCCTCATGTCGGCACGGTGCCGGTGCTTGTGCGGGATTTCCTCTGGGAAACACCAGGCAGGGCTGGGCAGAAAGCAGTTTCTGAGGTTTTTCCTTCTCTTTCTCCTTCCTGGCAGCGGCTGTGGCCAGAGCCCAGGTGCAGCAGGAGCCGTGGGCAGAGACCACCGAGGGCACCGAAATCACCATCAACTGCTCACACACCAGCATAAAGGCCGCCTACATCTACTGGTACCGCCAGCTGCCAGACCGAGCTCCTGAATTGCTTGTGAGCGGCTTTAAAGATTCCACGAACTTGAAGGACCCGCCTGGGAAGCTGTCGGTGGCGGCAGACCAACGGTCGAGCAAGTTGTGTCTCTCCCAGCCCCGGCGCAGGGACGCGGCGGTGTATTACTGCGCCGTGAGAGACACGGGGAGAGGAGCCGGGGCTGCGGCCGGGCACGAACCGCCGCGGGCGGGGCCGGGCGTGTGTGTCGGGCTCGGGGACTCAGCCCGGCCGGGCCCGCCAGGGGGCGCTGCTGCTGCGGCCTCCGGGACCCCCTGCCCAGGACCTGTGGCCCTTCCCCTGCCCCGCCGGGCCCGACCCCGGCAGCACCAGCTCCTCCCGCCAGTCGGGGCTGCGCTCCGCTCCTCTGCGCAGTGACGGATGCTGCGGATCGGTGCTCCCGCAGGCAGCAAACGGCCTCTCTCGGGCAGCGCTCCCCGTGGAGCCTGAGACGGGCCGTGCAAGGCCGGGGGGCAGCAGGATGTGTCCCACAGGGCTCTCCTGCTTCCCCAGAAAGGGCTCAGAGCCTTCAGGGTGACGTGGCACCTCTGGCCTGTCTGGAAAGGCCTGCCAGCCTTGTCTGTGTGATGCACAGGTTCCCTTACAGCCCAGCTCAGGCTGGTTCTGCTCTGGCCTCTCTCCCCCTTCCCAAGGATGCTGAGCACTTTTTCCCAGGCACAGGTACAGCTTCAGGTCCCTCCTGTGAGACACAGAGATTTCATGGTTCCCTTCATGAACTCAGACGTTCCCGAGGGATGCTCAGCGTAGGGGCTGTCTCATCATAGCTTGGCTCCCTTCCCAAGGACACCCTCAGGCATCTCAACACCAGGGTGTCACTAACACCAGCAGCCCCTCAGGCATTTCAATTAGGCAATGAGGAATTGTGCAACTGAGAAACCGTCACACAATTATCAGACATACCCTAATGCCCTCCAGCTGCCCAATCTAGGGAAATATTCTGAAGGCCAGAGGAGCAGAACTGTTGCTGTGCTCCTTCAACTGTTGTTCCCCCAGTCCAATACCCCGCTCAAGCAGGCTCAGCCTCAGCACATTCTTGACAATTCTGGTCAGTTGGGTTTTGTCTGTCTTCATGCCCCCTGCTTCCTGGTGCCCCTGGAGCAGTGGACACGCTCTGCTGTCCCTTGAGGACCAGCTGCCTGGGAAGGAACGGAAATCAACAGGAGTGATGGAAAGCTTGGGAGGGCAGACTGAAGGCATCAGGGAGGAATCTGACTGGCAGAGAAAGAGGCGCCACTGTGCACATGGCAAATGAGCCCCAAAAAATTGTCCTGACAGCACTGTTAGTGCTGCAAGAGGGTCAGACCCTCCCAGTGGAAGCAACACCTGTGTGAAACAATGAGCAACCATCAGAGAGACTTGGGGGGAGCAAGATAAACAGATGTGCCATGTCCTCTCAAATGGCAGTCCTTGGGCATCTGGACAAGAAGCACAAGAGCAGTGCCCATTTCCTGAACTCTTTTGCCACAGTTGAGCCAATGGAAGGACCCAGAGGCCTAGCAATGGCCTTCACAGTGCTCCATCAGCACTGGAGCTGGGCGTTCTGCTTCTGCTGACGTCTTTCTGCCCCGGTAATCCTGGGGCCTCTCATCCCGGGACTCACAGAAGCCTTCAGATGGGAAAGCACGTGGCATAAGCCAGGAAATGAGAAGGCAGCAGTGCAGGAAACCAGGAGACAGCCCATGCCATTACCTGGGATGGTTTGCATTTGACAGGAGCTGGTCAGAACATTAGTACTTCCGCAAAGGTGCTTGTGGGCCTGAGGCAGTGCAGGGCTCCTATAAAAGGCAGCCCAAGTGTCTGCTCTCTCATTGCCTTCTCTGTCCTTCTTTCTCCTTGGGAATCAGGTGAGTTTCAGGGTTCTTCTCCTTCTCCTCCTTCAAGATCAGGTCTTTCCTGGATGTATGTCGCCGATGATACGGTGTGTCCTAGCCCACGGCTGGGAGCTGCTTCACATGGGAGAGGGACGGGGAGAGAGAGTCTTGCACAGAGAGGGGCTGGGCCTTAGTTGAGGTGGCTCCTGGGACTTGAGCTGGGCAGCATATGCTGGGCCAAGCCGGTGCCTTGCCTCCCTGGTGGTTGGGTGCGGTGCTGCTTCTCATGTGTCTGGGTTTGCTCCCTCCCCTGACCCTTTCTCCCAGGTGATCCTCTGACCCAGAGCCATGTCCTGCTCCGAGAAGTGCCGTCCCTGCTGCGAGCCCTGCCAGCCTTGCTGCCCTCCTTGCCAGCCCTGCTGCCCTCCTTGCCAGCCCTGCGGCCCGACCCCTCTGGCCAGCAGCTGCAATGAGGCCTGTTGCAGGCAGTGCCAGAGCTCCACCGTGGTCATCGAGCCCCCTGCTGTGGTGGTGACCCTGCCTGGCCCCATCCTCAGCTCCAACCCACAGAACACCATCGTGGGCTCCTCCACCTCTGCTGCTGTTGGCAGCATCCTCAGCTGTGATGGAGTGCCCATCTGCTCTGGGGGCTTTGACCTCTCCTGCATCACCAGCCGCTACTGTGGCAACAGATGCCAACCCTGCTAAAGCTGCAGGCAGCCTCCCCTGGCAAGAACCTCCCGTGGCCTGAGAACGTGGTGCTGGGGAGGAGATAGAGATTCAGGGCATTGAATGTAGAGCTGTTTCCTTCTTCTACTCTCCTCTGTCTATTTCCCGTGCTGTCTCCATCTTTCAACTCTGCCTTTGCAGGCAGCTGTTGGCCTCCCTTCCTAGGCAGGGCCGACAGACAGACAACACTCTGCAGGAGCTCGACCGCATCTTAGTGGCTGTGCCTGGTGCTCCCTATGAGCCACCTCCCTTTCTCCTTTATACTCATTAAAGTTGTGTTGCATCCAAACCTGGGTCTCCGAGTCCTCCTTCCTTTTGTTGCAAGTCTCCCATTCTGCTCAGGGAAAGAGGTGGAGGAAGGAAGGAGAGGGTGGGATTCGATGCAGTGGTGCTGTCTCCCTTGAACCTGAGGTTGACATCCCTGGATACAGGACAACCAGTGGGTGTCAGCAAGAGAATGGCTCCATACAGTGGGAGGTGCAGGGAAGGGAAACAACAATGCCTGAGGAGAACTCACAGCCTTGCCTTCCCCTTCCACTCTGCTCCATGACCTGGTCTAGGGTCCATGGCTTGTAGACATGGGCACAGGTAGTTGAAATTGGTACCTCACACGGTGTTCCAGTGCCTAGCCCAGCCCAGCTGCTGGCCAGACATGCAGGGCTGAGGGAATGCACATGTTAGTACTGGCATCAGCCTCACTCAGGCTACACAGTGGAGCCCACACTCATGGGGCTGCTGAAACCTCAAGGCCTCCTGCTTTTCTGGGCTGTTGGAAGTAGAGACACAACAAGGCAAGGCCTGATGGTAACTGGCAGCAGAACATCCACGGATTTCTTCCTTGGCTCCACGTGACAGTGCCCAAGAGACGAGAAATTGATGTCTGTCCCAACCTCCCATTCCTCTGGGAATGGGGAAGGGTGTCCTTGTGCCCTCACCCCCTTCCACCCCAGAGCAACACTCTTTACCTTTGCCAGTGCAGGGAGTGTCCATGGAGGGAATGAACACAAGGAGACCAGGCTTGAATGCAGCAGAACTTTAATGAACCAGAAGAGGGAAATAAGGTCACTCCAAGTGGAGGACAGCAGTGCAGGGAGTCCCAGGGGTACCCAAGAATCCCTGCCAGTGGGGACATTACTGCATGGTGTTTGTCTATAAACCAAAGAGGCAGAAAACATTGTCCCAAACAGGCTGGTCTAGGGGACCTTAATCCCAAGTGGAGCAGAAGTGGAGCAGAAGCAGACAAGGAAGCAGGAGAGAGAAGCATAGCCATTCAGCTACCCTGGAAACAACATCCTAAAAATTGATCCTGTGACCATCATCATCTTCTGAGTTCCTTAAAGTGTTTCTGTGGGGTTTTTCCAGCATCTTTAGCAGGGGAGGCACCTTCTGCCACCGTAGCGGCTGGTGATGCAGGAGAGGTCCAAGCCCCCAGAGTTGATGGGCACTCCATCACAGCTGAGGATGCTGCCAACAGCAGCGGAGGTGGAGGAGCCCACGACGGTGTTCTGTGGGAAGGAGCTGAGGATGGGGCCAGGCAGGGTCACCACCACAACAGGGGGCTCGATGGCCACAGTGGAGCTCTGGCACTGCCTGACACAGGGCTCATTGCAGCTGTTGGCCAGCGGGGTTGGGCCGCAGGGCCGGCAAGGCTGGCACGGGCTGTAGCAGGACATGTTTCTAAGGCTGGAGCTGCACCTGGGAGAGAAGCAGGGAGGAAGCACCAGGGTTGGTGAGGAGCAGCCTGGGGTTTTTCTGTCTCAGAAAGGAGCCAAGTGCTCCTGGGGAGCTGGTAACTCCGCCAGGAGCCACATAGTCTACATCATCCTATAAAGAGCAGCCTGGCTCACAGAGGGTCCCTCCCAATCTGTAATCAAACCCTTCCTCAGCCCCAATCCAGTCTCTGTCCCAGGAACCTTCTCTCTACTTTGTCATGACAAGAAGGTCCAAAGCCCAGGGAAGGCCAGAGCCAAGAGCATCTGAGATGCCCATCCATTGGACATCTCCCTCTGGAGGAAGAAGAGAAGGGGCTCAGCACTCACCTGTTTCCCAAAGAGAAGGAGGCAAGAGAGCTGTGTGAGAGAGCAGGGACTTGTGCTGGCTTTTATACCTGCCCTGCATTGCCTCAGGACATGAGGCCCCTTTGCAGAGGTACCAATTTTGTGCCAAGCTCCTCTTGCATGCAAACCATCGCCGCTGATGCTATGGGCTGGGTTGTATTTTCCAGCACTGCTGCCTTTTCATTTGCAGCTTTCTAGGGCATGAATGCAGCAGTGTGGGTAGCAGATTCAGCTGAACTGTTGTCAACACTGCCCCAACCTGGCCATCACTCCCAGACCTGAGATGCTAAACACTGAACAGCAGCCTGTGGTGGTTTGACCCTGGCTTGAGGGCAGATTCCCAGAGGCTTAGGAGTGGAGATAAGGACAGGGAGAGATCATCCTGTAATCAACATCATGGTTAAAACAGACTCAACACAGAGTGATGGAAAGAAAACTCTCTAATTATTACACACCCAGTGACACCTGAGTCGGGTAATGAGAAGCTTGGCCAGTTCTTAAAGTACCTTCCCTCACCTCTTCCTTCTTAGCCGACTTCAGTCTAGTCAGGATTTCACTCCCTTCTTCTCCCCCACTTTGGCACAGGGAGGGGCAGGGACTGGGGAATGGGGGTTTCAGTCAGTTCCTCACAAGTTGGTTTCCTTCTTGGCCATGGGGACATTCATTCCACACTCTGTTCCCCTGCTGCTCCATGTGGTCCCAGCCACAGGAGACAGTCCTTCACAAAGAAAGACCAAGAAGACCAAATGCAAGGTCCTGCATATGGATCAGTGCAAACCCAAGCACAACTCCAGGCTGGGTGGAGAATGGCTTGTGAGCAGCCCTGAGGAGAAGGACTTGGTGGTGTTGGCTGATGAAAAGTTAACCATAAGCCAGCAATGACACAATGCTGAGTGGTGTGGGTTACACAACAGTTGGAAAGGAAGCCATCCAGAGGGATCTTGACAGGCTGGAAAGGTGGGCCCAGGTGAGGTTCAACACTGCGAAGTGTCAGGTGTTGCACTTGGGCTGGAAGAATCCCAGATATAGATACAGACTGGGAGAAGAGCTCCGGGAGAGCAGCCCTGCTGAGAAGGACTTGGGGATTCTGGTGGATGGGAAACTTAACATGGGCCAACAGTGGCTCTTGAAGCTTGGAAGGCCAATGGTATCCTGGGCTCCATCAGAAGAGGGGTGGCCAGAAGTGACAGGGAGGGGATTGTCTCTCTTTTCTCTGCCCTCATGAGGCCCCAACTGGAGTCCTGTGTCCAGGTCTGGGGCCCGCAATACAAGAAAGATGTAGAACTATTGGAGAGGGTTCAGAGGAGCCACAAAGATGATAAGAGGGCTGGAGAAGCTCCCCTACGAAGATAGGCTGAGGGAGCTGGGCTTGTTCAGCCTGGAGAAGAGAAGGCTGTGGGGGGACCTCATAGAAGCCTTCCAGTCCCTGAAGGGAACATACAAACAGGAGGGGAATAAACTTTTAATTGCAGGACAAGGGGGAATAGATTAAAACTAAAGGAAGGAAGGTTTAGATTAGATCTTAGGGTGAGGTTTTTTACAGAGTGGTGAGGTACTGGAACAGACTGTCCAGAGAGGTGATGGATGCCCCATCCCTGGAAGTGTTCAAGGCCAGGTTGGATGAGGCCCTGGGCAACCTTGTGTAGCTCCAGGCATTGGAGATTGGTGGCCGTGCCTGTGGCAGGGGGGTTGGAGCTCTCTTATCCTTGGGGTCCCTTCCAACCCATGCCATTATATGATTCTATGATTCTATGATTCTATGAATGCATACCTGCGGCTCAGAGCACCAACCCTGTCCTGTACCACAGCAGCACAGGCATGACCAGCAGGTCTAGGGAGGTGATTCTACCCCTCTACACCACTCCCATGAGAGCCTTCGTGGAGTACTGTGTCTGGCTTTAGTGCCCCCAACATCAAAACCACCTGGATCTGGTGGAGGATGTTCAGAGGAGGACAATGAGATGATAAGAAGGCTGGAGCACCTCTCCTGTGAGGAGAGGTTCAGAGAGTTGGGATTGCTCAGCCTGGAAAAGGGAAGACTCCAGGGAGATCTTAGAAGAGCCTTCTGGTATATAAAGTAGGGGAGAGTCTTTTTGCCAGAGCATGTATTGAGAGGAGAAGGGTTAAGAGCTTTAAGGTGAAAGCAGGGAGATTAAGATGAGGTTTAGGAAGAAACTGTTCCCTGAGTAGGTGGTGTTGGCAGGTTGGATGGGCTTTTGGGCAAACTGGAAGGTTTGTGAGTCCATGGCACAGGAATTTGATGGAGATCATCCAAACCTTTGTATGAGTCCATGACAGTGGGGTTCATGGCTATGACCTGTTTCATCTGCATCCTCAACTCCTCTCTGCATGTGTGAACTTGTGTATCCTGAGGGTCAACTCGTCCTTCTCTATTTGCACTGCCAGACTCAAAGGAGTGGCCATCAATTACGGACTCAAGTACCCAAGGACAGGATCCCAGAGCCGCTGTTCCTGGAGCAGCTGCCGGCCGTTCCCAGCCTGCAAGGGTGGCAGCAGCACCTGAGGTGTCCCGGGGGCCGCTGTGGGTTTGGGGTGCCTTGTCCTAGAGCAGTAGCTCCCGCCCCGTTCCTCTGGCCGGCTTTCCCGAGCTCCGGCCGCGCCGGCGGCTCTTCCCGCTTCCCTCTGCGCCGGGGATTGCGGGGGGCCCAGGGCTGGGCAGCGCCGCGCCCCTCGGGCCGCTCCGCTCCCGACCTGCCGGCCCGGCCCCGCTGGCGGCGCAGGGCTCAGCCCCGGGGCGGAGCTGGCGGCAGCGGGGCCGTGAGGAGAGAGAGGAGGCGGCGGAGAGGAGGCGCCGCGGCCACAGGCAGCAGAGAGCCGGGGCTGGCGGGATGCGGCGGGGCCGGGGGGCAGGGCTGGCGGGGCTGGCCGCGGTGCTGCTGGGTGTGTGGGGCTGCCGGGGGTGGCGGGGGCTGGTGTGGGACCACGCTGTGGCTGGAAATACTCTCTGGCCCTTCTGCTCATTCTCGGACCTTATTCCCCACCACGACCCCATTCTCCCTTGCTGCTCTCTACTACTCCATTTCTTTCTCTTCCTCCATTCCTATATTCGTCTTTCCCTTTTCTCCTCCATATCTCCACCCTTCAAACCATCATTCCTCTCTCCATCAACTATTCCTGGGCACTTTTGTTCCTTCCCAGGCTGGAAACCCTTCTCCTCCTCATGTCGTCACGGTGCTGGTGCTTGTGCGGGATTTCCTCTGGGAAACACCAGGCAGGGCTGGGCAGAAAGCAGTTTCTGAGGTTTTTTCCTTCTCTTTCTCCTTCCTGGCAGCGGCTGTTGGCAGAGCCCAGGTGCAGCAGGAGCCGTGGGCAGAGACCACCGAGGGCACCGAAATCACCATCAACTGCTCCCACCCCAGCATACAGGCCAACAACATCCAGTGGTACCGTCAGCTTTCAGATCAGACGCTGCAACACATTGTAACAGGATACAGTGGAGAAAAATCAATGTTGGACCCGCCTGGGAAGCTGTCAGTGCCGGCAGACCGTCTGTCCAGCACCCTGGTGCTGTCCCAGCCTCGGCGCAGGGACGCGGCGGTGTATTACTGCGCCGTGAGTGACACGAGGAGAGGAGCCGGGGCTGCGGCCGGGCACGAACCGCCGCGGGCGGGGCCGGGCGTGTGTGTCGGGCTGGGGGGCACAGCCCGGTCGGGCCCGCCAGGGGGCGCTGCCGCTGCGGTGCTGCCGCTCCGGCCCCTTCCCGGGACATACCTAAAAACCACCCATGTCAGGTTTCCTGCTCGCAGGACATCCCCTGTGGCCAAGGGGGGATTTCTGAGCAGAAACGGAGCAAGGCAAAGACAGATGGGCATTGGCTGTGGAGTAAGTAGGGTTGACTTCCTACGCTTCAGGAGGCAGTGCCTGAAAGAAGAGATGCTGCAGTGTGTCCCACCCTCCAATACCTCAAGGAGTGATGAAGAGTCCCCCTCTGCCCCCACCTAGTTCACCCCAAACCCGTGGCTTTCTCTCTCCGTAGTCAGGACGCAGCTGGAAAGAGCAGCACAGGGACACGGGCAGGGCTGCAGCAATTTATTGAAGAGTCTAAAGGGTGCCATGAGGTCACTCTGAGTGGAGGCCCCAGTGCAGGAGGTGCCAAGAATCTGTTTCCCTTTTCCCATGGCAGAGTTCCCACAGGACATCTGCCCAGCAAAGGGAGACAGGCCAGCAGGTCCCTCCAGGCTGGTTTGTGGGATCCTCCCAGCAGGATTGGAGGGGAGCAGAAGACAAGAAAAGAGGTGAAAAGGATGAGGGGAAGAGAGGAAAGGTAGACATTGGCCGTGTTGTCCAAGAGCTCAGGCTGTCCCAGTCTTGCCCTTGCAGGCCAAGCCAACGATGGTCACGTTGGTTAAAGCAGCAGCACGGAGTTTGCTCCTCTGTGCAGCATCACACTCTGAGTTCCTGGGGGTCCTTGTCTGAGGTCACTGCCAGCAGCTTTAGCAGGGTTGGCATCTGTTGCCACAGTAGCGGCTGGTGATGCAGGAGAGGTCAAAGCCCCCAGAGTTGATGGGCACTCCATCACAGCTGAGGATGCTGCCAACAGCAGCAGAGGTGGAGGAGCCCACGACGGTGTTCTGTGGGTAGGAGCTGAGGATGGGGCCAGGCAGGGTCACCACCACAGCAGGGGGCTCGATGACCACGGTAGAGCTCTGGCACTGCCTGCAACAGGGCTCATTGCAGCTGTTGGCCAGCGGGGTCGGGCCACAGGGCTGGCAGCAGGGCTGGCACTGGCTGTAGCAGGACATGTCCTGGGGCAGGAGCTGCACCTGGGAGTGACAACAGGGAGGAAGAAAAACATGGGAATGGGTGAGGAGCAGCCTGTCACCACTTCATGAGGAAGTCAAAGAACCAGAGGGCTGGGAGGTGGATGCTGTGCAGAGATGTGTAAGGGATTCTTGGCATTATCCTGCCTGGGATTAAGAAGTCCCACCAGCTGTTACCCAGCTCTTCCTAGCTCTGACTCCAGCAGCCAGCTCAGTACCACCCCAGCTTCCCTCCATGCCTAACCTCCTCCCCACTTCCCTCTCTCTTCTTCCCTCTCTTCCTTCTTCCTCTCATCCCTCTCTGGACAAGCAGCCCCAGAGTCATGCCCAGGACACAGCTGCTGTCAGATGAGAAGTCCACATAGGCGAGACCTCCCTTTTAAGAAAGCAGAGAAAGAAGAAGGGGCCTCAGACTCACCTGGTTCCCAAGGAGAAGGAGGCAAGAGAAGTGGGTGAGCGAGTGCCGAGTTGGGCTGGCTTTTATCCTGGGCCTTTACTGCCCCAGGCTGCCAGAGGCATCCCTTGGAGAGGGGATTCTTTTCTGACACGCTCATCTTGAATGCAAAACATCCCGGGGAATGCTCTGGGCTGTGCTCTGGCTTCCTGAACTGCTGTCTGTCCATGTCCTGCCTCATGCCAGGCACATTCCCAAGTGAATTCCCCACATTTTGTGGGACAGGATGAGAGGCCCAAGGATTTCCAGAGCAGAAAATGTCATTGTGGGCAGAGGATTCATTGCATGTAATGGAAGACTGCATCAGAGATCATGCAAGATAAAGAGCTGGCAAACACACAGACACGACACTGGCCCTCTCATAATCTGCAATGAACTGAAAAGACTCGATACAGCCAAACATCGCTGTCTGCACTATAAAGGGCCATCACACAGACCATGGGCTTAACAGAATTTTATTCTATTGTCCTATTTGTCCAATGGTTCAGCGTTGCTGAGGAAAGACTTGTGCACCTGAGGAGAGCAGGAGATGCAGCTTCTGAGAGTGCGGTGCCCAGCTTGAGCCAATTCACTGGCACAGAAGCCCTCTCTCTGCTGCCTGTCTTTCCTAGAGGACCCTGTAGATGGGCTTTAGACAGGGAACAGAACTGCCTGGAGGTGATCCTGCTCTGGCAGGGGGTTTGGACGAGATGATCTCCAGAGGGCCCTTCCAGCCCCACTCATTCTGTGACTCTGTGATACAGAACCCCTTGCCCTTTCCCTCCCAGTGCTGTTTTCCGTGTCCAATGTGCCAAGGAACCCTGGGAATAACAGGAGTTGTGTAACAGTGGGAAGCGCTTCCCCGGCAACCTGCCTGATGGGCCTGTGGCCGTTGCGCTGCCCCTGCCCTTGGGCTCCTTCCCGGGCAGTGGACATCCCCGTTCCACTTCTACTGCTCCCACCAGATCCTCCTCGAAAAGTGCCCTTCAGCACTTGGTTGTTGTTTACGGAGAGAAAGCAATATATTGAACACGGGGGAGCCCAGGGCTGGGCAGCGCCGCACCCCTCGGGCCACTCCGCTCCCGGCCAGCCCGGCCCGGCCCCGCCAGCGGCGCAGGGCTCAGCCCCGGGGCGGAGCTGGCGGCCGCGGGGCCGTGAGGAGAGAGAGGAGGCGGCGGAGAGGAGGCGCCGCGGCCACAGGCAGCAGAGAGCCGGGGCTGGCGGGATGCGGCGGGGCCGGGGCGCAGGGCTGGCGGGGCTGGCCGCGGTGCTGCTTGGTGCGTGGGGCTGCTGGGGCTGGTATGGGACCACGCTGTGGCTGGGAATACTCTCTGTCCGTACTGCGCATTCTCGGACCTTATTCCCCACCACGACCCCATTCTCCCTTGCTGCTCTCTACTACTACATTTCTTTCCCTTCCTCCATTCCTATATTCCTCTTTCCCTTTTCTTCTCCATATTTCCATCCTTCGAACCATCATTCATCTTTCCAGCAGCTATTCCTGGGCACTTTCGTTCCTTCCCAGGCTGGAAACCCTTCTCCTCCTCATGTCGGCACAGTTTCGGTGCTTGTGCGGGATTTCCTCTGGGAAACACCAGGCAGGGCTGGGCAGAAAGCAGTTTCTGAGGGTTTTCCTTCTCTTTCTCCTTCCTGGCAGCGGCTGTTGGCAGAGCCCAGGTGCAGCAGGAGCCGTGGGCAGAGACCACCGAGGGCATTGAAATCAGCATCAACTGCTCCCACTCCAAAATACTGGCCGACTACACCTACTGGTACCGTCAGTTCCCAGGCCAAGGTCCCACATTCCTCACAAGTGCTGTTAAAGATTCCAAGACTTTGACGGACCCACCTGGGAAGCTGTCTGTGTCGTCAGACCGTCGGTCCAGCACCCTGCAGCTCTCCCAGCCCCGGCGCAGGGACGCGGCGGTGTATTACTGCGCCGTGAGTGACACGGGGAGAGGAGCCGGGGCTGCGGCCGGGCACGAACCGCCGCGGGCGGGGCCGTGCGTGTGTGTCGGGCTCGGGGGCACAGCCCGGACGCGCCCGCCAGGGGGCGCTGCCGCTGCGGCCGGGTAGCGGAGACATTCACCCCTGGAACGTGTCACCGTAGAACGTTCATTTGACCTTATAGGCACCTGCAGATAGAGAGACCTGCGAGCTGGTGCCCAAACACAGATACACACGTGCACACCTACACACCCACATCTCTGCCCCCCCATCCTACCAACCCCATGCGTTCTTACTTGCTCACCTGCAAAAACACCTGTGGACACAAAGACACCCAGAGAAATGCCCCTGTTCACACCCACGCTGGCAGACACTCTCTCTCCCATGGGCATTTCCATGGGCACACAGAAACCCACGGGCACACCTACACCTACAGGCACATGAGGAAGCACCGCCTGTCCCCACACACGCTGAGAACCAGGACTCCACCAGTCAGCTCTCTGTGCCCCAGGCAGCTCGAGGCCTTGAAGGCCCAGGGCCAAGAAGGGGAATCAGGCACCAGCCATTGCTGGGCCAATCAATGACAGCAGGGGCCTTGTGGGCTTCTCTGGGTCAGACAGGAGTTGTTCAATCAGTTCTGTTCTCATTATGGCAAGGAGAGAAGGTGCCTTGGAGTTCAAGCCTGAGTCAAGAGACCATTCCTATTGCTGCAGCTCCAGGTGTTTATCTCTTGGCAATCTCACATGGTCCCAATGTTTCACAAGCTCTGACCCAGCCCTGGTGATCACCGCAGGGCGGCTCTGAGGCTCTGGGACCAGTTCCAGCTTCAGCACAAGGAGAGCTGCTGCCCTGACATGCTCCCACAGCAGCAAAGGGTTTTGTTGCTGAGGTGAGCGGGTGCCCTGCAGCTGCAGATGGTGAGGCTGGGACACCAGAGAGGAAGCTGGCCTGATGAAGTTGCCTTCAGAGAAAAATCCTTTCTTCAATAGACAAGGAAATATTATTTAATGGAGCCTTGAAAGAAAGAAAGAGAGATATTTTACTGGTGGCATCCTGCCCACCTCAGATCATGCATCAGCTTCTGAGACACTTGTTGAGAGAAGAAAACAAACATCAAGCAGCATTTCTGTGCTGCTGCCCCCCAGTGCACTCTACCGGTCCTTAGAGCCCTCCTTCTGCCCTACCTCAGGGACGTGCCCCAGCCCTGCCTCTTTTCTTCTACAGTGGGTCCAGGCTGTACAACTCCATCCAAGACCTCCATGGGGGATCACAGCACCAGGCACAGGTGGGCAACAGGCCCTGCCAGGACAAGAGCTGGCCTTAGGCAAAGCTGCTTCATGCAGTCTTTAACAGAAAGAACAGTTGTTCTCCGGGTACTGAGCCTCCTGAGCTGGCAAATAGGGATGGTCGGCAGAATGAAGCCCTCATAATCCAAGGGGAAATGGTTAGTGACCTGCTACACCACTTAGAAATGCCCCTGTCTATGAGGCCAGATGGGATCCACCCATGAGTCCTGAGGGAGCTGGTGGAAATGCTCACCAAGCCTCTTTCCATCACTTCTCAGCAGTTCTGGCTCACTTCAGTGGGACAGGGGAGAAAATATCTACTGAGAGGCTTAGGAGTCCAGATAAGGACAGGGAGAGATCACTCAGCAATTAGCATTCAGCAATTAGCATTCACTAGCAAAACATACTCAACATGGAATAAAAAGGGAACAAAAAGGCATCCAATTCATTACGTTACACACACAGACACAGAGTGAAACCAGAGGAGGATAATGAAAAGTAAAACCAGATCTTAAAACACCTTCCCCCAACCCTCCTTTCCACACAGACTCAACTTTATTCATGAGTTCTCTCCCTTCTTCCCTTCAGGGTGACATGAGACAGAGCGGGAATGGGGAATGTGGGCTTTGGTCAGCTCCTCATGAGTTGTCTCCCTTCTCTGGTGGCAAAAAGTGGTCACTTGCAGTTGTTTTCCTCTGAAATATGATTCACGGAGGCATTTTGACTGTCACTGCTTGGCTTGAACTTGGTCAGCAGTGGATCCAGCCTTGATCCCAGTTGGTATTTACTCTGTCCGGCCTGGGGGAAGCTTCTAGCTGCTTCTTGCAGAAGCCACCCCTGAGGCCTGCCCTCCTCCACCAGAACCTTGCCATGCAAAACCACAACAATCACATTCCATAAGGTTCAATAGCAGGTCCTGCACCTGGGTCGCAACAACAACCCCAGGCAATGCTACAGCTTGAGGAGGAGTGGCAGGAAAGCTGTTCAAGGACTTAAAGACCTGGGGGCACCGGTCTTCACAACAGCTGAGTGAATATGAGGCAGCAGTGTGCCCAGGTAGCCAAGCCAGCCACCATCATCCTGGCTTCTCTCAGAATTAATGTGAGCAGCAGCAGTAGTGCAGTGATCATCCCTTTGCAATTGGCCCAGGTGAGGCTGCACCTCAAGTATTCTGTTTGGCTTTGGATGCCTCACCACAAGACACACAGTGAGGTACTGGAACTTCTCCAAAGAAGAATGATGGTGATGAAGGGTGTAGAGAACAAATCTTTTTAGGAGCAGCTGAGGGAACTGGGGTTGTGCAGTCTGAAGAGAAGAAGATTGAGAGGAGACCCTATTGCTCTCTACAGTAACCTGAAAGGAGGTTGTATGCAGGTGGAAATAGCTCTCTTCTCCCAAATAAAATGTGTTAGGAAAAGAGGAAATGGCCTCTCCCTGTCCTCATCTCGACTTCTAAACCTCTCAGTATCTATTTTCTCTCCTGTTCGGCTGAAAAGGGGAGTGATAGAGCAGCTTTGGTGGCAGTCTGGCCTCCAACCAGGGTCAAACCATGACAAAAGTGAAAGAGCACACATTATATTATGAAGAAATTCTTTCCTGAGAGGGTGGTGAGGCACTGGAACAGGTTGCTCAGAGAAGCTGTGGATGGCACCACCATGGCAGTGTGCAAGGCCAGCTTAGATGGGGCTTTGGGCAAACTGGACTCTTGGAAGGTGTCCTTGCCCATGGAGGGAAGGTTGAACTTGGTGACTGAAGGTCCCTTCCAACCCAAACCCTTCTATGATTGACGATGGTTTGTTCCTGGTTTTGAGAGGCAGGAAGGACCCATCGGGCTCCAGAAACGCGCTGCTTTTCTCCCAGCAGCACTGACTTGTCCTCAGAGAGTTTCAGCTCTGTATGTGTTCCACGTCTCCTGCTCCCACCAGCTCCTCCTCGAAAAGTGCCCTTCAGCACTTGGTTGTTGTTTACAAGGAGAAAGCAATATATTGAAAGCGGGGGGCCCAGGGCTGGGCAGCGCCGCGCCCCTCGGGCCACTCCGCTCCCGGCCCGCCCAGCCCGGCCCCGCCGGCGGCGCAGAGCTCAGCCCCGGGGTGGAGCTGGCGGCAGCGGGGCCATGAGGAGAGAGAGGAGGCGGCGGAGAGGAGGCGCCGCGGCCACAGGCAGCAGAGAGCCGGGGCTGGCAGGATGCGGCGGGGCCGGGGCGCAGGGCTGGCGGGGCTGGCCGCGGTGTTGCTGGGTGCGTGGGGCTGCCGGGGGTGGCGGGGTCCGCATCTGGGAATACTCACCGCTATGCAATGTAACGGTCTCTGGCTCTCCTGCTCCTTCTCGGATCTTATTTCCCAACTTTTGTCTGCCCGTCCAGGTCTCTATTATTCCATTCGTTTCTTTCTCTGCCTCATTTTCTCTCTTTCCTTTTCTCATCCATATCTCTCCCCTTCCACCCATCATTCACATGTTCCTGTCTCCAGCAGCTATTCCTGGGCACTTTTGTTCCTGCCCAGGCTGGAAACCCTTCTCCTCCTCATGTCGGCACGGTGCCGGTGCTTGTGTGGGATTTCCTCTGGGAAACACCAGGCAGGGCTGGGCAGAAAGCAGTTTCTGAGGGTTTTCCTTCTCTTTCTCCTTCCTGGCAGCGGCTGTGGGCAGAGCCCAGGTGCAGCAGGAGCCGTGGGCAGAGACCACCGAGGGCACAGAAATCACCATCAACTGCTCCCACCCCAACATACAGATGGGCGACTACATATTCTGGTACCGGCAGTTCCTGGGCCAAGGTCCCACACTCCTCACAAGCGGCGTTAGAGATTCCAAGACTATGACCGACCCGCCTGGGAAGATGTCGGTGGCGGCAGACCGTCAGTCCAGCACCCTGCGGCTCTCCCAGCCCCGGCGCAGGGACGCGGCGGTGTATTACTGCGCCGTGGGAGACACGGGGAGAGGAGCCGGGGCTGCGGCCGGGCACGAACCGCCGCGGGCGGGGCCGGGCGTGTGTGTCGGGCTCGGGGGCACAGCCCGGCTGGGCCCGCCAGGGGGCGCTGCCGCTGCGGTGCTGCCGCTCAGGCCCCTGCCCGGGATCCGCGGCCCTTCCCCCGCCCCGCCGGTCCCGGCCCCGGCAGCACCAGCTCCTCCCGCCAGTCGGGGCTGCGCTCGGCTCCTCTGCGCAGTGACAGCTGCTGCGGATCGGTGCTCCCGCAGGCAGCAAACAGCCTCTGTCGGGCAGCGCTCCCTGTGGAGCCTGAGACGGGCCGTGCAAGGCCGGGGGGCAGCAGGATGTGTCCCACAGGGCTCTCCTGCTTCCCCAGAAAGGGCTCAGAGCCTTCAGGGTGACGTGGAGCCTCTGGCCTGTCTGGAAAGGCCTGCCAGCCTTGTCTGTGTGATGCACAGGTTCCCTTCCAGCCCAGCTCAGGCTGGTTCTGCTCTGGCCTCTTTCCCCCTTCCCAAGGATGCTGAGCACTTTTCGCCAGGCACAGGGACAGCTTCAGGTCCCTCCTGTGAGACACAGAGATTTCATGGTTCCCCTCATGAACTCAGACGTTCCCGAGGGATGCTCAGCGTAGGGGCTGTCTCATCATAGCTTGGCTCCCTTCCCAAGGACACCCAGAAACATCTCAACCCCAGGGTGTCACTAACACCAGCAGCCCCTCAGGCATTTCAATTAGGCAATGAGGAATTGTGCAACTGAGTAACCGTCACACAATTATCAGACATACCCTAATATCCTCCAGCTGCCCAATCTAGGGAAATATTCTGAAGGCCAGAGGAGCAGAACTGTTGCTGTGCTCCTTCAACTGTTGTTCCCCCAGTCCAATGCCCCTCTCAAGCAGGCTCAGCCTCAGCACATTCTTGACAATTCTGGTCAGATAGGTTTTCTTCTTGCCCCCTGCTTCCTAGTTCCCCTGGAGCAGTGGACATGCTCTGCTGTCCCTTGAGGACCAGCTCCCTGGGAAGGAAGGGAAATCAACAGGAGTGATTGAAAGCTTGGGAGGGCAGACTGAAGGCATCAGGGAGGAATCTGAATGGCAGCGAAAGAGACGCCACTGTGCACATGGCAAATGAGCCCAGGAAAATTGTCCTGAAAGCACTGTTAGTGCTGCAAGAGGGTCAGACCCTCCCAGTGGAAGCAACACCTGTGTGAAACAATGAGCAACCATGAGAGAGACTTGGGGGGAGCAAGATAAACAGATGTGCCATGTCCTCTCAAATGGCAGTCCTTGGGCATCTGGACAAGAAGCACAAGAGCAGTGCCCATTTCCTGAGCTCTTTTGCCACAATTGAGCCAATGGAACGACTCAGGGGCCCAGCAATGTCCTTCACAGTGCTCCATCAGCACTGGAGCTGGGCGTTCTGCTTCTGCTGACGTCTTTCTGCCCCAGTAACCCTGGGGCCTCTCATCCCGGGACTCACAGAAGCCTTCAAATGGGAAAGCACGTGGCATAAGGCAGGAAATGAGAAGGCAGCAGTGCAGGAAACCAGGAGACAGCCCATGCCATTACCTGGGATGGTTTGCATTTGACAGGAGCTGGTCAGAACATTATTACTTCCGCAAAGGTGCCTGTGGGCCTGAGGCAGTGCAGGGCTCCTATAAAAGGCAGCCCAAGTGTCTGCTCTCTCATCGCCTTCTCTCTCCTTCTTTCTCCTTGGGAATCAGGTGAGTTTGAGGGCTCTTGTCCTTCTCCTTCTCCTTCAAGATCAGGTCTTTCCTGGATGTATGTTGCCGATGATACGGTGTGTCCTAGCCCACGGCTGGGAGCTGCTTCACATGGGAGAGGGACGGGGAGAGAGAGTCTTGCCCAGAGAGGGGCTGGGCCTTAGTTGAGGTGGCTCCTGGGACTTGAGCTGGGCAGCATATGCTGGGCCAAGCCGGTGCCTTGCCTCCCTGGTGGTTGGGTGCAGTGCTGCTTCTCATGTGTCTGGGTTTGCTCCCTCCCCTGACCTTTTCTCCCAGGTGATCCTCTGACCCAGAGCCATGTCCTGCTCCGAGAAGTGCCAGCCCTGCTGCGAGCCCTGCCAGCCTTGCTGCCCTCCTTGCCAGCCCTGCTGCCCTCCTTGCCAGCCCTGCGGCCCGACCCCTCTGGCCAGCAGCTGCAATGAGGCCTGTTGCAGGCAGTGCCAGAGCTCCACCGTGGTCATCGAGCCCCCTGCTGTGGTGGTGACCCTGCCCGGCCCCATCCTCAGCTCCTTCCCACAGAACACCGTCGTGGGCTCCTCCACCTCCGCTGCTGTTGGCAGCATCCTCAGCTGTGATGGAGTGCCCATCTGCTCTGGGGGCTTTGACCTCTCCTGCATCACCAGCCGCTACTGTGGCAACAGATGCCAACCCTGCTAAAGCTGCAGGCAGCCTCCCCTGGCAAGAACCTCCCGTGGCCTGAGAACGTGGTGCTGGGGAGGAGATAGAGATTCAGGGCATTGAACGTAGAGCTGTTTCCTTCTTCCACTCTCCTCTCTCTATTTCCTGTGCTGTCTCCATCTTTCAACCCTGCCCTTGCAGGCACCTGTTGGCCTCCCAACCTTGGTAGGGCCAGCAGACAGACAACACCCTGCAGGAGCTCGACTGCATCTTAGTGGCTGTGCCTGGTGCTCCCTGTGAGCCACCTCCCTTTCTCCTTTACACTCATTAAAATTGTATTGCATCCTAACCTGGGCCTCTGAGTCCTCCTTCCTTTTTCTGACAAGTGTCCTATTCTACTTAGGGAAAGAGGTGGAGGAAGGAAGGAGAGCATGGGACTCGATGCAGTGGTACTGTCTGTCTCCCTTGAACCTGAGGCTGACATCCCTGGCTACAGCACAACCAGTGGGTGTCAGCAAGAGGATGGCTCCATACAGTGGGAGGTGCAGGGAAGGGAAACAACAATGCCTGAGGAGAACTCACAGCCTCCCCTCTGCCTTCCACTCTGCTCCATGACCTGGTCTAGTGTCCATGGCTTGTACACATGGGCACAGGTAGTTGAAATAGGTACCTCACACAGTGTTCTAGTGCCTAGCCCAGCCCAGCTTCTGGCCAGACATGCAGGGATGAGAGAATTCACATGTTACTACTGGCATCAGCCTCACTCAGGCTACACAGCTGAGCCCGCACTGCCTGTGAACTCAGCAGCCGCATGGGCCACTGCAGATTCAGAAGAGCACTGAGTCTCTGTCCTCTCTCCAGCCACCCTTTTAAGTACTGTAATACTGTGATGAGGTCTGCCCTGAGCCTTCTCTTCTCATAGGACAGGTACTCCAGCCCTTTGGTGATTTTTGACGTGTCCACTGGAGTGGGTGCTGGCTCAGGATCAGCAGTGGGTTTCTTGGTGCAAAGTGGCCATGCAGCGGTAGAGCCACCTGGGTGAAGATGACCACGACCCCATTACCCACACTACACTGGGTTTAAGGAAGCAGGTTTTATTTTTTGTGAGTGTTCCCTGCTTTACCACTGCTGCCATTCTGCAAATCAAATACTTTCAAGTCTCAAAAAACCACAAATTCTCCTCATATTAAAGCTGTATTAATTCATTATCTCTTAAACTACACCTATATCAATCCATACATATTAAGGAGTCCAAGAGGCACTCCGCGCCACCCCAGTGCATATCCAGCCCTAGTGAAAAGCACACCTTTTCCCAAGAGCTTATGGGGCTGTTACCCCTGAAGGCCTCCTGCTTTTCTGGGCAGTTGTAGGCAGAGACACAGCAAGGCAAGGCCTGATGGTAACTTGCAGGAGAAGGGGGAATGGATTAAAGCTAATGAAAGGAAGGTTTAGATTAGATATTACGGGGAAGTTTTTTACAGAGAGAGTGGTGAGGGGCTGGAACAGGCTGTCCAGAGTGGTGATGGATGCCCCATCCCCGGAAGTGTTCAGTGCCAGGTGGGATGGGGCCCTGGGCAACCTTGTGTAGATCCAGGCCTGGAGGTTGGTGGCCCTGAGTGTGGCAGGAGGGTTGGAGCTCTATGATCCTTGGGGTCCCTTATAACACATGCCCTTCTATGATTCTATGATTCTATGATTCTAGGAATGCATGCCTGTACCCTAGACTACCAACTGTGTTCTGTACCACAGCAGCACAGGCATGACCAGCAGGTCTAGGGAGGTGATTCTGCCCCTCCACACCACATCCCATGAGAGCCTTCCTGGAGTACTGTGTCTGGCTTTGCTGCCCCCAACATCAAAAAGACCTGGAGCTGGTGGAGGAAATCCAGAGGAGAGCAATGGAGATGATAAGGAGGCTTGAGCACCTCTCCTGTTAGGATGGGTTTAGAGAGTTGGGAGAGGGTCTTTTTGACTGAGGATGTTTTGAGAGAAGTGTTAAGAGCTTTAAGGTGAAAGCAGGGAGATTAAGATGATGTTTAGGAAGAAACTGTTCCCTGAGTAGGTGGTGTTGGCAGGTTGGATGGGCCTTTGGGCAAACTGGAAGGTTTCTGAGCCCATGGCACAGGGATCATCCAAACCATTGTATGAGTCCATGACAGTGGGGTTCATGGCTATGACCTCTTTCATCTGCATCCTCAACTCCTCTGTGTGTGTGAACTTGTGTATCCTTAGGATCAAGTCGTCCTTCTCCATTTGCACTGCCGACCTCCAAGGAGTGGCCACCAATTACGGACTCAAGAAATCAAGGACAGGATCCCAGAACAGCTGTTCCCGGGGCTGATGCCGGCCGTTCCCAGGCTGCAAGAGCGACAGAATCACCTGAGTTGTCCCGGGGTTCGCTGTGGGTTTGGGGTGCCTTGTCCCCAGGCAGCAGCAGCAGCACCCGCCCCGTTCCTCTGCCCGGCTTTCCCGAGCTCTGGCCGCGCCGGTGGCTCGTCCCGCTTTGCTCTGCGCCAGGGAGTGCGGAGGGCCCAGGGCTGGGCAGCGCCGCACCCCTCAGGCCGCTCCACTCCAGGCCCGCCCGGCCCGGCCCCGCCGGCGGCGCAGGGCTCAGCCCCGGGGCGGAGCTGTCGGCAGCGGAGCCGTGAGGAGAGAGAGGAGGCGGCGGAGAGGAGGCGCCGCGGCCACAGGCAGCAGAGAGCCGGGACTGGCGGGATGCGGCGGGGCCGGGGCGCAGGGCTGGCGGGGCTGGCCGCGGTGCTGCTGGGTGCGTGGGGCTGCCTGGGGCTGGTATGGGACCACGCTGTGGCTGTGAATACTCTCTGGCCGTACTGCTCATTCTCGGACCTCATTCCCCACCATGACCCCATTCTCCCTTGCTGCTCTCTACTACTCCATTTCTTTCTCTTCCTCCATTCCTATATTCCTCTTTCCCTTTTCTCCTCCATATCTCCACCCTTCGAACCATCATTCCTCTCTCCAGCAGCTATTCCTGGGCACTTTCGTTCCTGCCCAGACTGGAAACCCTTCTCCTCCTCATCTCGGCACGGTGCCGGTGCTTGTGTGGGATTTCCTCTGGGAAACACCAGGCAGGGCTGGGCAGAAAGCAGTTTCTGAGGGTTTTCCTTCTCTTTCTCCTTCCTGGCAGCGGCTGTGGGCAGAGCCCAGGTGCAGCAGGAGCCGTGGGCAGAGACCACCGAGGGCACAGAAATCACCATCAACTGCTCCCACCCC
The DNA here is from genome assembly GCF_964237585.1 of Gallinula chloropus. NCBI lineage: Eukaryota > Metazoa > Chordata > Aves > Gruiformes > Rallidae > Gallinula > Gallinula chloropus. The sequence continues at coordinate 4,060,204 of NC_140111.1, read as the reverse complement.
AGCATAAAGGCCGATAACTTTCTTTGGTACCGTCAGCTTTCAGATCAGACGCTGCAACACATTGTAACAGGATACTCTGGAGATAAATCAGTGTCGGACCCACCTGGGAAGCTGTTGGTGTCGGCAGACCGTCTGTCCAGCACCCTGGTGCTGTCCAAGCCCCGGCGCAGGGACGCGGCGGTGTATTACTGCGCCGTGAGTGACACGGGGAGAGGAGCCGGGGCTGCGGCCGGGCACGAACCGCCGCGGGCGGGGCCGGGCGTGTGTGTCGGGCTCGGGGGCACAGCCCGTCCGGGCCCGCCAGGGGGCGCTGCCGCTGCGGTGCTGCCGCTCAGGCCCCTGCCCGGGACCCGCGGCCCTTCCCCCGCCCCGCCGGTCCCGGCCCCGGCAGCACCAGCTCCTCCCGCCAGTCGGGGCTGCGCTCGGCTCCTCTGCGCAGTGCCGGCTGCTGCGGATCGGTGCTCCCGCAGGCAGCAAACAGCCTCTCTCGGGCAGCGCTCCCCGTGGAGCCTGAGACGGGCCGTGCAAGGCCAGGGGGCAGCAGGATGTGTCCCACAGGGCTCTCCTGCTTCCCCAGAAAGGGCTCAGAGCCTTTGGGGTGACGTGGCCACTCTGGCCTGTCTGGAAAGGCCTGCCAGCCTTGTCTCTGCGATGCACAGGTTCCCTTCGAGCCCAGCTCAGGCTGGTTCTGCTCTGGCCTCTGTCCCCCCTTCCCAAGGATGCTCAGCTCTTTTTTACCCAGGCACAGGTACAGCTTCAGGTCCTTCCTGTGAGACACAGAGATTTCATGGTTCCCTTCATCACCGTTCCCCAAGAGCTCATGGGGCTGTTACCCCTCAAGGCCTCCTGCTTTTCTGGGCAGTTGTAGGCAGAGACCAAGGCAAGGCCTGATGGTAACTGGCAGTAGAACATCCACGGATTTCTTCCTTGGCTCCACGTGACAGTGCCCAAAAGAGGAGCCACTGAAGGCTGCCCCAACTTCCCATTCCTCTGGGAATGGAGAAGGGTGTCCTTGTGCCCTCACCCCCTTCCACCCCAGAGCAACACTCTTCACCTTTGCCAGCGCAGGGGGTGTCCATGGAGGGAATGAACACAAGGAGACCAGGCTTGAATGCAGCAGAACTTTAATGAACCAGAAGAGGGAAACAAAGTCACTCCAAGTGGAGGACAGCAGTGCAGGGAGTCCCAGGGTTACCAAAGAATCCCTGCCTGTGGGGACATTCCTGCATGGTGTTTGTCTACAAGCCAAAGGGGCAGAAGACATCGTCCCCACCAGGCTGGTCTAGGGGACCTTAATCCCAAGTGGAAGAGCAGCAGACAAGGAAGCAGGAGAGAGAAGCATAGCCATTCAGCTACCCTGGAAACAACATTCTAAAGATCGATCCTGTGGCCATCATCATCTTCTGAGTTCCTTAAAGTGTTTCTGTGGGGTTTTTCCAGCATCTTTAGCAGGGGAGGCACCTTCTGCCACTGTAGCGGCTGGTGATGCAGGAGAGGTCCAAGCCCCCAGAGTTGATGGGCACTCCATCACAGCTGAGGATGCTGCCAACAGCAGCGGAGGTGGAGGAGCCCACGACAGTGTTCTGTGGGAAGGAGCTGAGGATGGGGCCGGGCAGGGTCACCACCACAGCAGGGGGCTCGATGACCACGGTGGAGCTCTGGCACTGCCTGACACAGGGCTCATTGCAGCTGTTGGCCAGCGGGGTCGGGCCGCAGGGCCGGCAGGGCTGGCACGGGCTGTAGCAGGACATGGTTCTAAGGCTGGAGCTGCACCTGGGAGAGAAGCAGGGAGGAAGCACAGCACCAGGGTGGGTGAGGAGCAGCCTGGGGTTTATTCTGTCTCACAAAGAAGCCAAGGGTTTCTGGGGAGCTGGAAACTCCACCAGGAGCCACATGGTCTTCATCATCCTATAAAGAGTATCCTGGCTCACAGAGGGTCCCTCCCAATCTGTAATCAGACTCTTTCTCAGCCCCAATCCAGTCTCTGTCCCAGTAACCTTCTCTCTACTTTGTCATGACAAGAAGGTCCAAAGCCCAGGGAAGGCCAGAGCCAAGAGCATCTGAGATGCCCATCCATTGGAGATCTCCCTCTGGAAGAAGAGGAGAAGGGGCTTCAGACTCACCTGGTTCCCAAAGAGAAGGAGGCAGGAGAAGTGTATGAGAGAGCAGGGACTTGTGCTGGCTTTTATACCTGCCCTGCATTGCCGCAGGACATGAGGCCCCTTTGCAGAGGTACCAATTTTCTGACCAGCTCCTCTTGCATGCAAACCATCGCCGCTGATGCTACGGGCTGGGCTGTATTTTCCAGCACTGCTGCCTTTTCATTTGCTGCTCTGTGCCATGCTCATTCCACAGGGAGGGCTGCTTCTGAGCATGGGGAGGAAAGGCCCCAGGGTTTCTAGGGAAGGAATGCAGTAGTCTGGGCAGAATATTCAGCGGAACTGTTGCCAACACTGCCCCAACCTGGCCATCACTCCCAGACCTGAGATGCTAAACACTGAAGAGCAGCCTGTGGTGGTTTGACCCTGGCTTGACGCCAGACACCCACCAAAGTTCCTCTGGCACTTTCCTTTTCATCTAGACCGGGGTGAAAATAGACATTGAGAGTCTTAGGAGTCAATGTAAGGATAGGGAGAGATCATCCTGAAATCAACGTCACAGGCAAAACAGACTCAGCACAGAGTGACGGAAAGAAAGCTCTCTAATTTATTACTAATCCAGTGACATCAGAGTCAGGTAATGAGAAGCACGACCAGATCTTGAAGTACATTCCCTCACCTCTCCCACCCTTCTTAGTAGACTTCACTCTAGTCCTGATTTCACTCCCTTCTTACCCCTCCTGTGGCACAGGGAGGGGCAGGGACTGGGGAATGGGGGTTTCAGTCAGTTCCTCACAAGTTGGTTTCCTTCTTGGCCATGGGGACATTCATTCCACACACTCTTCCCCTGCTGCACCATGTGGCCCCAGCCACAGGAGACAGTCCTTCACAAAGAAAGACCAAGAAGACCAAATGCAAGGTCCTGCATATGGATCAGGGCAAACCCAAGTACAACTCCAGGCTGGGTGGAGAATGGCTTGTGAGCAGCCCTGAGGAGAAGGACTTGGTGGTCTTGGTTGATGAAATGTTAACCATAAGTCAGCAGTGCATGCCTGCAGCCCAGAGCACCAACCCTGTCCTGTACCACAGCAGCAGAGACATGACCAGCAGGTATAGGGAGGTGATTCTGCCCTTCTATACCACTCCCATGAGACCCCTCCTGGAGTACTGTGTCTGTCTTTGGTGCCCCCAATATCAAAACCACCTGAATCTGGTGGAGGAAGTCCAGAGGAGGGCAATGAAGATGATAAGGAGGCTTGAGCACCTCTCCTGTTAGGATGGGTTTAGAGAGTTGGGTTTGCTCAGCCTGGAAAAGGGAAGACTCCAGAGAGATCTTAGAACAGCCTTCTAGTAGCTGAAGTGGGAGAGGGTCTTTTTGACCGAGGATGTTTTAGGAGAAGTGTTAAGAGCTTTAAGGTGAAAGCAGGGAGATTAAGATGATGTTCAGGAAGAAACTGTTCCCTGAGTAGGTGGTGTTGGCAGGTTGGATGGGCCTTTGGGCAAACTGGAAGGTTTCTGAGTCCATGGCACAGGGTTTTGATGGAGATCATCCAAACCATTGTATGAGTCCATGACAGTGGGGTTCATGGCTATGACCTGTTTCATCTGCATCCTCACCTCCTCTGTGTGTGTGTGAACTTGTGTTGATTTGTACGATGGCTGCAAGGGCGGCAGCAGCACCCGAGGTGTCCCGGGGTTCGCTGTGGGTTTGGGGTGCCTTGTCCCCGGGCAGCAGCAGCAGCACCCGCCCCGTTCCTCTGGCCGGCTTTCCCAAGCTCCGGCCGCGCCGGCGGCTCGTCCCGCTTCGCTCTGCACCAGGGAGTGCGGGGGGCCCAGGGCTGGGCAGCGCCGCACCCCTCGGGCCGCTCCGTTCCCAACCCGCCCGGCCCGGCCCCGCCGGCGGCGCAGGGCTCAGCCCCGGGGCGGAGCTGTCGGCAGCGGGGCCGTGAGGAGAGAGAGGAGGCGGCGGAGAGGAGGCGCCGCGGCCACAGGCAGCAGAGAGCCGGGGCTGGCGCGATGCGGCGGGGCCGGGGCGCAGGGCTGGCGGGGCTGGCCGCGGTGCTGCTGGGTGCGTGGGGCTGCCGGGGGTGGAGGGGGCTGGTGTGGGACCACTGCCGTGTGTCTTGGAATGCTCTCTGGCCCTTCTGGTCCTCTGAGAATTTTTCCTCACCCCGACCCCATTCTCCCTTGCTGCTCTCTCCTACTCCATAACTTTCTCTCTCTTCTTCCATTCCTATTCCTCTTTCCCTTTTCTCCTCCATATCTCCACCCTTCGAACCATGCTTCCTCTCTCCAGCAGCTATTCCTGGGCACTTTCATTCCTGCCCAGGCTGGAAACCCTTCTCCTCCTCATCTCGGCACGGTGCCGGTGCTTGTGCGGGATTTCCTCTGGGAAACACCAGGCAGGGCTGGGCAGAAAGCAGTTTCTGAGGTTTTTCCTTCTCTTTCTCCTTCCTGGCAGTGGCTGTGGGCAGAGCCCAGGTGCAGCAGGAGCCTTCGGCAGAGACCACCGAAGGCATTGCCATCAATATCACTTGCTCCCACCCAAATATAAAGGGCAGTGACCTAATCTACTGGTACCGTCAGCTCCCGGACCAAGGACCCACATTCCTCACGTTAGTTAATCAAGGTTCCAAGGATCTGGCGGACCCGCCTGGGAAGCTGTGGGTGTCAGCAGACCGTCGGTCTAGTGCCCTGATGCTGTCCAAGCCCCGGCGCAGGGACGCGGCGGTGTATTACTGCATCGTGAGAGACACGGGGAGAGGAGCCGGGGCTGCGGCCGGGCACGAACCGCCGCGGGCGGGGCCGGGCGTGTGTGTCGGGCTCGGGGGCACAGCCCGGCCGGGCCCGCCAGGGGGCGCTGCCGCTCCGGCCCCTGCCCGGGACCCGCGGCTCTTCCCCCGCCCCGCCGGGCCCGGCCCCGGCAGCACCAGCTCCTCCCGCCAGTCGGGGCTGCGCTCGGCTCCTCTGCGCAGTGCCGGCTGCTGCGGATCGGTGCTCCCGCAGGCAGCAAACAGCCTCTCTTGGGCAGCGCTCCCCGTGGAGCCTGAGACGGGCCGTGCAAGGCCAGGGGGCAGCAGGATGTGTCCCACAGGGCTCTCCTGCTTCCCCAGAAAGGGCTCAGAGCCTTCGGGGTGATGTGGCACCTCTGGCCTGTCTGGAAAGGCCTGCCAGCCTTTTCTGTGTGATGCACAGGTTCCCTTCGAATCCCAGCTCAGGCTGGTTCTGCTCTGGCCTCTGTCCCCCCTTCCCAAGGATGCTCAGCTCTTTTTTACCCAGGCACAGGTACAGCTTCAGGTCCTTCCTGTGAGACACAGAGATTTCATGGTTCCCTTCATCACCGTTCCCCAAGAGCTCATGGGGCTGTTACCCCTCAAGGCCTCCTGCTTTTCTGGGCAGTTGTAGGCAGAGACCAAGGCAAGGCCTGATGGTAACTGGCAGTAGAACATCCACGGATTTCTTCCTTGGCTCCACGTGACAGTGCCCAAAAGAGGAGCCACTGAAGGCTGCCCCAACTTCCCATTCCTCTGGGAATGGAGAAGGGTGTCCTTGTGCCCTCACCCCCTTCCGCCCCAGAGCAACACAGAGCAGCGCAGGGAGTGTCAATGGAGGGAATGAACACAGGGAGACCAGGCTTGAATGCAGCAGAACTTTAATGAACCAGAAGAGGGAAACAAAGTCACTCCAAGTGGAGGACAGCAGTGCAGGGAGTCCCAGGGGTACCCAAGATTCCCTGCCTGTGGGGACATTCCTGCATGGTGTTTGTCTACAAGCCAAAGGGGCAGAAGACATCGTCCCCACCAGGCTGGTCTAGGGGACCTTAATCCCAAGTGGAATAGAAGCAGACAAGGAAGCAGGAGAGAGAAGCATGGCCATTCAGCTACCCTGGAAACAACATCCTAAAGATTGATCCTGTGGCCATCATCATCTTCTGAGTTCCTTAAAGTGTTTCTGTGGGGTTTTTCCAGCATCTTTAGCAGGGGAGGCACCTTCTGCCACCGTAGCGGCTGGTGATGCAGGAGAGGTCCAAGCCCCCAGAGTTGATGGGCACTCCATCACAGCTGAGGATGCTGCCAACAGCAGCGGAGGTGGAGGAGCCCACGACGGTGTTCTGTGGGAAGGAACTGAGGATGGGGCCAGGCAGGGTCACCACCACAGCAGGGGGCTCGATGACCACGGTGGAGCTCTGGCACTGCCTGACACAGGGCTCATTGCAGCTGTTGGCCAGCGGGGTCGGGCCGCAGGGCCGGCAGGGCTGGCACGGGCTGTAGCAGGACATGGTTCTAAGGCTGGAGCTGCACCTGGGAGAGAAGCAGGGAGGAAGCACAGCACCAGGGTGGGTGAGGAGCAGCCTGGGGTTTATTCTGTCTCACAAAGAAGCCAAGGGTTTCTGGGGAGCTGGAAACTCCGCCAGGAGCCACATGGTCTTCATCATCCTATAAAGAGTATCCTGGCTCACAGAGGGTCCCTCCCAATCTGTAATCAGACTCTTTCTCAGCCCCAATCCAGTCTCTGTCCCAGTAACCTTCTCTCTACTTTGTCATGACAAGAAGGTCCAAAGCCCAGGGAAGGCCAGAGCCAAGAGCATCTGAGATGCCCATCCATTGGAGATCTCCCTCTGGAAGAAGAGGAGAAGGGGCTTCAGACTCACCTGGTTCCCAAAGAGAAGGAGGCAGGAGAAGTGTATGAGAGAGCAGGGACTTGTGCTGGCTTTTATACCTGCCCTGCATTGCCGCAGGACATGAGGCCCCTTTGCAGAGGTACCAATTTTCTGACCAGCTCCTCTTGCATGCAAACCATCGCCGCTGATGCTACGGGCTGGGCTGTATTTTCCAGCACTGCTGCCTTTTCATTTGCTGCTCTGTGCCATGCTCATTCCACAGGGAGGGCTGCTTCTGAGCATGGGGAGGAAAGGCCCCAGGGTTTCTAGGGAAGGAATGCAGTAGTCTGGGCAGAATATTCAGCGGAACTGATGCCAACACTGCCCCAACCTGGCCATCACTCCCAGACCTGAGATGCTAAACACTGAAGAGCAGCCTGTGGTGGTTTGACCCTGGCTTGACGCCAGACACCCACCAAAGTTCCTCTGGCACTTTCCTTTTCATCTAGACCGGGGTGAAAATAGACATTGAGAGTCTTAGGAGTCAATGTAAGGATAGGGAGAGATCATCCTGAAATCAACGTCACAGGCAAAACAGACTCAGCACAGAGTGACGGAAAGAAAGCTCTCTAATTTATTACTAATCCAGTGACATCAGAGTCAGGTAATGAGAAGCACGACCAGATCTTGAAGTACATTCCCTCACCTCTCCCACCCTTCTTAGTAGACTTCACTCTAGTCCTGATTTCACTCCCTTCTTACCCCTCCTGTGGCACAGGGAGGGGCAGGGACTGGGGAATGGGGGTTTCAGTCAGTTCCTCACAAGTTGGTTTCCTTCTTGGCCATGGGGACATTCATTCCACACACTCTTCCCCTGCTGCACCATGTGGCCCCAGCCACAGGAGACAGTCCTTCACAAAGAAAGACCAAGAAGACCAAATGCAAGGTCCTGCATATGGATCAGGGCAAACCCAAGTACAACTCCAGGCTGGGTGGAGAATGGCTTGTGAGCAGCCCTGAGGAGAAGGACTTGGTGGTCTTGGTTGATGAAATGTTAACCATAAGTCAGCAGTGCATGCCTGCAGCCCAGAGCACCAACCCTGTCCTGTACCACAGCAGCAGAGACATGACCAGCAGGTATAGGGAGGTGATTCTGCCCTTCTATACCACTCCCATGAGACCCCTCCTGGAGTACTGTGTCTGTCTTTGGTGCCCCCAATATCAAAACCACCTGAATCTGGTGGAGGAAGTCCAGAGGAGGGCAATGAAGATGATAAGGAGGCTTGAGCACCTCTCCTGTTAGGATGGGTTTAGAGAGTTGGGTTTGCTCAGCCTGGAAAAGGGAAGACTCCAGAGAGATCTTAGAACAGCCTTCTAGTAGCTGAAGTGGGAGAGGGTCTTTTTGACCGAGGATGTTTTGAGAGAAGTGTTAAGAGCTTTAAGGTGAAAGCAGGGAGATTAAGATGATGTTTAGGAAGAAACTGTTCCCTGAGTAGGTGGTGTTGGCAGGTTGGATGGGCCTTTGGGCAAACTGGAAGGTTTCTGAGCCCATGGCACAGGGATTTGATGGAGATCATCCAAACCGTTGTATGAGTCCATGACAGTGGGGTTCATGGCTATGACCTGTTTCATCTGCATCCTCACCTCCTCTGTGTGTGTGTGAACTTGTGTTGATTTGTACGATGGCTGCAAGGGCGGCAGCAGCACCCGAGGTGTCCCGGGGTTCGCTGTGGGTTTGGGGTGCCTTGTCCCCGGGCAGCAGCAGCAGCACCCGCCCCGTTCCTCTGGCCGGCTTTCCTGAGCTCCGGCCGCGCCGGCGGCTCGTCCCGCTTCGCTCTGCGCCAGGGAGTGCGGGGGGCCCAGGGCTGGGCAGCGCTGCGCTACTCGGGCCACGGGCCACCGGCGGCGCAGGGCTCAGCCCCGGGGCGGAGCTGGCGGCAGCGGGGCCGTGAGGAGAGAGAGGAGGCGGCGGAGAGGAGGCGCCGCGGCCACAGGCAGCAGAGAGCCGGGGCTGGCGGGATGCGGCGGGGCCGGGGCGCAGGGCTGGCGGGGCTGGCCGCGGTGCTGCTGGGTGCGTGGGGCTGCCGGGGGTGGCGGGGTCCGTATCTGGGACTAGCGCTGTGCCCGGGAACGGTCTCTGGCTCTCCTGCTCCTTCTCGGATCTTATTTCCCCACTTTTATCTGCCCGTCCAGGTCTCTATTACTTCATTCGTTTCTTTCTCTGCCTCATTTTCTCTCTTTCCTTTTCTCCTCCCCCCTTCCACCTGTCATTCACACATTCCTGTTTCCAGCAACTATTCCTGGGCACTTTCGTTCCTGCCCAGGCTGGAAACCCTTCTCCTCCTCATGTCGGCACGGTGCCGGTGCTTGTGCGGGATTTCCTCTGGGAAACACCAGGCAGAGCTGGGCAGAAAGCAGTTTCTGAGGTTTTTCCTTCTCTTTCTCCTTCCTGGCAGTGGCTGTGGGCAGAGCCCAGGTGCAGCAGGAGCCTTCGGCAGAGACCACCGAGGGCATCAAAATCACCATCAACTGCTCCCACCCCAACAGAAAGACATACGACTACATCTTCTGGTACCGGCAGCTCCTGGGCCGACGCCCTGAGTTCCTTGTGAGTGCACTGAAAGACTCCAAGGATCTGGCGGACCCGCCCGGCAAGCTGTTGGTGCCGGCAGACCGTCGGTCCAGCATCCTGCAGCTCTCCCAGCCCCGGCGCAGGGACGCGGCGGTGTATTACTGCGCCGTGGGAGACACGGGGAGAGGAGCCGGGGCTGCGGCCGGGCACGAACCGCCGCGGGCGGGGCCGGGCGTGTGTCGGGCTCGGGGGCACAGTCCGGCCTGGCCCACCAGGGGGCGCTGCCGCTGCGGCCACCGGGGCCGCCTGGTGCTGCCCGGCCCCTGCCCAGGACCCGCGGTCCTTCCGCCGCCCCGCCGGGCCCGGCCCCAGCAGCACCAGCTCCTCCCGGCAGTCGGGGCCTGCGCTGACATCCAAGGATGCTGAGCTCTTTTTCCCAGGCACAGGGACAGCTTCAGTTCCCTCCTGTGAGACACAGAGATTTCATGGTTCCCTCATGAACTCAGATGCTCCCGGGGGATGGTCGGCATAGGGCCTGTTTCAATGTAGCTTGTTTCCCTTTTGCAAACACTCGGCAGCTTCCAGCCAGTGGTTTTCCTTCTCAAGGACACCCACAGACATCTCCACCCAAGGTGTTTCTCACATAATCAGGTCCCTCAGGCATTTCAATTAGTCAATGAGGAATGCTGTAATTAAGAAAGCAACAAACCCAGCAATTACCAGAGGTGGTGGTTTAGCCCTGGCTGGAGGCCAGGTCACTTGGCTGCTGCTTGTAACCCAAGAAGGGCTTTGATAGTCATGTGTTTTGTGGTGGTTTAGCCCTGGCTGGAGGCCAGATGCCCACCCAGGTTGGGTTATCAGTCCCCTTTTCAGTTTAACAAGGGAGAAAATATATATTGAGAGGCTTTGGAGTGGAGATAAGGACAGGGAGAGATCATTCTACAATTTCTGTCATGAGCAAAAGAGACTCAGCACAGAGTAAACTAATTTATTACACACCCAGTGACACCAGAGTTGGATAATATGAAGCTTGACCAGATCTTAAAGCACCTCTCCCACCCCTCCCTTCTTAGCAGACTTCACTCTAGTCATGATTTTACTCCCTTCTTCCCCTCCATTGTGGCACAAGGAGGGGCAGGAACTGGGGGAATGGGGTTTTTAGTTGGTTAGTTTTCTTTCTGGTGTGTGTGTGTGTGTGTCATTCATTCCACACACCATTCCCCTGCTGCACCTTGGGGCCCCAGCCATGGCAGACAGTCATTCACAAACTTCTTCAATGTGAGTCCTTTCCTACAGGGCTTTATCTCTTTATCAGCTGGTCCAGTGTGGGTCACTGATATGGGGTGCTGTCATATGCCACAATATCTCTCAGTTCTAGTCCTCCACAGGGTTACAACCCCACCCCCTCCTCCCCCCCCACACACCCCCACAAACCTGCTCCAGCACAAATCTTTCTCTTGCTCATCTCTCTGTCTCTTTCCACAGGCTGCAGGTGCTGGCAGGGGCATGTCCAATTTGGGTCACAGCATCTCCTGTATGTCACTCGCTGCTCCAGCGTGGGGCCTCTTCACAGGCTGCAGGTGGGGTCTGGGCCTTTTCCATGGGCTGTGGGGGGACACCCACTCGATTATGGATTTCTCCAGGGGCTGCAGGGGCATCTTTGCTGCACCTGGGGCACCTCCTCCCCTGCTTCTACAGCATTGGTGTCTGCACAGCTCCTCACATCTTCTCACTGCCTTCTCTAGGGGCAAAATGCAGCTGCTTTCATTTTCTTTTCTTATAAATGTGATTCCCAGAGGTGCCGTGACCATCGCCAATTGGCTTGCCCTAGGTCAGCAGCAACTCTGGCCTTGAGCTGACCAATATTTAATCTCAGGGGCCTGCAGAGAGCTTCTAGCTTCTTCTTACAGCACACATCTCTCCAGCCCCTGTTCTCTCACAGCACCCAGTTAAGCAAAACTGTGACAGGTGCTTCTGAGCACGGGGAGGAAAGGCCCCAGGATTTCTAGGGCAGGAATGCAGCAGTGTGGGGAGAAGACTCAAGAGCTCAAGTGCTGCCCACACTGCCTCATCCCGGCCATTGCTACCAGACCTGAGATGCTGAACACTGAATGGCAGCCCCATTCCCTCTTCCACACATCCTTTCCCCATGGATTTCTGAAAGGACACAGTGAACAGTAGCTTTGGCTCCATCCAGCTCCCGTGACACACCAGCTGTGTTAAGGTCAGTGGATGTGGTACTGTTGCGGGTTTGCTTGGCAAGCTTCTGGTGGAGAACAAGGGCTGCAGAGGTGGCTTCTGCAAGAAGCAGCTAGACGTTTAACCTGGGCCTGACAGAGTAAATACTAGCCATATTGAGAACGGACCCACAACTGACTAAGGCTGAGCCAGTCAGCTACAGTCATAGTGCCTCTGTGTATCATATCCAAGAGGAAAATGCCACAAGAAGACAATTTTTGTCACCAGAGAAGGGAGTGAGAAAATGTAAGAAACTGCAGGCACCAAGGTCAGTGTAGAGGGATGAGGGGGAGGTGCTGTAGGCCCCAGAGAGAAAGATTCCCCTGCAGCCTCTGGAGAAGACCATGGTGGAGCCTGCTGTCCACCTGCAGCCCATGGAAGATTATCCTACACATGGGTTGTGGCAAGCCTAAGCACAACTCCAGGCTGGGTAGAGAATGGATTGTGAGCAGCTTTGAGGAGAAGGACATGTGGATGTCAGTTGATGAAAAGTTCACCATAAGCCAGAGCACTAACTGTGTTCTCTGCCACAGCAACAGAGGCATGACCAGCAGCTTGAGGGAGGTAATACTGCCCCTGTACTCCACTCTCATGAGACCCCTCTGGGAGTACTGGCTCCAGCTCTGGTGACCCAAACAGAAGAAAGATCTTGTGAAGTCCAAGGGAGGGCTAGGCAGATGATCAGGGCCTTGAGCACCTCTCCTGTCAGCTCATAAGGAGAGAGTTGGGAGTTGCCTGGAGAAGAGAAGTCTCCAGGGATATCTTAGAGCAGCCTTCGAGTACCTGAAGTGGAATAGGGTCTTTTTACCAGAGCATGTATTCGTAGGAGAAGGGGTAGTGGCTTGAAGATGAGAGAGAGTAGATATCAATGAGGTGTTAGGAGGAAATTGTTCCCTGAGAGGGTGGTGAGTCACTGGAACATGTTGCCCAGAGAAGCTATGGTTGCCCTCTCACTGGAAGTCTTCAAGGCCAGGCTGGACGGGGCTTTAGGCAACCCTGGTAGTGGAAGATGTCCCTGCCCATGGCACAGGGATTTGACATAGATCATCCAAACCATTGTATGCCTGCATGATACTGGGGTTCATTGCTATGACCCATTTGAGCTCCATCTGCACCTCCTCTGTGTGTGTGTGATCCCGTTTTTCCTGAGAGTCTGCTCTGCCTTAGGCAAGTGTCACATCTTCTCCATTTGCACTGCCAAGTTCAAAGGAGTGGCCACCAATTCTGTGTCCATGGCGTCAAGTACCTGAGGATGGCAGAACGCTTCTACTGCAGGAGTTGTGTAAGAGTGGGAAGTGCTTCCCCTGCCAAACTGCCTGCCGGGCCTGGGGCCGTGGTGCTGCCCCTGCCCTTTGGCTTCTTCCTGGGCAGTGGCGTCACGGTGGCCGAGGTGCCCATGCCGGGGGCAGCCTCTGCCCACACTCCCGCCCAGCCAGTGCCGCTGCGGGCAGCTCCGCTCCAGCCGCTCTGTCCCGTGATGCCACCTTCCCATCGGCTCCACGCTCCCTGACGACCATTCCCGGACACTTGGCTGGACGCGGCGGCTGCAAAGGTGGCGGCAGCATCCAATGGATAATGGCCTAGCAATAACTTCCGCCAGCTCCCCCAACACCCTCAGATGCATCCTGTTAGGATTCATCACAGACAGGTAACTGCAGTATCCGAGTCACTGCAGGCCAGTCAGTCTCACCTCTGTACCTGGAAAGGTGATGGAACAGCTTGTTCTGGATGCCATCTCCAAGCAAGTGGAAGAGAAGACGGTCATGAGGAGGAGTCAGCATGGATTCACTAAGGGGAGATCATGCTCGACCTATCTAGTAGCCTTCTAAGATGTCATTACCAGCTGGGTAGATGAAGGGAGAGCAGTAGATGTCATCTACATTGACTGCAGCAAGGCTTCTGATACTGTCTCCCATGACATCCTGATAGCAAAGCTGAGAAAGTATGGGATAGATGAGTGGACAGTGAGGTGGGCTGAGAACTGGTTGTTGGGCCGAACTCAGAGGGTGGTGATCAGTGGAGCAGAGTCTGACTGGAGACCTGTGACTAGTGGTGTTCCCCAGGGCTCGGTGTTGGGTCCAGTCTTGTTTAACATCTTCATCAATGACCTCGATGAGGGAATAGTGTCCACTCTCAGCAAGTACCCGATGATCCAAAGCTGGGAGGAGTGGCTGACATGCATGAACACTGCACTGCCATCCAGCAAGAGGGATGGCAGAGAAGGAGGCTGGAGAGCTGGAGAGGCTGGAAAGCTGGGCAGGGAGAAACCAGATGGGGTTTAATAAAAGCCAGTGGGGAGTTTTGCACCAGTATGCCCTGGGGGCTAAGAGACCAAATGGGATCCTGGGGGCATCAGGAGGAGTGTGGCCAGCAGATTGAAGGAGGTGATACTCCCCCTCCACTCTGCCCTGGTCAGGCCCCACCTGGAGTGTTGTGTCCAGTTCTGGGCTCCCTGAGATTAAAAAAGACAGGGATCTCCTGGAGAGAGTCCAGAGGAGGCTACAAAGGTGATAAGGGCCTGGAGCATCTTCCCAGTGAAGAAAGGCTGAGTGGGCAGGGACTGTTCAGCCTGGAGAAAAGAAGACTAAGGGGGGACCTTATTAATGTTTATAAATATCTTAAGTATGGGATGCAGGGGGAAATGCCCAGCCCCTTTTCAGTGTCTGTGGAGACAAGACAAGGGGCAATGGCTGCAAGTTGGAGCATAGGATATTCCACACCAACATGGGGAAGAACTTTTCCCCAGTGAGGGTGAGGGAGCCCTGGGACAGGCTGCCCAGGGGGTGTGGATTCTCCTTCTCTGGATATATTCAAGACCCATCTGGATGCCGCCCTGTGCAATATGAGCTGGGGAGCTGCTTTGGCAGGTGGGTTGGACCTGATGAGCTCTCCAGGTCCCTTCCAACCCCTGTGATTCTGTGATTCTGTGTGGAGGAGTCAGCATGGATTCACCAAGGGGAGATCGTGCTCGACCAATCTCATAGTCTTATATGATGTCATCACGGGCTGGGTAGATGGAGGGAGAGCAGTGGATCACCGGTGCAGGGCTCAGCCCCGGGGCGGAGCTGGCGGCAGCGGGGCCGTGAGGAGAGAGAGGAGGTGGTGGAGAGGAGGCGCCGCGGCCACAGGCAGCAGAGAGCCGGGGCTGGCGGGATGCGGCGGGGCCGGGGTGCAGGGCTGGCGGGGCTGGCCGCGGTGCTGCTGGGTGCGTGGGGCTGCCAGGGGTGGCGAGGGCTGGTGTGGGACCACGCTGTGGCTGGGAATACTCTCTGGCCGTACTGCTCATTCTCGGACCTCATTACCGACCAGGACCCCATTCTCCCTTGCTGTTCTCTACTACTCCATTACTTTCTTTCTCTTCCTCCATTCCTATCTCCCCCTTTCCATTTTTCTCCTCCATATCTACACTCCTAGAACCATCATTCCTCTCTCCAGCAGCTATTCCTGGGCACTTTCATTCCTGCCCAGGCTGGAAAGCCTTCTCCTCCCCATCTCGGCAGGGTGCTGGTGCTTGTGCGGGATTTCCTCTGGGAAACACCAGGCAGGGCTGGGCAGAAAGCAGTTTCTGAGGTTTTTCCTTCTCTTTCTCCTTCCTGGCAGCGGCTGTGGGCAGAGCCCAGGTGCAGCAGGAGCCGTTGGCCGAGACCACCGAGGGCACCGAAGTCACCATCAACTGCTCCCACCCCAGCATAGAAGCAAACTATATCTTCTGGTACCGTCAGTTTCCAGACCAAGGTCCTGTGTTGCTAGTGAGCACTTTTCAAGGCTCGAAGCCGATGACGGAACCATTGGGGAAGCTGTCGGTGCCGGCAGACCGTCGGTCCAGCACCCTGGTGCTGTCCAAGCCCCGGCGCAGGGACGCGGCGGTGTATTACTGTGTCGTGAGAGACACGGGGAGAGGAGCCGGGGCTGCGGCCGGGCACGAACCGCCGCGGGCGGGGCCGGGCGTGTGTGTCGGGCTCGGGGGCACAGCCCGGACGGACCCGCCAGGGGGCGCTGCCGCTGCGGCGCTGCCGCTCAGGCCCCTACCCGGGACCCGCGGCCCTTCCCCCGCCCCGCCGGGCACAGGCGCTGCCATGAGGCCTCCCCT
This sequence comes from Gallinula chloropus, assembly GCF_964237585.1. NCBI lineage: Eukaryota > Metazoa > Chordata > Aves > Gruiformes > Rallidae > Gallinula > Gallinula chloropus. Next base: position 4,044,605 of record NC_140111.1, on the reverse strand, counting down.
GCAGCCTCCGCAGCCTCCACAGTCCCGGGAACTTCGGTGATCTGGAAACGCCCTCCAGGCAGAAACCCTCTCCTGCCCCTCACGCCCACTCAGCCCCACACACCCACCCGGCCTCAGGCACAAGCTTCCCGACTCGCTGCCAGCAACAGTGGTGGCCGCAGCGTTGGCGATGCCCGGCGGGGCCCGGGAAGGAGCCACTGCAACCGCCGGCCCTGCGGGCTCCCGGCCAGGAGCAGCGTCTTTCTGTTCCTCACAGGGAGGCGGGCAGCAGAGAGCCTCCTGCCCACAGGCAGCCAGACAGCCCTCGGGCCTGCCACAGGGACCATGCCGGGCTTGTCTCTCCCTTCCAAGGTGCCTCACTGGCACAGCCAATGGAACGCTCAGTAGGTGGTTTCTCCCGCTCTGCACACACGGGGCCTCCTCCCCAGTGGGGAATGAAAAACCTTCGTGCCAGAACCACCACTGGAAGGGCCTTCACCTCTGGGCACTTTGTAAAAGCTGCCTGTGCCCCCTACAAATGAGTTCTCCAGCTACAGGCTGTCCAACACCTGGAACAAGGTTCTGCAGGCGTTCCACAGGCATCACAGGGAGTCAGGAGTTCATCTCCACACTCCTCCACAGGAGAAGGGGATGTCAGGATGCTCCTTGCTGAGGTAGTCAGACCCAGATTTGCTCCATTACGCTAAGGGGCAGGAGGCCTTTGGCAAGAGGCTGTGTTCTCCAGGCACTTCCCAGGGTCCTCTGTGTGGCTCGAGTGTCTGCGGGAGCGGTTCACAGAATCACAGTATCCTGGGTGTTGGAAGGAACCTCCAGAGCCACACCCCACACAGCAGCCTGTCCCAAGGCTCCCTCACCCTTACTGTGAAACAGTTCTTCCACACGTTGGTGTGGAACTTCCTATGCTCCAACTTGCAGCCATTGCCCCTTGTCCTGTCTCCACAGACACTCCGCTGGACTCTCCCCAGGAGATCCATCCCGCCAGCCCCGGCTCTCTGCTGCCTGTGGCTGTAGCACCTCCTCTCCGCCGCCTCCTCTCTCTCCTCACGGCCCCGCTGCCGACAGCTCCGCCCCGGGGCTGAGCCCTGCACACCAGTGATCCACTGCTCTCCCTCCATCTACCCAGCCGGTGATGACATCATAGAAGACTATGAGATTGGTCGAGCACGATCTCCCCTTGATGAATCAATGCTGATTACTCCACATAACCTTCATCTCTTCCAATTGCTTGGAAATGGCATCCAGAAAAAGCTGTTCCATCACTTTTCCAGGGACAGAGGTGAGACTGACTGGCCTGTGGTTACTCAGATCCTCCTTATTGCCCTTTTTAAAGACCTGAGCGACATTGGCTATCCTCCAGTCTTCAGGCACCTCTCCTGTTCTCCAAGACCACTCAAAGATGATTGAGAGTGGCTCAGCAATCATCCCACCATCTCCCTCAGCACACATGGATGCATCCCATCAGGGCCCATGGATTTGTTTGCATTGATCCCTTTGAGACGCTCCTGGACCACCCCCACCTCAAACAGAGGGAAGGTCGCCATTTCCCAAACTCTCTTTCTTCCTTCCAGGGTCCAGGAGTCCCAAGGGGGAGTCTCTGAAGTGATGAGTGAAGCAATGAAGGCATTCAGTATCTCCACCTTCTCAGCATCCCCCATTACTGGGACACCCCCCTCATTCAGCAGGGCACCCACATTATCCCTGGTCGTCCATTTACTGTTCACATACCTAAAAACCCCCCATGTCAGGTTTCCTGCTCGCAGGACATCCTCGGTGGCCAAGGGGACATTTCTAAGCAGAAACGCAGCAAGGCAAAGACAGATGGGCATTGTCTGTGGAGTAAGTAGGGTTGACTTCCTACGCTTCAGGAGGCAGTGCCTGAAAGAAGAGTTGCTGCAGTGTGTCCCACCCTCCAATAGCTCAAGGAGTGATGAACAGTCCCCCTCTGCCCCCACCTAATTCCCCACAAGCCGTGGCTTTCTCTCTCTGCAGTCAGGACGCAGCTGGAAAGAGCAGCACAGGGACATGGGCAGGGCTGCAGCAATTTATTGAAGAGTCTAAAGGGTGCCATGAGGTCATTCTGAGTGGAGGCCCCAGTGCAGGAGTTGCCAAGAATCTGTTTCCCCTTTCCCATGGCAGAGTTCCCACAGGACATCTGCCCAGCAAAGGGAGACAGGCCAGCAGGTCCCTCCAGGCTGGTTTGTGGGGTCCTCCCAGCAGGATTGGAGGGGAGCAGAAGACAAGAAAAGAGGTGAAAAGGATGAGGGGAAGAGAGGAAAGGTAGACATTGGCCGTGTTGTCCAAGAGCTCAGGCTGTCCCAGTCTTGCCCTTGCAGGCCAAGACAACGATGATCACTTTGCTTAAAGCAGCAGCACGGAGTTTGCTCCTCTGTGCAGCATCACACTCTGAGTTCCTGGGGGTCTTTGTCTGAGGTCACTGCCAGCAGCTTTAGCAGGGTTGGCATCTGTTGCCACAGTAGCGGCTGGTGATGCAGGAGAGGTCAAAGCCCCCAGAGGAGATGGGCACTCCATCACAGCTGAGGATGCTGCCAACAGCAGCGGATGTGGAGGAGCCCACGACGGTGTTCTGTGGGAAGGAGCTGAGGATGGGGCCGGGCAGAGTCACCACCACAGGGGAGGGCTCGATGACCACGGTGGAGCTCTGGCACTGCCTGCAACAGGGCTCATTGCAGCTGCTGGCCAGAGGGGTCGGGCCGCAGGGCTGGCAGCAGGGCTGGCACTGGCTGTAGCAGGACATGTCCTGGGGCAGGAGCTGCACCTGGGAGTGACAACAGGGAGGAAGAAAAACATGGGAATGGGTGAGGAGCAGCCTGTCACCACTTCATGTGGAAGACAAAGAACATGCTGGGCTGGGAGGTGGATGCTGTGCAGAGATGTGTAAGGGATTCTTGCCCTCGTCCTGCCTGGAATTGATTAAGAAGTCCCACCAGCTGTTACCCAGCTCTGACTCCAGCAGCCAGCTCAGTACCACCCCAGCTTCCCTCCATGCCTAACCTTCTCCCCACTCCCCTCTCTCCTGATGAGCAGCCCCAGGAGTCATAGCCCAGGACACAGCTGCTGTCAGATGAGAAGTCCACATAGGCGAGACCTCCCTTTTAAGAAAGCAGAGAAAGAAGAAGGGGCTTCAGACTCACCTGGTTCCCAAGGAGAAGGAGGCAAGAGAAGCGGGTGAGCGAGTGCCGAGTTGGGCTGGCTTTTATCCTGGGCCTTTACTGCCCCAGGCTGCCAGAGGCATCCCTTGGAGAGGGCATTCTTTTCTGACACGCTCATCTTGAATGCAAAACATTCCAGGTAATGCTCTGGGCTGTGCTCTGGCTTCCTGAGCTGCTGTCTGTCCATGTCCTGCCTCATGCCAGGCACATTCCCCAGTGAATTCCCCACATTTTGTGGGACAGGATGAGAGGCCCAAGGATTTCTGGACCAGAAAATGTCATTGTGGGCAGAGGATTCATTGCATGTAATGGAAGACTGCATCAGAGGTCACGCAAGATAAAGAGCTGGCACACACTCAGACATGTACACTGGCCCTCTCGTCATCAGGAATGAAATGAGAAGACTCAAGATAGCCAAACATCGCTCTCTGCACTACACAGGGCCACCACACAGACCACGGGCTTAACAGAATCTTATTCTATTGTCCTATTTGTCCAATGGTTCAGTGTTGCTGAGGAAAGACTTGTGCACCTGAGGAGAGCAGGAGATGCAGCTTCTGAGAGTGCGGTGCCCAGCTTGAGCTAATTCACTGGCACAGAAGCCCTCTCTCTGCTACCTGTCTTTCCTAGAGGACCCTGTAGATGGGCTTTAGACAGGGGACAGAACTGCCTGGAGGTGATCCTGCTCTGGCAGAGGGTTTGGATGAGATGATCTCCAGAGGGCCCTTCCAGCCCCACTCATTCTGTGACTCTGTGATACAGAACCCCTTGCCCTTTTCCTCCTTACACTGTTTTCCATATCCGATGTGCCAAGAAACCCTGGGAATAATAGGAGTTGTGTAAGAGTGGGAAGCGCTTCCCCGGCAACCTGCCTGCCGGGCCTGTGGCCGTGGCGCTGCCCCTGCCCTTTGGCTCCTTCCCGGGCAGCGGCATCCCCGTAGCCGAGGTGCCCGTGCAGGGGGCAGCCTCTGCCCCCACTCCCGCCCAACCAGTGCCGCTGCGGGCAGCTCCGCTCTGGCAGCTCTGTCGCGCTACGCTCTGTGCCGGGGAGTGCCGGGGACCCAGGGCTGGGCAGCGCCGCACCCCTCGGGCTGCTCTGTTCCCGGCCCGCCCGGCCCGGCCCCGCCGGCGGCGCAGGGCTCAGCCCCGGGGCGGAGCTGGCGGCAGCGGGGCCATGAGGAGAGAGAGGAGGCGGCGGAGAGGAGGCGCCGCGGCCACAGGCAGCAGAGAGCCGGGGCTGGCGGGATGCGGCGAGGCCAGGGCGCAGGGCTGGCGGGGCTGGCCACGGTGCTGCTGGGTGTGTGGGGCTGCTGGGTGTGGCGGGGGCTGGTGTGGGACCAGCGCTGTGCCCGGGAACAGTCTCTGGCTCTCCTGCTCCTTCTCGGATCCTATTTCCCCACTCTTGTCCTCCCGTCCCAGTCTCTATTACTCCATTCGTTTCCTTCTCTGCCTCATTTTCTCTCTTTCCTTTTCTCATTCATATCTCTCCCCTTCCACCCGTCATTCACACATTCCTGTCTCCAGCAGCTATTCCTGGGCACTTTCATTCCTGCCCAGGCTGGAAACCCTTCTCCTCCTCATCTCGGCACGATGCCGGTGCTTGTGCGGGATTTCCTCTGGGAAACACCAGGCAGGGCTGGGCAGAAAGCAGTTTCTGAGGTTTTTCCTTCTCTTTCTCCTTCCTGGCAGTGGCTGTGGGCAGAGCCCAGGTGCAGCAGGAGCCATCGGCAGAGACCACCGAGGGCACTGAAATCAGAATCAGCTGCTCGCACCCCAATATACAGGGCCGCGAGTCCATCTACTGGTACCGCCAGCTGCCGGGACGAGGTCCCACATTCCTCATGTTGGTTAACCAAGGTTCCAGGGATCTGGCGGACCCGCCTGGGAAGCTGTCGGTGTCGGCAGACCGTCGGTCCAGCACCCTGCAGCTCTCCAAGCCCCGGCGCAGGGACGCGGCGGTGTATTACTGCGCCGTGGGAGACACGGGGAGAGGAGCCGGGGCTGCGGCCGGGCACGAACCGCCGCGGGCGGGGCCGGGCGTGTGTGTCGGGCTCGGGGGCACAGCCGGGCCGGGCCCGCCAGGGGGCGCTGCCGCTGCGGCCGCCGGGGCCGCCTGGTGCTGCCCCGCCCCTGCCCTGGACGCGCGGCTCTTCCCCCGCCCCACCGGGCCTTGCCCCGGCAGCACCAGCTCCTCCCGGCAGTCGGGGCTGCGCTCGGCTCCTCTTTTCTTTCCAAGTTTCCAGCAATGCCGCTCCCTTTTGAACTCTCCTCCTCCAGTAGCACAGGAACCGGCGGGTCCAAATGGGCACGGCTCGGCCTTGCTGAACAGGGACCTTCTGCTAGAGCTCAGCTGGGAGAAACAAGGGCCCAGCCAATGGCAGCAGGGTCAGGCACCGGGGAAGGGGTGCAGGGTGCTGCTGGCTTTTGCAGGGAGAAAGCTTGTGTAGGCAAAGCTCCATTCGAGTTGAGGCTGCCAATCCCCTTGGGTTGTTTCAAATGTATTAACAGCAAGAGGAGGAGCAGAGAGAACATTGGTCCATTCCTGGGTGAGAACGGGCACCTTCCTGACAGGGTCACATACAGAGCAGCTACGGATGTCATACACCTGGATTTCTGCAAGGCCTTCGACATGGTCTCCCAAAACATCCTTCTGTCTCAGTTGGAGAGACATCGATTTGATGGGTGGAGTTTTTCATGGCCAAGTTCAGGAAAGCAAGGGTTGTGGGGCGGCCCACTCAAGACCAGAGTCGTCGTTGACTGAGGCCAAGCCTGTCAGTGATGGTCATAACGCCTCTGGGAATCACTTGTAGGAGAGAAAACCCAGCAAGCAGCCACTGTTTGCCTCCAGAGAAGGAGTGAGAAAATGTGAGAAACTGTGCAGACACCAAGGCCAGTGAAGGAGGGCAAGGGAGAGGCGCTCCAGGCACCAGAGTGAAGGATTCCCCTGCAGCCTATGGAGAAGACCCTGGTAGAGTGGGTGTTCCTGTACAGCCCACGGAGGAGGATTGAGAGCAGAGACCCCGCCTGCAGCCCATGGATAGGCCCCACTCTGGAGCATGTGGAGACACATGAAGGACACTGTGGTCCATGTTGGAGCAAGCCTCTAGCAGCACTTTCAGCCCGTGGAGAGAGATAGAGATCCCCACCCACCCCCTCCCCAGCTAAGAAGGAAAACAACTCATGAGGAATGGACCAAACCCCTGATTCTCCTATTCCCTGTCCCCACCCCGTGTCCCAGTGAAATGGGAGAAGAGAGAGAAGTCCTGACTAAAGTGAGGTCTGCTGCCAACAGACAGTGGCAGGAGGGTTGGGGGTGGTGTCTTAAGGTCTGGTCACCTTTCTCATTATCCAAATTTGGTGGCACTGTGTGTGCAGTGAAGTGTAAGAAGTGAGTTTTTTTTCCTTTATTCCGTGTTCTGTCTGTTCTCCCTGTGACACTAATTGCAGAATGATCTCTCCCTGTCTTTATCTCTACTCCAAAGCCTCTCAAGATCTATTAGCTCCCCCGATTAGCTGAAAGAGGGAGTGACAGAGTGGCTTTGGTGGGCGTCTGTCCTCCAGCCAGGGTCAAACCACCACAACACCTCCACCAACAGGCTGGCAATAGGTGGACCATGCTGGATGCCGTGCTGAAGAGAGATAGGACTGCATGAGGAAGATGAGGTGTTGGAGGGGCATGACAGGTGGATCTGGGACTGTGGGCCATTCCCAAGTCTGCTTGCCCATTCCCAATTCCAGCCATCCCTTGGCAATGTCTACTCAGTCCCCTTCCCCAGAACAGCTCTGCCCAAAGCAGGAGGAGCACTGTTGTGGGACTGCAGACCTCCCTGGGGCCACCTATGTGCCCATAGTTCGTCTCCTGAGGACAGCACCTTCCAGGATTCCTTTTGATATGATGTCCTGTATGGCCAAGGGGGGTTTCTGTGGGGAGACACAGCAAGGCAAGGACAGACGTTCATTGGCTCTCGAGAAAGTTGGGTTGACTTCCTCCAATAGGCAGTGCCTGAAAGAAGGCTTGCTGCAGTGCGTCCCACCCTCCAATACCTCAAGGAGTGATGAAGGGTCCCCCTCTGCCCCCACCTAGTTCACGCCAAAGCCGTGGCTTTCTCTCTCCGCAGTCAGGACGCAGCTGGAAAGAGCAGCACAGGGACATGGGCAGGGCTGCAGCAATTTATTGAAGAGTCTAAAGGGTGCCATGAGGTCATTCTGAGTGGAGGCCCCAGTGCAGGAGTTGCCAAGAATCTGTTTCCCCTTTCCCATGGCAGAGTTCCCACAGGACATCTGTCAACCTGCCCAGCAAAGGCAGACAGGCCAGCAGGTCCCTCCAGGCTGGTTTGTGGGATCCTCCCAGCAGGATTGGAGGGGAGCAGAAGACAAGAAAAGAGGTGAAAAGGATGAGGGGAAGAGAGGAAAGGTAGACATTGGCCGTGTTGTCCAAGAGCTCAGGCTGTCCCAGTCTTGCCCTTGCAGGCCAAGACAACGATGGTCACTTTGGTTAAAGCACCAGCACGGAGTTTGCTCCTCTGTGCAGCAACACGCTCTGAGTTCCTGGGGGTCCTTTTCTGAGGTCACTGCCAGCAGCTTTAGCAGGGGAGGCACCTTCTCCCACCGTAGCGGCTGGTGATGCAGGAGAGGTCAAAGCCCCCAGAGTTGATGGGCACTCCATCACAGCTGAGGATGCTGCCAACAGCAGCGGAGGTGGAGGAGCCCACGACGGTGTTCTGCGGGAAGGAGCTGAGGATGGGGCCAGGCAGGGTCACCACCACAGGGGAGGGCTCGATGACCACGGTGGAGCTCTGGCACTGCCTGACACAGGGCTCATTGCAGCTGTTGGCCAGCGGGGTCGGGCCGCAGGGCCGGCAGGGCTGGCACGGGCTGTAGCAGGACATGTTTCTAAGGCTGGAGCTGCACCTGGGAGAGAAGCAGGGAGGAAGCACAGCACAAGGGTGGGTGAGGAGCAGCCTGGGAGTTCTTTTCTGTCTCACAAAGGACGCAAGGGGTCATGGGGAGCTGGAAACTGCTCCAAGAACCACATGGTCTTCATCATCCTACAAAGAGTATCCTGGCTCATAGAGGGTCCCTCCTAATTTGTAAGCAAAATCCTTCTGAGCCTCAGTCCAGGCCCTGAGAAAACCTTCTCTTTGTATTAGTCTTTTATGAAAAGATCCATACCCCTGAACAGGCCAGACCCAAGAGCATCTGAGATGCCCATCCATTGGAGATCTCCCTCTGGAAGAAGAAGAGAAGGGGCTCAACACTCACCTGGTTCCCAAAGAGAAGGAGGCAAGAGAGCTGTGTGAGAGAGCAGGGAGTTGTGCTGGCTTTTATACCTGCCCTGCATTGCCGCAGGACATGAGGCCCCTTTGCAGAGGTACCAATTTTCTGACCAGCTCCTCTTGCGTGCAAACCATCGCTGCTGATGCTATGGGCTGGGCTGTATTTTCCAGCACTGCTGCCTTTTCATTTGCAGCTCTGTGCCAGGCCCATTCCCCAGGGAGGGCTGCTTCTGAGCACAGGGAGGAAATGCCCCGGGGTTTCTAGGGCAGGAATTCAGCAGTGTGGGCAGAAGACTCAAGAGCTCAAGTGTCGAACAGGTCCAGAGCGGGCGAGTGAGGTCGGTTTGGGTCACTCCTTTGAGACTCTTTGCAGTATTGTTCTTGGGAACAAGCTCCAGCAATCCTCATGTGGGCACCCATGGGTTCCCATGCATGAGGACATGTCGCCTTCCTCTGTTTCCCCTCCCTCCTCACATCACCCCAGTGCTCACTGTGATGCCTCCCTGGGTTGTAGGTGTTGTGCTGCTCGGTGTTGACCCCATTGTGCCTACCACTGCCCAGTGCCCAGGGGTCCTCAGCAGAGTCCAGTGTTCACTGTGTTCCTATGTGTGTTCTTGTGCTGTGTCATCTCATAAGCAGACAGGTTGGGCAGATGGGTGTGGGAGAACAACCCTGTGCATGATGCCGTGCCAGTGTGCATCGGCCTCTCTCTGTGTGTCCCCATGTGTGTCCATCATCAGAAGGGACGATGATGCTTACGGCAGGGACACCCTCCACTGCTCTTTCCAGGTGCAACACAGAGCAGCAGGTTCCCAGGTTCAGAAGGAGCCTGAGTGTAGTTGAGCGGTGGTGACACCAGCCTGCTACAGATGTGTCCAGGGCAGAGTCCCTGAATTGCAGCCCCTGCCTCCTGAGCCCACTGCATCCAGGTTGGGGCTTCCCAGTCCCAGAAGGACAAGCATCTAGTGAAGCGAGGCCAGCAAAGGCCACCAACACGAATAAGGGGGCTGCAAAGATGAAGTGTGAGGAGAGTCTGAGAGAACAGACTGTGGCAGAGGGTGCTCAGAGAAGCTGTGGATGCCGCCTACCTGGCAGTGTCCAAGGCCAGGATGGATGGGGCTTTGGGCAACCAATGCTAGCAGGAAGCCTCCTTCTCTGTGAGAGACCCGAGAACTGCGGAAACGCAGGGAGTATCATGGGGTTGTGTGTCCTGATGCCAGGTGGGGAGGGAAGCCGCCTGAGGCAGTTCTGGAAAGGATGGCTGGCTGTGTTGTTGCGTTGGAGAGGCTGGAAGGACCACTCGGCCGGACACGGCAGCTGCAAGGGTGGCAGCAGCACCCGAGGTGTCCCGGGGGTCGCTGTGTTTTTGGGGTGCCTCGTCCCCGGGCAGCAGCAGTACCCGCCCCGTTCCTCTGGCCGGCTTTCCCGAGCTCCGGCCGCGCCGGCGGCTCGTCCCGCTTCGCTCTACTCCGGGGAGTGCGGGGGGCCAGGGTTGGGCAGCGCCGCGCCCCTTGGGCCTCTCTGCTCCCGGCCCGCCCGGCCCGGCCCCGCCAGCGGCACAGGGCTCAGCCCCGGGGCGGAGCTGGCGGCAGCGGGGCCGTGAGGAGAGAGAGGAGGCGGCGGAGAGGAGGCGCCGCGGCCACAGGCAGCAGAGAGCCGGGGCTGGCGGGATGCGGCGGGACCGGGGCGCAGGGCTGGCGGGGCTGGCCGCGGTGCTGCTGGGTGCGTGGGGCTGCTGGGGCTGGTCTGGAACCAAGCTGTGGCTGGGAATACTCTCTGGCCCTTCAGCTGAGACTTTTTCCCCACCACGACCCCATTCTCCCTTGCTGCTCTCCACTATTCCATTACTTTTTTCCTCGTCTTCCATTCCTATATTCCTCTTTCCCTTTTCTCATCCATATCTCCACCCTTCAAACCATCATTCCTCTCTCCAGCAGCTATTCCTGGGCACTTTTGTTCCTGCCCAGGCTGGAAACCCTTCTCCTCCTCATGTCGGCACGGTGCCGGTGCTTGTGCGGGATTTCCTCTGGGAAACACCAGGCAGGGCTGGGCAGAAAGCAGTTTCTGAGGTTTTTCCTTCTCTTTCTCCTTCCTGGCAGCGGCTGTTGGCAGAGCCCAGGTGCAGCAGGAGCCGTGGGCAGAGACCACCGAGGGCATCGCCATCAACATCAATTGCTCCCACCCAAATATAAAGAGCAATGAGGTAATCTGCTGGTACCGTCAGTTCCCGGGCCAAGGTCCCACATTCCTCACATTGGTTACCCAAGGTTCCAAGGATCTGGAGGACCCACCTGGGAAGCTGTCGGTGTCATCAGACCGGCGGTTCAGCACCCTGCGTCTCTCCCAGCCCTGGCGCAGGGACGCGGCGGTGTATTACTGCGCCGTGGGAGACACGGGGAGAGGAGCCGGGGCTGCGGCGGGGCACGAACCGCCGCGGGCGGGGCCGGGCGTGTGTGTCGGGCTCGGGGGCACAGCCCGTCCGGGCCCGCCAGGCGGCGCTGCCGCTGCGGTGCTGCCGCTCCGGCTCCTGCCCGGGACCCGCGGCCCTCCCCCCGCCCCGCCGGGCCCGGCCCCGGCAGCACCAGCTCCTCCCGCCAGTCGGGGCTGCGCTCGGCTCCTCTGCGCAGTGACGGCTGCTGCGGATCGGTGCTCCCGCAGGCAGCAAACAGCCTCTCTCGGGCAGTGCTCCCCGTGGAGCCTGAGACGGGCCGTGCAAGGCCGGGGGGCAGCAGGATGTGTCCCACAGGGCTCTCCTGCTTCCCCAGAAAGGGCTCAGAGCCTTCGGGGTGATGTGGCACCTCTGGCCTGTCTGGAAAGGCCTGCCAGCATTGTCTGTGTGATGCACAGGTTCCCTTCCAGCCCAGCTCAGGTTGGTTCTGCTCGGGCCTCTGTCCCCCCTTCCCAAGGATGCTGAGCTCTTTTTCCCAGGCACAGGGACATCTTCAGGTCCCTCCTGTGAGACACAGAGATCTCATGGTTCCCTTCATGAACTGAGACATTCCCAAGGGATGCTCAGCGTAGGGGCTGTCTCATCGTAGCTTGGCTCCCTTCCCAAGGACACCCACAGACATCTCAACCCCAGGGTGTCACTAACACCAGCAGCCCTTCAGGCATTTCAATTAGGCAATGAGGAATTGTGCAACAAGGAAACCATCGCGCTTAGGAACTACCAGACATGCAGAGATGCAATGGGCATCAGCTCTCACACAGCAAAGTCCCATTCCAAGAGAGCAGAAATGTTGTTCAGAGCTCTGCCAAGTTCTTTTTGCTGTGGTCAACCACCTGCTCCTCAGCCCTGGCAGGGCCAGACCCAAGCAGCTCTTGTATCTGGCCAGTTACTGGTGTGATGTCACCTGAGGAGGCCATAACATTGTCTGTTGACAGTGAGGCCTCCTGAGGTGACCCAGGTCAGGTTTTGTGGAAGACAGTGGATGTGAAATATGTCCAAAGGAGTTGTAGATCACAGGGAAAGAGGGAAAGGGATTGAGTCACCTGGAGAGAAGTCTGTCTTGGAGGTACTGGAAGGTGGATGAGAAAGCCCCATTCCCACCTGGCTGAGGTAAGAATGATGCCATTTGGATCCCAGCTGGAGGTGGAATTGAGGTCTGTCTACATGTTGGGCCCTACTCAAACAGCTCTGAGGGTGGATTCAGGCTCTGGCAGGAAATGCAGAGTGTTTGGGAGCGCCAAGAAGACGTAGGTGGGAACAAGGGTGTGCAACCTGCATGCTTCCAGAGGACAGCCAGAAGTCAGTGGTCCACAGAGAAAGAGGGACAGGAAGGTGCTTCCAATCTGCCTTTGGTGGGCCTCATGGCCCAGGGGAGCAGAAAACAAGAAAGGCAAAGGGTGGAAAGGAGAGAGTAGAGGAAGGGAACGAGAGACATCGATGATGTTTTCCGAGAGCCCGGACTGGTGCCTCCCAAAGGGCAGAAAGCTTTGCTGGAGGGGAGAGGCATGGCCAGCCCCTCTCAAAGCAATGGCCACAATTTCTGTCATTCAGTCTGGCATCATCTTCTGGGTCCACAGGACTCGCTGTTTGCACAGACAACTGTGGCTTTAGCAAGGGGGGCACCTTCTGCTGCCACAGTAGCGGCTGGTGATGCAGGCAGCCTCTCCTCTCAGGAACCTCCCATGGCCTAAGAATGTGGTGCTGGGGAGGAGATAGAGATTCAGGGCATTGAACGTAGAGCTGTTTCCTTCTCCAACTCTCCTTTCTCTATTTCCTTTGCTGTCTCCAACTTTCAACCCTGCCCTTGCAGGCACCTGTTGTCCTCCCTCGGCAGGGCCAGCAGACAGACAACACCCTGAAGGAGCTCCAGCCCTTTGGTCATCTTTGACACGTACACTGGAGTGGGTGCTGGCTCAGGATCAGCAGTGGGTTTCTTGATGCGAAGTGGCCATGCAGTGGTAGAGCCACCTGGGTGAAGATGACCACGAACCCATTACCCACACTACACACGGTTGAAGGAACCAGGTTTTATGTTTTGTGAGAGTGTTCCCTGCTTTACCACTGCTGCCATTCTGTAAAGCAAATACTTTCTATTCTCAAAAAACACAAATTCTCCTTATATTAAAGCTATATTAATTAGTTGCCTTCTCACCTATCAATGTATCCATATCAAGGAGCCCAAGAGCCACTCCCTGTCACCCCAGTGCATATCCAGCCATAGCGAGATGAACACCGTTCCCCAAGAGCTCATGGGGCTGTTACCCGTCAAGGTCTCCTGCTTTTCTGGGCAGTTGTAGGCAGAGACACACCAAGGCAAGGTCTGATGGTAACTAGCAGCAGAACATCCACAGATTTGTTCCTTGGCTCCAAGTGACAGTGCCCAAAAGAGGAGCCACTGAAGGCTGTCCCAACCTCCCATTCCTCTGGGAATGGAGAAGGGTGTCCTTGTGCCCTCACCCCCTTCCACCCCAGAGCAACACTCTTCGTCTTTGCCAGCGCAGGGAGTGTCTATGGAGGGAATGATCACAAGGAGACCAGGCTTGAATGCAGCAGAACTTTAATGAACCAGAAGAGGGAAACAAAGTCACTCCAAGTGGAGGACAGCAGTGCAGGGAGTCCCAGGTGTACCCAAGATTCCCTGCCTGTGGGGACATTCCTGCATGCTGTTTGTCTATAAACCAAAGAGGCAGAAGACATCGTCCCCACCAGGCTGGTCTAGGGGACCTTAATCCCAAGTGGAATAGAAGCAGACAAGGAAGCAGGAGAGAAAAGCATAGCCATTCAGCTACCCTGGAAACAACATCCTAAAGATTGATCCTGTGGCCATCATCATCTTCTGAGTTCCTTAAAGTGTTTCTGTGGGGTTTTTCCAGCATCTTTAGCAGGGGAGGCACCTTCTGCCACCGTAGCGGCTGGTGATGCAGGAGAGGTCCAAGCCCCCAGAGCTGATGGGCACTCCATCACAGCTGAGGATGCTGCCAACAGCAGCGGAGGTGGAGGAGCCCACGACAGTGTTCTGTGGGAAGGAGCTGAGGATGGGGCCAGGCAGGGTCACCACCACAACAGGGGGCTCGATGACCACGGTGGAGCTCTGGCACTGCCTGACACAGGGCTCATTGCAGCTGTTGGCCAGCGGGGTCGGGCCGCAGGGCCGGCAGGGCTGGCATGGGCTGTAGCAGGACATGTTTCTAAGGCTGGAGCTGCACCTGGGAGAGAAGCAGGGAGGAAGCACAGCACCAGGGTGTTTGAGGAGCAGCCTGAGGGTTTTTCTGTCTCACAAAGAAGCCAAGGGGTTCTGGGGAGCTGGAAACTCTGCCAGGAGCCACATGGTCTTCATCATCCTATAAAGAGCAGCCTGGCTCACAGAGGGTCCCTCCCAATCTGTAATCAAACCCTTCCTCAGCCCCAATCCAGTCTCTGTCCCAGGAACCTTCTGAGAAGGGGCTCAACACTCACCTGGTTCCCAAAGAGAAGGAGGCAGGAGAAGTGTATAAGAGAGCAGGGACTTGTGCTGGCTTTTATACCTGCCCTGCATTGCCTCAGGACATGAGGCCCCTTTGCAGAGGTACCAATTTTGTGCCAAGCTCCTCTTGCATGCAAACCATCGCCGCTGATGCTACGGGCTGGGCTGTATTTTCCAGCACTGCTGCCTTTTCATTTGCAGGTTTGTAGGGCAGGAATGCAGCATTGTGGGCAGAAGATTCAGCTGAACTGTTGCCAACACTGCCCCAACCTGGCCATCACTCCCAGACCTGAGATGCTAAACACTGAACAGCAGCCTGTGGTGGTTTGACCCTGGCTTGAGGGCAGATTCCCAGAGGCTTAGGAGTGGAGATAAGGACAGGGAGAGATCATCCCGTAATCAACATCATGGTTAAAACAGGCTCAACACAGAGTGATGGAAAGAAAACTCTCTAATTTATTACACACCCAGTGACACCAGAGGCAGATAATGAGAAGCACGTCCAGATCTTAAAGTACCTTCCCTCACCCCTCCCTTCTTAGCCGACTTCACTCTAGTCAGGATTTCACTCCCTTCTTCTCCCCCACTTTGGCACAGGGAGGGGCAGGGACTGGGGAATGGGGGTTTCAGTCAGTTCCTCACAAGTTGGTTTCCTTCCTGCCTGGTGGACATTCATTCCACACACCTTTCCCCTGATGCTCCGTGTGGTCCCAGCCACAGGAGACAGTCCTTCACAAAGAAAGACCAAGAAGACCAAATGCAAGGTCCTGCATATGGGGTATGCAACCCCAAGCACAACTCCAGGCTGGGTGGAGAATGGCTTGTGAGCAGCCCTGAGGAGAAGGACTTGGTGGTGTTGGCTGATGAAAAGTTAACCATAAGCCAGCAATGACACCAAGCTGAGTGGTGTGGTTGACACAACAGATGGAAAGGAAGCCATCCAGAGGGATCTTAACAGGCTGGAAAGGTGGGCCCTGATGAGGTTCAACACTGCGAAGTGTCAGGTGTTGCACTTGGGCTGGAAGAATCCCAGATATAGATACAGACTGGGAGAAGAGCTCCGGGAGAGCAGCCCTGCTGAGAAGGACTTGGGGATTCTGGTGGATGGGAAACTTAACATGAGCCGACAGTGGCTCTTGCAGCTTGCAAGGCCAGTGGGATCCTGGGATCCATCAGAAGAGGGGTGGCCAGCAGGGACAGGGAGGGGATTGTCCCTCTCTGCTCTGCTCTTGTGAGGCCCCAGCTGGAGTCCTGTGTCCAGGTCTGGGGCCCGCAATACAAGAAAGATGTAGAACTATTGGAGAGGGTTCAGAGGAGCCACAAAGATGATAAGAGGGCTGGAGAAGCTCCCTTACGAAGATAGGCTGAGGGAGCTGGGCTTGTTCAGCCTGGAGAAGAGAAGGCTGTGGGGGGACCTCATTGAAGCCTTCCAGTCCCTGAAGGGAACATACAAACAGGAGGGGAATAAACTTTTAATTGCAGGACAAGGAGGAATAGATTAAAACTAAAGGAAGGAAGGTTTAGATTAGATCTTAGGGTGAGTTTTTTTACAGAGTGGTGAGGTACTGGAACAGGCTGTCCAGAGAGGTGATGGATGCCCCATCCCTGGAAGTGTTAGAGGCCAGGTTGGATGGGGTCCCGGGCAACCTTGTGTAGCTCCAGGCATTGGAGGTTGGTGGCCGTGCCTGTGGCAGGGGGGGTGGAGCTCTCTGATCCTTGGGGTCCCTTCCAACCCATGCCATCCTATGATTCTATGATTCTATGAATGCATGCCTGCAGCCCAGATCACCAACCCTGTCCTGTACCACAGCAGCACAGGCATGGCCAGCAGGTCTAGGGAGGTGTTTCTGCCCCTCTACACCACTCCCATGAGACCCCTCATGGAGTACTGTGTCTGGCTTTGGTGCCCCCAACAACAAAAAGACGTGGATCTGGTGGAGGAAGTCCAGAGGAGGGCAATGAAGATGCTAAAGAGGCTTGATCACTTCCCCAGTGAGGATGGGTTGAGACAGTTGGGGTTGCACAACCTGGAAAAGGGAAGACTCCAGACAGATCTTGGAACAGCCTTCTAGTTTCTCAAGTAGGGGAGGGTCTTTTTGCCAGAGCATGTATTGAGAGGAGAAGGGTTAAGAGCTTTAAGGTGAAAGCAGGGAGATTAAGATGAGGTTTAGGAAGAAACTGTTCCCTGAGTAGGTGGTGTTGGCTGCTTGGATGGGCCTTTGAGCAAACTGGAAGTTTTCTGAGCCCATGGCACAGGGATTTGATGGAGATCATCCAAACCATTGTATGAGTCCATGACAGTGGGGTTCATGGCTATGACCTGTTTCATCTGCATCTTCAACTCCTCTCTGTGTGTGTGAACTTGTGTATCCTGAGGGTCAACTCGTCGACCTCAAAGGAGTGGGCACCAATTACAGACCCAAGTACCCAAGGACAGAATCCCAGAGCCACTGTTCCCGGGGCCGCTGCCTGCCGTTCCCAGGCTGAAAGGGGGCAGCAGCACCCGAGGTGTCCTGGGGATCGCTGTGGGTTTGGGGTGCCTTGTCCACGGGCAGCAAAAGTAGCAGCACCCGCCCCGTTTCTCTGGCCGGCTTTCCCGAGCTCCGGCCGCGCCGGCGGCTCGTCCCGCTTCGCTCTGCGCCGGGGAGTGCCGGGGACCCAGGGCTGGGCAGCGCCGCGCCCCTCGGGCCGCTCCGCTCCCGGCCCGCCCGGCCCGGCCCCACCGGCGGCGCAGGGCTCAGCCCCGGGGCGGAGCTGGCGGCAGCGGGGCCGTGAGGAGAGAGACGAGGCGGCGGAGAGGAGGCGCCGCGGCCACAGGCAGCAGAGAGCCGGGGCTGGCGGGATGCGGCGGGGCCGGGGCGCAGGGCTGGCGGGGCTGGCCGCGGTGCTGCTGGGTGCGTGGGGCTGCCGGGGGTGGCGGGGGCTGGTGTGGGACCACGCTGTGGCTGATAATACTCTCTGGCCCTTCTGCTCATTCTTGGACCTTATTCCCCACCACGACCCCATTCTCCCTTGCTGCTCTCTACTACTCCACTTCTTTCTCTTCCTCCATTCCTATATTCCTCTTTCCCTTTTCTCCTCCATATCTCCACCCTTCAAACCATCATTCCTCTCTCCAGCAGCTGTTCCTGGGCACTTTCGTTCCTGCCCAGGCTGGAAACCCTTCTCCTCCTCATGTCAGCACGGTGCTGGTGCTTGTGCGGGATTTCCTCTGGGAAACACCAGGCAGGGCTGGGCAGAAAGCAGTTTCTGAGGGTTTTCCTTCTCTTTCTCCTTCCCGGCAGCGGCTGTGGGCAGTGCCCAGGTGCAGCAGGAGCCGTTGGCAGAGACCACCGAGGGCACCTTAGTCACCATCAACTGCTCCCACCCCAGCATTAAGGATTACGAGTACATCTACTGGTACCGTCAGTTCCCGGGCCGAGGTCCCACATTCATCGCATTTGTTGAGAAAGGGTCCAAGTTGGTGCAGGACCCACCTGGGCAGCTGTCGGTGTCGGCAGACCGTCGGTCCAGCACCCTGCAGCTCTCCCAGCCCCGGCGCAGGGACGCGGCGGTGTATTACTGTGTCGTGGGAGACACGGGGAGACGAGCCGGGGCTGCGGCCGGGCACAAACTACCGCGGGCGGGGCCGGGCGTGTGTGTCGGGCTCGGGGGCACAGTCGGGCCGGGTCCGCCAGGGGGCGCTGCCGCTGCAGCCTCCGGGGCCGCCTGGCACCGCCTGGCACCTGCCCGGGACCCGCAGCCCTTCCCCCGCCCCGCCGGGCACAATCGCTGTGTCAGCTGTTCAAAGCCCTGGGCAGAGGCTGCTGAGGCACAGAGTGAAGGCTCGGCCCAGATGTTGCATTATGCTCTGGAATACCCCTATCGAGCTCAGCTGTCCTGCCCGAGTCCCCTCTCAACTTCTTGAGCACCCCCAGCCTACTCACTGCTGGGACAGTGTGGGAACCTGAAAGGGCCTTGACTCTGTGTGCTGCTCACCACGACTGAAAACATCTCTGCCTGAACACCCTGTTCAGCACAAAGCCAAAATGTATTCCCATAGTAGATAGCGTGAAGAAAAGCAACTCTATCCCATCCAACCCCTTCGAATTGTGTGCCTGAGAGGATGCTCAGGCATCTTTGAACTTGGAGGGCTGGGAAGAGCCTGTCCATGGCTTCAGTGCCCGAGGAAATACACCCAGTACTGAACATCCTCCTCTTGGCTTTGAAAGTCACAATCAGGCTCACACTTTGTGCTCTTTCCTTGTGCTGAGCACTTCAACAACTGTAATTAGTCTTCCCACAGATTCTCCTTGTAGCAGAGGTGGGGAGTCCCAAGGCCACCTGTCTCCTCAGCAAGGAGAGGGTTTTATACCACTTTCTGCACTGAGGTTTTCTGGGTGCTGTGGACTGTCAGAGGGATGAGAAGGGGCAAACTTGAAAGCTTCACCTCCCTTTCTGTGAGTTCTCTGGACATGCTGTGTATGGGAGTGTGACACGGTCCTCATTCTCCTTGCAGACCTGGTGGGACTGGCATATTTTGATGAGAACATTTGGGCTGGGGAGGAGCAGGGCAAGTGGTAAAAATGGAGGTTTGAGTTGTGACTCTGCAAGGGTTTGGGAGTGATTCCATGTGAAGAGCAGGGACTGCAGGAGGGAATGGAAAATCACGGAGGTGTCATCTGTAACAGGAATGGAAGGAGGAATAAGACTCTGCACATCCTTTTCAGTGTTCAGAAGCCCTTTTCTGTTGGCTATTTCTGCATAGGTGTTTAGAGAGAGAGAGCTGCTAGGGAAGAGTGCAGCAGTAGAAATGGAATCTTCTCTCCTGGGCATAGTGGACGCAATTGGTCACCCTGTGTCAGCATGGCCCAACACATGAAGGTAAGGGGTCAATTCTCCATCCCTGTTGTTCAGCAAGGGCCTGACAATATGCATCCACAGTGTTGGAAGAATGTACAATCTCTCCATGGTCAAGTAGGGCAGCACAAGTATATTTCTTCTTGGGATGACAAGGAAAGTTGTGTATATAAAGGAGATGACTTTAAGGGTCAAGACTGCCTGATCCAGTCTTGTATGGCTAAATCTAAAAATACCTGAAGGCTGGAGTGTCTTTAGGAAAGCCGTGGCTGTGCTGAATGTCCCATCTTCTTTCAAGGGTCATACAACAATCAGGTTCTCTGTGAACAAGTAGAAGTGACTGAGGAAGCCCAAGAAGCATCACACACCTCCCTTAGGCAGAGAATGAACCCTAGAACTCATTAGTGCCCCTTGTAACAGTTGAATCAGAAAGAGCTTTAGACATTGCTGTCTGTAGTGTCCATTTCCAAAATATGCTGAGGTAGGGTGGGGCTGAGCTCAAAGAGCACAACCTCAGCCTTTCAGCTCACTTGCAGATTTTAGTTAGAGAATACCTTTATGAAAATAAACACAAAAGAGGCTGCTCTGGGTGGAGCTGGTTTGCTGGAGGAGAAGGCTTGTAACTCCGTGGGGGACCAGGCTGGAGCAGTCTGGGCCTGAGGGACTGAGAGACATTTTACGATTCTATGACTGCACCCATAGAAGGGACCCACGCTGGGGCAGGTGGGGAAGAGCTGAAGCCCTGTGGGAAAGGACTCACATTGGAGAAGTTGGTGGAGGATTGTCTGCCATGGGTGGGACCCCACGGTGCAGCAGGAGAAGGGTGTACGGAATGAATGCCCCCTCCAACAAAGAAGGAAACCAACTTGTGAAGAACTGATCAAACCCCCCATTCTCCCAGTCCCTGCCCCTCCCCGTGTCACAATAGGGGGAGGGGAAGAAGGGAGTAAAATCATGATTAAAGTGAAGTCCGCTAAGAAGAGAGGGGTGTGGGGAAGTGCTTTAAGATCCGTTTGTACTTCTCATTATATGACTCTGGTTTCTGTGTGTGATTTTTGGGAAGGAAAACTGCCTGCTGGGCCTATGGTCGTGGCGCTGCCCCTGCCCTTTGGCTCCTTCCCGGGCAGCGGCGTCCCTGTAGTCGAGGTGCCCGTGCCGGGGGCAGCCTCTGCCCCCACTCCTGCCCAGCCAGTGCCGCTGTGGGGAGCTCCGCTCTGGCCGCTCTGTCCCGCTTCACTCTGCGCCGGGGAGTGCGGGGGAACCAGGGCTGGACAGCGCCGCACCCCTTGAGCCGCTCCGTTCCCGGCCCACCCGGCCCGGCCCCGCCTGCGGCGCGGGGCTCAGCCCCGGGGCGGAGCTGGCGGCAGCGGGGCCGTGAGGAGAGAGAGGAGGCGGCGGAGAGGAGGCGCCGCGGCCACAGGCAGCAGAGAGCCGGGGCTGGCAGGATGCGGCGGGGCCGGGGCGCAGGGCTGGCGGGGCTGGCCGCGGTGCTGCTGGGTGCGTGGGGCTGCTGGGGGTGGTGGGGTGCTGGGCTGGTGCTGAGCCTGGGCTGGTCCCACAGGTCTCTCGTTCTTCTTTAAGGATCTCTTTCCCCGAACCATACCCCATCCCTCCCCGTAACAGTCCCTCATTACCTCAGAAAACTCACTGTTCTATTCTTGGTCCAATTCTGCTTGTTTCCTTCAATTCTTACGTGGTTTCTTCCATGTAATGTGTGAAGTCCTTGCTTCCTCTTGCTAATTTCTTTCTTTCCTTTATCACCCTTTTCTTTTCAGTGCCTCCCTGCTTCCACCCATCATTCACACGTTCCTGTCTCCAGCAGCTATTCCTAGCACTTTCGTTCCTGCCCAGGCTGGAAACCCTTCTCCTCCTCATGTCGGCACGGTGCCGGTGCTTGTGCGGGATTTCCTCTGGGAAACACCAGGCAGGGCTGGGCAGAAAGCAGTTTCTGAGGTTTTTCCTTCTCTTTCTCCTTCCTGGCAGTGGCTGTGGGCAGAGCCCAGGTGCAGCAGGAATCGTCAGCAAAGACCACCGAGGGCACCTTAGTCAGCATGACTTGCTCCCACCCCAATATAAAATCATACGACTACATCTACTGGTACCGTCAGTTCCCGGGCCGAGGCCCCACATTCCTCGTAAGTGCTCTCCAAGGCTCCAGTTCGATGACGGACCCGCCTGGGAAGCTGTCGGTGTCATCAGACCGTCGGTCCAGCACCCTGCAGCTCTCCCAGCCCCGGCGCAGGGACGCGGCGGTGTATTACTGCGCCGTGGGAGACACGGGGAGAGGAGCCGGGGCTGCGGCCGGGCACGAACCGCCGTGGGCGGGGCCGGGCGTGTGTGTCGGGCTCGGGGGCACAGCCCGGCCGGGTCCGCCAGGGGGCGCTGCCGCCGCAGGGGCCACCTGGCGCCTCCCGGCCACATCCTGAAGCAGCTGAGGATGGGGCCGGGCAGGGTCACCCCCACGGGGGAGGGCTGGATGACCACGGTGGAGCTCTGGCACTGCCTGACACAGGGCTCATTGCAGCTGTTGGCCAGCGGGGTCGGGCCGCAGGGCTGGCAGGGCTGGCACTGGCTGTAGCAGGACATGTCTCAGGTCCAAAATTGCACCTGGGAGAGAGGGCAGGGAGGGAGCAGAGCACAGGTACACGTTAGGAGCAGCCGTGCCATGAGCCTTTCAAAGGCGTATGCTGAGCTATGTGATAGATACTATGCAGTGAGGCAAAAGGGTCATCAGTGTTCCTTGGCCCCATTAGAGTTCTTCATATCTCTTTAGAAGAGTATCTGCCTGAAAAAAGTCATAAACATTCTCTGAATCAGACCTTCACTCCTCTTCCCCCTCTCATGCAAAGCAGCACAAAGGCCCAGCATAGAATGGAGGATGACACATCTGCACGAATAGAAAAATAATGTGGGAAGTGCTTCAGATTCACCTGGTTCCAAGAAGGATGCAAGCAAAGTGGACAAGAGAGTGAGGAGTTGGCATGGCTTTTATGGTGGCCCTGACGTGCCCCAGATCCAGAGGTAGCTTCTGAGGAAGTGGCAGATTTCTGTGGTATTTATGATGAATGAAAAACATCCCAGCTAATGACATGGGTGGGTAGTTGTTTTCCCCAGTGCTGCTTTTTCATTTCCTGGCTTCTGCCACACTCAGACTCTCATGAAGGCTTCTCCTAGGTTCTCAGATGAATAAGATCCAGGGTTTATGGGATAGAAATGTGTCAGTGCCGACAGAAGCCTCATGTCAGGTGGTGGGTGGGTGCAGTGCAGGCAAGTGGTGGTGTCCTGGGGTACACTGGTGGGGTTGCTTGTGGCTGCATTGACAAGAAGGGGCCCAGCTGCTCACAGCCCTGCAACCCTTGGATGATCTACTCTAGTTTTCATGTGTAGGATGCGGGTGAGCTGCACTCCTGGATTCCATAAACTCTTAAAATCTTTTGCCTGTGTGTGGTGGTTTGACCCAAGCTAGGGGCCAGATGCCAGCATCTTGACTTCTGAGAAAGGGGTTGAGGCCTTCTCCAGAGCAATGCCTTGTAAACACTTCCTTGCTTACATGCAGCTGCCTGCGGTGAGCCTACTTAAGCCCTGCTTTCTTGATTTTCTTCTGAAAGCAAGACTTCAAGATACATGGGGCTCTTTCTTCACTTTGTAGGTGTTGAACCCATTTTGCAGGTGTAAGCCCTTAGGTGAGGCCAGAGTCTTCAGCTTCCTTTCCCTGATCATCCCCTCACAATTAGGGGATTCCAAGTGTTTCTCTCTGTTTAGAAAACACCCCTCAGTCAGCAGCCACCCTGACAGACAGGATCCTGTGTTTGTCTAGTTTGAAGAGAAGGAGGCTTAAGGGTGACCTCATTGCTCTCTGCAGCTTTCTGACAGGGGGAAGTGCAGAGGGAGGTGCTGATCTCTTCTGCTGGGATCCAGTGACAGGACACATGGGAATGATTCACAGCTGGACCAGGAAGGTTCAAACTAGGTATAAGGAAATATTTCTTTATTGTGAGGGTGCTCTAACACTGGAAGAGGCTTCCTAGAGAGGGCCTACACTTGGCACAGGGTGTCTATGTCATCCCATGCATCCCATGTTCTACAAAGTGACAACAATGTTAGGGCAGCTGCTTGCAGTCTGACAGCTGTAGCTGTCAACATGTGGATTTGCTGTGTCACCAGTGATCTGACCAGCTGTGAGCATGACACACAGACTGCTCAGAGGATTTAGGGTGTCTCTCCCAAACCTGGTGCTCTGGGTGCCTCTCACTTCTGCAAAGATTTGCATGCTCTGAATGAACTTGGTGAACTAAGTGAAATGTTTGGACTATGTGAAGAATTAGGGGTGATGGTCACAATCCCAAGACAGGAAATGCAGGTGTCCTGTTCAGGACTTTCCCCTGTGAACAGGTGGTTTTCAGGGAGCAATCAGATCCAGTAGAAGAGGTCTGCCATGCAGGGATGAGCAGGGCAGGTACTGATCCCATGCTGTACATAAAGGCCCAGCTTCAGATCTATTCATGTGGCCTGGTACAGGAGTGTTTCTTTGGGCTTATGCAACGCATAGAATCATAGACTGGTCTGGATTGGAAGGGACCCCAAGGGTCACAGAGCTCCAACCCCCCTGCCACAGGCAGGGACACCAACCTCCAGGCCTGGAGCTACACAAGGTTGCCCAGGGCCCCATCCAACCTGGCCTTGAACACCCCCAGGGATGGGACACCCACTCCTTCTCTGGGCAGCATATTCTAGCGCCTCACCACTCTGCAAAAAATTTTCCTCTATACCTAATCTAAAGCTTTCCTCCTTTGGCTTTCATCCATTCCCCCTTGTCCTGCCATTGTCTACACTTTTAAAAAGTTGATTCCACTCCTGTTTATATGGTCCCTAAGTGCATACTTCTGAAGAAAGGCTGGGGGCCCTCCTGAAGCCACAGAGGTCCTGTAGCCCACAATATGTTTTCCCACCAGGCCAACCACAATTGCAGTACACAGGGCACTACCACACTGGAGCTGAGACACACCTTCTGATATCCTGGCAGGAACAACAGGAAGAGAGTCCCAAAGGTGCCTTGACAATATCAGCTCCTTGTCCTGCATCTCCTCTCAGCCTTCAGGTTCAGGGCCAGCAACCTGAACAGTGTGTTTGATTTTGACAACTGTTTATGGCCCAAAAGAGCTCTAACCCTTCTCTTTGCCATCTTCCCATGTATCACAACAAGCATTTCTCCTCTCACATGCCAAAATTCCTTTAACTTTGAAAGCAAGCTTTGTGGTTTCTATGGAAATGGAAATAGGAAAATAGAGTCATTTCAGAGCTGACAGGGAGAAAGAAAACATCTCTTCTTGCCTCCCGGAACTGAAACTCCTCCTGAGCAATCCAGGACACTTTCAGGCCTCTGTCACCAGGGCACATTGCTGGCTCATGGGCAAGCTGCTGTGCACCAGAAGCCTCGGGTGCTTGTTGGCGTCTGTGATCCCCTGTGAGCAGCCTCCGGGCTGCCCTGGTGCAGTGGGTTGGACCTGCCCAGCTTCAGGGCCTTGTTGTTCCCTCTGTGGAAGAGGATGGGGTTCCTTTCATGCCAGATACTTCTCCAGCTTGTCGGGTGCCTCTGGATGGCAGCAGAGGCCTCTGTGTGTTGTGTTTCCCGGTGCAGGGGCAGGGGGATGAGGCCAGGGCGGGATGGGGGTTTCATGTGTGGGGCACTGGGAGGGTCCTGTGAGGGAGCGCTGCAGGCTGACAGCCTGTCCTGCCAATGGGGCTGGAGCTGGAGCTGGGACTGGCCCCACCTGCGCCTGGCGGAGGCACCGACTCCACTCTGCAGGGCTTGTCAGGCCGACAAGCCGGGACGGCGCTGGAGCCGTGCAGGGAGTCAAGAAACAGCAGGCGTCATGTACCGGGACAGTACTGAGCACGACCTTGTCGCAGGGCCCTGACACTCGATCCTCCCCGCGTCACCCCAAAGGGGCGGTGGCACCGGGGAGGGGGGGTGTGGAGGGCTGTACCGTGCCTTTGGGGGTGGGTAGAGGTGTCAGTACTGCTCCGGCAAGGGGCCAAGCCGGTCGGCGTGGCGGTAGGATGGGGGCAGGAGTGTGACTCTCTCGGCTCCTCTCTGGCTCTCTGCAGACACTTCAGCCACGGCCAAGCCCGGCGCGGCAGGGCACAATGGCTGCTGGGTTGGGGCTGTGGCTTCTGGCCTTCACCTTGGCTGCGGAGCTGGCAGGTGAGAGCCGGGCGGGGAGGCATTGAGTCTGCCACTGGACCCGGCGCTGGGGTTGCCAGGGAGCAGCCATGCGCGTCCTGGGGAGCCGGGACTGCAGCTCCTCCCTTGCTGTCGCCTGGTACTCGCCTTCCTTAGCGGGGCACGGGTGTCGTGGGGGAGAGGGGAGGCCGAGCCTCTGTAGCAGCAGGCGCAGAAAGGGGCTGTGATTCCGCGGGTCGGGGCCGCAGTGTCAGCAGCAGCCCCGGCTCAGCCCTGAGGAAGTCAGGCAGAGCATTAGCCCGAGCGCGGGGCTTTGCTGGGAGAGAGGCGGGGGGCAGCTGTGGCTGTGATGGGGCCTGGGGAACGGTGCTGGTGGGTGAAGGTCTTTGGGCCATGGGCGCACCCTGCCCGGCTGCCTGTGCTCTCTGTCCACAGGGCTGTGGGCGCAGGTGCGGCTGGTGGAGAGCGGCGGGGGCGTTCGAGAGCCCGGGCAGATTGTGACCCTCACCTGCCAAGGATCCGGAATCACCTTCCAGAATTACCGTATTCTTTGGTACCGTCAGTCAGTGGGTAGCGGTCTGGAGTGGGTGTCCTACATCTCTCCATCCAGTACTACAGATTATGGTCAATCAGTGAAAGGTCGGGCCAAGGCCTCCCGAGACAATGCCCGGTCCAAGTCATCTCTGGAGCTGCAGAACCTGCGCCCTCAGGACTCTGCCCACTACTTCTGTGCAGCTCGCACAGAGACAGGAAATCCACTAAGTCTTTGACACAAACCTCCTGCCAGGGTCCTGGTTGTGTGCATTGGATCTGGAGGGAAGGTGAGTCACGTAGATACTCAGGGTTGCTCTCAGTCATGTAGTTACAGCATAGTGTTTTCAAATGCTCGATTCTGACAGGGATATCATACGAGCAGAAGCTCCTCAGTCCCTCCTCAGGGGTGACCCCACAACAGCATGTCACCTTTTGCCTAGCAGAAGTTTTCCTGCCAGATGAGCATCAACTGCTGCTGCTTCTCCAGTCCCCTGCCTCTTGCCTTCACTGTTGTCATAGACTGAGGCCATGAAGTGGAGGGACTGGGACTACACAGCAGGCACAGGGCACAGACAAGGCCTTGCTGTTCCCTCTTTGGAAGAGGATGGGGTTCCTTCCTGTCAGCTAATTCTCCAGCCTGTCAGGTGCCTCTGGATGGCAGCAGAGGCCTCTGTGTGTTGTGTGGCCATGGGCACGGGCTGGGGCTGAGGCCAGGGTGGGATGGGGGTACGAGGGGCACGGGAAGGGTCCTGTGAGGGAGCGCTGCAGGCCAACAGCCTGTCCTGCCAATGGGGCTGGAGCTGGAGCTGGAGCTGGAGCTGGGGCTGGAGCTGGAGCTGGGACAGGCCCACCTGCGCCTGGCGGAGGCACCGACTCCACTCTGCAGGGCTTGTCAGGCCGACAAGCTGGGACAGCGCCGGAGCTGTGCTGGGAGTCAAGAAACAGCAGGCGTCATGTACCGGGACAGCACTGAGCACGGCCTTGTTGCAGGGCCCTGACACTCGTTCCTCCCCGCGTCACCCCAAAGGGGCGGTGGCACCGGGGGAGGGGGGGTGCGGCCCCTGATGTGCTGGGCTGTACCTTGCCTTTGGGGGCGGGTAGTGGCGTCAGCGCTGCCCCGGCAAGGGGCTGAGCCGATCGGGGTGGATGTAGGATGGGGGCAGGAGTGTGACTCTGCTCAGCTCCTCTCTGGCTCTCTGCAGACACTTCAGCCACGGCCAAGCCTGGCGCGGCAGGGCACGATGGCTGCTGGGTTGGGGCTGTGGCTTCTGGCCTTCACCTTGGCTGCGGAGCCGGCAGGTGAGAGCAGGGTGGGAAGGCATTGAGTCTGCCACTGGACCCGGCGCTGGGGTTGCCAGGGAGCGGCCCTGCGCATCCTGGGGAGCCGGGACTGCAGCTCCTCCCTTGCTGTTGTCTGGTGCTTGTCTTCCTTAGCAGGGCATGGGTGTCGTGGGGGAGAGGGGAGGCCGAGCCTCGGTAGCGGCAGGCGCAGAAAGGGGCTGTGATTCCGTGGGTCAGGGCCACAGTGTCAGCAGCAGCCCCGGCTCAGCCCTAAGGAAGTCAGGCAGAGCATTAGCCCGAGCGCGGGGCTTTGCTGGGAGAGAGGTGGGGGGCAGCTGTGGCTGTGATGGGGCCTGGGGCACTGTGGTGGTGGGTGAAGGTCTTTGGGCCATGGGCACACCCTGCCTGGCTGCCTGTGCTCTCTGTCCACAGGGCTGTGGGCGCAGGTGCGGCTGGTGGAGAGCGGCGGGGGCGTTCGAGAGCCCGGGCAGACTGTGACCCTCACCTGCCAAGGATCCGGACTCACCCTCCAGAATTACAATATTCTATGGTATCGTCAGGCAGTGGGTAGCGGTCTGGAGTGGGTGTCCTACATCTCTTCATCAAGTACTACAGATTATGGTCAATCAGTGAAAGGTCGGGCCAAGGCCTCCCGAGACAATGCCCAGTCCAAGTCATCTCTGGAGCTGCAGTACCTGCGCCCTCAGGACTCTGCCCACTACTTCTGTGCAGCTCGCACAGAGACAGGAAATCCACTAAGTCTTTGACACAAACCTCCTGCCAGGGTCCTGGTTGTGTGCATTGGAGCTGGAGGGAAGGGAAGTCACATAGATACCCAGGGTTGTTCTCAGTCATGTAGTTACAGCATAGTGTTTTCAAATGCTTGATTCTGATAGGGATATCGTACCTGTTTATATCCCCAAATGAGCTCCAAGCCTTCTGTTTGTCGTCTTTCCACGTGTTATGGAAACCCTGTGTTCTGTCAGACTCCAAACTGCCTTTCCCTTTGGAAACAACTTTTTTTCCCCCATTCTTTCCGAGTAGTACTGGTACCTAGTCATGGGCAAGTGGTAAGAAGTGTTCTGGAAGTTTGTCCTTGGCTGGAGGTTGGATTCTCATTAAAGTTGTTCTATCACTCTCCTTCTCAGCTGGACGCAAGAGAAGATATATATTGAGAGGGTTAGGAGTGGAGCTAAGGACAGGGAGAGATCATTCTGCTATTAGTGTCACAGGCAAAATAGACTCAACACAGAGCAAAGGACACAGAGTGAAACCAGAGTCAGATTATGAGAAGTACAACCAGATCTTAAACCTCCCCCCATCCCGCCTGTTTTTGGAGGTGTAACTTTGTTCATGATTTCTCTCCCTTCTTCCCCCGCCCCCAGGGTGGCACTGGGTGAGGGCAGGGAATGGGGGAATGGGGTTTCAGTCAGTTCCTCACCAGTTGTTTTCCTTCTTAGTGGGGAGGAGGGGGATGGGGAGCATTCATCACACTCTTCCGCTGCTCCAGTGTGGGGTCCCACCCGTATTGTTACAAATACCATTTCACAGGAACTGGATTGAGTGGTTTGTCTCAAACAATCTGTCTTGCAAGATAACAGAACCTGCAGAGGCAGGATAAGGTTTTGTGGACTGGCTCTCACCTCAGAAGGGCTTTGATCCTCCAAGCATCTGTGGGGTGTTGGAGTAGGGCCTCCATCCTCCCAAGGTATGAAGGGCCTGTAAACTCTTGATCTCAAAGCAGCTGTTCTAACATTATGCTTAGGACATTATGCTTAGGTGGAGTTATCATTCAATAAACCACCTGGACACTGTCCCTGCTAGGGCAGCCCCTCAGTCAACAGCCACCTGATAAACAGGATCCTGTCCTTATCCCATAAGGAACGTGACCCACGAGCGGGGCCTTGTGGAGGCAGAGGTAAAATCCTGTGTGAGGCCACTGAACCAACAGCCCAGTTGGGGTGGGGTCAAACGACCACCTGTGACACCCATTCCCCCCAACTCATTTCCAGAACACTCAGCAACTCAGCACTGAGTCTGCCCAAGATATGCCAGGCCTCTCTGAAGGGTGAGGCCAGGGAGTATAAAATATGCAGATTCAGGACATCTGGGATGTGCCAGCCATCCAGGGACTGCAACTTTATGGCGATCTATACTGAATCCCTGGGTAGCAATATCTTATTTTTTATCGTTTACTCTCTTTTTCAATCTCTCTCAATCTCTCCCTCAACTTCTAACTTCATTCTAGGCACAGAATAGTGTTTCAGTTTTGCTAAATTCTACTAATTGTAATCCCTTTCTTCAAATACATAGTGTAGTGTGGTTTTGTTTCCAAGCTTCATAATTCTACTGGCTTTTAAGTAAAGTTGTGCTTTGCTTGGAACTCCTGGATCATTGTTGTTACTCCTGAGTACGGTGCAGAGGATTACAGGAGCTAATCTCACTGGTGTGGTTGTTAAAACTATTAGCTAAGAGAGGGTTAACCTGGCCCTTGGGGCAGGGAAAACAGGTTAACTCTACACACACCCAACTGTGGGGCTGGGACAGACATGTCTGCTTCTCTCTGTTTTGCTCACCAGGTGGGATGTGACACCACCCATGGGAGGCAGTTCTCCAGAAATTTCTCCAGCGTGAGTCCTTCCCCACAGGGTTTCAGCTCTTCACCAACTGCCCCAGTGTGGGTCACTGCTATGGGATGCAGTCACAAATCATAGAATGTCTCTCAGTCTCAGACTGCTGCAGCCTGGTCCCCCATGGAGTCACAAGTGTCCCCAGAGCAAACCTGCTCTGGCACGGGTCTCCTTCTCTCTCTCTGTGTTTCTATCTCGCTACATGGGCTGCAGATCTGCTGGCAGGGGCTTGCTCCTATGCAGGTCACAGCATCTTTCATATGTCTCCACCTGCTCCAGCATGGGGCTTCTCCATGGGCTGCAAGTGGGGTCTCTGCACTGACCCTGGTGTCTGTAGAGTTTCTTACATCTTCTCATTCCCTTCTCTGTTGTCAAAAAGCTGCTGCTTGTGGGCTTTTTTCTCTTAAGTGTGTTCAGAGAGGCACTATGACCGTTGCTGATTGGCTTGGCCTTGGTCAGTGGTGAGTCCTGCTTTGAGCCCAGATGGTATTTACTCTGCTGGGCCAGGGAGTCTGAGGAGAAATGAGTGGGAGAGGAAATGTGACAACCACGCTCCCCATTCCCCATCCCCCTGCTCTGCTGGTTGTGGCTAGGGGACAACTCCTATCCTGTACTGGTGCCTGGCATTATTTTTCCCTAGGTACAGGACTCTACACATATTTGTTGACCTGTGTTTTGTTTGTCTCCAACCAGTTCTCCAGCACCCTGTCCAGATCTTGCTGAATGGCAGCGCAGCCTTCTGGTGTATCGGCCACTTCTCCCAGTTCAGAAGCATAAGCAAGCTTTCTGAGGGTACACTCTGTCCCTTCATCCAGGTCTTTGATAAAAACATGAATAAGTCCTGACCTAGGAGTGACCCTGGGCAGATCGCAGTCTACAGACCTCCATCTGGACTCTGTTTAACACAACCCTCTGAGCTCTGCCATTCAGCCAGTTCTCAGCCCATCTCACTGCCCACTGAACTAGGCCACACATAGAAAATCCCAGCAGAAGCTCCTCAGTCCCTCCTGAGGGGTGATCCCACAGCAGCATGTCACTTTTTGCCTAGCAGAAGATTTCCTGCCAGATGAGCATCAACTGCTGCTGCTTCTCCAGCCCCCTTCCTCTTGCCTTCACTGTTTTCATAGAATGAGGCTGTAGAGGGACTGGGACTGATGGCGGGCACAGGGCACAGACAAGGCCTTGCTGTTCCCTCTTTGGAAGTGGATGGGGTTCCTTCCTGTCAGCTACTTCTTGAGCCTGTCAGATGCCTCTGGATGGCAGCAGAGGCCTCTGTGTGTTGTGTGGCCACGGGCACGGGCTGGGGGTGAAGCCAGAGTGGGATGGGGGTATGGAGGGCACAGGAAGGGTCCTGTGAGGGAGCGCTGCAGGCCAACAGCTTGTCCTGCCGATGGGGCTGGAGCTGGAGCTGGGGCTGGAGCTGGAGCTGGGACCGGCCCACCTGCGCCTGGCGGAGGCACCGACTCCACTCTGCAGGGCTTGTCAGGCCGGCAAGCCGGGACAGCGCCGGAGCTGTGCTGGGAGTCAAGAAACAGCAGGCGTCATGTACCGGGACAGTACTGAGCACGACCTTGTTGCAGGGCCCTGACACTCGTTCCTCCCCGCGTCACCCCAAAGGGGTGGTGGCACCGGGGTAGGGGGAGAGGGCTGTACCGTGCCTTTGGGGGTGGTAGGTAGAGGCTGTACCAAGCCTTTGGGGGCGGGTAAAGGCGTCAGCGCTGCCCCGGCAAGGGGCTGAGCCGGTCGGGGTGGTGGTAGGATGGGGGCAGGAGTGTGACTCTGCTCGGCTCCTCTCCGGCACTCCCCGGGCACTTCGGCCACGGCCAAGCCCGGCGCGGCAGGGCACGATGGCTGCTGGGTTGGGGCTGTGGCTTCTGGCCTTCACCTTGGCTGCGGAGCCGGACGGTGAGAGCCGGGTGGGGAGGCATCGAGTCTGCCGCTGGACCCGGCGCTGGGGTTGCCAGGGAGCGGCCCTGCGCGTCCTGGAAAGCCGGGACTGCAGCTCCTCCCTTGCTGTCGCCTGGTGCTCGCCTTCCTTAGCAGGGCACGGGTGTCGTGGGGGAGAGGGGAGGCTGAGCCTCGGTAGTGGCAGGCGCAGAAAGGGGCTGTGATTCCGCGGGTCAGGGCCGCAGTGTCAGCAGCAGCCCCGGCTCAGCCCTGAGGAAGTCAGGCAGAGCATTAGCCCGAGCGCGGGGCTTTGCTGGGAGAGAGGTGGGGGGCAGCTGTGGCTGTGATGGGGCCGGGGGAACGGTGCTGGTGGGTGAAGGTCTTTGGGCCATGGGTGCACCCTGCCCGGCTGCCTGTGCTCTCTGTCCACAGGGCTGTGGGCGCAGGTGCGGCTGGTGGAGAGCGGCGGGGGCGTTCGAGAGCCCGGGCAGAATGTGAAGCTCACCTGCCAAGGATCCGGATTCACCTTTCAGTATTACGATATTCTTTGGTATCGTCAGTCAGTGGGTAGCGGTCTGGAGTGGGTGTCCTACATCTCTTCATCCAGTACTACAGACTATGGTCGATCAGTGAAATATCGGGCCAAGGCCTCCCGAGACAATGCCCGGTCCAAGTCATCTCTGGAGCTGCAGAACCTGCGCCCTCAGGACTCTGCCCACTACTTCTGTGCAGCTCGCACAGAGACAGGAAATCCACTAAGTCTTTGACACAAACCTCCTGCCAGGGTCCTGGTTGTGTGCATTGGATCTGGAGGGAAGGTGAGTCACGTAGATACTCAGGGTTGCTCTCAGTCATGTAGTTACAGCATAGTGTTTTCAAATGCTCGATTCTGACAGGGATATCATACCAGCAGAAGCTCCTCAGTCCCTCCTCAGGGGTGACCCCACAGCAGCATGTCACCTTTTGCCTAGCAGAGGTTTTCCTGCCAGATGAGCATCAACTGCTGCTGCTTCTCCAGCCCCCTTCCTCTTGCCTTCACTGTTTTCATAGAATGAGGCCATGAAGTGGAAGGACTAGGACTGATGGCAGGCACAGGGCACAGACAGGGCCTTGCTGTTCCCTCTGTGGAAGAGGATGGGGTTCCTTCCTGTCAGTTAATTTTCCAGCCTGTCAGGTGGCTCTGGATGGCAGCAGAGGCCTCTGTGTGTTGTGTGGCCACGGGCACGGGCTGGGGGTGAGGCCAGAGTGGGATGGGTGTACGGGGGGCACAGGAAGGGTCCTGTGAGGAAGTGCTGCAGGCCGACAGCTTGTCCTGCCGATGGGGCTGGAGCTGGAGCTGGGACCGGCCCACCTGCGCCTGGTGGAGGCACCGACTCCACTCTGCAGGGCTTGTCAGGCCGACAAGCCGGGACGGTGCTGGAGCTGTGCTGGGAGTCAAGAAACAGCAGGCGTCATGTACCGGGACAGCACTGAGCACGGCCTTGTTGCAGGGCCCTGACACTCGTTCCTCCCTGCGTCACCCCAAAGGGGCGGTGGCACCGGGGGAGGGGGGGAGGGCTGTACCATGCCTTTGGGGGTGGTAGGTAGAGGCTGTACCATGCCTTTGGGGGAGGGTAGAGGCGTCAGCTCTTCCCCGGCAAGGGGCCAAGCCGGTCGGCGTGGTGGTAGGTTGGGGGCAGGAGTGTGACTCTGCTCGGCTCCTCTCCGGCTCTCCCCGGGCACTTCGGCCACGGCCAAGCCCGGCGCGGCAGGGCACGATGGCTGCTGGGTTGGGGCTGTGGCTTCTGGCCTTCACCTTGGCTGCGGAGCCGGCAGGTGAGAGCCGGGTGGGGAGGCATTGAGTCTGCCACCGGACCCGGCGCTGGGGTTGCCAGGGAGCGGCCCTGCGCGTTCTGGGGAGCCGGGACTGCAGCTCCTCCCTTGCTGTCGCCTGGTGCTCGCCTTCCTTAGCGGGGCACGGGTGTCGTGGGGGAGAGGGGAGGCTGAGCCTTGGTAGCGGCAGGCGCAGAAAGGGGCTGTGATTCCGCGGGTCAGAGCCGCAGTGTCAGCAGCAGCCCCGGCTCAGCCCCGAGAAAGTCAGGCAGAGCATTAGCCCGAGCGCGGGGCTTTGCTGGGAGAGAGGTGGGGGGCAGCTGTGGCTGTGATGGGGCAAGGGGAGCGTTGCTGGTGGGTGAACGTCTTTGGGCCATGGGCGCACCCTGCCCAGCTGCCTGTGCTCTCTGTCCACAGGGCTGTGGGCGCAGGTGCGGCTGGTGGAGAGCGGCGGGGGCGTTCGAGAGCCCGGGCAGAATGTGAAGCTCACCTGCCAAGGATCCGGATTCACCTTCCAGAATTACGGTATTCTTTGGTACCGTCAGTCAGTGGGTAGCGGTCTGGAGTGGGTGTCCTACATCTCTCCATCCAGTACTACAGACTATGGTCGATCAGTGAAAGGTCGAGCCACGGCCTCCCGAGACAATGCCCGGTCCAAGTCATCTCTGGAGCTGCAGAACCTGCGCCCTCAGGACTCTGCCCACTACTTCTGTGCAGCTCGCACAGAGACAGGAAATCCACTAAGTCTTTGACACAAACCTCCTGCCAGGGTCCTGGTTGTGTGCATTGGATCTGGAGGGAAGGTGAGTCACATAGATACTCAGGGTTGCTCTCAGTCATGTAGTTACAGCATAGTGTTTTCAAATGCTCGATTCTGACAGGGATATCATACGAGCAGAAGCTCCTCAGTCCCTCCTCAGGGGTGACCCCACAACAGCATGTCACCTTTTGCCTAGCAGAAGTTTTCCTGCCAGATGAGCATCAACTGCTGCTGCTTCTCCAGTCCCCTGCCTCTTGCCTTCACTGTTTTCATAGAATGAGGCCATGAAGTGGAAGGACTGGGAATGACAGCAGGCACAGGGCACAGACAGGGCCTTGCTGTTCCCTCTGTGGAAGAGGATGGGGTTCCTTCCTGTCAGCTAATTCTCCAGCCTGTCAGATGCCTCTGGATGGCAGCAGAGGCCTCTGTGTGTTGTGTGGCCACGGGCACGGGCTGGGGGTGAGGCCAGAGTGGGATGGGGGTACGGGGGGCACGGGAAGGGTCCTGTGAGGGAGCGCTGCAGGCTGACAGCCTGTCCTGCCGATGGGGCGGGAGCTGGAGCTCGGGCTGGAGCTGGAGCTGGGACAGGCCCACCTGCGCCTGGTGGAGGCACCGACTCCACTCTGCAGGGCTTGTCAGGCCGACAAGCCGGGACAGCACCGGAGCTGTGCTGGGAGTCAAGAAACAGCAGGCGTCATGTACCGGGACAGTACTGAGCACGGTCTTGTTGCAGGGCCCTGACACTCGTTCCTTTCCACGTCACCCCAAAGGGGCAGTGGCACCGAGGGGTGGCAGGGGCGGACCCTGATGTGCTGGGCTGTACCTTGCCTTTGGGGGCGGGTAGTGGCGTCAGCGCTGCCCCGGCAAGGGGCCGAGCCGGTCGGGATGGTGGTAGGATGGGGGCAGGAGTGTGACTCTGCTCAGCTTCTCTCCGGCGCTCCCCAGGCACTTCGGCCACGGCCAAGCCCGGCGCGGCAGGGCACGATGGCTGCTGGGTTGGGGCTGTGGCTTCTGGCCTTCACCTTGGCTGCGGAGCCGGACGGTGAGAGCCGGGTGGGGAGGCATTGAGTCTGCCACTGGACCCGGCGCTGGGGTTGCCAGGGAGCAGCCCTGCGCGTCCTGGGGAGCCGGGACTGCAGCTCCTCCCTTGCTGTCGCCTGGTGCTCGCCTTCCTTAGCAGGGCACGGGTTTTGTGTAGGAGAGGGGAGGCCGAGCCTCGGTAGTGGCAGGCGCAGAAAGGGGCTGTGATTCCGCGGGTCGGTGCCACAGTGTCAGCAGCAGCCCCGGCTCAGCCCTGAGGAAGTCAGGCAGAGCATTAGCCCGAGCGCGGGGCTTTGCTGGGAGAGAGGTGGGGGGCAGCTGTGGCTGTGATGGAGCCGGGGGCACAGTGCTGGTGGGTGAAGGTCTTTGGGCCATGGGCGCACCCTGCCCGGCTGCCTGTGCTCTCTGTCCACAGGGCTGTGGGCGCAGGTGCGGCTGGTGGAGAGCGGCGGGGGCGTTCGAGAGCCCGGGCAGAATGTGAAGCTCACCTGCCAAGGATCCGGATTCAAGTTCCAGAGTGCTGCTATTTGGTGGTATCGTCAGTCTCCCGGTGATAAACTAGAGTGGGTGTCTGTCATTAGTAATGACCAGGGTACCAAAAAGCATTATGGAGCAGCAGTGCAGAATCGAGCCACGGCCTCCCGAGACAATTCCCAGTCCAAGTCATTTCTGGAACTGCGGAAACTGCGCCCTGAGGACTCTGCCCGCTACTTCTGTGCCATTCGCACAGAGACAGGAAATCCAGCAGAGCTTAAACACAAACCTCCTCACAGGGTCCTGGCTCAGGGCCTCAGAGCTGGAAGGGAGGCCAGTCACATAGATTCTCAGGGTTGCTCTCAGTCAGTCATGTAGTTACAGCCCAGAGTTTTCAAATGGTTGATTCTGACAGGGATGGAATGGAATATCCCTGTGGCCAATGCTGGTGAAATGGTGGGGCTATCTGAGAAACAGAAAGCCCTGATACTGTGTAAGCATTTCTGCAGCAGCTAAAGCTTGATCTGTTATGAACATGGCTTTGGTTACAAAGCATTGCAGCTGACCATACAGGCTGCTGTGGAGAACATTAATTCCATCCCAGGAATCACAGAATCATAGAATCACAGACTGGTCTGGGATGGAAGGTACCCCAAGGATCACAGAGCTCCAACCCCCCTGCCGCAGGCAGGGCCACCAACCTCCAGGCCTGGATCTACACAAGGTTGCCCAGGGTCCCATCCAACCTGGCCTTGAACACTTCCAGACATGGGGCATCCACCACCTCTCTGAGCAACCTGTTCCAGCACCTCACCACTCTCTCTGTTAAAAGCTTCCCCCTAATATCTAATGTAAACCTTCCTTCCTCTGTTTTAATCCATTCCTCCTTGTCCTGCCAGTGTCTACCCTTTTAAAAAGTTGATTCCCCTCCTGTTTGTATGTTCCCTTCAGGGACTGGAAGGTTGCAATGAGCTCCCCCGCAGCCTTCTCTTCTCCAGGCTGAACAAGCCCAGCTCCCTCAGCCTTTCTTCGTAGGGGAAGTGCTCCAGCCTTCTAACCATCTTTGTGGCTCCTCTGAACCCTCTCCAACAGGTCTATATCTTTCTTGTATTGGGGCCCCAGCTCTGGACACAGGACTCCAGCTGGGGCCTCACGAGGGCAGAGTAGAGAGGGACAATCCCCTCCCTGTCCCTGCTGGCCACCCCTCTTCTGATGGAGCCCAGGATACCATTGGCCTTGAAGATGCATTTGTAGTGGTTTAGGCCTGGCTTGAGGCAAGACGCCCACCAAAGTTGGCCTATCACTCCCCTTTTCAGCTGGACAGGGGAGAAAATATATATTGATAGGCTTAGGACTCAAGTTAAGAACAGGGAGAGATCATCCTGTAATCAAGGTCACGGGCAAAACACACTCAACACAGAGTAAAGGAAAGAAAACTCTCTAATTATTACACACCCAGTGACACCAGAGTCATGTAACGAGAAACACGACCAGATCTTAAAGTACCTTCACCCACCCCTCCCTTCTTAGCAGACTTCACTCTAGTGAAGATTTTACTCCCTTCTTCCCCCCGCCCTGTGGCACGGGAAGGGGCAGGGACTGGGGGAACAGGGGTTTCAGTCAGTTCCTCACAAGTTGGTTTCCTTCTGGGGGGTGCATTCATTCCACACCCTCTTCTCCTGATGCACTGTGTGGTCCCACCCATGGCAGACAGTCCTTTACAAACATCTACAATGTGAGTCCTTTCCCACAGGGCTGCCCTGGGGATGGGTCACTGCTATGGCAGGCAGTAATAAATCACAATGTCTCTCAGTCCCAGTCCTCTATGGGGTCACCAGCCTCCCCCCAGCAAACCTGTTCCGAGGCAAATCTCTCTCTTGCTCATTCTCTGTGTTTCTGTCTCGCTCCATGGGCTGCAAATGCTGGCAGGAGCTTGCTCCAACGCGGATCACAGCATCTTCTCTATGTCTCCATCCAGCGTGGGGCCTCTCCACGGGCATCTTTCTCTTTGACACCTGGGGTGCCTCCTCCCCCCCTTCACCAAGCCTTGGTGTCTGCACAGGTTCTTATGTCTTCTCACTCCCTTCTCTGGTGGGAAAATGCAGCTGCTTCTGGGGTTTTTTCCTCCTAAATGTGATTCCCAGAAGAGCTGTGACCATCACTGCTTGGCTCGGCCTTGGTCAGCAATGACTCTGGCCTTGAATCAGCTAATGTTTAGTCTCTGGTACCGGCAGAAAGCTTCTCACTGCTTCTTACAGGAGCCATCTCTGCAGCCTCCTCTTCCCTTCCACTACCCAGTAATTGCAGCAGCATTACACCTTCTCTAGCTGGCCCTGCTCTGAGCAGAAGGGCTAAAGACTTTTTCCAGAGGGCCATTACAGCCTCACTCCTTCTGCCATCCTAGAAGCAAAAGTGGCTCCTCTTCTGCTTGGCCTCTCTTACACCCTTTATCTGGGGAGCCTGAAACGATGGTGTTGGGCCTGATGGCCCACCAGAGCTTTTGAGAGGCAGCTTTGGGGGTTTGAAATGCTTTGGGAATACTCCAGCATCCTTGGTTTTCTGCCTTGATGGCAGATCTCTAGTCTTTCCTCCTGAATTCAGGTGCTGATAACATGGCACCATGTATGCCCTATAATCCTCAGTAGTGGTCTTTGAGTGTGATTCTATTCCCTCCCCTCCACCTATCCAGGAGCCCTGTTGATAGCAACAAGCTGTGGCCATCAACAGGCCTTTCAGAAGCCACTTAAACGGTGAAATGGGCATGAATGTTATTCCCTATCCACCCAAAGCCAGGCTCTAGGTGTCTGTGTTTGGGGCTGCAAAGCCTCATGAAATTCCTATGTGCCTTTGTACCTTTAAAACAGACCATAAGACCTAGCAGAAAACCACACACCATACATTCAGCAGATGCCAGTAATACAGGTAACACTACCATGCTGACGAGCTCTCCTACTCATTTGTGTTGTTATTTTTTACCCAACCATGGTACTTTTCTATCACTTTATTTTCACATTTGAAATGTGTAGCCTTGTTGTTGTTTAAGCCGCTGGCAGCTGAAATACCGCAGAGTGGCTTGCTCACTTTGAGAGCTGATCCCTGGTGAGATGGGGAAGAACATAAAAAAGAGGTACAACTTGTGGGTTAGAGACAAACAGCATTATAGGACAGAAATTAGTAATGGTGATAATAACGATGATGTTAATAATAGAATATATAAAATAAGTCATGCGCAGCACTATGCTCACTGCCTGCTAACCAACACCCAGCTAGTTCCTGAGCTCTTGTCAGGATCCCAGCCATCTTGCTGCAAATAATTCTGGAAGTCATCAATCATCAGTAGCAGCTGTGAAAGGCAAGATGCTTCCTGCAGTACCAAGTGTGCAGAGGAATGCAGACAGCCTGAGAATATGAAATTTACGTCAGGGTGGATTTGACCTGAAGACCCAACGTAAATCAGCTCTTCCCAGCATGGGAATCCCCACACCCATCAGAAAACAAGCTCATGGTCAAACTGTCCACCAGAAGCCTCAGATCCTCAGCTGGGGCTGTGATTCGATGTGAGCAACCCCCGGGCTGCCCTGGTACATGTGGTTCTAGAGTGCAAGCCACTGTTGAAATGCACGGGGTTCCTTCCTGTCAGCTACTTCACCAGCCTGTCTAGGGCCCTCTGGATGGCAGCAGAGGCCTCTGTGTGTCCTGCAGCTGCAAGCCGAGTGTGGGGGTGAATTCAGGGCGGGCTGCATGTGGGAGGCACAGGGGAGGGTCCTGCGAGGGGACATTGCGGGCCGACAGCCCGTCCCTTCCACAGGTCTCATCTATTAACAAAGCCGGACAGTGCTAGAGCTGCGCTGGGATCCAAGGCTCGGCAGGCTTTTTCTGCTGGGACAGTGTAGCACTCGTCCTGGTCGCAGAGGCCTCAGCTGCGCACCTCCCTGCTCCACCCCTTCTCCTGGTCGCAGGGGCCGTGCTGGGCCGGGCCCTGCCTGTCAGGGGCGGGCAGAGGCATCGGCGTTGCCCCGATGTTGGGCTGAGACGGCTGCACACCGGATCCTCCACGGCCCTTTGGTCTCGGCTGGCCCCGGCGTGGCAGAGTATGATGGTGCCTGGGCTGGGGCCATGGCTCCTGGCTTTGTCCTTGGCCGTGAGGCCATCAGGTGAGATCCGTGCGGGGCAACAGCGATGCTGTGGCTGGGCCCTGTGCTGGGACTGCATGTGGGTGTCCCTGCCCGTCCTGGGGTGCTGCCCTTCCTTAGCGGGCAGTGGGGAGCAGGTGGTGTGTGGAGAGAGGGGAAGCTGAGGCAGGCGCAGGCTCAGAGGGAGGCTTTGTTTCCGTGGGTCAGGGCCACCATGTGGGTGCCACAGTGTCAGCTCAGCCCTGAGAATAGCAGCAATGGGGGTCTGGGCCGTGGCTGAACGTCCTTGGGCGAGCCCTGCCCAGCTGCCTGTGCTCTCTGTCCACAGGGCTGTGGGCGCAGTTACTGCTGGTTGAGAGTGGTGGAGGGCTACAAGAGCCCGGGAAGTCCGTGAAGCTCACCTGCCATGGGTCTGGATTCACCTTCAAGAATTATGCGATTTGGTGGTACCGTCAAGCACCTGGTGATAAATTCGAGTGGGTGTCCTACATTAGCAGTGACCAGGGTACCACAAAGCGTTATGGAGCAGCAGTGCAGGGTCGAGCCACGGCCTCCCGAGACAATTCCCAGTCCAAGTCATTTCTGGAGCTGCAGGACCTGCGCCCTCAGGACTCTGCCCGCTACTTTTGTGCAGTTCGCACAGAGACAGGAAATCCAGCAGAGCTTAAACACAAACCTCCTCACAGGGTCCTGGCTCAGGGCCTCAGAGCTGGAAGGGAGGTGACTCCAGTAGATGCTTGCTCTCAGTTACAGCACTGAGTTTTCAAATGGTTGATTGTGACAGGGACGCCCTGCTTGTTTCTGTCCCCAGATGAGCTCTAAGGCTTCTGTTTGCCATCTTCCCATGTGTCATGGAAACCTTATCTCCTGTCAGAGTTCAAAATTCTTTCAGCTTTGGAAACAAGGTTTGCTTATTCCATTGTTTCCCAGTAGTACAGGTAGTCAGTAAAAGTGGTAAAGAGGTGGGAATAGCCCTGCTGTGGTTTTAGGTATAGAATAGATCAACTCAGCATGGCCCATGAGTTGTATTCCCAGAGGAGCAAGCAAAATGGGATAATGTTATTTTCTTATCATTATCCAACCTGTTTCACTGTGTGTGTAGTGTAACAAATTAGAGTTTTCTGTCCTTTATTT
The DNA here is from genome assembly GCF_964237585.1 of Gallinula chloropus. Lineage (NCBI taxonomy): Eukaryota > Metazoa > Chordata > Aves > Gruiformes > Rallidae > Gallinula > Gallinula chloropus. The sequence goes on along the minus strand of NC_140111.1, from coordinate 4,003,538 downwards.
TGTGCGGATTCTGTTGTGCCCATGACACTGAGAGAGGATCTCTCCCTGTCATCATCTCCACTCCTGAGCCTCTCAATATATCTTTTCTCCCCTGTTCACGTGAAAAGGGGAGTGACAGAGTGACTTCGTTTGGTGTCTGGGCTCCAACCAGGGTAAAACCACCACAAGGGCCCTGAATGAGAGTATGAGAGCAGAGAGAACAAGATTGAGAGCATATCTGCTTATTTGTTCCCTATGGGTAGGTTGTGCTGGGTGCATGTGCTCCACTCCAGGAGCAGCAGAACAGCAGCACCCAGGAAAAGGAGGACAATGTGTCTCCCCCAGGACCAGTTCCAACATTGCAGCAGAAGCACCTCAGTCCCTCCCCAGTGGAAGATCAGTAGTGTCACCACAGAAATCGATCACCTTTTGCTTAGCAGAGGTTTTCCTGCCAAGGGAGCATCACGTGCTGCTGCTCCTGCAGCCCCCGCCTCTCGCCTTCAGTGCTGTCACAGACTGAGGCTGTGACACAGAGGGACTGGGACTGACGGCAGGCACAGGGCACAGACAGGGAAGATGTGGGCAGAGCTGTTCTGCCAGCTGAGACAAGCTGGAGGGAGGCGACCCAGAGAGGGCCTGGCCATGTGGACTGCCATGTGCGTGGGGTTCTTGCCCATGGTCGGTAAGTGAAAGGAAGGGGTGATGTCCCCCCAGGAACTGAGCATACCTGTGTGCTCTGCACAGATCTGTGGAGGTCTGTGGAGCTGTGCTGACCGATGCAGCCTGACCTGTGCCCATGGGCCCAACCTCCCCAGCCATTCCTGGGGAACACATTGGGAACAGCCCTCTTACTCTTCTAGCCATGAGCTGGGCACCTCTGTGCATCTCACCTGCTCTGCTATATGGGGATAGGCAGGGCATTGACCTGCTACACTCACGTCTTGGAGCCTTGTGCTCTGCACTTGGACTGGACACTCTGCTCATGGGGCACTGCAACCCATCATGCAAAGACTAGGTTGTCAGTGTAATTTTTGTGGTTGACCCGCACTTGCCTGTGACAGGTCACTGTCCATCCTGTGTGCTTAGAGAGCAGATTCAGGGACAGGAGAGTCTGTTCCTCACCATCCCAGTCAGCAAAGACAAAGGGATTTTCCCTGATGATGGAAAACCTTCAAATGGGATTCAGAAAACTCAGTCCTCTTGCTTCTCCAGTTCCATCACAATGCCTCCATCACCACTGTCCTGAGCTTTGCTTATTCTTGGAGTGATCAGGTCTTGCTCTTTCTCTTCACAGCAGTAAATGGCCAGGTGGTCTTGGAGCAGCAAGTCAGGAAGCTTGCCGTTCGAGTGGGAGATAGAGTCACCTTCCAGTGCAGCATGAGTGGAGGCAGTATGAGCAGCTACGACATGTACTGGTACCGTCAGGGCCCACGTGGCACTCTGCACTTTATTTACAGCGACTATAATAAAGCTTATGGAGAAGGTTTCCGGGATCGCTTCACGGGAACAGTGGAGGAATCCCAGAACAGATTCACCCTGCAGATCTCGAAAGCCAAGCAAGGGGATGAAGCCGTGTATTACTGTGGAGCTAGTCCCACCCTGAAGCAGCTCTGCAGCAGAGTGGGCCAAAAACTAACTTCTCAGCATTTCTTTCTAGCAGCTGCTAACCAGACGTTGGTGTGACACGATGGCAGGTGCAGGGAACAGACGTTTGGATGCTTGCAGTACCAGGCAGTGAGGGGAAGTGTGGTTGAAGGGCTGAGACCGTTTATGATGGGGGGAAGGAGGGTAGATCAGCATGGGTGACATTGTGCTGGGTGTCAGCTACAGATCAGCAGTTCACAAGAAGAAGTAGACACGTGGTGTGGATTCATCTTGGCTGGCAACTCTGAAGACACCTAGGTCAGTGAGGAAGGAGGCGGGGAAGTTATTCCAGTCACCTGAGCAGAGATTCCCCTGCTGCCTGAAATGCTGTGGTTTTGTGTGGTTACCTTCTGCTGGAGGAAGAGGGGCTGCAGGGGTACCTGCTGCTAGGAGCTGCTAGAGCTTCCCCTATGTCTGAGAGAGCCAATAGCAGCCGGCTTAATGAAGCATCTGCTGCTGACAAAGCCAGACTAAACAGAGATGGTGGTCGCACCTCTGTGATTAAGAGGGAAGAAAAATGTAAGTGGACATTTTTTGCCAGCAGAGAAGGGGGTGAGAAGATGTAAGAGACTTTGCAGACACAAAGGTCAGTGTAGAAGAGGGGAGGAGGCACTCCAGGTGCCAGAGGAGAGATTTCTCTGCAGCCCTGGAGCATGGGGTTCTAGGGTGCAGGCTGTTGCTGTTCCCTCTGTTGAAGTTCATGGGGTTCCTATTCATCAGCTACTTCACCAGCCTGTCTAGGCCCCTCTGGGTGGCAGCAGAGGCCTCTGTGCGTCCTGCAGCTGCAAGCTGAGTGTGGGGGTGATTTCAGGGCGGGCTGCATGTGGGAGGCACAGGGGAGGGTCCTGCGAGGGGACATTGCGGGCTGACAGCCCGTCACTTCCGCAGGTCTCAGCAGGACAGTGCCAGAGCTGCGCTGGGAGCCAAGGCCCCAGGGCCCTCAGCTGCGCACCTCCCTGCTCCACCCCTTCTCCTGGTCGCAGGGGCCGTGCTGGGCCGGGCCCTGCCTGTCGGGGGTTGCCCCGATGTGGGGCTGAGCCGGGTATTCGGTCAGGATCGGGCCTGCCCAGCTGTGCTTGGCTGCACACCGGCTCCTCCAGGGCCCTTCGGTCTCGGCTGGCCCCGGCGTGGCAGAGTATGATGGTGCCTGGGCTGGGGCCATGGCTCCTGGCTTTATCCTTGGCCGTGGGGCCATCAGGTGAGATCCGTGTGGGGCAGGCAGCAAGGCTGTGGCTGGGCCCTGTGCTGGGACTGCATGTGGGTGTCCCTACCCTTCCTGGGGTGCTGCCCTTCCTTAGCGGGCAGTAGGCAGTGGGTGGTGTGTGGGGAGAGGGGAAGCTGAGACAGGTGCAGGCTCAGAGGGAGGCTTTGTTTCCGTGGGTCCTGGCCACCATGTGGGTGCCACAGTGTCAGCTCAGCCCCGAGAATGTCAGCTGTGACACTGGCCTGGTTGTCGGGCTTTGCCAGGAGAGAGGTGGGTGGCGGCTGTTGCTGTGAGAGGGCAGTGGGGGTCTGGGCTGTGGCTGAATGTCCTTGGGGGAGCCCTGCCCGGCTTCCTGTGCTCTCTGTCCACAGGGCTGTGGGCACAGGTACTGCTGGTTGAGAGTGGTGGAGGGCTACAAGAGCCCGGGAAGTCCGTGAAGCTCACCTGCCACGGGTCTGGATTCACCTTCAAGAATTCTTCTATTCGCTGGTACCGTCAAGCACCTGGTGATAAATTTGAGTGGGTCTCCTACATTATCAGTTACCAGGGTACCACAAAGCGTTATGGGGCAGCAGTGCAGGGTCGAGCCACGGCCTCCCGAGACAATTCCCAGTCCAAGTCATTTCTGGAGCTGCAGGACCTGCGCCCTCAGGACTCTGCCCGCTACTTCTGTGCCATTCGCACAGAGACAGGAAATCCAGCAGAGCTTAAACACAAACCTCCTCACAGGGTCCTGGCTCAGGGCCTCAGAGCTGGAAGGGAGGCGAGTCACAGATGCTTGCTGTCAGTGCTGTAGTTACAGCCCAGAGTTTTCAAATGGTTGATTGTGACAGGGACGCCCTGCCTGTTTCTGTCCCCAGATGAGCTCTAAGGCTTCTGTTTGCCATCTTCCCATGTGTCATGGAAACCTTATCTCTTGTCAGAGTTCAAAATTCTTTCAGCTTTGGAAACAAGGTTTGCTTATTCCATTGTTTCCCAGTAGTACAGGTAGTCAGTAAAAGTGGTAACGAGGTAGGAATAGCCCTGCTCTGGTTTTAGGTATAGAATAGATCAACTCAGCTTGGCCCATGAGCTGTATTCCCAGAGGAGCTAGCAAAATGGGATAATGTCACTTTCTTATCATTATCCAGCCTGTTTCACTGTGTGTGTAGTGTAACAAATTAGAGTTTTCTTTCCTTTATTTTGTGCTGATTCTGTTGTGCCCAAGACACTAATTGCAAGAAGATCTCTCCCTGTCATCATCTCCACTCCCAAGCCTCTCAATATATCTTTTCTCCCCTGTTCACGTGAAAAGGGGAGTGACAGAATGACTTTGTTGGGTGTCTGGCCTCCAGCCAGGGTAAAACCACCACAAGGGCCCTGAATGAGAGTATGAGAGCAGAGGGAACAGGATGAAGAGCATATGTGGTTATTTGTTCCCTGTGGGTAGGTTGTGCTGGGTGCATGGGCTCCAGTCCAGGAGGAGCAGGAGAACAGCAGCACCCAGGAAAAGGAGGACAATGTGTCTCCCCCAGGACCAGTTCCAACATTGCAGCAGAAGCACTTCAACCCTCCCCAGTGGAAGATCAGTAGTGTCACCACAGAAATCGATCACCTTTTGCTTAGCAGAGGTTTTCCTGCCAAGGGAGTATCACGTGCTGCTGTTCCTGCAGGCCCCGCCTCTCGCCTTCAGTGCTGTCACAGACTGAGGCTGTGACACAGAGGGACTGGGACTGACGGCAGGCACAGGGCACAGACAGGGAAGATGTGGGCAGAGCTGTTCTGCCAGCTGAGACAAGCCGGAGGGAGGCAACCCAGAGAGGGCCTGGCCATGTGGACTGCCATGTGTGTGGGGTTCTTGCCCATGGTCGGTAAGTGAAAGGAAGGGGTGATGCCCCCCAGGAACTGAGCATACATGTGTGCTCTGCACAGCTCTGTGGAGGTCTGAGGAGATGTGCTGACCGATGGCAGCCCAACCTGTGCCCATGGGCACGACCTCCACAGCCATTCCTGCAGAACACATTGTGAACAGCCCTCTTGCTCTTCTAGCCATGAGCTGGGCACCTCTGTGTATCTCACCTGCTCTGCAGTGTGGGGACAGGCAGGGCACTAACCTGCTACACTCATGTCTTGGAGCTTTGTGCTCTACACTTGGACTGGACACTCTGCTCATGGGGCACTGCAACCCATCATGCAAAGACTAGGTTGTCAGTGTAATTTTTGTGGTTGACCCCCACTTGCCTGTGACAGGTCCTTGTCCATCCTGTGTGCTTAGAGAGCAGATTCAGGGACAGGAGAGTGTGTTCCTCACCATCCCAGTCAGCAAAGACAAAGGGATTTTCCCTGATGATGGAAAACCTTCAAATGGGATTCAGAAAACTCAGTCCTCTTTCTTCTCCACTTCCATCACAATGCCTCCATCACCACTGTCCTGAGCTTTGCTTGTTCTTGGAGTGATCAGGTCTTGTTCTTGCTCTCCACAGCAGTCACTGGCCAGGTGGTTTTGGACCAGCATATCAGGAAGCTTGGCGTTCGAGTCACCTTCCAGTGCAGCATGAGTGGAGGCAGAATGAGCAACTATGTCATGTACTGGTACCGTCAGGGCCCACGTGGCACTCTGGACTGGATTTACAGGGACTATAATGATGCCTATGGAGAAGGTTTCCGGAATCGCTTCAAGGGAACATCAGAGAAATACCGGAACAGATTCACCCTGCAGATCTGGGTAGCCACGCAAGGGGATGAAGCCGTGTATTACTGTGGCGCTCGTGCCACCCTGAAGCAGCTCTGCAGCAGAGTGGGCCAAAAACTGACTTCTCAGCATTTCTTTCAAGCAGCTGCTAACCAGACGTTGGTGTGACACGATGGCAGGTGCAGGGAACAGACATTTGGATGCTTGCAGTACCAGGCAGTGAGGGGAAGTGTGGTTGAAGGGCTGAGACCATTTATAATGGAGGGAAGGAGGGCAGATCAGCATGGGTGACATTGTGCTGGGTGTCAGCTACAGATCAGCAGTTCACAAGAAGAAGTAGACACGTGGTGTGGATTCATCTTTGCTGGCCACCAGGTGTCCACCAATCACAGAATCATAGAAATACAGAATGCTTTGAGTTGCAAGAGACCTCAAGCATCATCTAGTTCCAACTCCCTTGCCATGGGCAGGGACACCCTTATCTGGAATAGGTTGCCGAAAGCCTCATCCAGCCTGGCCTTAAACACTTCCAAAAATGGGAGCTCCACAACCTCTTTGGGTAACCTGTTCCAGTGCCTCATCAGCCTTGTAGTAAAGAATTTCTTCCTAATATCTAATCTATACCTACCCTCTTTCAGCTTCCATTGCCCTCTGTCCTATCACTACACTGCCTGATGACCAGTCCCTCTCCCACTTTTCTACAGGACCCCTTTAGGTATTGGTAGGCTGTCATTCGGTCTCCCTGGAGCCTTCTCTTCTCCACGCTGAACAAGCCCCTGTCCCTCTGCCTACCTGCATAAGAGACGGGCTCCAGCCCCTGATCATCATTGTGGAACTCCTCTGGACTCGCTCCCACAGCTCTATGTTATTCCTGTTCTGGGGACCCCAGAGCTGGATGCAGTACTTCAAGTGGTGTCTGAGGAGAACAGAGTAGATGTGCAGAATCCCCTCCCTCAGCCTGCTGGCCACAATTCTCTTGATGCTGCTAATGACACGGTTGGCCTTCTCAGCTGCTAGCACACACTGCTGGCTCATGTTGAATTTGTCATCAATCAGCACCCCCAAAGAAGCACTTCAGTCCCTCCCCATCAGAAGGTCAGGGGTGTCACCACAGCAATGTGTTCGCTTTTGCCTAGCAGAGGTTTTCCTGCCAAGGGAGCATCACGTGCTGCTGCTCCTGCAGCCCCCGCCTCTTGCCTTCAGTGCTGTCACAGACTGAGGCTGTGACACAGAGGGACTGGGACTGACGGCAGGAACAGGGCACAGACAGGGAAGATGTGGGCAGAGCTGTTCTGCCAGCAGAGACAAGCTGGAGGGAGGCGACCCAGAGAGGGCTTGGCCATGTGGACTGCCATGTGCGTGGGGTTCTTGCCCATGGTCGGTAAGTGAAAGGAAGGGGTGATGTCCCCCAAGGAACTGAGCATACCTGTGTACTCTGCACAGCTCTGTGGAGGTCTGTGGAGCTGTGCTGACCGATGGCAGCCTGACCTGTGCCCATGGGCCCAACCTCCCCAGCCATTCCTGGAGAACACATTGGGAACAGCCCCTTGCTCTTCTAGCCGTGAGCTGGGCACCTCTGTGTATCTCACCTGTCTGCAGTGTAGGGACAGGCAGGGCACTGACCTGCTGCTCCAACGACTTGGATCCTTGTGCTCTGCACTTGGACTGGACACTCTGCTCATGGGGCACTGCAACCCATCATGCAAAGACCACGTTCACAGTGTAATTTTTGTGGTAGACCCCCATTTGCCTGTGACAGGTCCTTGTCCAGCCTGTGTGCTTAGAGAGCAGATTCAGGGACTGGAGAGTGTGTTCATCACCATCCCAGTCAGCAAAGACAAAGGGATTTTCCCTGATGATGGAAAACCCTCAAATGTGATTCAGACAACTCAGTCCTCTTGTTTTTCCAGTGCCATCACAATGCCACCACCACCACTGTCCTGAGCTTTGCTTGTTCTTGGAGTGATCAGGTCTTGTTCTTGCTCTTCACAGCAGTCACTGGCCAGGTGGTCTTGGAGCAGCATGTCAGGAAGCTTGCCATGCGAGTGGGAGATAGAGTCACCTTCCAGTGCAGCATGACTGGAGACAGGATGACCAGCTACGACATGTACTGGTACCGTCACGGTCCACGTGGCACTCTGGACTTCATTTACACGGACTATAAAGATGCCTATGGAGAAGATTTCCGGGATGGTTTCACGGGATCAGCGAAGAAATCCCAGAACAGATTCACCCTGGAGATCTCGAAAGCCAAGCAAGGGGATGAAGCCGTGTATTACTGTGGAGCTAGTCCCACCCTGAAGCAGCTCTGCAGCAGAGTGGGCCAAAAAACTAACTTCTCAGCATTTCTTTCAAGCAGCTGCTAACCAGACGTTGGTGTGACACGATGGCAGGTGCAGGGAACAGACATTTGGATGCTTGCAGTACCAGGCAGTGAGGGGAAGTGTGGTTGAAGGGCTGAGACCGTTTATGATGGAGGGAAGGAGGGTAGATCAGCATGGGTGACATTGTGCTGGGTGTCAGCTACAGCTCACCCGTTCACAAGAAGAAGTAGACACGCGGTGTGCTTTCACCTTGGCTGGCAACTCTGAAGACACCTAGGTCAGTGAGGAAGGAGGCGGGGAATGTATTCCAGTCACTAGAGCAGACATTTCGTGCTGCCTGAAATGTTGAGGGTTTGTGTGGTTACCTTCTGGTGGAGGAAGAGGGGCTGCAGGGGTACCTGCTGCTAGGAGCTGCTAGATCTTCCCCTATGTCTGACAGAGCCAATAGCAGCCAGCTTAATGAAGCATCTGCTGCTGACAAAGCCAGGCTAAAAAGAGATGGTGGTCGCACCTCTGTGATTAAGAGGGAAGAAAAATGTAAGTGGACATTTGTTGCCAGCAGAGAAGGGGGTGAGAAGATGTAAGAATCTTTGCAGAAACCAAGGTCAGTGTAGAAGAGGATTGGAGGCACTCCAGGTGTTGGAGAAGAGATTCCTCTGCAGCCTGTGAAGAAGATCCTGGTGAAGTAGGTTGTCCCTCTGCAGCCCATGGAATATGATAGGGAACAGAGATCCCACCTTGCCTTGCCTTTATTCATTTAATAAATTGTAAATTTTGATTATAACCCTATCTGGGACTCAGTCATTTATCACAAAGCCCCAACCTGCAAGGGACCAGGGTTTGCAACAATGGAGATTAATCCAGCACTGACCATACCTCTGAACCACTTGCACGTGACAAGTAACTAATGATTATGCGAGTAACAGTCAATGATCAGCCACATATGGAAGTGCTGCATTTCTCCCTAACAGGATCCTTCCATTGATACGCTGGGCAGCCCAGACGTCTTCCCAGTGTTCCAGGTGTGACTTGAGCAGTGCTGGGAAGGATCAACTTCCTCACCTAGTGCAAACACTCCTCCTGAGCATCCCAGAACACCTTCAGGCCTCCTTACAGCCAGGATACATTGCAAGCTCATGGTCAAACTGTCCACCAGAAGCTTCAGATCCTCATCTGGGGCTGTGATTCGACATGAGCAGCCCCCGGGCTGCCCTGGAGCATGGGGTTCTGGGGTGCAGGCTGTTGCTGTTCCCTCTGTTGAAGTGCACGGGGTTCCTTCCTGTCAGCTACTTCACCAGCCTGTCTAGGCCCCTCTGGGTGGCAGCAGAGGCCTCTGTGCGTCCTGCAGCTGCAAGCCGAGTGTGGGGCTGAATTCAGGGCGGGCTGCATGTGGGAGGCACAGGGGAGGGTCCTGCGAGGGGACATTGCGGGCCGACAGCCCGTCCCTTCTGTAGGTCTTGCCTATTAACAAAGCAGGACAGTGCCAGAGCTGCGCTGGGATCCAAGGCTCAGCAGGCTTTTTCTGCTGGGAAAGTGTAGCACTCGTCCTGGTCCCAGGGCCCTCAGCTGCGCACCTCCCTGCTCCACCCCTTCTCCTGGTCGCAGGGGCCGTGCTGGGCCGGGCCCTGCCTGTTGGGGGCGGGCAGAGGCATCGGCGTTGCCCCGATGTGGGGCTGACACAGGTATTCGGTCAGGATCGGGCCTCCCCGACTGTGCTCGGCTGCACACCAGTGCCTCCAGGGCCCTTCGGTCTCGGCTGGCCCCGGCGTGGCAGAGTATGATGGTGCCTGGGCTGGGGCCATGGCTCCTGGCTTTATCCTTGGCCGTGGGGCCATCAGGTGAGATCCGTGTGGGGCAACAGCGAGGCTGTGGCCAGGCCCTGTGCTGGGACTGCATGTGGGTGGCCCTGCCCGTCCTGGGGTGCTGCCCTTCCTTAGCGGGCAGTGGGGAGCAGGTGGTGTGTGGGGAGAGGGGAAGCTGAGGCAGGTGCAGGCTCAGAGGGAGGCTTTGTTTCCGTGGGTCAGGGCCACCATGTGTGTGCCACAGTGTCAGCTCAGCTCCGAGAATGGCAGCTGTGACACTGGCCTGGGCACGGGGCTTTGCCAGGAGAGAGGTGGGTGGCGGCTGTTGCTGTGAGGGGGCAGTGGGGGTCTGGGCTGTGTCTGAACGTCCTTGGGGGAGCCCTGCCCGGTTGCCTGTGCTCTCTGTCCACAGGGCTGTGGGCACAGGTCCTGCTGGTTGAGAGTGGTGGAGGGCTACAACAACCTGGGAAGTCCGTGAAGCTCACCTGCCACGGGTCTGGATTCACCTTCAAGAATTTTGCAATTCGCTGGTACCGTGAAGCACCTGGTGATAAATTCGAGTGGGTCTCCTACATTAGCAGTGACCAGGGTACCACAAAGCGTTATGGGGCAGCAGTGCAGGGTCGAGCCACGGCCTCCCGAGACAATTCCCAGTCCAAGTCATTTCTGGAACTGTGGGACCTGCTCCCTCAGGACTCTGCCCGCTACTTCTGTGCCGTTCGCACAGAGACAGGAAATCCAGCAGAGCTTAAACACAAACCTCCTCACAGGGTCCTGGCTCAGGACCTCAGAGCTGGAAGGGAGGCGAGTCACAGATGCTTGCTGTCAGTGCTGTAGTTACAGCCCAGAGTTTTCAAATGGTTGATTTTGACAGGGACGCTCTGCCTGTTTATGTCCCCAGATGAGCTCTAAGGCTTCTGTTTGCCATCTTCCCATGTGTCATTGAAACCTTATCTCCTGTCAGACTCCAAATTTCAGTGAGGTTCGGAAACAAGGTTTGCTTATTCCATTAATTCCCAGTAGTACAGGTAGTCAATACAAGTGGTAATGAGGTGTGAATAAAGAAAACAGTGACCCACACAGGAGCAAGCTTCTGTTAGTAATTGCAGTGCCCACCCCTTTCTCCAGCAGTGAAGGGGGTGTGGATTGTGGGTGAGGGAGTCGTGCTGGGCTATGCTGTGCCTTCTGGGGGGCAGGCAGAGGTGAGTCAGCACTGCTGTGGGGAGACTCAGGGCCAGTGGTACATCAGGGTGCCCTGAGTGTGGCTCCACTTTGATCCTTCCTGGTTTTAACCGACCTATTTGGCCACAACTGGTTCTGGCACCGTAGGGCTTGATGGCGCCTGGGCTGTGGCTCCTGGCCTTATATTTGGCCGCAGAGCCAGCAGGTGAGAGTGGTGCCGGGAGAGCTGCGATGCCAGGGGCTGGGGCTGTCTGTGGATGGCCCTGCCCGTCCTGGCACCCAGGGCTGTGGCCGCTCCTTCACTGGGCATGCTGCTGCTTGGTGCTCGCCTTCATTAGTGGGGAGCAGGGAGGCCAAGGTCGAGGCAGGTGCAGAGGGAGGCTTCTGTGGGTCAGGACCACAGGGTTGGCATAGGCATGTCTCAGACCCAGGGATGGCAGTTGGGGCATTGTCCCAGGGGCAGGGCTTTGCCGGGAGAGAGGGCTGTGGTGGCTGTTGCTGTGCTGGGTTGAGGGGCCCCGTGTCGGTGGGTGAATATTCTTGGGCTGTGGGTATACCCGGCCCAGCTGCCTGCACTCTCTGTCCACAGGGCTGTGGGCACAGCTGTGGTGTGGCTGGTGGAGAGCAGTGGAGAGCTGCAAACGCCCAGGGAGTCCATGAATCTCTCCTGCCACCGATCCAGATTCAAAGATTATCACAGTCTGTGGTACCATCAGGAACTGCATAGTAGTCTTGGGCGACTGTCCTCTATCTGGCTACTGGGTACTACATTTTATGGGCCATCAGTGGAGGGTCGAGCCTTGGTCTTCTGGGACAATTCCCAGTTCAAGTCATCTCTGGAGCTGTGGGACCTGCATCCTCAGGACTCTGCCTGCTACTTCTGTGCAGTTCACATAGAGACAGGAAATCCAGCAAAGATTTAATACAAACCTTCTGCTAGTGTCCTGGCTGTGTGCCTTGGAGCTGGAAGGGAGACGACTCCCATAAATGCTCCGGGTTGCTCTCAGTCAGTCATGTAGTAGTTACAGCACAGTTTTCAAAGGGTTGATTCTGACAGGGACGTCCTGTTTATGTCCCCAAATGAAAGCTAAGGCTTCTGTTTGCCATCTTCCAATGTGTCATGGAAACCCTATTTCCTGTCAGGCTCCAAGAGCTTGTGAGCCGGTGTGTTTGCATTTGCTGGTTCAATGGTAACACAAGCAGAAATGCAGGGAACTAGGGGACTAGATTAAATAATGGCTTGATCTGTTCATGCCTGCTCATCCTTGTCTCCTGGGGTCACAGATACCCTTTCTCAGGTGCAGACAGAAGCCTCTGGCCCCGCGGTAGGAAAGGTCTCAGAGTCTCTCACACTTACCTGCCACATCTCTGGAGTACCCATCAATCACAGCAGCTATGCTTGGGACTGGATCCGCCAAACTCCTGACAGAGACCTGCAGCATATAGCGTTGCAGTATCCTTTCACGGGACTCCAGCACATTGCTTCATCCTTCCAGACCCGAGTCTCCATCTCTGCAGACCCCTCCAGGAACCAGCTGTCACTGGAAGTGCTCTCACCATCAGCTGCAGACACGGCCACCTATTTCTGTGGCACCAGAGAGCTGGAGAAGGGCACAGTGCCTGAAACACAGACATGGCCAAGACAGAAAAGGAAGGAGGGGGCTTGAATTCTGATGTGGCTTTTGTGGTTGCTGCAAAGCAAGGCTCTTCCCAGACTTCTCAGGAACAGTGTGGTGTGGCTTTTCCCAGAATCAGGCCCAGAGGTGCTGCAGCAGTAGCAGCAGCAGCAGTCTCCCACAAGCACACACAAAGCCTTTAATGTGTCGCTTGCTTCTTTCTTCCTTCTCAGTCGCCTCTGGTGGCACAAAGCAACTGAACCAGCATTACTGAATCACAGAACAATAGGGGATGGGAGTGACCTCTGGAAATCATTTCCATCCATTTGCCCAGTAAAAGCCAGGTCCCCTAAAGCAGGTTTCACAGGTTCATGTCCATCCAGGCTCTGAATATTTCCAGAGAAGGAGACTCCAGAACCGCTCAGGATAGCCTGTTCCAGGGCTCTGTGACACTTGGGGTGAAGTAATTTTTCCTCATAGATTTGGGTTATGGTAGGTGGGGTCTCCAGGGGTGGCTTCTGAGGGAAGCTGCTAAGTGAGCATCACGTGCTGCTGCTCCTGCAGCCCCCGCCTCTCGCCTTCACTGTCATAGACTGAGGCTGTGACACAGAGGGACTAGGACTGACGGCAGGCACAGGGCACAGACAGGGAAGATGTGGGCAGAGCTGTTCTGCCAGCTGAGACAAGCCGGAGGGAGGCGACCCAGAGAGAGCCTGGCCATGTGGACTGCCATGTGCGTGGGGTTCTTGCCCATGGTCGGTAAGTGAAAGGAAGGGGTGATGTCCCCCAGGAACTGAGCATACCTGTGTGCTCTGCACAGCTCTGTGAAGTTGTGCTGACCACTTGCAGCCCGACTTGTGTCCCTGGGCCTGACCTCCCCAGCCATTCCTGCAGAACACATTGGGAAGAGCCCTCTTGCTCTTCTAGCCATGAGTTGGGCACCTCTGTGCATCTCACCTGCTCTGCATTGTGGGGACAGGCAGGGCACTGACCTGCTATGCTCATGTCTTGGAGCCTTGTGCTCTGCACTTGGACTGGATACTCTGCTCATGGGGCACTGCAACCCATCATGCAAAGACCACGTTCACAGTGTAATTTTTGTGGTTGACCCCCACTTGCCTGTGACAGGTCCTTGTCCATCCTGTGCTTAGAGAGCAGATTCAGGAACAGGAGAGTGTGTTCATCACCATCCCAGTTGGCAAAGACAAAGGGATTTTCCCTGATGATGGAAAACCTTCAAATGGGGTTCAGACAACTCAGTCCTCTTGTTTTTCCAGTGCCATCACAATGGCCCCACCACCACTGTCCTGAGCTTTGTTTGTTCTTGGAGTGATCAGGTCTTGTTCTTGCTCTCCTCAGCAGTCACTGGCCAGGTGGTCTTGGACCAGCATATCAGGGATCTTGCCGTGCGAGAGGGAGATGGAGTCACCTTCCAGTGCAGCATGAGTGGAGGCAGTATATACTGGTACATGTACTGGTACCGTCAGGACCCACGTGGCACTCTGGACTGGATTTACAGGCACTACGATTATGCATATGGAGAACGTTTCCAGGATCGCTTCAAGGTAGCTGTGGAGAGCTCCCAGAACAGATTCATCCTGCAGATCTCAAAAGCCAAGCAAGGGGATGAAGCCGTGTATTACTGTGGCACTAGTCCCACCCTGAAGCAGCTCTGCAGCAGAGTGGGCCAAAAACTGACTTCTCAGCATTTCTTTCAAGCAGCTGCTAACCAGACGTTGGTGTGACACGATGGCAGGTGCAGGGAACAGACATTTGGATGCTTGCAGTACCAGGCAGTGAGGGGAAGTGTGGTTGAAGGGCTGGGACCATTTGTGATGAAGGAAGGTAGATCAGCATGGGTGACTCTGTCATGGATGTCTGCTACAGATCACCCGTTCACAAGAAGAAGTAGACACGTGGTGTGGATTCATCTTTGCTGGCCACCAGGTGTCCACCAATCACAGAATCATAGAAATACAGAATGCTTTGAGTTGCAAGAGACCTCAAGCATCATCTAGTTCCAACCCCCCTGCCATGGGCAGGGACACCCTTATCTGCAATAGGTTCCCAAAAGCCTCATCCAGCCTGGCCTTAAACACTTCCAAAAATGGGAGCTCCACAACTTCTTTGGGTAACCTGTTCCAGTGCCTCATCACCCTTGTAGTGAAGAATTTCTTCCTAATATCTAATCTATACCTACCCTCTTTCAGCTTCCATTGCCCCCTGTCCTATCACTACACTGCCTGATGACCAGTCCCTCTCCCACTTTTCTACAGGACCCCTTTAGGTATTGGTAGGCTGTTATTCGGTCTCCCTGGAGCCTACTCTTCTCCACGCTGAACAAGCCCAAGTCCTTCTGCCTACCTGCATAAGAGACGGGCTCCAGCCACTGATCATCACTGTGGAACTCCTCTGGACTCGCTCCCACAGCTCTGTTATTCCTGTTCTGGGGACCCCAGAGCTGGATGCAGTACTTCAAGTGGTGTCTGAGGAGAACAGAGTAGATGGGCAGAATCTCCTCCCTCAGCCTGCTGGCCACAATTCTCTTGATGCTGCTAATGACATGGTTGGCCTTCTGAGCTGCTAGCACACACTGCTGGCTCATGTTGAATTTGTCATCAATCAGCACCCCCAAAGAAGCATTTCAGTCCCTCCCCATCAGAAGGTCAGGGGTGTCACCACAGCAATGTGTCACCTTTTGCCTAGCAGAGGTTTTCCTGCCAACGGAGCATCACGTGCTGCTGCTCCTGCAGCCCCTGCCTCTCGCCTTCAGTGCTGTCACAGACTGAGGCTGTGACACAGAGGGACTGGGACTGACAGCAGGCACAGGGCACAGACAGGGAAGATGTGGGCAGAGCTGTTCTGCCAGCTGAGACAAGCCGGAGGGAGGCGACCCAGAGAGGGCCTGGCCATGTGGACTGCCATGTGCGTGGGGTTCTTGCCCATGGTCGGTAAGTGAAAGGAAGGGGTGATGCCCCCCAGGAACTGAGCATACCCGTGTACTCTGCACAGCTCTGTGGAGGTCTGTGGAGCTGTGCTTACTGATGGCAGCCCGACCTGTGTCCCTGGGCCCAACCTCCACAGCCATTCCTGCAGAACACATTAGGAACAGCCCTCTTGCTCTTCTAGCCATGAGTTGGGCACCTCTGTGCATCTCACCTGCTCTGCAATGTGGGGACAGGCAGGGCACTGACCTGCTACACTCATGTCATGGAGCCTTGTGGTCTGCACTTGGACTGGACACTCTGCTCACGGGGCACTGCAACCCATCATGCAAAGACCAGGTTCACAGTGTAATTTTTGTGGTTGACCCCACTTGCCTGTGACAGGTCCTTGTCTATCCTATGTGCTTAGAGAGCAGATCCAGGGACAGGAGAGTGTGTTCATCACCATCCCAGTCGGCAAAGACAAAGGGATTTTCCCTGATGATGGAAAACCCTCAAATGGGATTCAGACATCTCAGTCCTCTTGCTTCTCCAGTGCCATCACAATGGCCCCACCACCACTGTCTTGAGCTTTGCTTGTTCTTGGAGTGATCAGGGCTTGCTCTTTCTCTCCTCAGCAGTCACTGGCCAGGTGGTCTTGGAGCAGCATATCCAGAAGCTTGCCGTTCGAGTGGGAGATGGAGTCACCTTCCAGTGCAGCATGAGAGGAGACCGGATGAGCAACTACTACATGTACTGGTACCGTCAGGGCCCACGTGGCACTCTGGACTGGATTTACAGGGATGTGGGTAATGCCTATGGAGAAGGTTTCCGAAATCGCTTCAAGGGAACAGCAGAGAGCTCCCAGAACAGATTCACCCTGCAGATCCGGGCAGCCACGCAAGGGGATGAAGCAGTGTATTACTGTGGAGCTAGTCCCACCCTGAAGCAGCTCTGCAGCAGAGTGGGCCAAAAAACTGACTTCTCAGCATTTCTTTCTAGCAGCTGCTAACCACACGTTGGTATAACACGATGGCAGGTGCAGGGAACAGACGTTTGTATGCTTGCAGTACCAGGCAGTGAGGGGAAGTGTGTTTGAAGGGCTGAGACTGTTTATGATGGAGGGAAGGAGGGTAGATCAGCATGGGTGACATTGTGCTGGGTGTCAGCTACAGCTCACCCGTTCACAAAAAGAAGTAGACACGTGGTGTGGTTTCACCTTGGCTGGCAACTCTGAAGACACCTAGGTCAGTGAGGAAGGAGGCGGGGAAGGTATTCCTGTCACTAGAGCAGAGATTCCCCTGCTGTCTGAAATGCTGTGGTTTTGTGTGGTTACCTTCTGGTGGAGGAAGAGTGGCTGCAGGGGTACCTGCTGCTAGGAGCTGCTAGAGCTTCCCCTATGTCTGACAGAGCCAATAGCAGCCAGCTTAATGAAGCATCTGCTGTTGACAAAGCCAGGCTAAAAAGAGATGGTGGTCGCACCTCTGTGATTAAGAGGGAAGAAAAATGTAAGTGGACATTTGTTGCCAGCAGAGAAGGAGGTGAGAAGATGTAAGAATCTTTGCAGACACCAAGGTCAGTGTAGAAGAGGGGAGGAGGCACTCCAGGTGTTGGAGGAGAGATTCCTCTGCAGCCTGTGAAGAAGATCCTGGTGAAGTAGGTTGTCCCTCTGCAGCCCATGGAAGATGATAGGGAGCAGAGATCCCACCTGCAGTCCATGGTGGCCCCCACTTTTCAGCACCCAGCACTGTTTGCTTGCCTTTATTCATTTAATAAATTGTAAATTTTGATTATAACCCTATCTGGGACTCAGTCATTTATCACAAAGCCCCGACCTGCAAGGGACCAGGGTTTGCAACAATGGAGATTCATCCAGCACTGACCATACCTCTCAACCACTTGCACGTGACAAGTAACTAATGATTATGCGAGTAACAGTCAATGATCAGCCATATATGGAAGTACTGCATTCCTCCCTATCAGGATCCTGCCATCGATACGCTGGGCAGCCCAGACATCTTCCCAGTGTTCCAGGTGTGACTTGAGCACTGCTGAGTAGAGGGGAAGGATCAACTTCCTCACCTAGTGCAAACACTCCTCTTGAGCATCCCAGAACACCTTCAGGCCTCCTTATGGCCAGGATACATTGCAAGCTCATGGTCAAACTGTCCACCAGAAGCCTCAGATCCTCAGCTGGGGCTGTGATTCGACGTGAGCAGCCCCCGGGCTGCCCTGGAGCATGGGGTTCTGGGGTGCAGGCTGTTGCTGTTCCCTCTGTTGAAGTGCACGGGGTTCCTTCCTGTCAGCTACTTCACCAGCCTGTCTAGGCCCCTCTGGATGGCAGCAGAGGCCTCTGTGTGTCCTGCAGCTGCAAGCCGAGTGTGGGGCTGAATTCAGGGCGGGCTGCATGTGAGAGGCACAGGGGAGGGTCCTGCGAGGGGACATTGCGGGCCGACAGCCTGTCCCTTCTGCAGGTCTCGTCTATTAACAAAGCAGGACAGTGCCAGAGCTGCGCTGGGAGCCAAGGCCCCAGGGCCCTCAGCTGCGCACCTCCCTGCTCCACCCCTTCTCCTGGTCGAAGGGGCAGTGCTGGGCCTGGCCCTGCCTGTCGGGGGCGGGCAGAGGCATCGGCGTTGCCCCGATGTGGGGCTGAGCCGGGTATTCGGTCAGGATCGGGCCTGCCCAGCTGTGCTTGGCTGCACACCGGCTCCTCCAGGGCCCTTTGGTCTCAGCTGGCCCCGGCGTGGCAGAGTATGATGGTGCTTGGGCTGGGGCCATGGCTCCTGGCTTTGTCCTTGGCTGTGGGGCTATCAGGTGAGATCCGTGTGGGGCAACAGTGAGGCTGTGGCTGGGCCCTGTGCTGGGACTGCATGTGGGTGTCCCTGCCCATCCTGGGGTGCTGCCCTTCCTTAGCGGGCAGTGGGGAGCAGGTGGTGTGTGGAGAGAGGGGAAGCTGAGGCAGGTGCAGGCTCAGAGGGAGGCTTTGTTTCCCTGGGTCAGGGCCACCCTGTGGGTGCCACAGTGTCAGCTCAGCCCCGAGAATGTCAGCTGTGACACTGGCCTGGTTGTCGGGCTTTGCCAGGAGAGAGGTGGGTGGCGGCTGTTGCTGTGAGGGGGCAGTGGGGGTCTGGGCTGTGTCTGAACGTCCTTGGGGGAGCCCTGCCCGGCTGCCTGTGCTCTCTGTCCACAGGGCTGTGGGCACAGATACTGCTGGTTGAGAGTGGTGGAGGGCTACAAGAGCCTGGGAAGTCCGTGAAGCTCACCTGCCATGGGTCTGGATTCACCTTCAAGATTGCTGATATTTGGTGGTACCGTCAAGCACCCGGTGATAAATTCGAGTGGGTCTCCTACATTAGCAATGACCGGGGTACCAGAAAAAATTATGCGACAGCAGTGCAGAATCGAGCCACAGTCTCCCGGGACAATTCCCAGTCCAAGTCATTTCTGGAACTGTGGGACCTGCTCCCTCAGGACTCTGCCCGCTACTTCTGTGCCGTTCACACAGAGACAGGAAATCCAGCAGAGCTTAAACACAAACCTCCTCACAGGGTCCTGGCTCAGGGCCTCAGAGCTGGAAGTGAGGTGACTCCCATAGATGCTTGCTGTCAGTGCTGTAGTTACAACACAGAGTTTTCAAATGCTTGATTTCTTAGAATTCTTGTAAAAAATAATTCTTGAAATCTTCAATCATCAGCTTTTAAAGCTAAGATTCTACCTGCAGCCCTGAGTGCACAGAGGAATGAAGGCAGTCTGAGATCAACATCAGGCTCCAAGACTGGTGCCATAGGCAGGGCTTTGGGTTCTTTAATCATGGGTTGATTTACACTTCACTAGGTCTGCTGGCAACAGATTGGGTGCACCTGTCTCAAAGGGGGAAGAGGATTCTGGGACAAATGTTAGCAGGGTTCATAGAAAGAGCTTTAAACTAGATTCGATGAAGGAAGGGGGTGCAACTATATTCACTGGAGATAAACCTGTCAGTGAAGTCCTGACGTTTGTGGGACGGTGCACTAATGAGATTCATCGGACTGACCATACCTCTGAACCACTTGCATGTGACGATTACTGATTATGTGAGCAACAGTCAATGATCAGCCACATATGTAAGCGCTGCATTCCTCCCTATCAGGATCCCACCATGGATACACTGGGTAGGGCACCACTACGTGCACAGCTAAATTGTAAAACAGTACATTCCCTGGGTAATTCTGTGCAACTCATCTCCCTCCTGGGCCAGTGAAGAACTGACTTCACATCACAAAGCCTGAGTTGCAGTTTCCCCCTTTGCCCTGGCACATATCACCTGCAAAGATGTGGATGTGCCTGTGAGTCTGTCACAAAATGACTGGAAGGTTGAGGTTGGATGACATCTCTAGATAGCGTCGCCTAGAGGAGGTTGCACAGGATCATGTCCAGCCAGGCTTTGAATATTTCTAGAGAAGTGTCCACAGTGTCTCTGGACAGTCTTCAACCTCCTTCGACCTGCTAG
This sequence comes from Gallinula chloropus, assembly GCF_964237585.1. Taxonomy (NCBI): domain Eukaryota; kingdom Metazoa; phylum Chordata; class Aves; order Gruiformes; family Rallidae; genus Gallinula; species Gallinula chloropus. Next base: position 3,983,703 of record NC_140111.1, on the reverse strand, counting down.
CCATAGTCTTCTTAACGCACCCCAGGGTACAGCTGACCTTCTTGCCCTAAAGGGCACATTGATGGTTCCCAGGTGCTTTTCCACAGAGCTGCTTCTAAGAAGGCCAACCCCAAATCTGTACTTCTGCCTGGTGTTGCTCCTCCCTAGGTGCAGAACTCTACATTAACATTTGTTAACCTTCCATTGGTTCCTCTACAACCAGTTCTCTAACCTGTCCGGATCTTGCTGAATGGCAGCAAGCATTTCTCCCAGTTCAGCATCATCAGCAATCTTGCTGAAGGTACAGTCTATTTCTGTATTTAGGTCTTTGATAGATGATGTGAATATATGCGGACCAAGGAGTGACTTTGGGCAGACCAGGATCTACAGACCTTCAGCTAGTCTCTGTGCTGCTTACCACAACACTCTGAGCTCTGCCATTCAGCTAGCTCTCTCTGGTGGTTTGACCCTGGCTGGAGGCTAGACAGCCACCAACGTTGCTCTACCACTCCCTTTTTTGGCTAGACAGAGGGGAGAAATATATATTGAGAGGCTCAGGAGTGGAGATAAGGACAGGGAGAGATCATTCTGCAATCAGCATCATGGGCAGAACAAACTCAACACAGAAAGAAAACTGTCTAATTTATGACACTGCACTACACACACACAAAACCCAGAGTCAGGTGATGAGAAGCACGAACAGATCTTAACACACCTCCTACCACCCATCTCTTGTTAGCAGATTTCACTTTAGTCATGATTTTGCTTCCTTCCTCCCCCCACCCCCTGCCCCATTGTGGCACTGGGAGGGGCAGGGAATGGGGGTTTCGGTCAGTTCCTCATGAGCTGGTTTCCTTCTTGGCCAGGGCTGGGAATTCCTCACCCCCTTCCCCTGTTGCAACATGGGGTCCAACTCACGGCAGACAGTCCTCCATCAGCTTCTCCACTGTAAGTCCTTTCCCATGAGGCTTCAGCCCTTCACCAGCTTCTCCAGCGTGGGTCACTTCTATGGGGTGCAGTCACAAATCACAGAATGGCACTCAGTCTCTCGAGCCCAGACCACTCCAGCCTGGTCCTCCACAGGGTCACAAACCTTTCACCGTAGATATCTCTTGCTCACCTCAGCACCTCTGTCTCTCTTCATGGGCTGCAAGGACTAAGCTTTTGAGGCACAGGTTTGAGGGTTTGAAATGCTTTGGGAGTACTCCAGCATCCAGCACCCTTGGCTTTCTGCCTGAAGGGAAGATCTCAACTCTTTCCTCCTGGCTTCAGGTTCTACCAACATGCAGTCATGGACACCTTGCAATCCTCTGACAGTGGCCTTTATGTGATTGAATTACCTCTCCTCCAGTAGGTCCTGCCCAGCTGCAGGGCTTTGCTGTTTCCTCTGTGGAAGTGGAAGGGGAAGGGGTTTCTTCCTGCCAGCTACTTCTCCAGGCTTTCGAGGACCCACTGGATGGCAGCAAAGGTCTCTGTGTATCTTATGACCGAAGACAGTGGCTGGGGGTGAGGCCAGGTCGGGCTGGGGATGTGGGGCACGGGGGAGGGTCCTTCGAGGGGATGCTGCCCCGGCTGCACCTGGTCGTGGCGCTGACACCCTTTCACAGAGCTCATCAGGTCAACAAACTGAGATAGAGCCAGCACTGCGCTGCGACCCAAGGTTCAGCAAGCTTCCTGTGGAGGGACGGCGCAGCCCTCATCTCTCCCTTCACCCCCTTCATCTGGCTCTGAAGGGGCGGTGGCACCGGGGGCCCGTGCTGTGCCTGTAGGGAGTGGGCAGAGCCACCTCTGCCTCCACGAGGGACCAAGCCACTGGTGCAGGCCGTAGCAGGCCCGAGTGCGGCTTTTCTCGGCTCCTCTTGGCTTCCCTCACAGGCCCTTTGGACACAATCTGCCCCACTGCGTTAGGGTATGATGGCTCCCAGGCTGGTGCCATGGCTTTTGGCCTTGTCCTTGGCCATGGGACCTTCAGGTGAGAGCTATGAGGGGCAGGCAGCAAGGCCCTGAATGGGCCTGGCACTGGAGCTGCCCACGGGTGGTGCTGCCCGTCCCAGACTTGCTGTGGGTGCCGCTGTGGCTGCTCTTTGCACCGAGCGTGCTGTCACTTGGTGCTTGCCTTCCTTAGCTGAGAGTGCAGAGCAGATGGTGTGGAGGCACAGGGGAGGGGGAGGCCGAGGCAGCGGCAGCCACTGAGGGAGGCTTTGGGTCTGCGGGTGGGGGCTGCAGTGTCTGCAGCAGGCACAGCTCAGCCCCGAAGAGGGCAGGCAGTTCATTGACCCAGGTATGGAGCTTTACCTGGTCAGAGGGGGTTGGCAGCTGTCACTGTGCCCTGTCTGGGGTGCCTGGGTTACTGAACGCCCTCAGGCATAGGTGTGTCCTGCCCAGCTGCCTGTGCTCTCTGTCCACAGGGCTGTGGGCACAGCTACGGCTGGTGGAGAGCGGCGGGGGACTTCAAGCACTTGGGAAGAACGTTACCCTCTCCTGCCATGTATCTGGATTTGTCTTCATGAATTACGATGTCCTGTGGTACCGTCTGACACCCGGTGATAAATTCGAGTGGGTCTCCTATATAGGCAATGGTGAGGGTACCACGAGGTCTTATGCGACAGAAGTGCAGGGTCGAGCCACGGTCTCCCGAGACAATTCCCAGTCCAAGTCATTTCTGGAGCTGCACGACCTGCAGCCTCAGGACTCTGCCCGCTACTTCTGTGCAGTTCACACAGAGACAGGAAATCCAGCAGAGCTTAAACACAAACTCCTGCTAGAGTCCTGGCTCAGGGCCTTGGAGCTGGAAGGGAGGTGACTCCCATAGATGCTCAGGGCTGCTCTCAGACAGTCATGTAGTTAAATCATAGACTTTTCCCATTCTGACCTGTTTGTCTCCAGATGATCTCTAAGCCTTATGTTTGCTATCTTCCAATGTTGCATGGAAACCATGCCAGACTCCAAAATTCCTTCATCTTTGGAAAGATGTTTTGCTTTTTCCATTGTTTCCCAGTCATGGTCCAAGTGGTAAGAGGTGTGAATATCCCTGCTCTGGTTTTGGGCATGGCTCAGATCAACTAATCATGGCCCATGAGTTTTATTCCTGGAGGATTGAGCAGAATGGGAAAAAGGCAGGTAGGTGGTCATTTGGGAGCCCACTGGGAGAAAGAGGCAAGTTGTGCTGCTCTCCCTGATCTGAGATCAAGATCTTTTGTGAGACTGTGTTTGCATCTGTTGGATCTGTAGGATCACAAGCAGAAGCCCAGTGATGTGGTAGAGTATATGAGGTGATGGCCTGAACCGTTTGTTCCTGTTCACCCTTGTGTGGTCGGGTTCAAGGTGCCCATTCTGAGGTGCAGACAGAGGTCTCTGGCCTCTCAGTAGGGAATGTCTCAGTATGTTTGACATCTACCTGCCACACCTCCGGTGTACCCATCATTGACAGCAGCTATGCATAGGACTGGATCTGCCAAACTCCTTACAGAGACCAGCATACAATGTTGTAGTATCTTTTCACAAGACTCCAGCAGAAGGACTTTATCCTTCCAAACCCAAGGATGCAGCCCTGCAGACCCCTCCAAGAACTAGCTGTTCTGTAAGAGCTTTCTGCACACAGGGTCACCTATTTCTGTGACACCCAAAATGTGGATAAATGGCACAGTGCCTGAAAAATGAGGAGCGTGAGGGTGGAAAAACAAATGCGAAGGTGTAATCCTACCATGTCTCTAGTGGTTGCTGCAAAGTAAGGCTCTTCCCAGACCTCTCCGGAACAGTATAGTGTGGCTTTTCCTAGAATCAGGCCTAGAGGTGCTGCAGCAATAGCAGCAGCAGAGTCTGCCACAAGCACACACAAAGCCTTTAATGTGTCGCTTCCTTCTTTCTTCCTTCTCAGTCCCCTCTGGTGGCACAAAGCAACTGAACCAGCATTACTGAGTCACAGAACAATAGTGGATGGGAGTGACCTCTGGAAATCATTTCCATCCATTTGCCCTGTAAAAATCAGGTCCCCTAAAGCAGGTTTCACAGGATCGTGTCCATCCAGGCTCTGAATATTTCCAGAGAAGGTGACTCCAGAACCACTCAGGATAGCCTGTTCCAGGGCTCTGTGACACTTGGGGTGAAGTAATTTTTCCTCATAATTTTGGGGTTTGGTAAGTTAGATATTCAGGGGTGACCTCTGAGAGAAGCTGCTACAAGCTTCCCATATGTTAAAGAGCACAAATGGCAGCAGGCTTTAAGACAAACCCACTGTTATCTATCGACAAGGCAAGCAGAAACAATGGTAGTACCTCTGTGGTAACATATTTAAGAAGGAAAACCAAAAACTTAAGAGCACCATTTGGAGCCAGAGAGTTGAGTGAGAATATGTGAGAGAAAAAACTGCAAACACCCACGTCAGTGAAGGAGGAGGGTAGAAATGCTCCAAGAAATAGAGCAGAAATTCCCCTTTAACACAAACCTCCTACTAGGTTTTAATCCTAACACAAACCTCCTACCAGGTTTTACTCCCTGTAGCTTATATGTTGCAGTATCTATTCACAAGACTCATGGTAGTGTCATGCACATTCATTTTGGGGTATGAACTCTAGAGCACGAGGCTGCACATCATCCCCAGTACTTCAGCACCAAGCATGTCCTGGACCAGACATGCCATTTCCTACCTTTGCTGCTTTGGGGTTCAGGGAAGGGTTTACACAGGATGGGTGGGCTTGGTGACCCAGTCATCAGCGTGGGTGAGCAATCAGGGTGCCAGGGCAGAGTGGAGGGAGCTGGGTGAGGAGCACATTTGCCTAGGGGTGTTCCGTGCAAGGTGGAGATGGGCTCAGGGTGGTGCCATACAGGAACAGCAACTCAGCAGAAACAAGGCACATGGGCTGTCTGGGAAGACTCCCTACCACTGCCAGAGCTAGCTCCAAAATCCCAGGAGAAGCACCTCAGTCCCTCCCCATCAGAAGGTCAGGGGTGTCACCACAGCAATGTGTCACCTTTTGCCTAGCAGAGGTTTTCCTGCCAAGGGAGCATCACGTGCTGCTGCTCCTGCAGCCCCTGCCTCTTGCCTTCAGTGCTGTCACAGACTGAGGCTGTGACACAGAGGGACTGGGACTGACGGCAGGCACAGGGCACAGACAGGGAAGATGTGGGCAGAGCTGTTCTGCCAGCTGAGACAAGCCGGAGGGAGGCGACCCAGAGAGAGCCTGGCCATGTGGACTGCCATGTGCGCGGGGTTCTTGCCCATGGTCGGTAAGTGAAAGGGAGGGGTGATGTGCCCTCCAAGGACTTGAGCATACCTGTGTGCTCTGCACAGCTCTGTGGAGGTCTGTGGAGCTGTGCTGACCGATGGCAGCCCAACCTGTGCCCCTGGGCCCAACCTCCCCACCCATTCCTGCAGAACACATTAGGAACAGCCCTCTTGCTCTTCTAGCCATGAGTTGGGCACCTCTGTGTATATCGCCTGCTCTGCAGTGTGGGGACAGGCAGGGCACTGACCTGCTGCTCCCATGACTTGGAGCCTTGTGCTCTGCACTTGGACTGGACATACTGCTCATGGGGCACTGCAACCCATCATGCAAAGACCAGGTTCACAGTGTAAATTTGGGTTTTGACCCCCACTTGCCTGTGACAGGTCCTTGTCCATTCTGTGCTTAGAGAACAGATTCAGGAACAGGAGAGTGTGTTCATCACCATCCCAGTCGGCAAAGACAAAGGGATTTTCCCTGATGATGGAAAACCCTCAAATGGGATTCAGACAGCTCAGTCCTCTTGCTTCTCCAGTGCCATCACAATGGCCCCACCACCACTGTCCTGAGATTTGTTTGTTTTTGGAGTGATCAGGGCTTGTTTTTTCTCTCCTCAGCAGTCACTGGCCAGGTGGTCTTGCAGCAGCATGTCAGGGATCTGCCTGTACGAGTGGGAGATGAAGTCACCTTCCAGTGCAGCATGAGTGGAGGCAGTATGAGCAGCTACGACATGTACTGGTACCGTCAGGGCCCACGTGGCACTCTGGACTGGATTTACACAGAGTATAATGATGCCTATGGAGAAGATTTCCAGGATGGCTTCAATGTAACTCTGGACAGCTCCCAGAACAGATTCACCCTGCAGATCCGGGCAGCCACGCAAGGGGATGAAGCCGTGTATTACTGTGGAGCTAGTCCCACCCTGAATCAGCTCTGCAGCAGAGTGGGCCAAAAACTGACTTCTCAGCATTTCTTTCTAGCAGCTGCTAACCAGACGTTGGTGTGACACGATGGCAGGTGCAGGGAACAGACATTTGGATGCTTGCAGTACCAGGCAGTGAAGGGCAGTGTGGTTGAAGGGCTTAGACCGTTTATGATGGAGGGAAGGAGGGCAGATCATCATGGGTGACTCTGTGAAGGGTGTCAGCTACAGCTCACTGGCTCATGAAGAAGTGGACAAGTGGTGTGGTTTCACCTTGGTTGCTACCAGGTGCCCAGCAATCACGGAAGCAAAGAATCATAGAAATACAGAATGCTTTGTGTTGGAAGGCGTGGTTGTTAAGCCCTGGGCACATTGCTGGCTCATGGTCAAGCTGCTGTCCACCAGAAGCCTCGGGTGCTTGTTGGCGACTGTGATTCCCTGTGAGCAGCCCCTAGGCTGCTCTGGTGCAGGGGGTTGCACCTGCCCGGCTGCAGAGCCTTGCTGTTCCCTCTGTGGAAGTGGTTGGGCTTCCTTCCTGCCAGCTGTTTCTCCAGGCTGTCGAGGTCCCACTGGATGGCAGCACAGGCCTCTGTGTGCCTTTTGGCCGTGGGCCGAGGCTGGGGGTGAGGCCGGGTCGGGCTGGGCTTCCTGTGCAGCGCATAGGGAGGGTCCTGTGAGGGGACGCTGCAGTCTAACAGCCCGGCCTGTAGGTGGGGCTGGGGCCGTGGTCGGCCTTAGCTGCGTCTGGCTGAGGTGCGTCTGCACACGACCCTCCCTCCAGGCCCTCCCCGCGCCCCCCACCCCCGTTCTTGGCCTGAAGGGGGTGCGGCCTAGGAGGGGGCTGTGCCGTGCCTTCTGGGGTGGGCAGAGGCGTGTCGGCGCTGTCCCGATGAGGGGCTGAGCCGCTGGGCAGTCAGGATCGGTCACCGGCCTCACTCGGCTCCTCTCCAGTTCCTTCCCGGGTCCTTTGGCCACGGCTGGCCCCAGCGTGGCAGGGCATGATGGTGCCCAGGCTGGGGTCATGGCTCCTGGCATTGTCCCTGGCCATGGGGCCGGCAGGTGGGTGCCGGGCGGGGCAGGCAGCGAGGCCCGGGATGGGTGCGGCACTGCCGGTCCCAGGGCCCCGAGACCCCGGGCGCGCTGTTGCCTGCTGGTCACCTTCCTTAGTGGGCAGTGGGGAGCGGGTGGCGTGGTGGAAAAGAGTGGAAGCTGAAGCAGTGGCATTGTTGGGGCCGCAGTGTCTGCAGCAGGCGTGGCTCAGCCCCGAGCGTGGCAGCTGGAGCGCGGAGCTTTGCCGGGAGAGAGGCGGTGGGCAGCTGTCGCTGTGCCAGGTCGGAAGGCACTGGGGTGGTGGGTGAAGGTCTTTGGGCCATGGGTGCACCCTGCCCGGCTGCCTGTGCTCTCTGTCCACAGGGCTGTGGGCACAGGTGCAGCTGACGGAGAGCGGCGGGGGACTAAAAGCACCCAGGGAGTCCGTGAAGCTCACCTGCCGTGGATCCGGATTCAACTTCGAAGATTATCACGTTCTGTGGTACCGCCAGGCACCCAGGGATAAATTCGAGTGGGTGTCCTATATCAACAATGGCCGGGGTACCACAAAGAATTATGGGGCAGCAGTGAAGGGTCGAGCCACGGCTTCCCGAGTCAATTCCCAGTCCATGTCGTATCTAGAGCTGCGGAACCTGCGCCCTCAGGACTCTGCCCGCTACTTCTGTGCCGTTGCTCACACAGAGACAGGAAATCCAGCAGAGCTTTAACACAAACCTCCTCATAGGGTCCCAGCTCTGGGCCTCGGAGCTGGAATAGATTCTCAGGGTTGCCCTCAGTCATGTAGTCACAGCACAGTTTTTTCAAATGGTTGATTCTGACAGGGACATTCTACCTGTTTATGTCCCCAGATGAGCTCTAAAGCTTCTGTTTGCCATCTTCCCATGTGTCATGAAAACATCTCCTGTCAGACTCCAAAATTCCTTCACATTAGGAAATAAGTTTGGCTCTTTCCATCATTTTCCAGTAGTGTGGGTATCCAGTCATGGTCCAAGTCGTAGGAGGTGTGAATAACCCTGCTTTGTTTTTGTGTGTCTTGGGTCAACTCAGCATGGCCCATGAGTCTTATTCGTGGGGGAGCAATCCGAATAGTAAAAAGCCAGTTATTTGGGCTCTCACTGGGAGAAACAGGAAGTTTTTTCTACTGTCTCAGAATTAAGATCAAGTTCTTTTGAGATGGTGTATCTGCATCTGCTGGATCAGTGGGTCACAAGCAGAAGCCCAGGTGATGTCTTGAGACGTTCATGCCTGTTCACCCTTGTGTTGTGGGGTTCCAGGTGCCCCTCACAGGTACAGACAGAGGCCTAGGGAAGGTCTCAGTGTCCCTTCTTTATACATACCTGCCACATCTCTGGTGTACTCATCATTGACATAAGCTACGCTTGGGACTATATCTGCCAGACTCCTTGCAGAGACCAGCATACAGTGTTGTAGTATCTTTTCACAGGACTCCAGCAGGAGAAGGACCTTATCCTTCCAAACCTAAGGATGCAGCCCTGCAGACCCCTCCAAGAACTAGCTGTTCTGTAAGAGCTTTCTGCACACAGGGTCATCTATTTCTGTGACAGCCAAATGATGGTTAAATGGCACAGTGCCTGGAAAATGAGGAGCGTGAGGGTGGAAAATAAACGAGGAGTTTAATCCTGCCATCGCTCTATTGGTTGATGCAAAGCAAGGGTCTTCCCAGGAAGAGACTCAGGAACAGTCCTCAATCAGGGTGCCAGGGCAGAGTGGAGGGAGCTGGGTGAGGAGCACATCTGCCTAAGGGTGTTCTGTGCAAGGTGGAGATGGGCTCAGGGTGGTGCCATACAGGAACAGCAACTCAGCAGAACCAAGGCACATGGGCCATCTGGGAAGACTCCCTACCACTGCCAGAGCTAGCTCCAAAATCCCAGGAGAAGCACCTCAGTCCCTCCCCATCAGAAGGTCAGGGGTGTCACCACAGCAATGTGTCACCTTTTGCCTAGCAGAGGTTTTCCTGCCAAGCGAGCATCACGTGCTGCTGCTCCTGCAGCCCCCGCCTCTCGCCTTCAGTGCTGTCACAGACTGAGGCTGTGACACAGAGGGACTGGGACTGACAGCAGGCCCAGGGCACAGACAGGGAAGATGTGGGCAGAGCTGTTCTGCCAGCTGAGACAAGCCGGAGGGAGGCAACCCAGAGAGAGCCTGGCCATGTGGACTGCCATGTGCGTGGGGTTCTTGCCCATGGTCGGTAAGTGAAAGGAAGGGGTGATGCCCCCCAGGAACTGAGCATACCTGTGTGCTCTGCACAGCTCTGTGGAGCTGTGCTGACCGATGGCAGCCTGACCTGTGCCCCTGGGCCCGACCTCCCTACCCATTCCTGCAGAAGACATTAGGAACAACCCTCTTGCTCTTCTAGCCGTGAGCTGGGCACCTCTGTGTATATCACCTGCTCTGCAGTGTGGGGACAGGCAGGGCACTGACCTGCTACACTCATGTCTTGGAGCCTTGTGCTCTGCACTTAGACTGGACACTCTGCTCATGGGGCACTGCAACCCATCATGCAAAGACCAGGTTCACAGTGTAATTTTGGGGTTTGAGCCCCATTTACCTGTGACAGGTCCTTGTCCAGCCTCTGTGCTTAGAGAACAGATTCAGGAACAGGAGAGTGTGTTCATCACCATCCCAGTCGGCAAAGACAAAGGGATTTTCCCTGATGATGGAAAACACTGAAATGGGATTCAGAAAACTCTGTCCTCTTGTTTTTCCAGTGCCATCACAATGGCCCCACCACCACTGTCCTGAGCTTTGTTTGTTCTTGGAGTGATCAGGGCTTGCTCTTTCTCTCCACAGCAGTCACTGGCCAGGTGGTCTTGGACCAGCAAGTCAGGAAGCTTGCCGTTCGAGTGGGAGATGGAGTCACCTTCCACTGCAGCATGAGTGGAGGCAGTATGAGCGGCTACTACATGTACTGGTACCGTCAGGGGCCACATGGCACTCTGGACTTTATTTACAAGGAGGGTGATATCTATGGAGAAGGTTTCCAGGGTCACTTCACGGGAAGAGTGGACAGCTCCCGGAACAGATTCACCCTGCAGATCGAGGCAGCCACGCAAGGGGATGAAGCAGTGTACTACTGTGGAGCTAGTCCCACCCTGAAGCATCTCTGCAGCAGAGTGGGCCAAAAACTGACTTCTCAGCATTTCTTTCTAGCAGCTGCTAACCAGACGTTGGTGTGACACGATGGCAGGTGCAGGGAACAGACATTTGGATGCTTGCAGTACCAGGCAGTGAGGGGAAGTGTGGCTGAGACCATTTATAATGGAGGGAAGGAGGGCAGATCAGCATGGGTGACATTGTGCTGGGTGTCAGCTACATATCAGCAGTTCACAAGAAGTAGGCAAGTGGTGTATTTTCACCTTGGCTGGCAACTCTGAAGACACCTAGGTCAGTGTAGGAGAGGGGGAGGAGGCACTCCAGGTTCCGGAGGAGAGATTCTCCTACAGCCCGTGGAGAAGACCATGGTGAAGCAGAGATCCCACCTGCAGCTCATGGCAGTACCCACACTTCAGCAGGTGGAGACCTATGTAAGATAGTGACCACGTTGCAGCAAGGTGCTCACAGGAACTACAGCCCCTGGAGCGAGGATCCCACACAGAAGTCTCTCTGCTGGGGTGACTTGTAACTCCATGGGGAACCAGCCTGGAGCATTTTGGGACTGAGGGAATACACCCATGGAAGGGACTCCCCTAGGCAGTTTGGTGATGATCTAAATTCCTCTGAGAAGTTAGTGGAGTATCACAGAATCACAGAATCACAAGGTTGGAAAAGACCTTTAAGTCCAACCGTTCCCATCCTAAGCTAAACCATATCCCTCAGTACCTCATCTACCTTTTTCTTTAAACACATCCAGGGTTGGTGACTCAGTCCCTCCCTGGGCAGCCTGTTCCAGGCCCTGACAACTCTTTCAGGGAAAATTTTTTCCTTCACATCTGATCTGACCCTGCCCTGGCACAGCTTTGTGCCATTTCCCCTTGTCCCATTTCCTGTCACTTGACTGATGAGACTATCACCCACCTCTATACAACCTCATTTCAGGTCTTTGGAAGCAGTGAAGTCTCCCCTCAGCCTCCTCCTCTCAAGGCTGAACACCCCCTGCTCTCTCAGCCACTCCTCATAGGATTTGCCCACCATCCCCTTCCCCAGCCTGGTTGCCCTTCTCTGGACTCGCTTGAGGTGCTCAATGTCCTTATTGTGAGGAGCCCAGAACTGGACCCAGCATTCGAGGTCTGATGGATGAAGACAAAGACAGGGAGATGACCCAGCAATTACTGTCACAGGCAAATGTCTCAACTTAGGGAAATAATTTAATTTATTGACAATGAAATCAGAGTAGGATAAGAAGAAATAAGAACAAATCTAGACACACTTTCCCCCACCCCTTCCTTGTTATCAGGCCCAACTTCACTCCAATCTTCTCTACTCCTTGTCCCAATTTTCTCAAGGAATGTGGGCCTGGCAAAGCGTGGGATCAAGATGCTGAACTTGAGGAGAGCAAACTTCAGGCTGTTGAAGGAATTGTTGGCCGAGATCACCTGGGATGTGGTCCTTAGAGACAGAAATGTTGAGGAAAGTTGGCTACTCTTTAAGAATGCCTTTCTGAGAGCTCAAGAGCTCTCTGACCCTCTGAATAAGAAAGAGGGCAGGAGGAGCAGGAAACCAGCATGGCTAAGCAACAACGCGCTGGTCAAACTGAGGGAAAAGAAAGGAAAATACAAGCTCTGGAAACAAGGGTGTGTTGCCTGGAAAGAATACAGGGATGATGTTCAAATTGCAGAGCTGGGATCAGGAAAGCCAAGGTGCAGATGGAGCTGAAGGGATGTTAAAAACAACAAGAAGGGATTTTGCAAGTACATTGGCCAGAAAAGACAGGCCAGAGAGAGCGTACCCTCTTTGGTGAATGAGAAAGGAGAATTGGCTGCAACTGATATGGAGAAGACTGAGGGACTGAATGAATTCTTTGCCTCAGTCTTCTCTGACAGACAGGATTCTCATAATTCTCAAGTCCCAGAACCTTGCATCCCTGGACCTCTAGGTGGGAACTGGGGGAGTAAATCCTCCCCACTGTAAGGGCAGAGGAAGTTCCAGACCGCCTCATGAGACTGAATGTCTACAAGTCTATGAGGCCAGATGACATGCATCCCAGGGTCCTGAAGGAGGTGGCTGACGTGGTTGCCAAGCTGCTCTCCATCATATTTGAAAAGTCGTGGCTGTCAGGTGAGGTCCCCGGGGACTGGAGAAACAGTCACGTCACTCCCGTGTATAAGAAAGGGAGCAAGGAAGACCCAGGGAACTACAGGCCGCTGAGCCTCACCTCTGTGCCTGGGAAGATCATGGAACAGATCCTCCTGGATGACATGTTGAAGCACATGAGGGATGAGTGCGTGATCCAGGACAGCCAGCACGGCTTCACCAAGGGAAGGTCGTGCCTCACCAATCTGGTGACCTTCTATGATGGAGTGACAGCGTCGGTGGATAAAGGGAAGGTGACTGATGTCATCTACCTGGACTTGTGCAAGGCCTTTGACACAGTCCCCCACCACATCCTTATCTTTAAATTGGAGAGATGTGGATTTGATGAGTGGACCATCCAGTGGATAAGAAACTAGTTGACAGACCATAGCCAAAGGGTGGTGGTCAATGGGTCTGTGTCCAGGTGGAGACTGGTGAAGCATTTCAAACCCTCAAACTTGTGCCTCAAAAGCTCTGGCAGGCCATCAGGCCTGACACTGTCCTTTGAGGCTCCACAGATAAAGGGTGTAAGAAGGGGCAAGTAGAAGAAGAGCCACTTCTGTTCCCAGGATGGCAGAAGGGTTGAGGCTGTAATGGACCTCTATAAAAAGTCTTAGTTCAGCCCTTCTGCTTAGAGCAGGGTCAACTAGAGTGTCTGTCTGGGATGGAATTAATGTTCTCCACAGCAGCCTGTATGGTCACCTGCAATGCTTTGTGACCAAAGCCATGTTGGTAAGATCGATGCTGTAGCTGCTCTGGAAGTGCTTATGCAGCATCAGGGCCTTCTCTGTTTCTCATGTAGCCCCACCAGCTACTTCTCCATCCTTTCAAGGTGCCTCTGGATGGCAGCACAGGCCTCTCTGAGTCTTGTGGCCTCGGGGAGGAGCTGGGGGTGAGGCCAGGTCGGGCTGGGGGTGCGGGACACAGGAGGGTCCTGTGAGGGAATGCTGCTGGTCGGCAGCCCATCCTTGCCGGTGGGTCTGGGGCCAGCCCTCAGCTGCTCCTTGCTGAGGGGGTGACTGATTTCCACAGAGCTTGTCAGGGCAACAAGCCCAGACATAGTAGGACCTGCGCTGGGAGCCAAGGGACAGCTAACTTCCTGTGCCGGGACAGCACCGCCCTCTTCCTCTGCCCACAGTCACGCTCTGCCTCTCTCCGTGCACCGCCCCTTCTAGCGAGAGAGGACTGTGGTACTGGGGGCCTGTGCCATCCTGTGCTTTTGGGTGTTGGGGGCGGGCAGAGGCTTCGGTGCTAACGAAGGGCCTGAGCACGGCTCTCCTGGGTTCTTCTCTGTTTCCTTCCCGGGCCTTTCGGCCACAGTAGGCCCCAGCGCGGCAGGGCATGATGGCTCCCGCGCTGGGGCTGTGGCTTCTGGCCTTGTCCTTGGCCATGGGGTATGCAGGTGAGAGCTGGGTGGGGTCGGCAGCAACCTGGGGTTGGGTTGGGACTGCCTACTGGCGGCCCTGCCAGTCCCGGGGCCCCAGGGCTGTGGGTTCTTCCAAGCTGGGCAGGCTGTCACCTGGTGCTTGTTTTCCTTAATGGGGGATCAGGGAGCGGGTGGCATAGGGGCAGAGGGGAGTGTGAGGCCAAGGCAGCGACAGCTGCCGAGGGAGGCTTTGGGTCTGTGGGTGGGGGCTGCAGTGTTGGCAGCAGGCTCAGTTCAGCCCCAAGATGGCAAGTGGGCCATTGACTCTGGCCTTGGGCTGTGTGGTGGTTTTCACTGTGCTGGGTAGGGGGGCATTGGATCTGTGGACAAACGTATTTGTGCTGTCTGCACACCCTGGCCAACTGTCTGCACTCTCTCTCTGTAGGGGTGTGGGCTCAGCTGCAGCTGGTGCAAAGCGGTGGAGAACAGCGAGTGCTCGGGGAGTCTGTGAAGCTTTCCTGCCAGGGATCCGGATTCACTATTGGGGATTACCACGTTTTTTGGTACCGCCAGGCACCAGGTAGCAGTCTTGAGTGGGTGTCTGCTATGTGGGTAGGAGGTGATACAAAGTATGGGCCATCAGTGGAGGACCGAGCCGTGGCCTCCCAGGATGCTTTGAGATCCAGCTCGTATCTGACCTTAAAGGACCTGCGCCCTCAGGACTCTGCCATCTACTTCTGTGCAGTTCACACAGAGACAGGAAATTCAGCAGAGCTTAAACACAAAGCACGTGCCAGGGTCCTGACTCTGGGCCTTGTAGCTGGAAGGGAGCTAACTTCCATAGATGCGCAGGGTTGCTCTCAGAGAATCGTTTCCCTGTAGTACGGGTAACCAGAGATGGCCCAACTGGTGTGGGGTGTGAATATTCCTGTTCTGGTTTTGGCTAAGGTGATGGTGCCATCCAGGAGCAGCAGCTCAGTGGAACCAAGACACATGGGCTCTCAGACTGCCTGCCACCCCCAGGGCCAGCTCCAAAGTCCCAGCAGAAGCACCTCAGTCCCTCCCCAGCAGAAGGTCAGGGGTGGCACCACAACAATATGTCACCTTTTGCCTAGCAGAGGTTTTCCTGCCAAGCAAGCATCATGTGCTCTGTGGAGGTCTGTGGAGCTGTGCTGACCAGTTGCAGCCAGCCTCTGAGCTGACCTTGTGGTGGTGTCATCTACATATCACCCGCACAGGAAGTAGACAAATGGTGTGGTTTCACCTTGGCTGACCACCAGGTGTCCACCATGCCACACTCTGTCCCCCTCATCCTCTGAACCAGGGCCAAAAAGTACAATGACAGGCTGATGGATAGAGGGATACAAAGACAAGGAGAGGACCCAGCAATTACTGTCACAGGCTAAACAACTTGATTTAGGGGAATGATTTAATTTATTTGTAATGAAATCAGAGTAGGATAAGGAGAAGTAAGAAGAAATCTTAACACACCTTCCCCCACCCTTCCCTTCTTATGAGACCCAACTTCACTCCAAATCTCTCGACTTCCTCACCTGAAACAGTGAATGGGGACAGGGAATGGAGGTTGCAGTCAGTTCATAACATGTTTCGCCTGCCACTCCTTCCTTCTTATGCTCTCCTGCTGCTCCAATGCAGAGTACCACCCATGGGAGACAGTTCTTTATGAACTTCTCCAACATAGGTCCTTCCCATGGGCTACAGATCTTCATAGACAGTGAAGACATGGACATACCAGTGTAAATACAATAATGGACCATGAAGATAAGTGAGGGAATATGTGACATACAAGAAGAGCCTGAGAGGACCATGTTGGTTCAGTGCTCAGCATGGGGGATTTGTCACTCTGTGTAAATACCTGAGGAAATTTTCTCCCTAAAAAGATGAAGAGCATCCCCCAAATCCTTGCACATTGCCTGACCTTGCTTCTATTGGCTGATGAAACTGAAGCAGAATGTGTAGATGAAGACAAGGATGATGATGAAAACAACCATGCTAATGCTGGAGAACTTCAGGGCTTGTGCTCACTGTTTGGTAGCACTGGGGACTCAAAGGCAATTAGGTTTGGGCAGCCCAGAGCCCAGGCAGGACTCACCTTGGCCTGTACTCCCTCCCCATAGAACATTTTCAGGAAGACTCATAAATCCTGCATCCCGCAAGAGGTTTTCCCAGCAGAACAAATACAGCCACAGCAGAGAGTACACTCTGTCAATGGAGCTGAAGGACACCTTCTTGTGTTTTGGCAGGAATGATAGGAAAAGACACCAAAGGGTGCCAGGACAATTCCAACTACTTGGCAGTGCTCATCTCTCATCTTTTGGGTTCAGGGCAGTAAGAGACCAGACAAACGCCAAGGACATAACAGACTAGCTCTGACTGGAGCGTAGAGTGGGGTGAAGATGGGACAAGAGGGCTGACCACAGTGCAGGCTGGGGAAATGTGGGGATTGCAAAGGCAGAGGAGTTCTGGCTATGTGTACTCCCATGTATGTGGGAATATTTCACATCTCTCGTGTGTCCATGGGCAGGGCCTGGGGGTAAGGCCAGGATGGGCTTGGGGTGCAGGGTACAGGGACGGTCCTGTGAGGGGATGCAGCAGGCCAACAGCCCATTCTGCTGATGCCCCAGCTGCACTTGACTGAGGCTCTGATCCCCTTCCGTAGGGCTCCTCAGGGCAACAAGCTGGGACAGAGCTGGAGCTGCACTGGGAGACAGGAGATAGCAGGCTTTGTGTGCCGGCAGAGCGTAGCACTCATTCTCTGCCCACAGTTCTGCCTCACATCCCTCCCCGCACCCACCCTTCTCATGATCTGAAAGGGCTGTGGCACTGGTGGGCTGGGCTGTGACTTTTTGGGGCGGGCAGAGACATTGACGCTGCCTCATGAAGGGGCTGAGCCGGCAGTTTGGTCAGGATCTATCCCGCGCACGGCTCTGCTCGGCTCCTTTTCTGCTCTTGCTGGGCACGGCAGGGCATTATGGCTTCTAAGTTGGGGCCGTGGCTCCTGGCTTTGTCCTTGGCTGTGGGGCCGGAAGGTGAGAGCCAGGTGGGCAGAGCAGCAAGGCTGAGGCTGCCCGTGGGCAGCCCTGCCCGCCCAGTGTCCTGGAGCTGCAGCTGCCCTTGCGCTGCTTGCTTTGTTGCCTGGTACTCGCCTTAGCAGGGAGCGAGGAGCGTGTGGCATGGGGGTAGAGGGGAGGCCAAGCCTGAGGCAGTGGCAGGCTTTGGTTCTGCGGGTTGGGGCCGCAATGCTGTCAGCAGATGTGGCTCTGCACCGAGGAAGGGCACCCGAGCCATTGGTGCAGACGCGGGGCTTTGGCGGGAGAGAAGGCTGTCGCGGCTGTCGTGCCAGGGCGAGGGGCGCACGGACTGTGGGTGAACATCCTCGGGCTGTGGGTGCACCCTGCCCAGCTGCCTGTGCTGTCTGTTCACAGGGCTGTGGGCGCAGGTGCGGCTGGTGGAGAGTGGTGGAGGGCTACAAGCACCTGGACAGTCTGTGAGTCTCTCCTGCCATGGATCTGGCTACGAATTTCAAAGTTACGGAGTTTTTTGGTTCCGTCAGGCAGCTGGTAGCAGTCCTGAGTGGATGGCTGTCATCTGGGCATCAAAATCTACAAATTATGCGCCAAAATGGAAAGATAGAATCACGGTCACCCGGGACAATTCCCAGTCCAAGTCATTTCTGGAACTGCGGAACCTGCACCCTCAGGACTCTGGCAGCTACTTCTGTGCTGTTGTTCTCACATAGGCAGGAAATCCATCAGAGCTTTAACACAAACCTCATAACAGGGTCCTGGCTCTGGGCCCTGGAGGTAGAATGGAGGTGACTCACATAGGTGCTCTCAGTTGTGTAGTTACAGCACAGAGTTTTAAACTATTTGACAGGGACGTCCTACTTGTTGATGTCCCCAAGTGAGATCCAATTTTCTGTTTGTCACCTTCCAGTGTGTGATGGAAACCCTATCTTCTGTCAGGCTCCAAAATTCCTTCACCTTTGGAAATAAGTTTTGCTTTTTCCATCATTTCCTGGTAGTATGGGTACCCAGACATGGCTCAACCGGTGTGGGGTGTGAGTCCATCTCACAAATTTTATTCCCTGCAGCATACAATGTTGCATTATCCTTTCAGGACACTCCAGCACAATGCTTCATCCTTCCAGACCTGAGCCATCAGCTCTGCAGACCCCTCCAAGAACCACCAGGAATGAGCTGCCCCTAAAAGTGTTCTCTCCATCAGCTGGTGACAGAGTTGCTGCAAAACAAGGCTCTTAGACTTCTCAAGAACACTGTGGTGTGGTTTTTCCCAGAATCAGGCCCAGAGGTGCTGCAGTAGTAGCAGCAGCAGAGTCTCCCACAAGCACACACAAAGCCACACAAAGGAAGCACAGTGAACGCTGAAAGAATTAAAATTTCAACACGGAAAGGCAAAACTCAATTTCATTTGGGTTCCCATATTGCTCAGGGAGTCTCAGAGCAATGTTACAGCAGTGCATAGTTATAGTGATTAATTTGTATTTGAGTGGAGAGTGGTACTGCAACAGGGACTGAACTGCCAGGGTGATTTTTCTCATGATATCATGAAAAAATTGTTCTCTGCTCTCTCATCTTTATCTCCATTGAATAAATGGAGACATGCGTGAAGCTACTTTCAGAATGAGCAGTTCCCCCAAAAGGGAAATTTTGTTATAGTGCAATGGGCACTTTCTGAGGGCCAAGAACTGTGCTGCAAAGGTCAGTGTGGTTTCTTCTTGAACAAAGCAGTGTAGACCTTTAGCAAGGGATGAAGGAATTCAAAGAGCCATGCATGCAGAAAACACCTGCTAGTTCCCCTGTAAAATATATCTTCATTTGCCCAGGACACTTTTCTAGAGGAAAGGGAGACTCCCTCTCATATAATTTCCTCTGAAATGGGACTGAAGAAAAGGTCTTCATTGTTACCTCGTGGAACAGAGATAGATTAAACAGCCTGTCTCATGTCTCACAGGCAGTACTGGAGCGCCTCCTGCAATTTCTTGAGGGGGATGCACCAGGACAGAGACAAAAACAAAGGCAGAACCCAGCTTTTGAATGGAACAAATCCAAGATGTGAGGACAGGTATGTTTCTGTGGTCATCCAAATGGAAAAAGGCTGTTTAACTGTATCTGAGATCTCAGTGACAAGCAAGTTGTGGTCTCACAGCTCTGGGAAGATTTTCAGCAAGTGAAAGAGGTGGGAGAGACACCTGTGTGTACCCAGGCCTGTTGCAGGAAGTGTTGAGAGATTGTTCTTTTTGTCCTGGCAACAATTCAAGAGACTTAAAGTATCATATCAGCCAACTAGACCAATTTCCTGGAGGACTGAAGCAGTAAGGAGGAGAAAACGATTTGACACAATGAAAGGAAAAGCAGATGAACATGCCCATGTTAACAACAGAAAATATAACAGCACAGGTATTAAAAAGAATAATTAAAAATGAGAAATCCACCTTTGTACTTGGTAACAACAATAATACAAATAAACATGTTGAATAATACAGCATGGAACCAGGTGAATTTGTGGCCAGGATGAAATAGTGCTTTTCTTAGAAAAGGATTTGAGGATTCAGAAACTGCTCCACAATTCCAGGTAACCACTAGCCAGAATCATTTAAGTAAGCTAAAAAAGCAAATTAAAATGCAACTTTAGTCAACCATAACTAGATGGTCTCCACCTTCAAACTCAGGTAAAAGCACATACAAATAAATCAAAAGTCTAAAGCATAGCCAAGTCAGTAGTCAAATAAATTGAGAAAAGTGGTGCATATAATTAGTAAAAAACTCACAATACCTTTATGAAAATGGCACTCAAGAAATAGTAAAAATGAAAGACCTGACTAAATAAGCAACTTTATCTTATCAAGACAAACAGAGTCCATTAAGCCACCATCAGCCACACAAGAATAACTTCTTAACAATTCATAAACATGGACTATTTTCTATTTGGTATGAAAGTAGGCTTTGAGAATACTTGGACGTCCAGAAGGAGTTAGGAAATGTGAAATGACATCAAATTGAAAATTAGTAAGACTGGGTCAGCAGGTGCCCAGATAGTCTAAAAAATTTCACCCTAAGTGTCATGTTGTTTGTTAAAGGACAAACCAGTAATCAGGCCCTTTAAGTGAAAATGGCTCTAGCAACTCGAAACAGTGTTCTTTTTTGACAAGTATGGGGAATAGTTTAGTGAGAAATTAATATGACCAAATGTGCCAAAAAAACCAATAGTCATAATGTGAATTTTAGTGGAATAGTATTAGATTTTTTAGAAGTACAGCAGCATAGAGGAAGAGAAAAATAAAATCTGGCTCTTCAAAGCACATGAAAGAGGAAACATCACCTGGCACTGAAAAAACCACATGTTTTTGTAGAACTGTCTAGCACTGTGTGGACTACGTACCACAGTGACTGAAAAAGGCTGAACCACTGTACAAAAACTGTCTCGCTCTCTGACTTCTCTTGAAAGTGAAAACATGGTGCCCTTCATAGTCTTTTTCCTTAAAAACCTGTATGCACACACACAAATTTCAGTCCCAGAATGACTCAGACAGCAGGAAAACCTCTGTCACTTGTTGCAGGAAAGTCTCATTAGTACACTCCAGAAGACTGCCCAATTGCTTGTGCCCTGCTTTTCTGTCCTGCTAGCAGACATTTGGCATGGTTCATTCAATGGAGACTTCTACTGATGGGCACAGACTCAACTTGCCTCCCCTTTGTGAAAAAAGGCAGGAATGATCCTTGAAGCTGCAGGGTCTTGGAGACCAAGTCCATCTCTTGACATCCACGTCCAGATAGTGGTAATTCTGCAGAAATTGATGATGATGAATGATTTGATCAACCTACAGCAACTCCTTTACTCTTTAATAGCCAATTCCATAGGTACAGTGCCTCAACCTAACAAAGAACAATCATTTTACCTACACTCTCATCCTACCTAAAATATCATAAAAACTTCCTAAGGCACAGATGACCCCCAGATGTCAACTCTAAGAGCCCAGAACAGGCACATTCATCATGTTCATGAACCTTGAAACCAAATTCAAGCACACAGCTTCCTGCAGCATAGAAGGATTTTCACAAATGGTTTGAAATAGTACTAAAAGTATTGATTTATTTTTTTCTGCTTTCTATCCACCTTAACTCCATGAAACTTATCAGCGGTGTCTTGGATTCCCAAAGCTTTTACCAGTTTTAGTCTTACTTTAGACCATTCTTTGAAAGACCATTCTGTGATTCTATGATTCTATGGAAGACATGTAATGTTTCTTCATGTGGTATGTTGGGACAGAAACCACTTGAGAAGTCATGTGACTGCCTGTATAGTCCAAAATTCTGTGTAGTGATAAAGAAGGAAGATGGAGTTTTTGTAATGACTTATGTCACTGTGTTGGGGGCTGGAGTACCACAATGCTATAAACAACATAGGGCCCTGTACAAAAACCTAAAGACGGAAAAAAGGCAATATATTTTTTTGGGAAGAAATAGGATGGGTGACTGAAAGGATTAAGGAGACAACTACAACATTCTTTTCATATTTCTGTTTATCCTGGAAATATAGAACTCGTAGAGTTTCAAAAATATGGAAGAAAGGGAGAACTTGCATATTCTGTACTTAATCAAGCTATCTGAAATAATTTAACCATTCAATTGTTGTTTTTTTCCCTTTCTAGTTTTTGGAAGAAAATGTGGCTCTTTATAAACTTCTGGTATTTCACACATGGCTAATGAGAACAAATATCTGCCTTTTCATCTCCTGTTTTACCATGGTTTTGAATACCACGAGGAAGGAGGCACTTCTTTGAATAAGTATTAGCAGTGTGAGTACAGATAAGCTTATATTTGGAAGTGGGACTACCCTCACCATCGAACCAAGTAAGTACCATTTTTTATCTCCAAAAAATATGTTAAAATTAAGTTGGGGGAGGACAAAGGAATCCAATGATTTTGGTTCACTGTAAGAACTTTCTGCTGCAATATTCCCTGTCTCCAGACAGGGTTTCAAGCTGAGTCCTCAGCTTGTGTCTGCTTAGGAAGGCTTTCACAGGAACAGCTTGGCTACCTCTGTATATCACCACTATTCCATGATCCCCCAAACACGTAGTGTGCACTACTTAAATATAACATGTTATAATTTATTCCCGGTCGGGATAGCACTCTGGTCACATTTACTGTCAAGTGTCCTATCATCCAGTTGCTTGTTTGCCTCATTTAGAGCAGGAATGCACAGATCAGTGGTGATCTGACAGTAGAGAGAAGTTTTGAGACAGATCTTTAGCTCTCCGGTATGAGAAGTTAGTTTTTGACACTTGGATTGTCATCAGGTAGGTAATTCCATGGGCATGGAGACAGAGGAAGAAGGACTTAAATTTTCCCAGTTGCCTGATACCCAAGACTACTTAGAGTTAATGAAAATTGGTTACCAAGTTGCTTAGGCTTTGAAAATGCAGGTGTGGTGAGTAGGGATTATACATCTGTATTTGAAATTTTGCAATATACAGAAAAGGTGGAGATCACCCCAAGCTTTTCTGTGTGATTGTGAATGTTGGGGCAGCAAGAGAATTTTTTAGGTTGATCTTTGCTATCCTCAACATCCAGGTGCATATCTGGGGCAGATTTGTTATGTTGCTTCTACAGGTCTGCCTGGTTTTAGTGCTGCAAAAACGTCCTATATAATTTTACATAACTAAAACACCCTGCTCTCATTCCAGAAGTGCATGGGGCTCCCTTAGGTGCTGTCTAATATCTATCCAGGTCTGTAGGATATCTTGCATGGGAATAGATGTCTATTATGGAGCAATTTAAGTTAACTTTAAATTCCAAAGGGTGAAAGGATTGCAAAGTTATAATTCTGAAGTAAGTTCTGTTCTTTCTAACCAGCAAATCCTCAGTTGTAAATGTAGGGCCAGAAGAAACTGTCAGATGTCAGCATTTAATGTCAGTCTACATTGATCTGAAGATTATATTTCTCAAAAAAAAGTAGTAAAATATCCCATAGAGCATACTAGAGTTTAGCAAGAAACAACAGCCAATGAAACACATTCTGAAAGGTGGCAGGTGGAAGATTGAACAATGGTATTGCCATTTCAGACATTTACAGAAATTCTGATATGATACTCTTGTTTCTCATATAAAGGATCTTATATGTATTTTTAAAAACGTTTTCTGTCTTGGGTTCCTCTGCTGGCAAGAAAAGATTTCTTTCTCAACAGCTGAAGATATCATGTGGCTCATTGACTGCAACAAGGTGCTCCTGGTTTAAGGAAACTTTTACAGTACATTATTCAAATTTCTAAAACATCTTCACTGAGTTTCCCACAACTTGGGTTAGAAAACACAATTTCACACACACACACAAAAAGATATTAGCTTTGTCTTCTCTACTGTGAAATGCTTTAAATCATTCTTTCTCTACCTTCTCTGCCTGTCTACCCTCTCTAACATCTGCAAAATTACATGAAACTTCAGATGAGGGAAGTTATGATGCTGTTCAATGATTACTTTTTTTCTAGCTAAGGATAGGATGTTTTCAAAGCTGTACAAAGACTTTAGGATTGAGTTTGACAGTAAAAGATAATAAGCCTTAAGCATCTAAGTCACTCAATGTCTGTGGAAATAATAAGTTGAAACCAAATTTTCCAGAATTTGAGCAACCCGACCCTTTTGTTGTTAAATTTGAATTTTTTTGGAGATACTAATATGCATTTTAAGATGGCTGCATTTTCAGGTAATGCAAAAGAGTGTGACTCAGTTGTGACTTCTGGGTTCTGATAAAGAAAGAATTCTGCTTTATTAACTACCGTTGCACTCTGTACACTTCTTGCTGAAGATCTTTCCCAGTGAGTTATGCCAAAGAAGCAGCTTGTTGATATACTGGCTGCTGGAAACACTGAAGATCAGACAGAACACATGAAAAGCCTTTAAAGATCTTCTCAGATAACAAAGACTGCACAGGAATAACAGGTTCTGGCAAAACCATATTACAGCACCTGGAAAGGAAATGTATGTAGGAGGAATAGAAAAAAAAATCAGCCTTTTTTGATTTATGTATTATAACTGTGTGTTACTGCTGCACTAGTCTTTGGGAAGGGGACTCAACTGACCGTGGAGCCAAGTAGGTATTCTTTGTGCATTAACCTTTTCTGAGTTGTTATTGGTTTGATTTTCTCTTTTTTTCCCTTTCTTCCTCCTCCACTCACTCTTTAAAGTCACTAATTAGACTTCAAGCTTTCTATATATAGCAATTAGACAATTTAGGTATAAAAAGCCATGCTGATCCTACTTCTCAGGAGGTGCCAAAGAATTTGGGCTCTGCAAGGGCAAATCCTGTCTGCTATCATTCTGAATTTCTTTGAAACCTAAAATCTATCCACTTACTCAGGCATCTTAATAAGTTTTTCATAGCAATTGTTAGGTTTTAAAGTCATGCTTGGACAGTCTAAAGGGAACTAAAGTTTCTCTAGAGGTTAAAATTTAAATTCCTAATACGTTTTATTCTGTCAGACAGCACTGAGAGGAGAGAAGGGTAACCTATGAAAGCATTAAATAGAATCTTATGCAATATTTCGATACTAGTTTAATCTCATTCAGAGTATGGGTTAAACTGAACAAAACTGAATTAACTCAATTGACCTTTATTAGTAGAGCCAAGCCATTAAGTTACAGCAGAGTACTATCTGGCTTTCACCTCAGTTTTTCAGTATTTAGGCCAGGGTGCTGGAGAAAGAGAGTAAAATCAGAGCCCCTTCACAGAATTGCAGAATCACTGGGTTGGAAAACACCTTTGAGATCATCGAGTCCAACCATACTAGTCCTCTACTAAACCATGACCCTGAGCACCTCATCTACCCATCTTTTAAATATATACAGGGTTGGTGACACAACCGCCTCCCTGGGCAGCCTGTTCCAATGCCTGATAACCCTTTCAGTGAAGAACTTTTTCCTAATGTCTAACCTGAACCTGCCCTGGTGCAGCTTGAGCCCATTCCCCCTCATCCTGTCACCTGTCACATGGGCGAAGAGACCAACACCCATCTCTCTATAACCTTTCAGTTAACTGTAGGCAGTGATAAGGTCACAGCCTTCTCCAGGCTAAATAACAGCAGTTCCCTCTGCTGCTCCTGGTAAGATTTGCTCTCCAGCCCCTTCCCCAGCCTGGTTGCCCTTCTCTGGACTCACTCCAGAACCTCAATGTCCTCCTTATGGTGAGGAGCCCAGAACTGGACACAGCACTCAAGGTGTGGTCTCCCCAATGCTGAGTACAGGGGCACAGTCACCTCCCCAGACCTACTGGCCACACTGTTTTTGATACAAACCAGGATGCCATTGGCCTTCCTGGACACCTGGCCACACTGCTGACTCATATTCCATCAGCAGTCACCCAACACCCCCAGGTCTTTCTCTGCCTGACAGCTCTCCAGCCAGTCTCCTCCAAGCCTGTAGCACTGCATGGGCTTGTTATGTCCCATGTGCAGCACTCTGCACTTGGTGTTGTTAAACTTCATCCCATTGGTCCAGTCTGTTCAGATCCCTCTGAAGAACCTCCCTACCCTCAGGCAGATCAACACTTCCTCCCAGCTCAGTGTCATCTGCAAACTTACTGAGGGAGCATTCAATCCCTTTATCCAGATCATTGATAAAGATGTTGAACAAACTGGACCCAAGACTGAGCCCTGGGGGATGCCACTTGTGACTGGCCTCAGCTGGGTTTGGCTCCATTCACCACCACCCTTTGGGCCTGGCCACCAGCCAGTTTTTAACCCAGCTGAGGGTCCACCCGTCCAGGCCAGTGGCAGCCAGTTTCTCAGTCAGAATGCTGTGAGAAACCATGTCAAAGGCTTTAGTGAAGTCCAATTGGTATACCAATTTATATACAAGTATTTCTAACTGTACCTGGGGCTGTGGGGTTAACAATATGGCACATCACATGGATGAGAAAGGTCACACTTTTTGAAACAGGTACAATATTTTTTGTAGAACTAAGTACCAATCCTATTCTCTTTTCATTGTTTCCAGACTAGGTTGGAATGTCTTATACCATGTGCAGTTTCTAATGGGGAAAACGTCCCTCACAACTGAAAATTCTTGACTTTATCAGAAACTCCTGGAAAACTGGAGATAGGCATTTCACAGTGTTCTGATTGCTTCTGTCCTACTTGGCTATCTTAAAGACAAAAGTCCTTTTTGCATCTGAGCATTTGTTTTTGTAAAGATCAACCTTGTTCCCCGCTCCAGAAGCAGAAAGACTTCTCTTTGCCCTACCACTCTTGCTATGGGTAGACCGCTTCACTGCATCAGAAGATTCAGGGGGGAGGGGAGGGATGATAAAGTAAAAGCAGTTATTCCCTCATGTATCATGTATATGCAAAACAGGAATTGTTGGTAAAGTTGAATAATATGGAACAGCAAACATATAAGTTCTCTTTTCATTTGCAAGTCCCTTATAAAAGAAAGAATTCACATATAGGCACAAACTTTGGCAAAAGAAAGCCTAGAATCCTGTGGAATTAAACTTCCTATAAAAAGAACAACTCACATACATCCTTTCTGACTTTGATCTGATCTCTTCAATGCAGTGGCAAGAAATAATGACAAAAAGGCAGTTAGTAATTAATACTAGGAATTACGCACACCTGGAGTATATATGATCTTTAGGTAATTTAGCACTCAGGCAAGCTTGCAAGCAAATGAAATCATGCCTAACAACACTTTTCTTCACAGGCATTCAAGCAAGTTCTGACCCCGAAGTCATTGTGATGAAATCAGAGAAACTGGAAGGCGGCAGCCCTGTGAGAGCAGCTTGTTTGGCAAGGAATTTCAGTACAAAGAGCATCACAATGAAGATGTCCTCTAAGGACGTTGTATATGAGCATAGTACACCCATTTTGGCATCAGATGGATTGTACAACACTATTAAGGTGGTTGATGTGACAAAAGACTCAGAGGTGAACTGCAGTGTTACAATCAACAACAAGATTTATGATTCCAGTGCAGTGGAGGAGACAGGTACTATTTATAGTACAGCTGCAACTGGAGGCAGTGTCTTCTAGCACTTGCTATTTCTTCAGCTAGTAAGCATTGACCTAGGTAACCAACAGAAATGGGAAAGACATCTGGTACTATAGCAGGTAGAGCTGAATGATATTTTAAAGCATCTAAAATAAATTATCTTAATTGTTTAACAGTTTACATTTTGGGAGGGAGGAAGATACAATCTATTTACCTTTACATTTACTTATGAGTAAATCACCACACAGCAGCAAACCTCCTAGAGCACAGCCTTTCTAAAAACAGCAAAAATTTAACATTGAGGTTTGTTATTCGTTTGATTTTTTTCCTAAGTAACTTTTTATATTTTGAGGGATTGTTTTTGTGAAAGCTCATTCAAATAGTAAAAACAAAACAACACTGGAATTCCTTGTTTCCTGCAATTGCATGGAGAAATTTTCTCCTCAGTTTAGTATTATTTGAGCCTCAGACTGTACTGCCCACATTTTCCTATGGGAAGGATCATATGAACATTTTTTTAAATCCTGTTTAAAAATTTGGATAAAGTTTATAATGCGTTTTTGTTTTTTTTTAATTATGCTACAGAAGAGGTGGTTGAAGAACCAGTAGCAGTGAAGGTTTGCAACACCACAGATACCTCTACACAAGGTTAGTTACCCAAATAGATTGTGAAGTTATGTTACCCTGTTAGGGGTAGGTGCATGGAAAAGTATTTTCTCAGAGGTAGAAAAATCAGCATATAATATATTCATCAAACACAACCTGCTTTTTCAGGGTAACTAGTTTAGTAATCAACAAGCAACAGGAAGCAAAATCCAGTCTAGATGGACATCCTCTTCCCCTGTTATTACCATGTTTATGTATCACCTATTCCTCTGCTGTTTTTTCTTTCCCTGAAAGAAACCTCTGGGTTTTTTTCCTGCTTTCTGCCAATATCAAAATCTAGACCATGATCTCTCCCATCTTTTCTCTAAGCGGACACTGAAGTGGAGAAAACAAACATGCTGTCGATGACTGTGTTGGGTTTGAGAGTCCTGCTAGCAAAAAGCATTGCCTTCAATACTCTCATGAGTATCAAGTTGTTTCTTTTCTGAGGTAAGGAAGCACATAGCCTGATCTGTAGAAATACTGGAAGTACATGCCAGGAATGACTGCCTGTCCATTTCTTTAATGCCACAAACAATAATATCTGTCATCTGCTCCTGTTTTCTTTAAATATCTCTTGTTTCTGTGGAAAAAAACAACTCAAACAAAAAATAGTATAATGAACAACTTACAACCCCCTCCTCCCTTCCCAAACCACAAAGAAACCATCTTCTTTCTGTATCCAAAGCTCAGTTCTTGGTGGCTGGTCCTCAGATTTTCTTTGCAGCAAACTTGCTTTGCCAGAGCAACTCAGGTATTACCAAAAGTGCCTAAAAGATACCTCATTGACTATTTCAAGTGGTAGAGCACAGATCCAGGAGAAAAATCAAGACAAAGAGTCAAAACAAAGATCCCAAAACACAGAAATGTGAGGCAGTAGGAGAAAAGAGAGGGGGGAGGATTTTTAAATTAAAGTGTGCAAAGAGGCCTAAAATATAGTCTAGCCTAAGTTTTGTGAGTCTACCTGACACGTATCAAACAGTTTAAAACACACTTTGCTCTTCCAGGCAGTGGGGAAGGAGGGCAGCAGCAATCTGAAGAACATCAAGAAGAGAGTCTGTACCAGCAGCACAATGGGGTGAACAGCCAGTGTAAAATCTGCTGACAACAGTGATCCAGAAGACATCACAGCACCTTCCCCTTAAGATATTTTACACAGTTGAATCCTGTCTAGCTAGTTTATTTAGTTTAAGAGTTGTAACTGCTTTTGCTATTTATTTTTTCTCTGTGAACTGTTTTTTCTCATTCCTCTGATAAGTAGAAGTTGATCTCCCCAATCTTCTAGCATCCAACCTGCTTCAATAGTTGTGAAAAATCCAATCCTCGGTATAGATATAGAACCCTTTTAAAACACCTGGTGTGCTGTATTACTGCCTATAGAACTAATGAATTAGTGCTGAGAGAATTCAGGCACAGTAGATGCTATTTATAGCTCTAAGGTTTTTTTTAGACAGCTTTAATAATAATTTTCTAGA
This sequence comes from Gallinula chloropus, assembly GCF_964237585.1. Lineage (NCBI taxonomy): Eukaryota > Metazoa > Chordata > Aves > Gruiformes > Rallidae > Gallinula > Gallinula chloropus. The sequence goes on along the minus strand of NC_140111.1, from coordinate 3,954,766 downwards.
GTAGATGAGAAGCCTTGTGTTGTATCTGGAGTGATTCAATTCAACCTGATAATGGTCAACCATCAAAGCATTTCTTTATTACACCTGTATTTCTTTTGTAAAGTGTTTAACACATGCATTTAGGCTACTGTAGTAGTGAGCAAATTAAAGTTTTACCAAGCAAAAATGCTGTAGTTTGTTCTATGGGCTTTATTCTGGATTTGGGATGGAGATTGTGGAAATCCAACTGTCCAGGATTAGAAATACAGCATTGATAACCTCGCTTTCCTGTTGACTGAATCTGTCTTTTCTAGATTTTATACACAGAAGTGGAGATTCTCTTTAGCACATTAAAACACTTTGGGAGGACCATGGATTCTAGCCTTAGGGGATTCAAGTGAGGTCTGGTCTTTCATATCACTTTCAAGAGACTTCAGCAACATGTTTTGCACCATAGCAAAAACCAGACATATGTCTAAGGAGACAGTTAACAGAGAGCTTGATATGAGCATGAGGAAGAAAAACGCTTATATCAGAAGAGAAGAAAACATGCTGTTTTTTTCCACTTATTGCTACTAGGAAGAAGTCAACAGGAAATAATAATACATAGTGGTTTGATGGAGTGATAGTTTCCATAGCAACCTGAACCTGGTTGTTAGTCTAAGAGACCCTGACACACACATTCGCCAACTCATTTTTCTCTCACAAGCAACAGACAGGATGCTGTGGTCAACATTTATGACTAAGTTATGCTATGCAAGATTAACTCCCCTTTCTTCAGAAAAACAAGTTAACCACATCCTGAAAAGGAAATAATATTTTTCATGTACTGAGTTTCTGCATGCTTTAAGACAGCCTCTAAAGAATGCATAGTAGGGTCTGTTTAAATAAGCTTTGTCAGGTTAGTCTCTTAGACCCCGTGGGCAAATAGAGGAAGACCCTCACCATATACAGAAGTACAATTTGCATAGAAAATCTGAAAACAGTGAAATGCTTTTTAGTGCATTCTACCACTGTAACGTAAATCAGGAGGAGCCATGCACTAGTATTTTTATCCTGATTTTCTGGTGACACCTGAAACTTTTTATCTTGCATTTGTCTTCCCAGACTCTCAGGCAGGACTCAGACTCTGCGTCTCTGTATAAATCAAGGAGTGTCATTCTCCTGAGTCTAATGAAGGGTGTCCCTGCCCATGGCAGGGGTTGGAAATAGATGATCTTTAAGGTGTCTTCCAATGTAAACCATTCTATGCCATGTATTTTGCAGACTCTTATGGTTCTATGGAAAAGGAAACTGCTGTAGCAACCAGAAACTTGGGGACTGTCTGTCAAATATTCCACCTCCAAACAGCTTCTCAGCCCTTTTGCTGCCAACAGTATGTTTTGTGGAGTCTCATTATAAAAGGACACACGCCACACAAAAATATGAACTTAAAACATTTTAAGTACTTTCAGGCAAATGTTAACCTCCAGTATACCAAATTTAAATTTATTTCCCTTGGTGGGCCACAGAGTATGTTAGGTAACACCTGCATGTCACTTCTTGCTGAGCAAGAATGGTGATAGCTCTCTCCTGTGGCAGAGAAAACTCAAAGCACCCTAAATGAATAAACATCTTTCCAAAGGTTAAATGGAAAATCACCATGAAGAAGAAAAGCTGAACAGCAGAGAGAATATTCTGCATTTTCTCTCATATTTTTATTTATATATGGGGAGAGGAGTGTTTATGTATCCAGCCCATATATTTCTTGCTTCTGTAGAAATGTATGGGAACACCCCAAACAAGATTATATATCTCTAAATTTACAGTGCTTGCATCCCCAAGACACAAAACATGGTAAAGCTTGAGAAAGTCTCTGGCAGCCCAAGGCAGAACTCCCAGTCTCACTCTTCAGTGTCTTTGCTTTCTCAGAGCCAGTAAGAACGTCACAGAAAGGGAGATTTTTCAGAGACAGATTCAACACCTCTGTATGTAGACTGCCAGAGCAAAGTGCTTAGACCAGCCTCTCATGAGCACTATTATAACACAAATACTTACTCCAACTATATGTGTTAAAATAAAAGGAACATCCATCTGAACCACTTTCCAACTCAGGTCCATGAACACAATTCCAAAGGCACAGCCTTACCCTTGCAGAAAACTTTGTTTCTTACTTTTTTTTCATGTGATACCCCATTGTCTTCTCAGGCTAGAATAATTCCTCACCCTCAAGTATTAAGCTGCTTATATGGATGGCACATTAACTTCACTTAGGGTTTATTCAGTACTTTCTTCCCAAAAGAGACTAGAGAAGTTTGCTGAAAGTGGCTCTGAAAATGGGTCTGGATGTAATGTGGCTAATGATGCTTATTTCTTACCCAGGTGGGTGTAAGAGCTATGTCTGTGATGATTGTTGCATATATCCTCTTATGCAAGGGTTACAGAATAACAGTAAAACAGGGGTTGGAAGGGACGTCTAGAGATCATCTAGTCCAACCTCCCTGCTAAAGCAGGATCACCTAGAGTAGGTTGCAGAGAATTGTAACCAGGCAGGTCTTAAGTATCTCCAGAGAAGGACACTCCAAAATCTCTCTAAGACACCTGTTTCACTGCCCTGTCATTTTCAGAGTAAAAAAAAAAAAAAATCCTTATTTTACCCTTCTTAAATTTCACTTGCTGCTTCCTTGCCCAATTCTCTCATCTGTCAAAATCACACTGAATGGCAGCACACCCTTCTGGCGTGTCAGCCACTTCTCCCAGTTCAGAAGCATCAGCAAACTTGCTGAGGGTAAACTGTGCACCTCATCCAGGTCACCAATGAATGTGTTGAATAAGACCAGACCAAGCACTGACCTTGGGACACACCACTGGCTACAGACCTCCAGCTAGACTCTGCACCGCTGATCACAACCTGCCATTCAGCCAGTTCTGAACCTGCCTCACTGCCCACTCATCTAGCCCATACTTCCTTAATTTAGCTATGAGGATATTATCAGAGACAGTGTCAAAAGCCTTACTGATGTCTTGGTAAACAGCATCCTCTGCTTTTCCTTCATCCATCCAGCTGTCATGCCATCGTAGATGATGGCAATCAGATTAGTCAGGTATTGCTAAGGTTTTATTTGGAATGAAGAGCATACATATACTTAAAGTTATAGTCAGAGCAAACCCCAACATTTCTAGAAGTGAAAAAATTCCATCAGTATATTCTTTTCAACTTAAATTTTGTAATTGAGATGGTATATCTGGCTTTCTTTTGCTTTCTGGTTATCTAAACTTTTATATATATATATTTAAGAAGATAAACTGATTTTTTTTCTTGCTATTACACTAAACAATACCAAACTGTAGGAGAATGGCAAATTTTAAATAGCTTTTTGTATAGTTGAAACCTTCGCTTGTCTTATACATCATTAAAAATATAATATCATAAACATATTCCTTCATTCTGCTGGGCATAACCTTACCCATCTGTTGTCAGCCAAAAAAAAAATCCTGATGAAATTGTATACATTGATGTAAATTGAGTTTCTTTCCCTGATCTCTCCTGCTACCTGCTGGTCAAAGTGTTTGTTGCGGTCAGAACATTTTCGATTTGATGAAATCCAGTAAATAGGTCAAATGGGAAAATATAAATGAAAAATAATTTTTTTAAAAAAGAAAATCCCAAACCCATAATAAGAATTGTGTCTGCACATTCCCCAAATTAAACTTACTTGCTATTTTGGTCTTTCTTTGCATTCTTGTCTTGGTAAAATGTGCAGATAAAAACCTTACTGTATGATATTGAGGATTTAGAAAGTACAGTGCCAGAAATGTACAGGTGAAAGAAGATGAAAAGCTGTATAGAGATTCAAAGAAGCTTTATTCAAGTATACAAGCTAAAACAATTGCAGAGTTGTAAGTGATTTGTAACAGAAGAAATGGAGTAGACTATGAGAAACAACAGCACTGCTTTTGAAATTTGAAATTCATTAGCATTTCTAAGGTGTGTTTAAACTGTGATTTATTTGAGGAGCTTGGTGGTCAGAATGTTCTAGGCTGGAGGAAACAAGCCTTCTGGGATCACGGGTTGTGTTGGTGCCCTGAAAAGCTGTTATGTCCAGAGCAGACTACGGGCTTCCAAAGATATGGATGTCTTGCTAAACAAGAAACAGTAAGGAAAAAATTCTGGCTTCAGACACTGAAGACACTGATAAGAAAATGGGTAAAAATGAACACCAACATGTCTGGTGTCCTGTAGTAAAGAAATTGTAAAAAAAAAAAAAGGGCAAATTGTTGCATCTAGGAAGGCTGTAGATGAGATGCACTCAAGAACTGTGTTCTTCTACCTTCTTTGAACTGTGAGGTTTTTCTGCAGAAGGATTTCTCACTGTGAACGGACCAAACCACATCAGTTCCACCGAGATCTGCTTATGGACCTGGCTGTTTCTGGAAGCAGGTAAGTCTGCTGTTGGTCAGGAATTCTGCATGCCACACACTTGTGTATATAATAGATCTTTAATTTCATTGAACTGGGAATTCAGGGTTCCATACATTGGAATCTTTCTCCTCATCAAGTATACTGCAGTCACAATGATTATACTGGGGTGTCTGCTTTTGAACAGATCTAGAGTTCAGATGTACAGTCAGCCGAGAGGAGGGGTAGATGTTAGAAGACTGGCTTTAGAGATGATCACTTGCTCCAGGACTCTCATAATATGACTTATCCATTGAAGAGAAAATTAAACTCCTTAAAACCTATGTACACAAATGATGCAGGGAATTGGAGAAGGATGGAATGGCCTAAATAGAAAGACAGAATTGATCTGTTCTTGATTTTAATTGTTCCCTTTTTTTTTTTAAGTAGCATCGTTTTGGTGCTGTTCAGGGGGTGGGAGGCATTTGAAGAAAACCCAACAAACAAACCAAGATGACAAAGTGAAGAAATATCATTGTTGCATTTAAACTCTATAGGATGAGGGTGTTGGTTTTAGTGTGACGTTTGCAGGCTGGTGTAAGCTTGGTTAAGCACTGAAAGAGGTGGATGGAGAAGGTGTTATAGAAAAATTTCCTCTTCTATCTTGCTTTGCAGTTAGGTATTCTGATGTTTACAGTTCCTGTTATCGTAGAATGATGCAGCTAAAATCTCATCGTTGAATAGATATGAGCTGGGCAGGTAAGATAGGATAGCGTAGCAGTAGGATTCACATTTAGGAATTGTCATGAGAATTTTTTTACCAAGGTTTTAATCTAGGAAGCTTGAGAAGAAATACCCTGGGAAATCTTTGTATGCACATCAAAGTTACAAAACTCTTTTGTGTCAAAAGCTTCTGCCAGAGTTTTTGGTAAAGGTTTTTGTCACAGTGAGACTCCACAGGTATCTACGATAAGATGATTTTTAGAAAGGGGACAAGGCTGTCTGTTCATCCAAGTAAGTGCCAGAAATGAACAAAAACCAAAAAATGTTGTGATGAGCTTTGTCATTTAGGAATTTAAAGATATATTTTTCCCCTTAAAGAGAAACTTTCCAACTGTCTGTGCTTTCACAGTTAGTGACATATTTCAGATAAGGAATAAGCAAATGTTCATCTTGAAATTGTCAGACTTATGAGTCCAGATTTACTCCCTTTAATACAGAGCATTTGGGGTCAAATCTGCTAGCCCAAGCAGCAGATATGCATCTATATTCATCACTGTTTTATGAGGTGGCTTTTTCAGTTAATATCTTCAAGATGAGAACAGTGGCTGAAAAATGCCTGTATTTTTCTACTGATTGTAAAGGAACACTGGGACATCTGTACTAAATTTAGATAATTTACATTGGTAGGATATGGTTCTGTTCTGTCTCAAGAAATCTAATGTAGTCCAGAGTGTAAATTTCTCTGCACCCTCTGAAGGCAACAAACAAACAGTCAACCAGAAAAAAAGACTTTTAAAATTAAGTTTTTTACTAGTTTCAGAGTTAGAAAATGAATGACCATTTAATAAATAGGGAGAAAATCTGTCATGAATCTCAACTTTCCATGGCCAGGGTTGTTTGCTTTTACAGATCCAAAATATATACTGATATGTACAGCAGTTGTGATAAATTTTGATTTAGCAAAATTTTAACCAACAAAAGTAAATCAGCACAGCAAGACATTTTGTTTCATACTGAATTCTAAAGATTTTGGAAAGGGAGTATTTAACTCCATCATTCAGGTGAATTGGAATCTATTAAATTCTTCCTGTAATGGTTTATATAAAGGGCCTTGTCACTGTGTGGTTGGTAGTTACGGGAAGTTCACTTTTGGTGGAGGAACTCAGCTGTTTGTGTTTCCAAGTAAGTTTTCTAGTAAAAATAGTGATCTCAGACTTTATTGTTTAACCACATCCCAGATCCAGTGAGTCCATTCAGTGTCCTCAGCAGAGGTGGATGCAGAAATATTCCTCTTTGGTCATAGAGCCTGTGCACACTCATCAGATGAATTCTGATTCATCCTAAAAATGTGCAGCAGTATAAATCACAGATTAAGTTTCTGTTGAATTCTACTCTGCCCTTGCAATTTCAGTGAGGTACTTTTACAAAGGAATTTGTATTCGTGCCCTTCAATGTCAGGTTTTCATTTCCAAGATAATATCTGATAAAGTGCATAGACTATTTCAGGGGCTATGAAGCCAGTACAATTTCCTGCCTATTTTGAGAATTTTAGCAATGCTAGTTCAAAACTTCAGAGTTGGTTTTTGTAGAAGGCTCTCTGGCATTGCAACAGAAAGTGGAAGAAAACAGATATTTGGACAGGGGACACAGTTACTTGTGACACCATGTAAGTGTAGTCCAGATAATGACATTCACCTTTTGTATCATTTTTCTTCATACTCTTCAAGCTGTGGAGATTTCTCTGGCTTTCAGCCAGGTAGGTAGAAATCCAGAAGGAGTACCAACAGGAAAGCCTAATTTCCATGTCTGTGAAACAGCCATTAAAATGTCATTGTTCCTTTCTTCTCTGAGAAATTGTTGGAGAAGGATGACCTTGGTTTCTACCATAAGGTCCAGTGGAGCTATTGATACCACAGACTGAAAGGAGAAGTCTTCATGTCAGGACATTGCTAGACTTGGAGTGGCAGTCAGCTCTGTCTAGTCAGGTTGTGGGTGTGCAGCTTTGCCAAGAATCTGGGAGGGTTTTTGTTGAGAGAGGAAATACTGTGTGACCATGGGAACTGGTTCATATAACCTTGTCTTCGGCTCTGGAACAAAGCTCAGTATTAGACCAAGTAAGTCACACTCTGCTCCTACGCATTCTGCTTTATTGGAGGGCTTGAGCCCAGAGGCATGGTGGGGAGAGAGGAAGATGTCTTAGGGGTGCCCCTTAATTCTGGCCCCATCTCTGACCTTATCCCACAGAAGCAGACTGGTCCTGCCTGGGATCCTCCTGCCTTGCTGCTCCTCATAGCCTTGGAATGACTGGGCAAAGCTCTCTTTTATGGGCTGCTTCAGATTGGGTTTGCTGGGCATTTAGATACAGAAGAAAATGCTGTTGAATCTGGCTTATGTATGACACTGGCTTGTGCATCTAGGTGACCTTTGGTTCAGGGACCAGGATGTCCATCCTGCCCAGTGAGTTTGCAATTCTCATATGTATCCTCTTTCAAAAGGCTTCAGTGTCCACCTAAGCAGCCTGTAGAAAACTAGAAAACTGGTGTATATTTCAAGGGTAGAGAGCAGAATGGAAGCAAAGAGTGGCCAGACCAAATTAGAAAAGCCATGGCAAGAACATGCTTTTGCTCTCTTGCAAAACAAACCAAGACCAAAGGCTTTTGTCACTCTGCCCTGAAAAGCCCCAGTGCCAGTGATTGATAGGTATTCCCAGGCAGCAGCCTAAGGAAGTCATCCTTGGTTTTTTGATCTTTTCCTTCTCTCAGTGTTGCAGTTCCCAGAGAAAATGCTGTGTTCTGTCCAAGAGACTCATCCCTCTTTTGGAAACACCACTCCAGAGCATGTGAGGGAGCAGACTGAGCCTTGGGTTCTTGTCAGGGTGTGTAGCACTGTGTGAATAACAATGCAGTCTCACTCCAGTTTGGTCCAGGCACAAAGCTCCATGTTCTGCCAAGTAGGTTTTCTTCTCCTGCTTCTGCACTCTGTGCTGTCTGCTCTTGCTGCATTCCCACTCTTTTGCAACTTAAGGTCATAAGGAGAAGTCAGAGATGCAGTGGAAAGACAGGGAACATTTGTTTTTTCCCTAGCTGTGGCATGGCTGGGTAAAGGTTTGGGGAGAGGTGCTGCCTCTGAGGGTGCTTGCTGGGCTTTTTGTAATGGAAGGAAATGCTGTGCGATTACAGCACAGGCAGCTCTAAGGTGACGTTTGGCTCAGGGACCAGACTCTCCATCCAGCCCAGTGAGTGTGCAGCTTTTTTGTGTCTCCTCTATCAAAACCCCTTGAGTTGTATCCCCGGTTATTCAAGTAGGACATTTTGGAAATGTGGCCTCTTATAGTGTGACACATGGGGTTCTGATGCCAAGCTGGGAGGTCTTCACTTTAGGACGTGTCTGACTCCGAGTGACAGTCAGTTTTTTGTAGTTGGGCAGTGGTGAAACCTGGTAGGCAGAATCCTGAGCTGAAGGAGGAAGGGGAGGAAAGTCTCATGCGTTACTTGGAAAAAACCCAAAGGAGCTGAGCTGTGTTCAAAATGGGTCTGTACAAGAATGGGGTGCGTTGATGTGTGCGTGTGGGTCTTTGCGTATGTGATATCCAGCAGCCAGAACCAAGAAAGATATTCTGAACCTGTGTGCAGGAGGGTCCAGGGGAAGATCTCTGTTTTTATTGAGGGCACAGAGAGGAGTTGTAATTGTGATCCTTGTCCATGGGACAAGGATCCATTCAGGGGTGAGCTCAGTCAGAGCTGAAAGGGATGAACAAGGGTGGCTGTTGTAAAAGAAATGTCTGGCAAGCAACACAGAGCGTTAGAAGAACTAAGCTAGTGCAGGGCACCTGTGACTTACAGGGTTTTTGTTGTGAAGGCAAACACAGTGTGAATACAGAGGTGACTACAGCAAGATGACATTTGGCTCAGGGACCAGACTGTCCGTCCATCCCAGTGAGTGTGCAGCTCAGACCTAGTCTTGTGTATGCCTCTCTTGCAATAGGGTTGCTTTTATAATTGTGCTTTTGGGTTACCTTTGCACGTGTGAAATGCCTTGTGTCCTTTCACAGGCTCCGAAAAGGGCTTCAGTGACATATTTAATACCATTGTGGTTGGACAGAACATGGCTCAACTTGAGGTCTGCGTGATTTTGGTACAAGTGTTCCCTGTGCCTTGCTTGGAAAGTCCTTGTCAGTCTTGCTTCCTTATACTCCACCAGAAAACTTCCTTGGTGTGGGGAGATGAGAGCATTTGTGTACCGGCTTTAGTTGCTGTGAGGGTTGGTGGGAACAGGTAGACATTTGGAGCTGGGACAAAGCCTTGGTGAAGCCTTGTGAGTCCTGCCAAAGATGTTTCTAGCCCTGCAGGGCAATGCAGAAAAGTCCAAGGGAAGAATGGCAGGGTGTAAATTTTGGGAAGAGTTCCTATGATCACGCAGAACCATGTTCCCTCTCTGGGGGCATGGAAAAGCTGTGAGCTGCAGTGGGAAAAGGGGAAGCAGGAAGAAGGCATGTAAATGGTGTGAGATTGAGTGAACTGTGTCTTTCTCAACAGATGTGTCCTGATCTGTGACTTACAGGTTTTTAGTTGTGACAGGAAACACAGAGTGGTCAGACCAAATTAGAAAAGCCATGGCAAGAATGTGCTTTTGCTCTTTTGTAAAATAAATCAAGAGCAAAGGCTTTTGGCACTTTGTCCTGAAAAGCTCCAGTACCAGTGACTGACAGGTATCTGTGGCATGGCTTTGTAAAGGTTTAGTATCTAGGAGCTGTGGAATGCCTGGGTAAAGGTGCTGTTTTTGTAGGGGCTTACTGGGCTTTTTGTAATGGAAGGAAATGCTGTGTGAATACAGCACTGGTTATAAGGTGACATTTGGCTCAGGGACAAGACTGTCTGTCCAGCCCAGTGAGTATGCAGCTTTCTTGTGTCTCCTCTATCAAAACCCCTCGAGTTGTAGCCCATAGGTACTCAGTTGCACTATAAAATGTAAACCCTTAAATTTTCTGCCTTATTCTTCAGTGGAGAAAATCTTGAGAGGTGAACACTGAAATTCTCCAGAATTGCCAAGGTCTTGTCTTGTGTGTTCCTGTGGTTTTGGTTTCTTCTGAGATATTTTACAGTGTTTAGGTTAATCTCAATGAGACATTCTCCCTTAACTCGATACACAGTTTGGAGGTGGGTAAGATCTCCCAGGTTATTCAAGTAGGACATTTTGGAAATGTGGCCTCTTACTGTGTGACACATGGGGTTCTGATGCCAAGTTGGGAGGTCTTCACGTTAGGACATAACTGACTCGGAGTGACAGTCAGGTTTTTGTAGTTGAGCAGTGTGTGCACACTGGGCAAAGGGATGCAAGTTCAGGTTTTCCATAGTAATTGCCACCACTTTCTTGTCTTCTCCTTCCACGTGTGACAAAGCTCCTCACTGCCCAACATGCAGCAGGCTTTCCAAATATCTTCCTGAATATTCTGGTGGCTCTTTGGCTGCAGGGTTCCATGCCATTTGCTTCCCTGCAGGAAAGGCTTTGGCTCAGGGCAGGACCAGCATTCTTCATAAAGAGGGTTTGTCCCTGTGTGTCCAGTGGTGTTCTTGATCCCACAGACAGAGCAGGGAGCTCTTCCCATCAGGATGTCATTGACTGGGAGTGGTGGGTAATTCTGTCTAGTTGGTCTGTGGGTGTGCAGCTTTGCAATCAATTTGGGAAGGTTTTTGTTGAGAGAGGAAATGCTGTGTGACCATGGGAGCTGGTGCATACTCATTTGTCTTTGGCTCTGGAACGAGACTCAAAGTTAGGCCACGTAAGTCCAACACTGCTTCTCTGCCTTCTGCTTTATTGGAGGCCTTGAGCCCAGAGGCACTGTGGGGAGTGGAGGAAGAGGTCTTGGGGGAGCCCTTTATTTGTGGCCTCAGTCCTGGTGTGATCCCATACAGGCAGACTGTCATCAGCTGCTCCTGCCCTGGGATCCTCCTGCCTCGGGTCACCCTTATGCTGCCCCTTGTAGTGTTGGCAAGGCTGTGCAAATTTGTGGGGAGAGGAGCTGCTTCTGAGGGGGATTGCTGGGCTTTTTGTAATGGAAGGAAACACTGTGTGAATTCAGTGCTGGCAATAAGCTGACGTTTGGCTCAGGGACCAGACTGTCCATCCTGCCCAGTGAGTGTGAAACTCTCTTGTGTGTCCTCTTTCCAAATCCTCACGTATCCAGCAGAGCAGCCTGTACACAAACTTCTTTTATCCGTGTCACCTTCCACAGGGGAAGGAGAAAATAGGTGCTATTTCAAGGTACTCTTGTGCTGAGAAGCATTTCCAAGTGGAGGACTTCTGTGATTTAGAGAAACCTGCTGTGGGCATGGTGCTCCAGGATGCTGATAGTCTGACAGCCAAGAAGGATAGAGGGGCGGTTTGAGACAGAGAGACAGACTGACCTCCTTGTGCTCAGTACCTGTGTATGGCTGTAGAGGGTCTTTGGGAAAACATAGAGAGGGTTCAGGTTGGTTCCTTTCTCCAGAATATTCAGGTAAGTCAGGCAAGACTCAGAGCATGCTTGGTGCTGAGGCTTATCAATAGACGTGTCAAATAGCTTTCCACAAGGGAATTGTTTCTCTGAGCACAGCCAGGGAGAGATAAGTCACAGATAGTTGCTTTTTGGATGGTTAAGGTGTTTACAGTGAAAGCAGGAACGTAACATGACTGAGCAGCCTGCCCTAGGTGAAGGGACCCTCAAAAAAGAGAAGTTAATAACGTTGCCCATCAGTGTCCCACTCTGAGGACATGCAGCAGGTTTCCAATTTAAAGTGAGCATCTCACGTGCTCCTCAGAAACGAAGTGCAGAGCATGTGAGGGAGCAGACTGAGCCCTGGGTTCTTGTCAGGGTGTGTAGCACTGTGTGAACTACAATACAGGAAGATTCCAGTTTGGTCCAGGCACAAAGCTCCTTGTTCTGCCAAGTAGGTTTTCTTCTCCTGCTTCTGCACTCTGCGCTGTCTCCCCTTGCTGTATGGGCAATGATTTTCTGCTTAAGATCATAAGGAGAAGTCAGAGGTGCAGGAGAAAGACAGGGAGGATTTGTTTGTTCCCCAGCTGTGGCATGGCTGGGTAAAGGTTTGGGAGAGGTGCTGCTTCTGAGGAGCCCTGCTGGGCTTTTTGTAATGGAAGGAAATGCTGTGTGAATACAGATGCCTACACCAAATTGACATTTGGTTCAGGGACCAGATTGTCCATCCAGCCCAGTGAGTGTGCAGCTTTTTTGTGTCTCCTCTATCAAAATCCCTGGAGTTGTGGCCCATAGGTACTTAGTTGCACTATAAAATGCAATTGCCTCATTTTTCTCCCTTGTTCTTTAGTGGTGGGGACCTTGGGAAGTGAACAATGAAATTCTCCAGAATCTTCAAGGTCCTCTCTTGGCTATTCCCGTGTTATTAGTTTCTTCTGTGATATTTTACAGTGTTTAGGTTAATCTAAATGAGAGTTTCTCCCTTCGTTCTAATATGCAGTTTGGAGGTGTGTAAGATCTCCCAGGTTATTCAAGTAGGAGATTTTGGAAATGTGGCCTCTTATAGTGTGACACATGGGGTTCTGATGCCAAGCTGGGAGGTCTCCACATTAGGACATGGCTGACTCTGAGTGACAGTCAGCTTTTTGTAGTTGGGCAGTGTGTGCAGAGCTTATCCAAGAATTCAGGAGTTTTTTTTCTTGAGAGGAAACGCTGCGTGACCATGGATCTGGTGTGTATAAAAGTGACTTTGGCTCTGCAAGAAGACTCAACGTTAGGACAGGTAAGTCCAACACTGCTCCTATGCTCTGCTTACTTTGAAACCTTTCTTCAGGTGGTTTAGAGCACAGGTATATCTAGGTGCTTGTGAACATTTAGTGATGGATTTGCTTTAAGGTCATGTTCTGGCTTCGTCCAGAACACACCTTCTTGCTCCCAGCTTGTCTGGGACAGGCAAAGTGGCCACACACCTGATGCCAGGACCCTACGTGTAGGCTTTCCTATGCTACTGCATCCCCGAGTGGTTTTCTGTTGCTGTAGGAAGCACTGCCACCCTTCTGCTGCCCCTTTTAGCCTTGGCATGGCTGGGCAAAGGCTTGTGTACAAGTGCTGCTGCTTCTGCAGTGGCTTGCTGGGCTTTTTGTTATGGAAGGAAATGCTGTGTGATTACAGCTCTGGCTACGGCAAGTTGACATTTGGCTCAGGGACCAGGCTGTCTGTCCATCCCAGTGAGTGTTCATCTTTCTATGTGTCCTTTCTCACAAGTACTGAACAATCCACTCCAGGTGGCCAGTTGTGTTGGTTAGATCATTCCAGCAAGAATCTCGTGTTGCCGTGTCGTTGAGTCTGAACTCAGCAGAGCTGGGCAAGATTGTGCAAAGCAGGATATCACAGTGTAATACTGGGGGTTATGTTAAACTCACATTTGGAGCTGGAACCAGACTCAGAGTTTCTCCAGGTACGTGTGAGTCCTCAGATGTGATTCCTCTTGGAAGCACTTCTTTGACTTTGCGAGTTATTTTGCCTAGTTCATCACTCCACAAGGTATTAGGAATAGGACTATAAGTTTTCAACTGGTTCAGCAGTTTTTGTGCTCTGTTATCCCAATCCTCTCTCAACAACCACAAGCTTTTACTCTTTTCTGATCAAAACAGGCTGGGTCCTGGCTCTGATAGAGCCCAGGATGCCAGAACGGCCCTTCCTGACCAGGGCTCTACTGGGTCCTCTTTTCCCAGCCCAACCTTGTTTCACTCTAGCAAGGGGATCAGCCCCAATCTGGCACAAGGATAGAGAAGTGGAAGGTGGTTTACTGAAGTGTGCAGCATTTCTGGATATCTGTTTTCTGTTTGTGGGGAACCAAGCAGGAATTTTGATCCCCAAGAGCGTGGATTGACTTTGTCCCCCAGGACATTGATAATTTTGTGTTCTTGTTGATCTGAAAAGCTCTGTGTGAAGTATGACAAGCAGACACTGGGCAAAGGGATGCAACTGCATGTCTTGCCTAGTAAGTGCCACCACTTTCTTGTCTTCTCCTTCCATGTGTGACAAAGCTCTTCAATGCCCAACATGCAGCAGGCTTCCCAAATATCTTCTGGATATTCTGGTGGCTCTTTGGCTGCAGGGTTCCATGCCATTTGCTTCCCTGCAGGAAAGGCTTTGGCTCAAGGCAGGAGCAGCAGGCTTCCTAAAGAAGGTTTGTCCCCGTGGGTCCAGTGGTGCTCTTGATCCCACAGACAGAGCAGGGAGCTCTTCCCATCAGGAGGTCATTGACTGGGAGTCACAGGTAATTCTGTCTAGTTGGTCTGTGGGTGTGCAGCTTTGCAATCAATTTGGGAAGGTTTTTGTTGAGAGAGGAAATGCTGTGTGACCATGGGAGCTGGTGTATCTGCACTTATCTTTGGCTATGGAACAAGACTCCAAGTTAAGCCACGTAAGTCCAACACTGCTTCTCTGCCTTCTGCTTTATTGGAGGCCTTGAGCCTGGAGGCACTGTGGGGAGTGGAGGAAGAGGTCTTGGGGGAGCCCTTAGTTGTGGCCTTATTCCTGATGAGATCCCACACAGGCAACTGTCAACAGCTGCTCCTGCCCTGGGATCCTCCTGCCTCGGGTCACCCTTATGCTGCAACTCGTAGCCTTGGCAAGGCTGTGCAAATTTCTGGAGAGAGGAACTGCTTCTGAAGGGGATTGCTGGGCTTTTTGTAACGGAAGGAAACACTGTGGGATTACAGCGCTGCCTCTAAAGTGACGTTTGGCTCAGGGACCAGACTGTCCATCCTGCCCAGTGAGTGTGAAACTCTCTTGTGTGTCCTCTTTCCAAATCCTCACGTATCCAGCAGAGCAGCCTGTAGACAAACTTCTTTTATCCATGTCACCTTCCACAGGGGAAGGAGAAAATAGCTGCTATTTCAAGGTACTCTTGTGCTGAGAAGCATTTCCAAGTGGAAGACTTCTGTGATTTAGAGAAACCTGCTGTGGGCATGGTGCTCCAGGATGCTGATAGTCTGACAGCCAAGAAGGATAGAGGGGCGGTTTGAGACAGAGAGACAGGCTGACCTCCTTGTGCTCAGTACCTGTGTATGGCTGTAGAGTGTCTTTGGGAAAACATAAAGAGAGGGTTCAGGTTGGTTCCTTTCTGTAGGACATTGAGGTAAGTCAGGCAAGACTCAGAGCATGCTTGGTGCAGAGGCTTATCGATAGACATGTCCAATAGCTTTCCACAAGGGCATTGATTTTCTGAGCATAGCCAGGGAGAGAAAAGCCACAGATCATTAGGATACTTGCTTTTTGGATGGTTACGGTGTTTACAGTGAAAGGAGGAACATAACATGGCTGAGCAGCCTGCCCTAGGTGTAGTGACCCTCAAAAAAAGAGAATAATGACGTTGCCCACCAGTGACCCACTCTGAGGACATGCAGCAGGTTTACACTTGAAAGTGAGCATCTTGTGTGCTCCTTACAAAATAAGTCCAGAGCATGTGAAGGAGCAGACTGAGCCTTGGGTTCTTGTCAGGGTGTGTAGCACTGTGTGAATAACAACATAGGAAAATTCCAGTTTGGTCCAGGCACAAAGCTCCGTGTTCTGCCAAGTACGTTTTCTTCTCCTGCTTCTCCACTCTGTGCTGTCTCCTCCTGCTGCATTCCCACTCTTGCAGCTAAAGACCATAAGGAAAAGTCAGAGGTTCAGGAGAAATACGGGGAAAGTTGCCTTTGGGAGCAGAAGGCAGCTGGTGGTGAAACCTGGTAGTCAGAATCCTGGGCTGAAGGGGAGGAAAGTCTCATGCGTTACTTGCAAAAAACTTAAATGAGCTGAGCTGTGTTCAAAATGGGTCTGCACAGGAACCTGTGACTTACAGGGTTTTTGTTGTGAAGGCAAACACTGTGTGAGTAATTATGGAGGCAAAGTCACCTTTGGAGATGGAACTCAGCTGAGGATAAAACCCAGTAAGTTTTAAACGCTTCTCCTGCTCCACTTGGTGGAAGAGTTTTGTGATCATGAGCTAGAATACTTGAAATGCAGGGGGACTGATTGGATCTGTGGGGGTTTTTTCCATTGCTTTCTCTGCTAGCCACAGAGACCTTAATTCAACAAGGCTGTGAGTGTATTCCTTCAGCTTGCTCCTGCCAGCTCCTGCTCTCTGCCATTCATGTAAGCACTCTGGCATGCAGAAACCTCTTTCTTGCTCAAGAATTGACAGTTTCTACCACAGCCATCTGTATCTGTGATAGTTGAGGTGGGTTGGTAATGGCTCTGTTGAGTACAGCCCTGGGTGGTTGTCCTTTGCTCTATGTAAGAAAGGCTGAATTAATGATGCTCATTTGTGCCAAGAGATGCCTTATCAAGGCTACAGGAATTCCTGGTTCCCAATGCCTGGTGTTGATGGGAAGCAGCTGATGTCCTAGAGATTAGTTGCAGAGTAAGTGGCATGAGAGAAAAGGTTTTTGCTGAAGAGTAACTAACTGTGTGAACAGGGGGAACTACAAACTGATGCTGGGGATGGGGACACGCTTGGCTGTCAAGCCCAGTGAGTATAACTGCTGTCCAGATGGTGTTATTTCTTGCGCCTTCATGTTTTAATCTCACCAGAGAGTTCTCAGTGGAACTTCATGCTGTGTCCCAGCAACAGGACAAGGACACAGGAGAGGAAAAGTACCCAGAAATCTCCATGGCACTTGTGTGGTTGCTAGAGTAGAAACCTGGTGGACTTTGCAAGGGAAGAGTACAGAAGGGTAGCACAGAGTGGTCAGACCAAATTAGAAAAGCCATGCAAGAACGTGCTTTTGCTCTTTTGCAAAACAAACCAAGAGACTTTTTGTCATTCTGTCCTGAAAATCTCCAGTGGCAATGACAGATAGGTATTCCCAGGCAGCAGCCTAAGGAAGTCACCCTTGCTTTTTTGTCCTTCCCTCCTCTCGGTGTTGCAGTTCCCAAGGCACAGGCTGTCTCCCGTTCGAGAGACTTGTCCCTCTCGTCACAAAAGAAGTCCAGAGCATGTGAGGGAGCAGACTGAGCCTTGGGTTCTTGTCAGGGTGTGTAGCACTGTGTGAATAGCAATGCAGAGAAACTCCAGTTTGGTCCAGGCACAAAGCTCCGTGTTCTGCCAAGTAGGTTTTCTTCTCCTGCTTCTGCACTCTGTGCTGTCTTCACTTGCTGTATGGGCAATGATTTTCTGCTCAAGATCATAAGGAGAAGTCAGAGGTGCAGGAGAAAGACAGAGAGGATTTTTTTTTTTAGTAACTGTGGCATGGCTGGGTAAAGGTTTGGGGAGAGGTGCTGCTGCTGAGGGGCCTTGTTGTGCTTTTTGTAATGGAAGGAAATGCTGTGTGAATACAGCCGGCTACACCAAACCGACGTTTGGCTCAGGGACCAGACTGTCCATCCAGCCCAGTGAGTGTGCAGCTTTTTTGTGTCTCCTCTATCAAAATCCCTGGAGTTTTGGCCCGTAGCTACTCAGTTGCACTATAAAATGGAATTGCTTCATTTTTCCCCCTTATTCTTCAGCGGCAAAAAGCTTGTGAAGTGAATAATGAAATTCTCCAGAATGCCCAAGGTCCTGTCTTGGGTCTTCCTGTGGTTTTGGTTTCTTCTGAGATATTTTACAGTGTTTAGGTTAATCTAAATGAGTGATGCTCACTTCATTCAAACAGTTTGGAGGTTTGTAAGATCTCTCAGGTTATTCTTGTAGGACATTTTGGAAGCATGGGCTGAGCAGGAAGAGAGGGATGCCTAATACAGCTGTGTGTAGGTTTTTGCAAGTGCACGTGGCACTGTGGGACTTCACATCCAACTGGAAAGTTGTCTTTGGAAGTGGGACACAACTGGCAGTGCATCCTGGTAGGCACAAATGCAAACAGGAGGAGAAAGGACAGGAAAGTCACATTCCCCTACCCTGGCAGATCCTTCCAGGCTGTGTTTTGCACAGGGACAGAGCTTGTGTGTGTTCTGGTGTGTGTAGTGGGAGATACAGCATAGGGAAGAGAAGAAGACATTTTGATGGCAATGGTAACTCCTGGCTTAAAATGCCTGGAGTTGGTAGGAAGGAGCTGATGTCCTAGAGATTTATTGTAGAGTAATTGTCAGGAGAGCTGAAGTTTGCCTGCCCAAGTGCAGGGAATGCCTTTCACCCTCAGCACGTGGATAAGCTCATGTTCTTGTGGAGCTGGAAAGCTCTGTGTGAACTATGACAAGCTGACACTGGGCAAAGGGACGCAACTTCAGGTTTTCCATAGTAAGTGCCACCACTTTCTTGTCTTCTCCTTCCATGTGTGACAAAGCTCCTCACTGCCCAACGTGCAGCAGGCTTTCCCAAATATCTTCTGGATATTCTGGTGGCTCTTTGGCTGCAGGGTTCCATGCCATTTGCTTCCCTGCAGGAAAGGCTTTGGCTCAGGGCAGGAGCAGCAGGCTACCTAAAGAGGGTTTGTCCCCGTGTGTCCAGTGGTGCTCTTGATCCCACAGACAGAGCAGGGAGCTCTTTCCATCTGGAGATCATTGACTGGGAGTGGTGGGTAATTCTGTCTAGTTGGTCTGTGGGTGTGCAGCTTTGCAATCAATTTGGGAAGGTTTTTGTTGAGAGAGGAAATGCTGTGTGACCATGGGAGCTGGTGCATACTCATTTGTCTTTGGCTCTGGAACGAGACTCAAAGTTAGGCCACGTAAGTCCAACACTGCTTCTCTGCCTTCTGCGTTATTGGAGGCCTTGAGCCCAGAGGCGCTGTGGGGAGTGGAGGAAGAGGTCTTGGGGGAGCCCTTTATTTGTGGCCTCAGTCCTGGTGTGATCCCACACAGGCAGACTGTCATCAGCTGCTCCTGCCTCCTGCCTCGGGTCACCCTTATGCTGCCCCTCGTAGTGTTGGCAAGGCTGTGCATATTTCTGGGGAGAGGAGCTGTTTCTGAGGGGGATTGCTGGGCTTTTTGTAATGGAAGGAAATGCTGTGTGAATACAATGCTGGCAATAAGCTGACATTTGGCTCAGGGACCAGACTGTCCATCCTGCCCAGTGAGTCTGAAACCCTCTCGTGTGTCCTCTTTCCAAATCCTCAAGGGTCCAGCAGAGCAGCCTGTACACAAACTTCTTTTATTCATGTCACCTTCCACAGGGGAAGGAGAAAATGGGTGCTATTTCAAGGTACTCTTGTGCTGAGAAGCATTTCCAAGTGGAAGACTTCTGTGATTTAGAGAAACCTGCTGTGGGCATGGTGCTCCAGGATGCTGATTGTCCGAGAGCCAGGAAGGATAGAGTGGCGGTTTGAGACAGAGAGACAGGCTGACCTCCTTGTGCTCAGTACTTGTGTATGGCTGTAGAGTGTCTTGGGGAAAGCATAAAAAGGGTTCAGGTTGGTTCCTTTCTGTAGGACATTGAGGTAAGTCAGGCAAGACTCAGAGCATGCTTGGTGCAGGGGCTTATCGATAGACATGTCCAATAGCTTTCCACAAGGGAATTGTTTCTCTGAACATAGCCAGGGAGAGATAAGTCACAGATCATTAGGATAGTTGCTTTTTGGATGGTTATGGTGTTTACAGCAAAAGGAGGAATATAACATGGCTGAGCAGCCTGCCCTAGGTGAAGGGACCCTCAAAAAAAGAGACGTAAATGACATTGCCCATCAGTGACCCACTCTGAGGACATGCAGCAGGTTTCCGATTTGAAGTGAGCATCTCGCGTGCTCCTCACGGAAGTCCAGAGTGTGTGAGGCAGTAGACTAAGCCTTGGGTTCTTGTCAGGGTGTGTAGCACTGTGTGAACTACAACACAGGGAATCTCCAGTTTGGTCCAGGCACAAAGCTCCGTCTTCTGCCAAGTAGGTTTTCCTCTCATGCTTCTGCACTCTGTGCTGTCTCCCCTTGCTGCATTCCCACTCTTTTGCAGTTAAATATCATAAAGATAAGTTAGAGATGCAGGAGAAAGATTGGGAAAGTTGCCTTTGGGAGTGGAAGGATAGGTGGTGGTGAAGGCTGGTAGGTAGAATCCTGGGCTGAAGGAGGAAGGGGAGGAAAGTCTCATTTGTTACTTGCAAAAAAAACAATGGGGCTATTCTGTGTTGAAATTGATCTGCACAGGAATAGGGTGTGTTGATGTGCACCTGTGGGTGTATGTGTGTTTGAGATCCAGCAGCCAGAACCAAGAAAGATATTCTGAACCTGTGTGCAGGAGGGTCCAGGGGAGGATCTCTGTTTTTATTGAGGGCTGAGACAGGAGTTGTGATCATAATCTCACCTCTTTTCTCTCCATGGGACAGGAATCTACTCAGGTGTGAGCTCTGCAAGAGCTGAAAGGTATGAACAAGGGTGGCTGTTGTAAAAGAAGTGTCCAGCAAGCAACACAGAGCACTAGAAGAACTAAGCTAGAGCAGGGCACCTGTGACTTACAGGGTTTTTGTTGTGAAGGCAAACACTGTGTGACTAATTACGGCAGCAAAGTCACCTTTGGAAGTGGAACTCAGCTGAGGGTAAAACCCAGTAAGTTTTAAAGGCTTCTCCTGCTCCAAAGAGTTTTGTGATCATGAGCTAGAATAACTGAAATGCAGGGGGACTGATTGGATCTGTGGGGTTTTTTCCACTGCTTTCCCAGCTAGCCACAGAGACCTTGATTCAACAAGGCTTTGAGTGCACTCCTTCACCTTGCTCCTGCCAGCTCCTGCCAGCTCCTGCTCTCTGCCATTCATGTAAGCGGTCTGGCACGTGGAACGAGTGGTCTCTGTCTTGCTCAAGAATAGGCAGTTTATACCACAGCCATCTGTATCTGTGATAGTTGAGGTGGGTTGGTGATGGCTCTGTTGAGTACAGCCCTGGGTGGTTGTCCTTTGCTCTATGTAAGAAAGGCTGAATTAATGATGCTCATTTGTGCCAAGAGATGCCTTATCAAGGCTACAGGAATTCCTGGTTCCCAATGCCTGGTGTTGATTGGAAGCAGCTGATGTCCTAGGGATTAGTTGCAGAGTAAGTGGCATGAGAGAAAAGGTTTTTGCTGAAGAGTAACTAACTGTGTGAACAAGGGGAACTCCAAACTGATGCTGGGGATGGGGACACGCTTGGCTGTCAAGCCCAGTGAGTACAACTGCTGCCCAGATGGGGTTATTTCTTGTGCCTTCAAGTTTTAATCTCACCAGAGAGTTCTCAGTGGAACTTCATGCTGTGTTCCAGCAACAGGACAAGGACACAGGAGAGGAAAAGTACCCAGAAATCTCCATGGCACTTGTGTGGTTGCTAGAGTAGAAACCTGGTGGACTTTGCAAGGGAAGAGGGCAGAACGGTAGCACAGAGTGGTCAGACCAAATTAGAAAAGCCATGGCAAGAACGTGCTTTTGCTCTTTTGTAAAAGTAACCAAGACCAAAGGCTTTTGTCACTCCGTCCTGAGAAGCCCCAATGCCAGTGACTGATAGGCATTCCCAGGCAGCAGCCTAAGGAAGTCATCCTTGCTTTTTTGTCCTTCCCTCCTCTCGGTGTTGCAGTTCCCAAGGCACAGGCTGTCTCCCGTTCGAGAGGCTTGTCCCTCTCCTCACAAAAGAAGTCCAGGGTGTGTGAGGTAGCAGACTGAGCCTTGGGTTCTTGTCAGGGTGTGTAGCACTGTGTGAACTACAATGCAGCAAAACTCCAATTTGGTCCAGGCACAAAGCTCCATGTTCTGCCAAGTAGGTTTTCTTCTCCTGCTTCTGCACTCTGCGCTGTCTCCTCTTGCAGCATTCCCAATGTTTTTCTGCTTAAGGTCATAAGGAGAAGTCAGAGATGCAGGGGAAAGACAGGGAGGATTTTTTTTTTTCGGTTCCTGTGGCATGGCTGGGTAAAGGTTTGGGGAGAGATGCTATTTTTGAGGGGCCTTGCTGTGCTTTTTGTAATGGAAGGAAATGCTGTGTGAATACAACTCCGGCTTCTCTAAGCTGCAGTTTGGCTCAGGGACCAGACTGTCCATCCAGCCCAGTGAGTGTGCAGCTTTTTTGTGTCTCCTCTATCAAAATCCCTTGAGTTGTGACTCGTAGGTAGACAGCTGCAGTATAAAATGCAATTGCTTCATTTTTCTGCCTTATTCTTCAGTAGATAAAAGCTTGGGAATGGAATGATGAAATTCTCCAGAATCTTCTTGGGTGTTCCTGTGGTTTTGGTTTCTTCTGAGATATTTTACAGTGTTTAGATTAATCTCCATGAGAGATTCTCACTTGATTGTACACACAGTTTGGAGGTGGGTAAGATCTCCCAGGTTATTCAAGTAGGACATTTTGGAAATGTGGCCTCTTATAGTGTGACACATGTGGGCCCTGATTGCAAGCTGGGAGGTCTTCTCTTTAGGATATGGCTGACTCCGAGTGACAGTCAGGTTTTTGTAGTTGGACAGTGGGTGAACAGCTTTGCACAGTATTTGGGAGGTTTTGTCATCAGAGGAAATTCTGCTGTGTAATGAGACTCAAAATTAGGCCAGGTAAGTCCAACACTGCTCCTATGCTCTGCTTCCTTTGAGACCTTTCTTGAGGTGGTCTAGAGCACAGGTATGTCTAGGTGCTTTGTGACCATTTAGTCATGGATTTGCTTTAAGGTAATGTTCTGGCTTCGTCCAGAACACACCTTCTTGCTCCCAGCTTGTCTGGGACAGGCAAAGTGGCCACACACCTGATGCCAGGATCCTGTGTGTAGGCTTTCCTATGCTACTGCATCCCAGAGGGGTTTCTGTTGCTGTAGGAAGCACTGCCACCCTTCTGCTGCCCCTTTTAGCCTTGGCATGGCTGGGCAAAGGCTTGTGTACAAGTGCTGCTGCTTCTGCAGTGGCTTGCTGGGCTTTTTGTTATGGAAGGAAATGCTGTGTGATTATGGCTCCAGCTACGGCAAGGTGACATTTGGCTCAGGGACCAGGCTGTCTGTCCATCCCAGTGAGTGTTCATCTTTCTATGTGTCCTTTCTCAAAAGTAGTGAACAATCCACTCCAGGTGGCCAGTTGTGTTGGTTAGATCATTCCAGCAAGAATCTCGTGTTGCCGTGTCGTTGAGTCTGAACTCAGCAGAGCTGGGCAAGATTGTGCAAAGCAGGATATCACAGTGTAATACTGGGGGATATGAAAAACTCACATTTGGAGCTGGAACCAGACTCAGAGTTTCTCCAGGTACGTGTGAGTCCTCAGATGTGATTCCTCCTGGAAGCACTTCTTTGACTTTGCGAGTTATTTTGCCTAGTTCCTCACTCCACTAAATATTAGGAATAGGACTAAAAGTTTTTGACTGGTTCAGCAGTTCTTGTGCTCTGTTATCCCAATCCTCCCTTTCCACACCCCCAAGCACTTACCCTTACCTGATGAAAGCAGGCTGGGTCCTGGCTCTAACAGAGCCAAGAACGCCCTTGGCTTTTCCTGACCAGGGCTCTACTGGTTCCTCTTTTCCCAGCCCAACCTTATTTCACTCTAGCAAGGGAATCAGTCCCAGTCTGGCACAAGGGTGCAGAACTGGACAGTGGTTTACTGCAGCGTGCAGCATTTCTGGGTATCTGCTCAAAGTTTTCTGTTTGTGGAGAAAAAAGAGCAGGACTTTGGCTCCCCAAGAGCAGGGAATGCCTTTCTCCCTCAGCACGTGGATAAGCTTGTGTTCTTGTGGAGCTGGAAAGCTCTGTGTGAACTATGACAAGCTGACACTGGGCAAAGGGATGCAACTTCAGGTTTTCCATAGTAAGTGCCACCACTTTCTTGTCTTCTTCTTCCATGTGTGACAAAGCTCTTCACTGCCCAACGTGCAGCAGGCTTTCCAAATATCTTCCTGAATATTCTGGTGGCTCTTTGGCTGCAGGGTTCCATGCCATTTGCTTCCCTGCAGGAGAGGCTTTGGCTCAGGGCAGGAGCAGCAGCCCTCCTAATGGGGTTTGTCCCCGTGGGTCTAGTGGTGCTCTTGATCCCACAGAGAGCAGGGAGCTCTTCCCATCAGGAGGTCATTGACTGGGAGTCACAGGTAATTCTGTCTAGTTGGTCTGTGGGTGTGCAGCTTTGCAATCAATTTGGGAAGGTTTTTGTTGAGAGAGGAAATGCTGTGTGACCATGGGAGCTGGTGCATACTCATTTGTCTTTGGCTCTGGAACGAGACTCAAAATTAGGCCACGTAAGTCCAACACTGCTTCTCTGCCTTCTGCTTTATTGGAGGCCTTGAGCCCAGAGGTGCTGTGGGGAGAGGAGGAAGAGGTCTTGGGGGAGCCCTTAGTTGTGGCCTCAGTCCTGGTGTGATCCCACACAGGCAGACTGTCAACAGCTGCTCCTGCCCTGGGATCCTCCTGCCTCGGGTCACCCTTATGCTGCCCCTCGTAGCCTTGGCAAGGCTGGGCAAATTTCTGGGGAGAGGAGCTGCTTCTGTGGGGGTTTGCTGGGCTTTTTGTAATGGAAGGAAACACTGTGGGATTACAACGCTGGCTATAAGCAGACGTTTGGCTCAGGGACCAGACTGTCCATCCTGCCCAGTGAGTCTGAAACCCTCTTGTGTGTCCTCTTTCCAAATCCTCAAGGGTGCAGCAGAGCAGCCTGTACACAAACTTCTTTTATCCATGTCACCTTCCACAGGGGAAGGAGAAAATGGGTGCTATTTCAAGGTACTCTTGTGCTGAGAAGCATTTCCAGGTGGAGGACTTCTGTGATTTAGAGAAACCTGCTGTGGGCATGGTGCTCCAGGATGCTGATAGTCCAACAGCGAGGAAGGATAGAGGGGCGGTTTGAGACAGAGAGACAGACTGACCTCCTTGTGCTCAGTACCTGTGTATGGCTGTAGAGTGTCTTTGGGAAAGCATAAAAAGGGTTCAGGTTGGTTCCTTTCTGTAGGACATTGAGGTAAGTCAGGCAAGACTCAGAGCATGCTTGGTGCAAAGGCTTATCGATAGACGTGTCCAATAGCTTTCCACAAGGAAATTGTATTTCTGAGCATAGCCAGGGAGAGAAAAGCCACAGATCATTAGGATAGTTGCTTGTTGGATGGTTATGGTGTTTACAGCAAAAGGAGGAATATAACATGGCTGAGCAGCCTGCCCTAGCTGAAGGGACCCGCAAAACAGAGAAGTAAGTGACATTGCCCATCAGTGATCCACTCTGAGGACATGCAGCCGGTTTCCAATTTGAAGTGAGCATCTCGCGTGCTCCTCACAGGAGAAGTCCAGAGTGTGTGAGGCAGTAGACTAAGCCTTGGGTTCTTGTCAGGATGTGTAGCACTGTGTGAACTACAACACAGGGAATCTCCAGTTTGGTCCAGGCACAAAGCTCCGTGTTCTGCCAAGTAGGTTTTCCTCTCCTGCTTCTGCACTCTGTGCTGTCTCCCCTTGCTGCATTCCCACTCTTTTGCAGTTAAATATCATAAAGATAAGTTAGAGATGCAGGAGAAAGATTGGGAAAGTTGCCTTTGGGAGTGGAAGGATAGGTGGTGGTGAAGGCTGGTAGGCAGAATCCTGGGCTGAAGGAGGAAGGGGAGGAAAGTCTCATTTGTTACTGGGAAAAAACCCAATGGGGCTATTCTGTGTTGAAATTGATCTGCACAGGAATGGGGTGTGTTGATGTGCACCTGTGAGTGTATGTGTGTGTGATATCCAGCAGCTAGAACCAAGAAAGATATTCTGAACCTGTGTGCAGGAGGGTCCAGGGGATGATCTCTGTTTTTATTGAGGGCTGAGACAGGAGTGGTGATTGTAATCTCACCTCTTTTCTCTCCATGGGACAGGAATCTACTCAGGTGTGAGCTCTGTCAGAGCCGAAAGGGATGACCAAGGGTGGCTGTTGTAATAGAAGTGTCCAGCAAGCAACAGAGAGCATTAGAAGAACTAAGCTAGTGCAGGGCACCTGTGACTTACAGGGTTTTTGTTGTGAAGGCAAACACTGTGCGAGTACTTTTGGAGGCAAAGTCACCTTTGGAGATGGAACTCAGCTGAGGATAAAACCCAGTAAGTTTTAAAGGCTTCTCCTGCTCCACTTGGTGGAAGAGTTTTGTGATCATGAGCTAGAATAACTGAAATGCAGGGGGACTGATTGGATCTGTGGGGTTTTTTTCCACTGCTTTCCCTGCTACCCACAGAGACCTTGATTCAACAAGGCTGTGTGTGTATTCCTTCAGCTTGCTCCTGCCAGCTCCTGCTCTCTGCCATTCATGTAAGCACTCTGGCATGCAGAATCCTCTTTCTTGCTCAAGAATTGACAGTTTCTACCACAGCCATCCGTATCTGTGATAGTTGAGGTGGGTTGGTAATGGCTCTGTTGACTACAGCCCTGGGTGGTTGTCCTTTGCTCTATGTAAGAAAGGCTGAATTAATGATGCTCATTTGTGCCAAGAGATGCCTTATCAAGGCTACAGGAATTCCTGGTTCCCAATGCCTGGTGTTGATTGGAAGCAGCTGATGTCCTAGGGATTAGTTGCAGAGTAAGTGGCATGAGAGAAGAGGTTTTTGCTGAAGAGTAACTAACTGTGTGAACAGGGGGAACTTCAAACTGACGCTGGGGATGGGGACACGCTTGGCTGTCAAGCCCAGTGAGTACAACTGCTGCCCAGATGGGGTTATTTCTTGTACCTTCATATTTTAGTCTCACCAGAGAGTTCTCAGTGGAACTTCATGCTGTGTTCCAGCAACAGGACAAGGTCACAGGAGAGGAAAAATACACAGATATCTCCATGGCACTTGTGTGGTTGCTGGAGTAGAAACCTGATGGACTTTGCAAGGGAAGAGGACAGAAGGGTAGCACAGAGTGGTCAGACCAAATTAGAAAAGCCATGGCAAGAACGTGCTTTTGTTCTTTTGTAAAAGAAACCAAGACCAAAGGCTTTTGTCACTCTGTCCTGAGAAGCCCCAATGCCAGTGACTGATAGGCATTCCCAGGCATCAGCCTAAGGAAGTCATCCTTGCTTTTTTGTCCTTCCCTCCTCTCGGTGTTGCAGTTCCCAAGGCACGGGCTGTCTCCCGTACAAGAGCCTTGTCCCTCTCCTCACAAAAGAAGTCCAGAGCGTGTGAGGTAGCAGACTGAGCCTTGAGTTCTTGTCAGGGTGTGTAGCACTGTGTGAATAACAATGCAGCAAAACTCCAGTTTGGTCCAGGCACAAAGCTCCATGTTCTGCCAAGTACGTTTTCTTCTTCTGCTTCTGCACTCTGTGCTGTCTCCTCTTGCTGCATTCCCAATGTTTTTCTGCTTAAGGTCATAAGGAAAAGTCAGAGATGCAGGGGAAAGACAGTGAGGATTTTTTTTTTTCAGTTCCTGTGGCATGGCTGGGTAAAGGTTTGGGGAGAGATGCTATTTTTGAGGGGACTTGCTGTGCTTTTTGTAATGGAAGGAAATGCTGTGTGAATACAACTCCGGCTTCTCTAAGCTGCAGTTTGGCTCAGGGACCAGACTGTCCATCCAGCCCAGTGAGTGTGCAGCTTTTTTGTGTCTCCTCTATCAAAATCCCTTGAGTTGTGACTCGTAGGTAGACAGCTGCAGTATAAAATGCAATTGCTTCATTTTTCTGCCTTATTCTTCAGTAGATAAAAGCTTGGGAATGGAATGATGAAATTCTCCAGAATCTTCTTGGGTGTTCCTGTGGTTTTGGTTTCTTCTGAGATATTTTACAGTGTTTAGATTAATCTCCATGAGAGATTCTCACTTGATTGTACACACAGTTTGGAGGTGGGTAAGATCTCCCAGGTTATTCAAGTAGGACATTTTGGAAATGTGGCCTCTTACAGTGTGACACATGTGGGCCCTGATTGCAAGCTGGGAGGTCTTCTCTTTAGGATATGGCTGACTCCGAGTGACAGTCAGGTTTTTGTAGTTGGACAGTGGGTGAACAGCTTTGCACAGTATTTGGGAGGTTTTGTCATCAGAGGAAATTCTGCTGTGTAATGAGACTCAAAATTAGGCCAGGTAAGTCCAACACTGCTCCTATGCTCTGCTTACTTTGAGACCTTTCTTGAGGTGGTCTAGAGCACAGGTATGTCTAGGTGCTTGTGAACATTTAGTGATGGATTTGCTTTAAGGTAATGTTCTGGCTTCGTCCAGAACACACCTTCTTGCTCCCAGCTTGTCTGGGACAGGCAAAGTGGCCACACACCTGATGCCAGGATCCTGTGTGTAGGCTTTCCTATGCTACTGCATCCCCGAGTGGTTTTCTGTTGCTGTAGGAAGCACTGCCACCCTTCTGCTGCCCCTTTTAGCCTTGGCATGGCTGGGCAAAGGCTTGTGTACAAGTGCTGCTGCTTCTGCAGTGGCTTGCTGGGCTTTTTGTTATGGAAGGAAATGCTGTGTGATTACCGCTCCGGCTACAGCAAGGTGACGTTTGGCTCAGGGACCAGGCTGTCTGTCCATCCCAGTGAGTGTTCATCTTTCTATGTGTCCTTTCTCACAAGTACTGAACAATCCACTCCAGGTGGCCAGTTGTGTTGGTTAGATCATTCCAGCAAGAATCTCGTGTTGCCGTGTCGTTGAGTCTGAACTCAGCAGAGCTGGGCAAGATTGTGCAAAGCAGGATATCACAGTGTAATAGTGGGGGATATGAAAAACTCACATTTGGAGCTGGAACCAAACTCAGAGTTTCTCCAGGTGCGTGTGAGTCCTCAGATGTGATTCCTCCTGGAAGCCCTTCTTTGACTTTGCGAGTTATTTTGCCTAGTTCCTCACTCCACTAAATATTAGGAATAGGACTAAAAGTTTTCAACTGGTTCAGCAGTTCTTGTGCTCTGTTATCCCAATCCTCCCTTTCCACACCCCCAAGCACTTACCCTTACCTGATGAAAGCAGGCTGGGTCCTGGCTCTAACAGAGCCAAGAACGCCCTTGGCTTTTCCTGACCAGGGCTCTACTGGTTCCTCTTTTCCCAGCCCAACCTTATTTCACTCTAGCAAGGGGATCAGCCCCAGTCTGGCACAAGGGTGCAGAACTGGACGGTGGTTTACTGCAGCGTGCAGCATTTCTGGGTATCTGCTCAAAGTTTTCTGTTTGTGGAGAAACAAGAGCAGGACTTTGGCTCCCCAAGAGCAGGGAATGCCTTTCCCCATCAGGACGTGGATAAGCTTGTGTTCTTGTGGAGCTGGAAAGCTCTGTGTGAACTATGACAAGCTGACACTGGGCAAAGGGATGCAACTTCAGGTTTTCCATAGTAAGTGCCACCACTTTCTTGTCTTCTTCTTCCATGTGTGACAAAGCTCCTCACTGCCCAACGTGCAGCAGGCTTTCCAAATATCTTCCTAGATATTCTGGTGGCTCTTTGGCTGCAGGGTTCCATGCCATTTGCTTCCCTGCAGGAAAGGCTTTAGCTCAGGGCAGGAGCAGCATGCTTCCTAATGGGGTTTGTCCCTGTGGGTCCAGTGGTGCTCTTGATCCCACAGACAGAGCAGGGAGCTCTTCCCATCAGGATGTCATTGACTAGGAGTCACAAGTAATTCTGTCTAGTTGGTCTGTGGGTGTGCAGCTTTGCAATCAATTTGGGAAGGTTTTTGTTGAGAGAGGAAATGCTGTGTGACCATGGGAGCTGGTGCATACTCATTTGTCTTTGGCTCTGGAACGAGACTCAAAGTTAGGCCACGTAAGTCCAACACTGCTTCTCTGCCTTCTGCTTTATTGGAGGCCTTGAGCCCAGAGGCACTGTGGGGAGTGGAGGAAGAGGTCTTGGGGGAGCCCTTATTTGTGGCCTCAGTCCTGGTGAGATCCCATACAGGCAGACTGTCATCAGCTGCTCCTGCCCTGGGATCCTCCTGCCTCGGGTCACCCTTATGCTGCCCCTCGTAGCCTTGGCAAGGCTGGGCAAATTTCTGGGGAGAGGAGCTGCTTCTGTGGGGGTTTGCTCGGCTTTTTGTAATGGAAGAATACACTGTGGGATTACAGCAATGGCTATAAACAGATGTTTGGCTCAGGGACCAGACTGTCCATCCTGCCCAGTGAGTGTGAAACTCTCTTGTGTGTCCTCTTTCCAAATTCTCACGTATCCAGCAGAGCAGCCTCTAGACATATTTCTTTTATGCGTGTCACCTTCCACAGGGGAAGGAGAAAATGGGTGCTATTTCAAGGTACTCTTGTGCTGAGAAGCATTTCCAAGTGGAGGACTCCTGTGATTTAGAGAAACCTGCTGTGGGCATGGTGCTCCAGGATGCTGATAGTCCGACAGCCAAGAAGGATAGAGGGGTGGTTAAAGACAGAGAGACAGGCTGACCTCCTTGTGCTCAGTACCTGTGTATGGCTGTAGAGTGTCTTGGGGAAAACATAATGAGGGTTCATGTCAGTAAGTAAGACTTTCAGGTAAGTCAGGCAAGACTCAGAGTGTGTTTGGTGCAAAGGCTTATCGACAGATGTGTCCAATAGATTTCCACAATGAAATTGATTTTCTGAGCACAGCCAGTGAAAGAAAAGCCACAGATCATTTGGATACTTTCTTTCTGGATGGTTGTGGTGTTTAGAGTAAAAGCAGGAATGTAACATGGCTGAGCAGCCAGCCATAGGTGTAGTGACCCTCAAAAAGGAGAAGTAAATGACATTGCCCATCAATGACCCACTCTGAGGACATGCAGCAGATTTCCACTTGAAAGTGAGCGTCTTGCATGCCCAGGATGTATGGGAAGTGGCTTCTAGTAGAGGCTGACCTGTGGAGGTGTCTCCAGTCAGGAGGTATTGCTATGGGTTTCTGCAAAGTGCTCTGCACTTGTGAAAACAGCCTCCAACTCTCCTTTGGCTCAGGGAATAAAGTCACCTTCTGGCCAAGTAACCAAAGCAAAGGCTTTTGTCACTCTGTCCTGAAAATCTCCACTGCCAGTGACTGATAGGCATTCCCAGGGAGCAGCCTAAGGAAGTCATCCTTGCTTTTTTGTCCTTCCCTCCTCTCGGTGTTGCAGTTCCCAAGGCACAGGCTGTCTCCTGTTCAAGAGGCTTGTCCCTCTCCTCACAAAAGAAGTCCCAAGCATGCGAGGGAGCAGACTGAGCCTTGGGTTGTTGTCAGGGTGTGTAGCACTGTGTGAATAGCAACACAAGGAATCTCCAGTTTGGTCCAGGCACCAAGCTCCGTGTTCTGCCACGTACGTTTTCTTCTCCTGCTTCTGCACTCTGTGCTGTCTGCTCTTGCTGCATTCCCCCTCTTTTTCAGCTTATGGCTGTAAGGAGAAGTCAGTGGTGCAGGAGAAAGACAGGGAATGTTGCCTTTGGGAGCAGAAGGCTGCTGGTGGTGACACCTGGTAGGCAGAATCCCGGGCTGAAGGAGGAAGGGGAGGAAAGTCTCATCCGATACTTGTCAAAACCCAAAGGAGCTGAGCTGTATTTGAAATGGGTCTGCACAGGAACGGGGTGTGTTGATGTGTGCTGATATTTTAGCCCTGAGAGGGTCTTGCTTGGCTTTTTGTAATGGAAGGAAATGCTGTGTGAATATAACACCGGCTATAAGGTGACGTTTGGCTCAGGGACCAGACTGTCCGTCAAGCCCAGTGAGTGTGAAGCTTTTTTGTATCCCCTCTATAAAACCCCTCGAATTGTGGCCCAGGTTATTCGAGTGGGACCTGTTTGGTAATGTGGCCTAGTACTGTCTGACACATGGGGTTCTGATGCCAAGCTGGGAGGTCTTCCATGATTCAGTACAGACATGTTTTCTTTGATTTTTCCTTGGGATTCAATTTGCCACTGACCTCGTTAACAGCCAGCTAGTTGTTGTGTTGGAATGAAAACACAGAATGCTCTTCAGCAGCCAAAAGTCAGAAAATGAGGAATCCAAGAAGCCTTTGTGAGAACAACCTCAGGCTAGGAAACCATCCACAATGACTAGTTGTAGGCACTATATTTTGGGTAGAACAATTGGAGCTACCTAAAGTGTTGTCTGTTAACCAAGGAGCACGTTCTTCCCATCTCTGATGCCAGAGGTGGCTGTAATGGAATCTAGTTGTCCCCATGCATTTGAACACAGAAAAATGTATTCTGCAAAGAAAGCTAGAAGAGGCCTGTGGAAAACTGTCTGGGTTGTTACAGGTTCTCTCAGAGACAGATCCATGAATGTAGCCAAGGCCTCCAACCCCCACTGAGGTGGCTGAATGAAGAGGCCCATTTTGTAAAGTCCTGTCACACAGTGCTAGTACCGGAGGATGGGGAAAACTCGTGTGGGGGAGTGGAACCAAACTTCTCATTGCCCCAGGTGAGCTGTCTCATCTCTGAGTCAAGATGGACTCAATATCGCTAATAGTGTACTCTAGCCTCCAAAATAACAGTGTAGTGGCTTGGTGGAGCAATTTGGGATGGTTTTAGTGTTTCCCTGGAAAGAAGCGTTAGACTTTAACAAGTGTGCACCAGCAAAGCTTCCCTCCTGGGAAAAGGAAGCAAGTGAAAAGTCAAAACCAGCAAGTTAAATAGAAGAACAAAGATGAGATGAAAAATATAATGGTCTTCAGCAAATGGTGCAGTGTTGTTTTGTTTTGTAAAGGGAATCACCTTGTGGCTCATCTTTGTGGTATTAATAAGACAATAGTGTGGGAAGGAAGAAGCAGCATTAATGGATGTGGAGGTAAGATGTGGTGCATTGCAGGCATGTGCATGAAGAAGCTGTAGGATTTCCTCGAGGAATGTTCTTCAGGTGTTTTGTGGTGGCTTGAAGTGTAGAAAGGGTTTTGCTATGGCAAACAACTACGTCTATGAATACCTACTCACTTATGTCTGGACAGGGAACCAGGATCCCAGTAAAATCAAGAAAGATTTCTGAGAATTGGGGCGCTCAGTTGTTCAGTGGAAAAATTCAGCCCACCTAAAATAAAGGAAATGTTTTCTAAGAGAGCAATTCAGTGCAGTTCAGAAACAGGCTGTTGCCAAAAAAAAAGTAGTAAGAGTGCTGTCTTATTACTACAGAATCTGCTGGATATTCTAGAGGAGGAGAAATGCAAATTACAGAAACTGGGGGACTTCTTGTAAGGGAACACTTGAAACCCAGCAACTTCTGTAGGTGCATGCAACTTATTTTCCTCCTGTGAGTGGTTTCACACTTGGAACAGTCTAAGCAAGCTTTGTGCCATGCTTTTCCTTCCAGAAGTTTCATAAACACATTTGTAGCAGGAACTAACCTTTCTTCAGATATGTGAGCTTTGCAACTTAGGCAAATGCCTAATGATGGGTTAGATGCACTCAGGTTTGAAAAATATTCACAGAAAAATCTGTAGACAATCTCTTCATCTGGAATAGAATTAGGAATAAGAAAATTGGTTCCCAAGTATAAACATGGGAGGATTTCTCCAAACCCGCTTGGATTTGGAGATTGCTAATTAATTCATGAATTGACTATGATCATAGAATCATATGATCTCATGCTCCATTTAATTTACAAGCTCTTAAGACACAAGTGTCTTTTGAGGGTCTATTTAAAGAAGGATGCTTGTCTTGAGAGTGACCTGTGAGTGAGGTTTTGATGCACTGTGATCTGATGTCTGGTTTTGTGCAAATGCATTTTTCAAGTTCTGAATGAATTGGTTTACAGATCTTCCACCTTTTATCATGCAAAACAATGTAGTTCTGCAAACTGGGAGGGCTTCTAGACATAGCTGGATAAATTAGCCAAATGTTGCTCTAAGGAATTTCTTTCTGTGGTTTGGTTGTGGTGGGGTTTTTTGTGGGGTTTGGTGGTGTTTATTCATTTATTAGCTCAGATGCAAACTTATGTGAATGCATGGCCTGAAATGAATTTCTGGTATTTAATGCTTCTGCATTATTCTTTTCAGTGTTTTTCACAATATTCATACAATGCTTCTACCTCAGACAAGTCCGGTTGCATGAGACGAGCTCACATTCAATGGCACTAAGCTGTGCCAAGGCAAGTTCAGATTAGATGTTAGGAAAAAAATGTTCACTGAAAGAACAGTTCCAGGACATGGAACAGGCTGCCCAGGGAGGTGGTTGAGTCACCATCCCTGGATGTGTATAAAAAAAGGGTAGGTCAGGGACTCAGGGATATGGTTTAGCCTAGGACAGGAACAGCTGTACTCGAAGATCGTAAAGGTGTTTACCAACCAGGTGATTCTATGATTCTGTGCTTTGGCAGTGACATTCCACATCAGAGTGGAACCCAGCAAATATTAGTTAATACAATGTGAAGTGCAGCCTGGAAAGGAGGGAGGACATTGCAAGGGAAGAGGGCAGAATGGTAGCACAGCGTGGTCAGACCAAATTAGAAAAGCCATGGCAGAAACATGCTTTTGCTCTTTTGCAAAAGAAAACAAGACCAAAGGCTTTTGTCACTCTGTCCTGAAAATCTCCACTGCCAGTGACTGATAGGCATTCCCAGGCATCAAGCTAAGGAAGTCATCCTTGCTTTTTGGTACTTCCCTACTCTCGGAGTTGCAGTTCCCAAGGCACAGGCTGTCTCCCGTTCGAGAGGCTTGTCCCTCTCCTCACAAAAGAAGTCCAGAGCATGTGAGGGAGCAGACTGAGCCTTGGGTTCTTGTCAGGGTGTGTAGCACTGTGCGAATAGCAACGTAGGGAAACTCCAGTTTGGTCCAGGCACAAAGCTCCGTGTTCTGCCAAGTACGTTTTCTTCTCCTGCTTCTGCACTCTGTGCTGTCTGCTCTTGCTGCATTCCCACTCTTTTGCAACTTAAGGTCATAAGGAGAAGTCAGAGGTGCAGGAGAAAGACAGGGAACGTTTGTTTTTTCTCTAGATGTGGCATGGCTAGGTAAAGGTTTGGGGAGAGGTGCTGCTTCTGAGGGGGCTTCCTGGTCTTTTTGTAATGGAAGGAAATGCTGTGTGATATACCTCTGGCAGCACCAAGCTGACCTTTGGCTCAGGGACCAGACTGTCCATCCAGCCCAGTGAGTGTGCAGATTTTTTGTATCTCCTCTACCAAAATCCATCGAGTTGTATCCCTGATTATCCAAGTAGGACATTTTGGAAATGTGGCCTCTCATAGTGTGGCACATGGGGTCCTGATTGCAAGCTGGGAGGTCTTCACATTAGGACGTGTCTGACTCCGAGTGACAGTCGGGTTTTTGTAATTGGGCAGTGGGTGAACAGCTTTGCCAGGAATTTGGGAGGTTTTGTCATGAGAGGAAATGCTGCATGACCATGGGATCTGGTGGTGTCTGGCTTGATCCAGAACACACCTTCTTGCTCCTAGCTTGTATGGGACAGAAAAAGTGGCTGCACACCTGATGCCAGGATACCATATGGAGGCTTTCCTATGCTACTGCATCCCCAAGGGGTTTCTGTGGCTGTAGGAATCACTGCCACCCTTCTGCTGCCTTTGCCCCTCGTAGCCTTGGCAAGGCTGGGCAAATTTCTGGGGCTTTCTGGGTTTTTTTGTAATGGAAGGAAACACTGTGGGATTATGTTTCTAACAAGCTGATGTTTGGCTCAGGGACCAGACTGTCCATCCTGCCCAGTGAGTGTGAAACTCTCTTGTGTGTCCTCTTTCCAAATCCTCACGTATCCAGCAGAGCAGCCTCTAGACATATTTCTTTTATGCGTGTCACCTTCCACAGGGAAAGGAGAAAATGGGTGCTATTTCAAGGTACTCTTGTGCTGAAAAGCAGTTCCAGGTGGAGGACTCCTGTGATTTAGAGAAACCTGGTGTGGGCATGGTGCTCCAGGATACTGATAGTCCGACAGCCAAGAAGGATAGAGGGCAGTTTAAGACAGAGAGACAGGCTGACCTCCTTGTGCTCAGTACTTGTGTATGGCTGTAGAGTGTCTTGGGGAAAACATAAAGAGGGTTCATGTCAGTAAGTAAGACTTTCAGGTAAGTCAGGCAAGACTCCAGAGCGTGCTTGGTGCAAAGGCTTATCAATAGACGTGTCCAATAGCTTTCCCCAAGGAAATTGATTTTCTGAGCACAGCCAGTGAGATAAAAGCACCAGATCATTACGATATTTGCTTTCTGGATGGTTGTGGTATTTAGAGTGAAAGCAGGAACATAACATGGCTGAGCAGCCAGCACTTGCTGGAGGGACCCTCAAAACAGAGAAGTAATTGACATTGCCCATCAGTGACTCACTCTGAGGACATGCAGCAGGTTTCCGATTTGAAGTGAGCATCTCGCGTGCTCCTCACAGAAGAAGTCCAGAGTGTGTGAGGCAGTAGACTAAGCCTTGGGTTCTTGTCAGGATGTGTAGCACTGTGTGAATAACAACGCATGGAATTACCAGTTTGGTCCAGGCACAAAGCTCCGTGTTCTGCCAAGTAGGTTTTCTTCTCCTGTTTCTGCACTCTGCGCTGTCTCCCCTTGCTGCAATCCCAATCTTTCGCAGCTTCTGGTCATAAGAAGTCGGAGGTGCAGGAAAAATACAGGGTGGATGTGTTATTTCCCTAGCTGTGGCATGGCTGGTTAAAGGTTTGGGGAGAGGTTCTGTCTCTGAGGGACCTTGCTGGGCTTTTTGTTATGGAAGGAAATGCTGTGCGATTACAGTCGGCTTCTCTAAGGTGACGTTTGGCTCAGGGACCAGACTTTCTGTCCAGCCCAGTGAGTGTACAGCTTTTTTGTATCTCTTCTATCAAAACCCCTTGAGTTGTGGCCCATAGGTACTCAGCTGCACTATAAAATGTAAACGTTTCATTTTTCTCCCTTGTTCTTTAGTGGTGAGGACCTTGTGAAGTGAACAATGAAATTCTCCAGAATCCCCAAGGTCTTGTCTTGAGTGTTCCCATTGTTTTGGTTTCTTCTGTGATATTTTACAGTGTTTAGGTTAATCTAAATGAGAGATTCTCCCTTCGTTCTAATATGCAGTTTGGAGGTGTGTAAGATCTCCCAGGTTATTCAAGTAGGACATTTGGGAAATGTGGCCTCTTATAGTGTGACACATGGGGTCCTGATTGCAAGCTGGGAGGTCTTCACATTAGGACATGGCTGACTCTGAGTGACAGTCAGGTTTTTGTAGTTGGACAGTGGGTGCACAGCTTACCCAAGAATTTGAGAGGTTTTGTCATGAGAGGAAATGCTGCGTGACCATGGAATCTGGTGTGTATAAAAGTGTCTTTGGCTCTGCAATGAGACTCAAAATTAGGCCAGGTATGTCTGACACTGCTTCTATGCTCTGCGTCCTTTGCGACCATTTCGTGATGGACTTTGCTTTCAGGGAATGTTCTGGCCTGGTCCTGACTAAGCCTTCTTGCTCCTAGCTTGTCCGGGACAGACAAAATGGCCACACACCTGATGCCAGGATCCTGTGTGTAGGTTTTCCTATGCTACTGCATCCCAGAGGGGTTTCTGTTGCTGTAGGAAGCACTGACACCCTTCTGCTGCCCCTTTTGGCCTTGGCATGGCTGGGCAAAGGCTTGTGTACAAGTGCTGCTGCTTCTGCAGTGGCTTGCTGGGCTTTTTGTTATGGAAGGAAATGCTGTGTGATTACAACTCCGGCTACAGAAAGGTGACATTTGGCTCAGGGACCAGACTGTCTGTCCATCCCAGTGAGTGTTCATTTTTCTATGTGTCCTTTCTCACAAGTAGTGAACAATCCACTCCAGGTGGGCAGTTGTGTTGGTTAGATCATTCCAGCAAGAATCTCGTGTTGCCGTGTCGTTGAGTCTGAACTCAGCAGAGCTGGGCAAGATTGTGCAAAGCAGGATATCACAGTGTAATACTGGAGGTTTTGTTAAACTTATATTGGGAGCTGGAACCAGACTCAGAGTTTCTCCAGGTACGTGTGAGTCCTCAGATGTGATTCCTCTTGGAAGCACTTCTTTGACTTTGCGAGTTATTTTGCCTAGTTCCTCACTCCACTAGATATTAGGAACAGGACTATAAGTTTTCAACTGGTGTGGCTAAGGAAGTGATTTCCATGGCTGTATATATATTTTCCCTTCCCTATTCCTGATGATGAAACAGCCATAGGAGCCTTTTTACATATGGAAGAATATTTTCCTTGGAAATATAAGAGGAAGGGGGCTCGTAAATAAAAAATCCTCATGCAGAGAACCAAAGGGGAATGGTGAAAACCAGCATGATGCAGCAAAGTGCAGAGTGCTGAGTCTAGTCTCATAAACCTGTAGCAGGTAAAGAAGTCTTTGGAAGAGGACTTAAATTGAAAGTTGTTCTGATAAGTAGACGGGATCTTTTCAATTGACCCAATACAAGGCTGGAATGGACTGGAAATGTTACACTTTGACAATGAATTAAGTATCTTCAGTTTCGTTGTATTCTGCATCACACACATGCTTTTTCATTCCATTGGGAAAAATGAACGTATCTGTTTAAAAACAAGCCCCCCCAAAAGTTGCCAATTTGTCGATGAATTTTGTGGGTGACCAGTATGAATTTACAGCTGCAGAACTGAGAACTTATTCAAACATGGGTTGGAGAAGGGTAGGAGGGAGAATGAGGGAGGTAGGTCCAATATCAATCTTCATGAAAGCAACAGCGAATATGATATAATGTAATGGAAGGAAATGCTGTGTGAATACAGCCAGCTACAGCAAACTGACGTTTGGCTCAGGGACCAGACTGTCCATCCAGCCCAGTGAGTGTGCACATTTCTTGTGTGACCTTTATCAAAACCCCTTGAGTTGTGGCCTGTTATGTAGTCAGTTGCAGTATAAAATGGAATTGCTTCATTTTTCCTCTATTTCTCTTCAGTGATGAAAAGCTTTGGGAGTGAACAATGACATTCTCCCAAATCCCCAAGGTCTTGTCTTGGGTGTTCACATGATTTTCATTTGTTCTGAGATATTTTAGTGTTTAGGTTAATCTAGATGATTGATGCTCACTTCATTCTATACACAGTTTGGAGGTGTGTAAGATCTCCCAGGTTATTCATGTAGGACATGTTGGAAGCATGGGCTGAGCAGGAAGAGAGGGATGCGTGATACAGCTGTGTGTAGGTTTTTGCAAGTGTATGTGGCACTGTGGGACTCCACATCCAACTGGAAAGTTGTCTTTGGAAGTGGGACACAACTGGCAGTGCATCCTGGTAGGCATAAATGCAAACAGGAGGAGAAAGGACAGGAAAGTCACATTCCCCTACCCAGACAGATCCTTCCAGGCTGTGTTTTGCACAGGGACAGAGCTTGTGTGTGGGCTGGTGTGTGTAGTGGGAGATACAGCATAGGGAAGAGAAGAAGACATTTTGATGGCAATGGTAACTCCTGGCTTGAAATGCCTGGAGTTGATGGAAAGGAGCTGATGTCCTAGAGATTTATTGTAGAGTAATTGTCATGAGAGCTGAGGGTTCAGCTTCTGTGGAACCAAGCCAGCAGTTCGGATCCCCAAGAGCGGGGATTGCCTTTCTCCCTCAGGACGTAGATAATCTTGTATTCGTGTGGAGCTGACCATTTAATGATGAACTTTGCTTTAACGGAATGTTTTGCTTGGTCCAGAACAAACCTTCTTGCTCCTAGCTTGTCTGGGACAGGCAAAGTGGCCACACACCTGATGCCAGGATCCTATGTGCAGGCTTTCCTATGCTACTGCATCCCAGAGGGGTTTTCTGTTACTATAGGAAGCACTGCCACCCTTCTGCTGCCCCTTTTGGCCTTGGCATGGCTGGGCAAAGGCTTGTGTACAAGTGCTGCTGCTTCTGCAGTGGCTTGCTGGGCTTTTTGTTATGGAAGGAAATGCTGTGTGATTACAGCTCCAGCTATGGCAAGGTGACATTTGGCTCAGGGACCAGGCTGTCTGTCCATCCCAGTGAGTGTTCATCTTTCTATGTGTCCTTTCTCACAAGTACTGAACAATCCACTCCAGGTGGCCAGTTGTGTTGATTAGATCATTCCAGCAAGAATCTTGTGTTGCCATGTCGTTGAGTCTGAACTCAGCAGAGCTGGGCAAGATTGTGCAAAGCAGGATATCACAGTGTAATACTGGAGGTTTTGTTAAACTTATATTGGGAGCTGGAACCAAACTCAGAGTTTCTCCAGGTACGTGTGAGTCCTCAGATGTGATTCCTCTTGGAAGCACTTCTTTGACTTTGTGAGTTATTTTGCCTAGTTCCTCACTCCACTAGATATTAGGAATAGGACTATAAGTTTTCAACTGGTGTGGCAAAGGAAGTGATTTCCATGGCTGTGTATATATTTTCCCTTCCCTATTCCTGATGATGAAACAGCCATAGGAGCCTTTTTACATATGGAAGAATATTTTCCTTGGAAAGCCAAGAGGAAGGGGGCTCGTAAATAAAAAATCCTCATGCAGAGAACCAAAGGGAAATGGTGAAAACCAGCATGATGCAGCAAAGTGCAGAGTGCTGAGTCTAGTCTCATAAACCTGTAGCAGGTAAAGAAGTCTTTGGAAGAGGACTTAAATTGAAAGTTGTTCTGATAAGTAGACGGGATCTTTTCAATTGACCCAATACAAGGCTGGAATGGACTGGAAATGTTACACTTTGACAATGAATTAAGTATCTTCACTTTCATTGTATTCTGCATCACACACATGCTTTTTCATTCCATTGGGAAAAATGAACGTATCTGTTTAAAAACAAGCCCCCCCAAAAGTTGCCAATTTGTCGATGAATTTTGTGGGTGACCAGCATGAATTTACAGATGCAGAACTGAGAACTTATTCAAACATGGGTTGGAGAAGGGTAGGAGGGAGAATGAGGGAGGTAGGTCCAATATCAATCTTCATGAAAGCAACAGCGAATATGATATAATGTAATGGAAGGAAATGCTGTGTGAATACAGCCAGCTACAGCAAACTGACGTTTGGCTCAGGGACCAGACTGTCCATTCAGCCCAGTGAGTGTGTACTTTTCTTGTGTAATCTTTATCAAAACCCCTTGAGTTGTGTCCTGTATGTAGTCAGTTGCAGTATAAAATGGAATTGCTTCATTTTTCCTCTATTTCTCTTCAGTGAAGAAAAGCTTTGGGAGTGAACAATGACATTCTCCCGAATCCCCAAGGTCTTGTCTTGGGTGTTCACATGATTTTCATTTGTTCTGAGATATTTTACAGTGTTTAGGGTAATCTAGATGAGAGATGCTCACTTCACTCTATACACAGTTTGGAGCTGCGTAAGATCTCCGAGGTTATTCATGTAGGACATTTTGGAAGCATGGGCTGAGCAGGAAGAGAGGGATGCCTAATACAGCTGTGTGTAGGTTTTTGCAAGTGCACGTGGCACTGTGGGACTTCACATCCAACTGGAAAGTTGTCTTTGGAAGTGGGACACAACTGGCAGTGCATCCTGGTAGGCATAAATGCAAACAGCAGGAGAAAGGACAGGAAAGTCACATTCCCCTACCCCGACAGATCCTTCTAGGCTGTGTTTTGCACAGGGACAGAGCTTGTGTGTGGGCTGCTGTGTGTAGTGGGAGATACAACATAGGGAAGAAAAGAAGACATTTTGATGGCAATGGTAACTCCTGGCTTGAAATGCCGGGAGTTGATGGGAAGGAGCTGATGTCCTAGAGATATATTGTAGAGTAATTGTCATGAGAGCTGAGGGTTCTGCTTCTGTGGAACCAAGCCAGCAGTTCGGATCCCCAAGAGCGGGGATTGCCTTTCTCGCTCAGGACGTAGATAAGCTTGTGTTCGTGTGGAGCTGACCATTTAATGATGGACTTTGATTTAAGGGAATGTTTTCGCTTGGTCCAGAACAAACCTTCTTGCTCCTAGCTTGTCTGGGACAGAGAAAGTGGCCACACACCTGATGCCAGGATCTCTTAAGCAGGCTTTCCTATGCTACTGCATCCCCGAGTGGTTTTCTGTTGCTGTAGGAAGCACTGCCACCCTACTGCTGCCTCTTTTAGCCTTCTCATGGCTGGGCAAAGGCTTGTGTACAAGTGCTGCTGCTTCTGCAGTGGCTTGCTGGGCATTTTGTTATGGAAGGAAATGCTGTGTGATTACAGCTCCAGCTACAGAAAAGTGATATTTGGCTCAGGGACCAGGCTATTCGTCCATCCCAGTGAGTGTTCATCTTTCTATGTGTCCTTTCTCAAAAGTACTGAACAATCCACTCCAGGTGGCCAGTTGTGTTGGTTAGATCATTCCAGCAAGAATCTCGTGTTGCCGTGTCGTTGAGTCTGAACTCAGCAGAGCTGGGAAAGATTGTGCAAAGCAGGATATCACAGTGTAATACTGGGGGTGTTGGTAAACTCACATTTGGAGCTGGAACCAAACTCAGAGTTTCTCCAGGTACGTGTGAGTCCTCAGATGTGATTCCTCTTGGAAGCACTTCTTTGACTTTGCGAGTTATTTTGCCTAGTTCCTCACTCCACAAGATATTAGGAATAGGACTAAAAGTTTTCAACTGGTGTGGCTAAGGAAGTGATTTCCATGGCTGTATATATATTTTCCCTTCCCTATTCCTGATGATGAAACAGCCATAGGAGCCTTTTTACATATGGAAGAATATTTTCCTTGGAAAGCCAAGAGGAAGGGGGCTCGTAAATAAAAAATCCTCATGCAGAGAACCAAAGGGGAATGGTGAAAACCAGCATGATGCAGCAAAGTGCAGAGTGCTGAGTCTAGTCTCATAAACCTGTAGCAGGTAAAGAAGTCTTTGGAAGAGGACTTAAATTGAAAGTTGTTCTGATAAGTAGACGGGATCTTTTCAATTGACCCAATATTAGGCTGGAATGGACTGGAAATGTTACACTTTGACAATCAATCAGTTTTGTTGTATTCTGCATCACACACATGCTTTTTCATTCCATTGGGAAAAATGAACGTATCTGTTTAAAAACAAGCCCCCCCAAAAGTTGCCAATTTGTCGATGAATTTTGTGGGTGACCAGCATGAATTTACAGATGCAGAACTGAGAACTTATTCAAACATGGGTTGGAGAAGGGTAGGAGGGAGAATGAGGGAGGTAGGTCCAATATCAATCTTCATGAAAGCAACAGCGAATATGATATAATGTAATGGAAGGAAATGCTGTGTGAATACAGCCAGCTACAGCAAACTGACGTTTGGCTCAGGGACCAGACTGTCCATCCAGCCCAGTGAGTGTGCACATTTCTTGTGTGACCTTTATCAAAACCCCTTGAGTTGTGGCCTGTTATGTAGTCAGTTGCAGTATAAAATGGAATTGCTTCATTTTTCCTCTATTTCTCTTCAGTGATGAAAAGCTTTGGGAGTGAACAATGACATTCTCCCAAATCCCCAAGGTCTTGTCTTGGGTGTTCACATGATTTTCATTTGTTCTGAGATATTTTAGTGTTTAGGTTAATCTAGATGATTGATGCTCACTTCATTCTATACACAGTTTGGAGGTGTGTAAGATCTCCCAGGTTATTCATGTAGGACATGTTGGAAGCATGGGCTGAGCAGGAAGAGAGGGATGCGTGATACAGCTGTGTGTAGGTTTTTGCAAGTGTATGTGGCACTGTGGGACTCCACATCCAACTGGAAAGTTGTCTTTGGAAGTGGGACACAACTGGCAGTGCATCCTGGTAGGCATAAATGCAAACAGCAGGAGAAAGGACAGGAAAGTCACATTCCCCTACCCAGACAGATCCTTCCAGGCTGTGTTTTGCACAGGGACAGAGCTTGTGTGTGGGCTGGTGTGTGTAGTGGGAGATACAGCATAGGGAAGAGAAGAAGACATTTTGATGGCAATGGTAACTCCTGGCTTGAAATGCCTGGAGTTGATGGAAAGGAGCTGATGTCCTAGAGATTTATTGTAGAGTAATTGTCATGAGAGCTGAGGGTTCAGCTTCTGTGGAACCAAGCCAGCAGTTCGGATCCCCAAGAGCGGGGATTGCCTTTCTCCCTCAGGACGTAGATAATCTTGTATTCGTGTGGAGCTGACCATTTAATGATGAACTTTGCTTTAACGGAATGTTTTGCTTGGTCCAGAACAAACCTTCTTGCTCCTAGCTTGTCTGGGACAGGCAAAGTGGCCACACACCTGATGCCAGGATCCTATGTGCAGGCTTTCCTATGCTACTGCATCCCAGAGGGGTTTTCTGTTACTATAGGAAGCACTGCCACCCTTCTGCTGCCCCTTTTGGCCTTGGCATGGCTGGGCAAAGGCTTGTGTACAAGTGCTGCTGCTTCTGCAGTGGCTTGCTGGGCTTTTTGTTATGGAAGGAAATGCTGTGTGATTACAGCTCCAGCTATGG
Organism: Gallinula chloropus; assembly: GCF_964237585.1. Classification (NCBI taxonomy): domain Eukaryota; kingdom Metazoa; phylum Chordata; class Aves; order Gruiformes; family Rallidae; genus Gallinula; species Gallinula chloropus. Next base: position 3,910,818 of record NC_140111.1, on the reverse strand, counting down.
CAAGGTGACATTTGGCTCAGGGACCAGGCTGTCTGTCCATCCCAGTGAGTGTTCATCTTTCTATGTGTCCTTTCTCACAAGTACTGAACAATCCACTCCAGGTGGCCAGTTGTGTTGGTTAGATCATTCCAGCAAGAATCTCGTGTTGCCGTGTCGTTGAGTCTGAACTCAGCAGAGCTGGGCAAGATTGTGCAAAGCAGGATATCACAGTGTAATACTGGGGGTTATGGTAAACTCACATTTGGAGCTGGAACCAAACTCAGAGTTTCTCCAGGTACGTGTGAGTCCTTAGATGTGATTCCTCTTGGACGCACTTCTTTGACTTTGTGAGTTATTTTGCCTAGTTCCTCACTCCACTAGATATTAGGAATAGGACTATAAGTTTTCAACTGGTGTGGCAAAGGAAGTGATTTCCATGGCTGTAGATATATTTTCCCTTCCCTATTTCTGATGATGAAACAGCCATAGGAGCCTTTTTACATATGGAAGAATATTTTCCTTGGAAAGCCAAGAGGAAGGGGGCTCGTAAATAAAAAATCCTCATGCAGAGAACCAAAGGGAAATGGTGAAAACCAGATGATGCAGCAAAGTGCAGAGTGCTGAGTCTAGTCTCATAAACCTGTAGCAGGTAAAGAAGTCTTTGGAAGAGGACTTAAATTGAAAGTTGTTCTGATAAGTAGACGGGATCTTTTCAATTGACCCAATACAAGGCTGGAATGGACTGGAAATGTTACACTTTGACAATGAATTAAGTATCTTCACTTTCATTGTATTCTGCATCACACACGTTTTTTCATCCATTGGGAAAAATGAACGTATCTGTTTAAAAACAAGCCCCCCCAAAAGTTGTCAATTTGTCGATGAATTTTGTGGGTGACCAGCATGAATTTACAGCTGCAGAACCGAGAACTTATTCAAACATGGGTTGGAGAAGGGTAGGAGGGAGAATGAGGGAGGTAGGTCCAATATCAATCTTCATGAAAGCAACAGCGAATATGATATAATGTAATGGAAGGAAATGCTGTGTGAATACAGCCAGCTACAACAAACTGACGTTTGGCTCAGGGACCAGACTGTCCATCCAGCCCAGTGAGTGTGCACATTTCTTGTGTGACCTTTATCAAAACCCCTTGAGTTGTGGCCTGTTATGTAGTCAGTTGCAGTATAAAATGGAATTGCTTCATTTTTCTCTATTTCTCTTCAGTGAAGGAAAGCTTTGGGAGTGAACAATGACATTCTCCCGAATCCCCAAGGTCTTATCTTGGGTGTTCACATGATTTTCATTTGTTCTGAGATATTTTACAGTGTTTAGGTTAATCTAGATGAGAGATGCTCACTTCATTCTATACACAGTTTGGAGGTGTGTAAGATCTCCCAGGTTATTCATGTAGGGCATTTTGGAAGCATGGGCTGAGCAGGAAGAGAGCGATGCCTAATACAGCTGTGTGTAGGTTTTTGCAAGTGCATGTGGCACTGTGGGACTTCACATCCAACTGGAAAGTTGTCTTTGGAAGTGGGACACAACTGGCAGTGCATCCTGGTAGGCATAAATGCAAACAGGAGGAGAAAGGACAGGAAAGTCACAATCCCCTACCCCGACAGATCATTCTAGGCTGTGTTTTGCACAGGGACAGAGCTTGTGTGTGGGCTGGGGTGTGTGGTGGGACATACAACATAGAGAAGAAAAGAAGACATTTTGATGGCAATGGTAACTCCTGGCTTAAAATGCCTGGAGTTGATGGGAAGGAGCTGATGTCCTAGAGATTTATTGTAGAGTAATTGTCATGAGAGCTGAGGGTTCTGCTTCTGTGGAACCAAGCCAGCAGTTCGGATCCCCAAGAGCGGGGATTGCCTTTCTCCCTCAGGACGTGGAAAAGCTTGTGTTCTTGTGGAGCTGACCATTTAGTGATGGACTTCGATTTAAGGGAATGCTTGGCTTGGTCCAGAACACACCTTCTTGCTCCTAGCTTGTCTGGGACAGAGAAAGTAGCCACACACCTGATGCCAGGATCTCTTATGCAGGCTTTCCTATGCTACTGCATCCCCGAGTGGTTTTCTGTTGTTGTAGAAAGCACTGCCACCCTTCTGCTGCCTCTTTTAGCCTTGGCATGGCTGGGCAAAGGCTTGTGTACAAGTGCTGCTGCTTCTGCAGTGGCTTGCTGGGCTTTTTGTTATGGAAGGAAATGCTGTGTGATTACGGCTCCGGCTACAGCAAGGTGACGTTTGGCTCAGGGACCAGGCTGTCTGTCCATCCCAGTGAGTGTTCATCTTTCTATGTGTCCTTCCTCAAAAGTACTGAACACTGAACAATCCACTCCAGGTGGCCAGTTGTGTTGGTTAGATCATTCCAGCAAGAATCTCGTGTTGCCGTGTCGTTGAGTCTGAGCTCAGCAGAGCTGGGCAAGATTGTGCAAAGCAGGATATCACAGTGTAATACTGGGGGTTATGATAAACTCACATTTGGAGCTGGAACCAGACTCAGAGTTTCTCCAGGTACGTGTGAGTCCTCAGATGTGATTCCTCTCGGAAGCACTTCTTTGACTTTGCGAGTTATTTTGCCTAGTTCATCTCTCCACAAGATATTAGGAATAGGACTGTAAGTATTCAACTGGTACAACGGCAGTGATTTCCATGGCTGTGTATGTATTTTTCCCTCGCTATTCCTGATGATGAAACAGCCATAGGAGCCTTTTTACATATGGAAGAATATTTTCTTTGGAAAGCTAAGAGGAAGGGGGCTCATAAATCAAAAATCCTCACGCAGAGAACCAAAGGGGAATGATGAAAACCAGCATGATGCAGCAAAGTGCAGCGTGATGAATCTAGTCTCATAAACCTGTAGCAGGCAAAGAGGACTTTTCTAGTCTATGTATACCAATATTTTAATATATCAAGCCTCCTATTGACCTTTAAATATCCCTTCAACTGAAAGTATTTTATGTTTCCATTTCCATGCAGATGCCACATATTGGATCTTTACGGTTCCTCAGTACAGTTGTAATATGGAGTGGGTTAGTGTCATATCATGACGCTCTGTATAAATACTGGATGCTCAGGAAGTTACCTTTTCATTGCTAATAATACCAAGTTTGTAATCACATCCAACTACTTTTGGGCACTGTGAAATTACCTTGGCCCTCAGTATCTCTGTGAAGTTGGACACACATTAGAATTGAAGCTTTGAAACTCTTGAAGAAGAGTGTGACTGACTGTGAGGGGAGGAATATCTACCCAGACAGAGGGCAAAGATGTCAAGAAGCAAAGTTCATTGGTTAATTACTTTTGTGGAAACATGGAAAAGTGACTCTGATCTGAAAATAATTTCTGCAAGTTAAAGGAGCTATTAATTAAGGCTCTGCCTGAGTTCATGTACATGTCCTCAAATTTACTGTTATGGTCATATCTGCATGCGACTGCTCCAGATCTCATTCTGGTCACTCTGTAGATTCTAAGAGCTTTCCAAATGCATAATAAAAAAATCCATGTTTAATGACAGAATAACCAACGATCTCCTTGACACAAAGAAATTGCATAACAAAAAGTGGGTTTTCTACTTAAAAGCAGAATGGCAAATTTGCTCTGGAAACACCCTTAACTAATTCAGTTGGCAAATCCAAGAGAATGTGGTGATGGAGTTGTACTATACCGTTGAGCACTAGGTGAGCTATGAAGCAACAGTAAATAAACCAATTTTTGGGAGAGGAATCTGACTGGCAGACCAGATAAATAAGGAATAAGATGAAAAATAAATCTTGTGATCGTGGCTTTCTGGGAGCAGTGGGAAAAGTATGACATTCGTTAAGGAGCAGATGTATAGGAGTTAGAAAGATGCAAAATTCCAAATGAAAAGCAAGTCAGTTGGAAAAAAAGCCCTAGACAGATCAATCTGTCTAATCATAGAGATAGATAGGATTTCTTCTGGTGGATTTTTTTATTCCACTGAATATTGTAAAGGCCTGTGCTATTGTGTGAGTATGGAAGTGGTTACAAACTCACATTTGGATCTGGGACAAGACTTCTGGTTTCACCAGGTACACTTATCTTGACTTTTTGCATCATTTGCAAGGGTGCTGTGGATCTGGGAAATGGCAGCTGTCAAAGGCTTAGCCTGAGGTCTCACCTTAGCCAGCCACACAGCTGTCCAGTATTCCTCTAGGCAGCTGCAGGCTGACATGTGCTCTTCCATCAATTGCATTCCTGTGATAAGACAAAGCCTATTTTTGTTCTTCTGTCAAGTCATGTGAATTTGTTCTGTCCTAGGGGTAAGTTTGTGCCACTTCCATTGGCCTCAGGCAAAGTCATGGGTGATATAAGTCAGATTAAAATGCATTGAAATACAAGAACAGCTATAATATTTATGTTGCTGGACATGAACAGGCAATATATACTCACAACTCAGAAAGCCCACTGTATCCTGGGCCACATAAAGAGAAGCTTTAGAGGTGATTTGGCCCTCTGCTCTGGTGAGACTCCCCTGCAGTGGTGCATCCAGCTCTGGAGTCCCCAGTGCAGGAAAGACATGGAGCTGTTGGAGCAAGTCCAGAGGAGGGCCACAAAAACCACTGGAGGGATAGAACACATCTCCTTTGAGGAAAGGCTGAGTGAGTTGGGGTTGTTCAGCCTGCAGAAGGGAAGGCTCTGGGGATACCTTATTGCAGCCTTTCAATAAAGAGGGCTTATAAGAAAGATGGGGGCAAACTTTTTAGTAGGGCCTGTAGCAATAGAACTAGGGGTAGTGGTTTTAAAATAAAAGAGGGTAGATTCAGATATAAGGAAGACATTGTGATGAGGGCAGTGAAACTCTGGAACTGGTTTCCAAGAGATGTGAATGCCCAATCCCTGGAAACATTCAAGGTCAGGTTGAATGGGACTCTGAGAAACCCAATGAAGCCAAAGATGTCCCTTTGCATTGCAGGGGGGTAAGACTGGATTACCTGTAAAGTTCCCTTCCAACTCAAACCATTCTATGATTCTATGATTTAGAAAATATCTACTTATGGTGGTTATCACCCTTTTAGTTGGACTTTGATTGTACCAGAATCCCAGCAAGGAACATTATACCTAAAAAAATGTTAATATTAGTGTTGGGAATGATAATTGGACTACATTTGAGCTGGGATGTCTGATGTGCAGACACTGTATTACCCACTAACCTTGTAAATGGATTCTGCTTGCAACTGGGACATGAAACCAGATTTGCTCAGCTGTTTCAGCTACAAGGCCACACTTAATGCTTACTCCTTCTACCACATATCTTAAGTAAGTGAGAGTATATGAATCCAGAAGTAATAGACTTAGAATAGAGTAATAGAATAATAGAGTTAGTGGCCTTTGCCACTGGCTGTGCATGTCTAAGATCAAGAGTCACAATATGCCACTGAAAATTGTAAGGAGATTAACTATAACCAAGGTCAAACAGGCTCTTGCAAAGGTTTCCTGGGTCGTGTGAATTACAGGGGTGGAAAAGAATACAAGCTGACATTAGGAAAAGGAACCTTGCTGGTGATCAAGCCACATGGGTGGTAAATGGTGAAATATTCAGGAGAAAACTTGGACTGAAAGGCAATGGCACTAACTACATGGCTTGGTGAACACGAATTTTAGTTGATGCCACAGATAGAAAAACATAGACTGTTCTTAGTGCTGTCCCAGAAGGTGTAATACATAATTTTACACTGTGAATGAATGAACATTTTTTAATTGATCACCCTGATTCTGATCCTGCTAATTATCTAGTAGATTTCTTTGGTGCTTTAAAATGACTTAATTCATTTTGTCATTACACTTTTAAGATATTCCCTGCTCTGGAATGTCTGTTGACCTGGCAGTCAGTGTGCATTGGGGAAACTTGTAGAGCTTTTTGTAGAGATTGACACCAGTGGGTCAATCAGGGTCAAACTCACGTTTGGTACTGGGACCAAACTTCTTGTTACTCCAAGTAAGTTGAGCTTTCAGTTCAATATTAACACCAGGATTGGCAAAGGTACTTTCAATGGAAGCATGTTGCAACTTCTTTTTGGCTTCTTTTGACAAAAAACAGCTGGAATAGCAATGCAGTCCTGAAATCCAAGGAGTGCTTGGCTCTAGTGTGGCAGTGACCCACTGCATGAAAGAACAGCTACAAAAGGTGGTGATGTTCACGTAGTTTTAATAGCCGTGGCATGACCCAAGCTGTTCGAACACGGCTGAATGCTATCTAAAAAGTGTAGCACTTTTATATAGTTTCTAGCCATTAAAGTTTTCAGGCTTAATTTTTTTCATCTTTTATATAATATCTGGAGGATATTCTTACTAATAGCTTAGAGACTGGATTTTCTAACTCTTAGCCTAAGACAAAATGTCATCCTCTGGCTTTTCCATATATTTTGGATGAGGAACTATTGGAATATGCATCTGGTAGGCAGGAATTTATTGCAAAGGTATCTTGTTGAGTGGAAAACTGGAAAAGACAGTAAATTTGTGTTTTGAAGAGGGACTAGATTCAAGTAAACTCAGATGAGTAAGATTTGGAGAAGATTATGAAGATATGAAAGTGGGAGCAGTGATCACTGGTTAGTGTTTCTGAATATGTCTACCTTTATGGAGAAAGAACATAAGGTCTAGAGGAAGAACGGACAAAGGAATGAAGGCTGAAAGAAAATGAACCCAGGACTACTTCTTAACAGTGCTTTTGAAGATGGAGCATGGAAACTGGGAATAGTGGGAAATGAGACAGCATTATCAGTGTCTTAGGTTAATGATGTTGGCAGATCACTAACTTCTGAGTCCTGTCACACTAGTAGTGTTTTGTCTTTTGACTGAGGGAGAAAGAAATCAGAAATGCCTCTGGGTTCATGTTTAAGTCTTAGTTTCATGCTACATTGTGATGAAATTTCCCAGGTGATTTAAAGTATAGAATTTACATTGATTCGCACTGGGGTGCATGGGATACTGGAGCTGGGAGAGTGATTTTTGGAAATAGCACATGGCTACGATCCCAAATAAGTTATCTAATAAAATGTACCCATTAAATAGACTGATAAGGAAATGGTATCATTCTGGTGTACATCTGAGACAATTCCACAAGTGACTCTTTGATATCAACATAAAAAAGATCTTCCACCTGGTTTTAGGAAGGGACTTCAAGTTGACTCTTTTTCTTTTCCTTACTGATTAAACAAATGTTTGGGTATTTTTAAGCTGGTGCTACAAGTTTCTTTTTCTTGAGTTGAAATTATTTGAATTCAGGGTTGTATTAGATGATTTTTAAAGGTCCCTTCCAACTCAAACCATTCTATGATTCTATGTTTTTTTCCCAAGAAACTAAATCTCTGCCATATAAAATGGAAAACTTGTTCTGGCAATTAAAGCCCACTGTGGTTTTGGAAGAAAAAACACGTAAAATTATTTTATGAGAATGAGATGTTCTCAGGAGGTTCATGAGCAGCCACTATATGTCCTTTTGTTTCCAGACATCTGTTACATAGATATGTTCAGCCATCTCATTCGTTTATAAGCTATAAAGAGTGGATTAGGTGAACAGAATTGCTCCTTCTGACCTCCTAAAATCTTCCCTTGACATTGTTGGAAGTAACATAGTTGTCTCTTCCCTAGTTTATCTGGTGCATGAATTAATCTATACATTGCTTCCCAATATGAAATTTAAGAAAACAACTTCTCAACTTTTCCTTAATATGAATACATGCTGTAAACCCAGGATTTATAGACTGATGTAGCCAAGTGAATTACAGAGGTGATAAACATATTTTGGGGATGGAGACCAGAATTATCCTTGAAACCTCTAAGTGAAACAGCATATTCACATTTCCAAATACTGAATCTCTGCATAGAGTCCCTGAACTTTGGATGACTTGGCTGATGCTGGACTAGGACTGGCTTCTTTTGTCTGTCACCTCTCAGCACTAAAGTCTAGAGAAGGGTTTAGGTACTAAATTTGGACATCTAGTTTTGCTGTAGATATCCTAGTATCCATGCAGAGCTGGCAGATTTTACAAAGGACCACTGGTAGGCCTTTTGGAACCTCCATTGGAGGACACCCAGCAAGCATCATTAAAATGCTTGTTAAGTCACTGAAGTTGCTCCTCTGGAGCCAACATTTGCCTGTGTGAGTGTGTGAGGGGGTATATATATTTTCTCTGAGTTGGGACATAGCTCCAGGTTGACTCTAGCTGTGGAATATCATTCTCAGGCTGATCAAAGGTCTCTAATACCAATTCAGTCTGACCAGAAATTCAGACATTTTTGTTTTGGAGAGAATGGAGAGTGAAATAATAGATTTGTGTTAAAACAAATAGTTTTGTGTTAAAAGAGTTCCAGATTTCCAGTTGTCTGGGAAAAAAAAAGGCATAGGTTTCAGTCTGAACAGGCTTCTACTGTGCTCTCCCTGAAACCAGCCTCTGGAATCGGTTTTCTCTGGTCAAGGATAGCATTCAAACGCTTTCTGTTCTTCCATTTGGAAGGTATCTTTCAGTAAAGCTCAAATCAGTAAGGGTGGACAGCTCAGAATATCATGCCTTGCTTCTCAATCTTTCCTGCAAACACAGGTCATAAACAGCAATACAGCATCTCCAGCACATCCGCCAACTTATTAAGACAGATAAACAGGAAACACAGGTCACGGTGCTGTGGTTATAATAGCTGGTATTTACCAAGAATGCTGTCTGCAAACTTTCATAAGACTGTGCAAATATGCAAAGGAACTTATCAGAAAAAGATTCCAGTACCAGAACAAACCCAGCAGCCACTCTGAGCAAGAATGAGAAATGACTATTCTGCAAAACAAGCACTGCTGAAGCTCCCTGAAAAAAAAACAGATTTATTTTTTTAATCTGCTCAAGATAAAAGCATTGCACAGACTGAAAGAGAGAAAAACACCCCAGTTTGGAGACAGATGGATATATAACCCTCCAGAAAACATAGTACTCATTACGAGAGAACAGAACGTCTCAATCAATTCCTCCAGGTTTTTATCCATGTACTCCATGGCAGTGATGTACCCTGGTTCATCTGGAGTTTATACAAGGATCTACTGTGAAGCTTTTTATTTGCTCCCATCTTCTTCTCCCTAGCAAATGATCACTGAAATCCATTTCCAAAACAATAACTGGGAGTATGGGAGATAGGAAGTGGGGTGGAGGAGACAGAACATATGGTACACTGTATTCTGCATAGTTGGGAAAGAAACAATCTCATAAGGTTTTCCAAAGCCAAGGCACACTGGGATAGATGAAATACAATTCAGGAGACAGTCCATAGAACAAATTGTTAGGCTTTGTGGATTAGGTTTGTTGAGATCATAGTTGACAACTGACAATGGAAGAGATGAAAAAGCATTTATCTCAATGATGGAAGCAGGGCCTGCACTTCCATAATATTTTATGACAGTTTCTAGAAGCCAAGATTTAGTCCAAACTTCCATCTTGGGAAGAAATTAAAAACTCTTCACGAGGGAGGTGTCCTTAGCATTCCTGTGATATTCATCAGTGTGGTGTGTGAACAGGGACAAAGCAAATATTAATCTAAACCCTCAACCCTGTATGATCCCAGTTTGTCAGTTTAGAAATGTGAACTGACGCTCCTGTTCCAACCTGTGATTGTGAAATCCAATGGAAAATGCAGCCAAAGGGTAGCTGAGAGCCCAAAATCTGCATCTTCACTATAGTTTGTCTTTAATGATATTTCATGTGTTCATGGTTAGAGTACTGCAATGCCCATAACATTATGGGTATTATGCATGTTCATTATGCATGAAGAAAGATTTAAGAAAGCACCTTCTCAAAGAATCATATTTCAAGAGCTGGACAAGATGAAATGTATGCTTAGAGTACAAGTTTACAAAGCTAAATGAGCAAAAAAAGGTTAACCACAGGTAGAGTTTTGATATGTATGGAAAATTCTACACTAACTGGCTTGCTAGCAGAATTTTAAGCAAGCCCAGACTGCAGAGTAGACTTGAATGAGTTGTTACAGTAGAATGACTAGGTTACATATGGACATCTAAGGTGTGGATGCCTACATGAGTATCATTTGAGATGTTCTAGGTATCCTGCCTGGCCACACTCTGTGTCTCCCACACAACATAGTCAACATATGTCTCATGTAGCTTCTGCATCATCTGCTGTTGATGCTTTGGTTCTCTAAAGGTGTCCTAGCACCACATGCCTATAATCAGGCAACACCCCACTGGAATAATAGAAAAACCTCCCTACCTAAGAGTCTGTATGTTAATGCTGATGGAACTGTGTATTCTGTGTATTCTCATCTAATGTCTCTTCTCCATTTTCAGATGTTACTGCATCACCTTCAGTCTACAAGCTGGTCTCTAAAGATGACGAGGATTTGGAAATGTGCCTTATCACAGATTACTCCCCTAAAAACCTTAATCTTTCTGTGTCTGAGAAACCATCAAATGTTGTTGTGGAGGTGGAAACATCTGAGGGAACACGGGAAGCGAGCTACCTGTCAACCTACTGGAAGAAGAAGGATGAAATGCAGTGTGATGCAACACATGAGGGCTTTGGCCAACTGAAGGGCGAGGATCCTCAAGATGGTAATGGCATTGTTGGGTGTGTGTATTGGGCTAGAGGTGGTCTGGTCTCTGAGTAGGAGCAGGACTTGTTGACATCTCTCGACCTTGTAAGCAATGCTGAATTATGGTCCCACACTCCAGAGGAAGGTTGCCTTGTTACCTGTGTTTTCTTTTTGCCTTCCTCCTTGATGGAAACAAGATTAAGGGTCTGTAGACTGGTACAGTTAAAGCAGAAAGTTCTTAAAATGACACTGTGGGGGATATAAAGCTTGAAATTCCATTGTCCAATGGGACACTAAAGTTTAATTAGATCATATTTTATGTTTGCCCTGAAAACTGCAGAAAATAGGTTTTATGGGAAGGTTTACTGCCCAGAAACTCAAATCCAGCTCTTCTAAGTACAGTAATCTTTATGAACTTCTAAAGTACATTTCTGTTATTAATTAAATGTATTGTTACTATTTGCAGGTGCAGGCACTGTCTGTGTTACAGGGATGTCTCCGTACTTCAAGACAGGTGTGTACATAGCATTTTAGGAGTAAAGCTTGCTGTGATTAAAGGAAATGTATCCCCCAAGTTCACAGGATCATAGAATGGTTAAGGTTTGAAGTAACCTTAAAGATCATTAAGGTCCAACCCCACTTCTATGGGAAGGGACACCTCTCACTAGACCAGGCTGCTCAAGTCCCCATCCAATCTGGCTTTGAATGCTTCCAGGGAGGGGGCAGCCACCACCTCCCTGGGCAACTTGTTCCAATATCTCACCACCCTCGAGGTGAAGAATTTCTTCCTAATATCCAACCTAAATCTATCCCCTTCCAATTTTAAAACCATTCCTCCTTACCTTATCACCACATGCCCTTCTAAAAAGTCCCTCCCCAGTTTTCTTGTAGGCCCTCTTCAGGTACTGGAAGGCTGATATAAGATCTCCCCCGTGAGCCTTCTCTTCTCCAGGTTGAACAACCCCAACTCCCTCAGCCTGTCTTCATAGAAGAGGTTCTCCAGCCCTTTGATCATGTTTGTGGCCCTGCTCTGGACCCATTCCCACAGTTCCATGTCCTTCTTATGTTGGGGACTCCAAAACTGGACACAGTACTTGAGGTGGTGTCTCATGAGAGCGGAGCAGTGGGACAGAATCACCTGCTGGCCATGCTCCTTGTGATGCAGCCCAGGACACTGTTGGCCTTCTGGGCTGTGAGCACACATTGTTGGCTCGTGTCGAGCTTCTCATCCACCATCACCCCCAAGTCCTTCTCTGCAGGGCTGCTCTCTATCACTTCATCTCCCAGCCTGTGTTGATGATGAGGATTGCTCCGACCTAGGTGCAGGACCTTGCACTTCTTGTTGAACCTCATGAGGTTCATGAAGTTCTTACTAATATTCCCTGTTTTCAAAATTCCTGTTGGAGCAAAAAGCTCAGACTGGGAATTTCCACAAAGGCCCCACATGCTTTAAACATCAAGGTTGGAAGCCATTGGGTTAATGTAGTCGTACAGATCTGAGCTGGTAATTTTATGTAACCAGTGTAGCCAGTGCCTACATGTTCTTACTAGGACTAGCCAAACAGCTACTCCCATTGCACAACGATTTAAGGTGGTGAGTCAGTCTTATTGTACGTCTTGATGCATTTCAGACTTCAAAAGTAGTGCTTTTATTTTTGGGTGCACAAACACTTAGTGAACAAAATAAATAAGCAGGTGGTTTCTGCAGTGCAGGCTTGCACTAAAGATGCAGAGCATCTGAGCAAGCTTTGCTTCAGCTCATGACCGTGGGAGTCTATTACCGGTGCTGGAGCACAAGCAATTGCTGTTCCTGCTAGTTCAAAGGAGCTGAGACCTGCCTCTGCACTCGCCCTGTTTGCAGAAGAGCTTGCACTTCTGTGAATGTGACACCTTGCAAAAAAGAGGAAAGTTACCCAAATGTTTCCAAAACAACACTTCAGAGGAACACTCATCAGTAAACTTGGCTGATTTGAACAGTCATTTCAGAGAGACGTTTTCAAAGGTGAATGGAAAATGACTTTTTGATGACAGGTCCCAGCTTCCCCCACGTAGAACAATATTTTTCAGACTTAGTGGTCTTGGAACAGAAAATATTCCCCCCATCTTAATAAATTTTAGGAAGAAGGAGGGTTGCCTTCAGCATCCTGGGTTCATAATACACTGCATCTAAAAACAGCTACATGGTTGGCAGACTTGCATGTAGAATAATGAGATGGTTATTGAAAGGCCCTTGAAACACTAACTGGAAGAAAAGAAAGTATCTTAGTGAGACAGACCTGCTCACTGTCTCATCATCTATCCTAACTGACTCAAAAGGACAAGGTGGAACAGCTTCACTAAGAAATGCTTTTGAGTCTGTCTGGTCGTGAGGATGGCTTGGTTCTCTTGTGACTTTCATTCTCTCTTACTTTAACAGATGAAAGACTGAACTTGCTGTCTTTATCACATCTGTGCCTGAAAATAATTTTAATGAAAGGAATTGTTATCAATGTGCTTCTGACGATGGTTGTGTGGAAAAAAAAGTGAGTATGGATGGGGGGTGGTAAGGCCTCTGACAGAAAACATCTGAATCAGTTCATTAACTACAGATGTTCCTGCTCTCTGTAGTTTATGCAGTCTACCCATTCACTTTTGTATATCAACAGTAAAATCCCTTTGCTCCTTTGGCCATAGCATTGTTTTTGCTCACCCCTCAAGTCTATTTGCTTTATCCTTAAAAAATTAGCTGGTTTCTTATTTCTAGACATTTCTCCCCTCTTTTTCTACACCCATCCTTTCCCTTGTCTGCATTCATTCATGCATCCATCAGATTCATCCCCTGACTAGTCCACAGCTGGGAAAGTTTGATGCTTATCAACTTAAAGACCCCAGACTTACAGTCATAGAATAGAGGATGTTAGGCTGGAAGCGACCTTTAAAGGTCATCTAGTCCAACTTCCCGCAGTGAGCAGGGACACCTCTAACTACTTCAGGTTGCTCAGAGCTTCCTCAAGCCTGAGCTTGAATGTCTCCAGGGATGGGGCCTCCACCACCAATCTGGGCAACTGGTGTCAGTGTCTCACAGAATCATCACAGTGTCTCACCACTCTCAGAGTCAGGAACTTCTTCCCAAAGTCTAATCTAAACTTACCTTGGTCTATTTTAAAACCATTGCCCCTCATTCTATCACAACATACCCTTGCAAAGAGACCCTTCCCAGCTTTCCTGTAGGTCCCCTTCAGGTACTGGAAGGCCGCTATAAGGTCTCCCCTGAGCCTTCCCTTCTCCAGGCTGAATTTAAAACAGTTTAAGATTTGGCTTTGTGTTTCGTTAAAGCCCAAGTATCTCGACCTGTCTTCACACAAGAGGTGCTCCAGCGCTCTGATCATCCCTGTGGTCCAGACATAATGTGTTAGTTTTGGCCCAGTGTTTCTTTCTCCTCTTCCTTTTGCCTAGACATTTAGGTATAACTGTGTGGGTCCACCTGTATCCCAAATAAGGATTCAACATACCTTTATTTTTGTTACAGGCATGAAAGTAACCAGATGGTGCCATCCTGAAGTAGCAAGAAATGTACTGAGAAATCTTCTCCAGAGCATCTGTGCAAGAGGGAACACAGGCATTCCTGCTGAAAGGGATGTCGCTTGCTGTTTCTATGCATCTCACCTGCCATTACAGTCTAAATTGCTTTATTTACATTGTTATAAAAGTACTAAAAATAAGCTTTACATTCTCTGCATTCTGCTCTCCCATATACATGATTCATTTAGCATGACAATACCTTTTTTTTTTTCGCATGAAGCATGGTTTGCCATAAGTACAAATTGCCAAATATATCCTAAAAAATCAAACTTATTCCAGGTGTGTATGCACCAAGTCCTGCTGTTGTTTGTTACATCAGAGCAAGGCCTTTTTTTTCCCCAAAAAAGATACACTGCTAGGTCTCTTCAAAGTCCTTCAGTGAAATTATCACTTCATTATCACAGAAAAAAAAATTGGCTTTCACTGTTTTTTGAAGTCTATCTGGCCATAATTTTTTTCCTGGTTTTAAAACAGCTTAAGATTTGGCTTTGTGTTTGGTTAAACAAACCCAAACCTACTTTTGCAACCTTTGCTCAGTTCCAACAACCTGAGAGTTCCCAATTCCTTTCTATAATCATTGCATAAAACTGTACTGAAATATTTACCTGTCCATGTGTGCACTCCTTGGAAACAGCACATGCATGTGGAATTTGTATTCTTCAATTGTACAGGCAACCACCCTGATGTCTTTAGGCCTTTGGCTGCTATTAAACAATTATTATCATAAAATAAGAAACGCGTTTTACTTTTTTATCTGTGGTTTGAGGGACTTGTTTTACCCTTCAGATGAGCTTTAAGAATGAGCCTGGCCTTTGGGGTGAAGGAGGGAACAGCTGTCTGGATGTGGCCACCAGGCAGCATTTGCAATAACTGGCTGAACCCACCATGGCAGGGGAATAGATACAGCCCCTTTCCAGAGCATCCTTGCTGTGTCTGGGTGAGGAGAGTGTGGCTGGCTCAGAGGTAGAGTAATGGAGGAGAGCACTTCTCCTCCAAGAGGGGACTGTGCTGTGTGCAGAATGGTGAAATACAGCTTTTCCACAATAAGAGGACTACTAAGCAGTCCAGGTACTTGAAGACTACTGCTGAGGGGAACACAGGAGCCTGAGGTGTCCAGCCTCTAAACGTCTGCCTCTTCCAGGTATTGCTGGAGAACACCACTCCTGCTTTTCATGAATGACACCAGCTGACTGGCCTGTGTCCCCAGGCTCCATATGTCACTGGCAAGACTTTCTCCTTTTGTAACATTGGTTTCTCTATCTTCTGAAGCACTGGAGGTTGCTCTGGAAGGAGAAATCCTGAAGGATTCCCTGAAGGAAACACCCTCCCTGCAAAGCTTGAACCTTGCTTGTGCCTCACATCAGTGCCCAGACTGAGTCTCAGGGAAAGCTTTGCCCGACTAGTGGGGTGATTCCTTCCTGCGTGCTTTTTGACACCCCTCCAGAGTCCCAGTCATTGAGAAGAACTCTGAGATTGGAAAGGCTCCTGCTTCAAAACCTTTTAGCCAAAAGCCCTGATGCTTCATGTGGTGTGGGTCCCCACGTGAAGACCATGCAGGCATCCCTGCCACAGCATCTGACTCCACAGTGCACAGCAGCAACACAATAATTTCTGTGCTTCCACCTAATCATTTAGTAGGTGGCCTGTCACAGGGTGACAAAGAGTTACTGACCCCTCCTGCCAAGGAACAAATTCAAAGTTTCCAGGTTTATTACCCTGATTATTTTATAGTACAGATGTTCAGGGACTCACTCTCTGGTCTCTCCCTTGACACAACAGTCACTCTAATGTCTCTCCAACTACAGAATGCCCACAGCCCTTAAAGTGCTGGACTGGATGCCAGGTAGCTCTTGAAGTGTACATTTCACTCCTAATGAGGCTCTGCCACTTAACAGGAAAACAGTTTGATGAAGCTACATAAACCATATTTGAATTACAAAGCAAGATGAGTCAGTGCATTTCACAGATTTCCAACCAATTAGACAAATTCCAGAAATCTTCAGGGATTTGGAAGAACAGTTTCCATGCTCATTTGCCTTTAGCATCACTTAAAATAAATAATATACATCTTAAATTTTCTGTGTTACACTTCAAACCCCCTCCTAGCTATATGGTCTAAGGAGGACAGCTTGCTGCCTTTGGTTTCACATCTCAGTCTTTCCCAGGTTAAACCTACCCCAGTGATAATATCTGCTGAGTGAGGAAACGAGCACAACGTAAAATGTTTTGGCTAAGGTAACTCTTAGCATGCCATGTCCCAAACAATGAATTGGTAGGTCTAGTTCAAAGATACTTTCCAAAACTTGGCTTTCAATCTCTTTCACTGCCCCACTACCTGCCCCCATCACTGTTTTGCACTTTCTTGTTTATTTCAAGAAAGAAAAAAAAAAAACCACAATGCAAAGTAAATGCAGGAAATAACATGTTAGGACAGGATGTGGAAGTGGGTTTATGGCCCAGGTGGGGCAGGAAGATGAGGCACCACCAGTTCCATGACGCCACCATCGAGATCTGGGTCACCTTCTGATGCCTCTCTACACCCTACCACAGAAACCGCTTCCTCTGGAAAGTCGAGTGCAAAACAGGGGGTGGGGGGAGCAGGGCTGGTGTGACACGTGGCAGGGAGGGGGGCAAGTGTGTGGAAAAGAAGGGCAGACGTTAGACCACAAGCCAAAGTCAAATGAGGTTAAGTCACCCTCCCTTCCTACCCCCTTACCACAGCCTCCCATTCGGTCTGGGGGGCAGTTGTTTTGGGTACAGCAGGAATGATTGAGCTATGTATAGGGTAGACAGGCAAAGGAGGGGAGAAAATGTGCTGTAAAATGGAGGGAGGGGTGGGACAAGATCTTAGATGCATGTAAGACTTCCGAATTTTCTCACAGACCTCTGCAACATGTCATACAGAGAGTGAACCCCTGCAGAAATATCCTGCTTCTCCTGACCCAAAAAAGGAGGGAGGAAGATGGGGCAGGTCAGAGTCTCCTCACATTGATGGGAAGGAGATGTTGCCATCGTCCATCTCTAGCAGCCTGTCCCCTGTCCCATCTCCTGCCCCCTATGCCTGGAGATGAATTTGCACCATTGCTAGGGATTTTGTTGGAGGAAAACCCCAGTCACCCCTCAGGAGACACGGTGCTGCACACGGAACAGCCTCTCTTCATGGCCACTTCTATGATGTGAGCAGGGGCCAGAAAATGCTCTATTTAAGGCACAGAGCCCTGAAGATATCTACAGATCTGCTGAAGCTTATTCAGATGTGGGAGTAGCTCTAGTCAACTCTGAATTCGAGTGCTGAGTTTGCGGCAACCAGAGGCGTTGTAAGCCAGTAAAACTCGAGAAGAAACCCACACAGAAAGCCCACGGCTCTTCCTCTCCCACCAGCCTCCGTGCAGTTCTCGGCAGTGGCCGCAGGAGGGTCTCTCTCCCCAGCCGAAGCTGGGTGAAGCACTCACACAGCCCGCGGCAGTGTTTCAGCCACAGAGCAAACCAGACAAGCATGAAGCAGGGGCAGTGCAAGAACAGAGTGACATACATGAAGGTAACCCAGGTAAATTCTGCCCCACCTGGAGTGTTGTGTCCAGTTCTGGGCTCCCTGGGATAAAACAGACAGGGATCTCCTGGAGAGAGTCCAGAGGAGGGACAGAGATGCTGAAGGGCCTGGAGCATCTCCCCTGTGAGGAAAGGCTGAGGGAGCTGGGGCTGTTCAGCCTGGAGAGAAGAAGACTAAGGGGGGACCTTATTCATGTTTATAAATATCTTAAGTATGGGATGCAGGGGGAAATGGGCAGCCCCTTTTCAGTGCTCTGTGGGGACAGGACAAGGGGCGATGGCTGCAAGTTGGAGCACAGGAAGTTCCACACCAACATAGGGAAGAACATTTCCCCAGTGAGGGTGAGGGAGCCCTGGGACAGGCTGCCCAGGGGGTGTGGAGTCTCCTTCTCTGGAGATATTCCAGACCCATCTGGACGCCGCCCTGTGCAATATGAGCTGGGGAGTGGCTTTGGCAGGGGGGTTGGACCCAATAATATCTTGAGGTCCCTTCCAACCCCAGTGATTCTGTGTGGAGGGGCTCTTGGTCTACTGTGTGGGGTCAGTACATTATCCTGGACCCATAATCTGATCACCACAGGGCTCCAACTTCCCATCAGGACAAAGAAGCATAAGACCTCAATGTCAGAGCAAGCCTGGGCTTGAGGTGGCAACAGCTGGAGCCAAAAACCATTGACTTTAAGCGTTTCACAGCACTTTACAGGGGAGAGGGCTTTCCATGAGGTTGTCTGAGGGGTGACATTTTCCACAGACGCAGAACAACTCTAGTGCAGATCTGAGGCACAGCTTGGCAGTCCCATCCAACATCATTGGGTGATGAATAAAAGGTGGCTGTATCACTGCCAGGCCCCACAGAGCCCCACCGAGCCTTTAACTCCAGCTGAGACATACAGCTGTGCCCCACCTGCCTCTGAGGAACATGGGACCTGGGGACATGCTGAAGGAACCCCTCCACTTCCTTCCATTCATGATGGCTAACCACTGCCTAACCCAAATTTTCCACAGCTTTAAAGTGTGGGGTCACACTGACAACATACTTTGCATAAGATAAAGGGGCATGAAAAGGGTGGATGACAACTGAATTTCCATGATGATATGTTTCCTCCTTCTCTCTGAAACTGGAGCACAGCCTGCTGGGGAAGAGGGGTAAAGAGAGGGAGTCGTGCCTGAGAGGGAATTTGTGTGTCAGAACCTCTGTATTTGTGACCAAAAGGGCAATGACTGCATTACAAATGGGTTTATTGATGGAAAGGATTACAGTAACTGTAATGAGGCAGCAGCCACCTCCATAGGCAAGTCTGTGTGGAAAAATCTTGAGCCTGGCATTCCCTTCCTCCACCAAGTACAGCAGGGGAACAGCACTTCCCAATGCCAGGTTGCAGCATCACAACTTGAGAGCAAATCAAGACCTGGAAAGAAAGGCAACATGAGCAGCATACCCACAAACAAAGAGGAAATACCCCACAAGCTCAAATGACCTTATGGTCCCTTGTAACAGTAACAACAGTCCTGTTGAGCAAAAATTGCTTGCAACAGTAACTTTTTAGCACCAAAACCTCCTTGGCCCCAACTCCATCTGCTGTGAAACCAGAGGCTTGGGCACCAGCTATACCATGGCCTCCAAATACAACCACCCTCACAAACAGGCCCCGGGAGTTCCAGCTCCCAAAACCCCTCTGGCAAAGCAGCATGGTGTCTCTCTAACTTCTGTAAGGCTCCTAATTAAACTGATTGCTGGAAGTAAAAAAAACATACATGAACAATGCCAGAAAGCCATAAATCCTACCTCTGCCAACTTCAAGTAGAACAGCTTAACTGTACTTGGCCAAGATGGGAGCTAGGACTCCTAGTTTCACTACCTTTTTACCTCTCTCCCAACTCTATTAAATAAAGTACTGAAATTGTGTGAGCTGTGGTTGCCCCTTTTGTGACCCCAGAGAGCCATACCTCAGTCTCTTCTAGAGCTCAGCCAACAAAATTGATGACCACAAGATGGAGAATGGTGTTGGCAAAGAGGAAATCGGCAAACGCCCGCTCTGGTGAAATGCCTTGGAACTCGCCTTTGTTCTGGGGGTTGATCTGGATTCGGAGGCAAACTGCACAGCAGAGAAAGAATGAGAGATTAGGGATCACAGAAGTAAGACATGGTAGGAAAACACAGTCTTCCTGAGGCAGCCCACCCCAGTCTGGATCACTGTTCCATGTGGGAAAGGTAACTCCACAAGCCTGACACTGCCAGGGGATTTGCTCTTCCATAGCACTACACTGTCAGTGGTGGCCAAGGGAGTGCTGAGGGGAACACACTTGTAAAAGGATGGGGCTCACATGGAGATGGGAGCATTTCCCCCATGGAGAGGGGAGCATTTCCCACCATGGAGAGGGGAGCATTTCCCCCATGGAGGAGGGAGCATTTCCCACCATGGAGTGGGGAGCGTTTCCCACCATGAAGAGGGGAGCGTCTCCCACCATGGAGGAGGGGAGCGTCTCCCACCATGGAGGAGGGGAGCGTCTCCCACCATGGAGGAGGGGAGCGTCTCCCACCATGGAGGAGGGGAGCGTCTCCCACCATGGAGGAGGGGAGCGTCTCCCACCATGGAGGAGGGGAGCGTCTCCCACCATGGAGGAGGGGAGCGTCTCCCACCATGGAGGAGGGGAGCGTCTCCCACCATGGAGGAGGGGAGCGTCTCCCACCATGGAGGAGGGGAGCGTCTCCCACCATGGAGGAGGGGAGCGTCTCCCACCATGGAGGAGGGGAGCGTCTCCCACCATGGAGGAGGGGAGCGTCTCCCACCATGGAGGAGGGGAGCGTCTCCCACCATGGAGGAGGGGAGCGTCTCCCACCATGGAGGAGGGGAGCGTCTCCCACCATGGAGGAGGGGAGCGTCTCCCACCATGGAGGAGGGGAGCGTCTCCCACCATGGAGGAGGGGAGCGTCTCCCACCATGGAGGAGGGGAGCGTCTCCCACCATGGAGGAGGGGAGCGTCTCCCACCATGGAGGAGGGGAGCGTCTCCCACCATGGAGGAGGGGAGCGTCTCCCACCATGGAGGAGGGGAGCGTCTCCCACCATGGAGGAGGGGAGCGTCTCCCACCATGGAGGAGGGGAGCGTCTCCCACCATGGAGGAGGGGAGCGTCTCCCACCATGGAGGAGGGGAGCGTCTCCCACCATGGAGGAGGGGAGCGTCTCCCACCATGGAGGAGGGGAGCGTCTCCCACCATGGAGGAGGGGAGCGTCTCCCACCATGGAGGAGGGGAGCGTCTCCCACCATGGAGGAGGGGAGCGTCTCCCACCATGGAGGAGGGGAGCGTCTCCCACCATGGAGGAGGGGAGCGTCTCCCACCATGGAGAGGGGAGCGTCTCCCACCATGGAGAGGGGAGCATCTCCCACCATGGAGAGGGGAGCATCTCCCACCATGGAGAGGGGAGCATCTCCCACCATGGAGAGGGGAGCATCTCCCACCATGGAGAGGGGAGCATCTCCCACCATGGAGAGGGGAGCATCTCCCACCATGGAGAGGGGAGCATCTCCCACATAGAGAGGGGAGCATTTCCCACCATGGAGAGGGGACCATTTCCACGTCCTCCACTGGGTGTGTTGGGGAGGGCTGCACAGGAACAAGGTGGTTTTGGTAGTATTATGGGAGACCAACACCCTGCATCAACCATTACTAGAGTCTGGGCTTCACCACGGGGTAGCTGCTAAAAGACACTGAAACAAGAGAGTAAAGGGAGGGCTCCTTGCACGCCAGGAAGACAAGGACACCCTGGCACCGAGAAGGACCCGGCTCTGCGGTGTGTAGCCGCAGCCCCCCGGGGGTTCACAGCCGCCTTGGAGCATCCGACGGCGGGGCGGGAGCCTGGGGCTTTCCGGGAGGGGAACGGGGCGTTCCGGGGGGGCGCACAGTTGCGAAGGGGATTCCAAGGAGAACCGCGCGGGGCCGGGTCAGGCGTGGCGGGGTTACTGACCGCCGAGGATGAAGCTGCCGACGGCGGAGATGAAGCCGCTGAGGAAGGAGTTGAAGGGGAAGGTGCCGACGCCCAAGCAGTAGCCAAACTGCAGCGCCCCGGTGAGCAGCACGTAGAGAAGGTAGGCGTCCAGCACCTTGAGGCGGCTCGGCGTGCCGCTGCCGTACTCCACGAGGAACCGCCTCACCACTGAGCCCACCGAGCCCGCGGTCCCCGCGCCCGACCCCGCCGCGCCCGACATGTTTCCGCTGGCCAGGATGAGGTGGCCGGAAGCAACCCCGCAGCGCTTCCGGGACACCTCAGGGCCGCGCAGGCGTACGCGCAACCCACCCCCAGGTCAGCGGTCGTTGCGCAAACGCGGCTCTTCTGCCCGCGAAAGGGCGGGGCTGCTGCACGCAGGTACCTACGTACGGGTAGAGAGGCGGGCTGGCTTCCCAGCTGGCGCATGCGCCAGAGGTTTTGCCTGAGTCCGCACCCCCGAAGCCGTCAAAGAGCCAATGAAAGCCAAGTAGCAGCTGTTGCTAGGTAGATTACAGAGGGACTGCTTTCCTAGAGCCAATGAAAGCCAAGCGGCGGCTGTTGCTAGGTAGATTAGAGAGGGACTGATTTCCTAGAGCCAATGAAAGCCAAGCGGCGGCTGTTGCTAGGTAGATTAGAGAGGGACTGATTTCCTAGAGCCAATGAAAGCTAAGCGGCGGCTGTTGCTAGGTAGATTAGAGAGGGACTGCTTTCCTAGAGCCAATGAAAGCCAAGCGGCGGCTGTTGCTAGGTAGATTACAGAGGGACTGATTTCCTAGAGCCAATGAAAGCCAAGCGGCGGCTGTTGTTAGGTAGATTAGAGAGGGACTGCTTTCCTAGAGCCAGTTGATTGATGTATGTGTCTGTCACATGAACTATGTCATGGGATCCATCATGTAGCCTGTGTCTTTAGAGACCTTATCAATTCTAACTCATGTGCTTGCTCTCCATGGATGTCTTCTGCATATCTGTGCCTGGGGTGGTGACAGATATACCCCCAAGAAACACCACTTGTGTTTGTGAGGTAGGGAATGTACCACATGTTCCATGTGGGGGTTGGACAGGGGAAGTGTGTACACATTCCCTTCTTTGGTTTCAACTTGTGCAGAGCGTTTCTCCCTTGAAATCTGTGTCTGTAAGTGGTAGAGCAAAGGTGGGATGTTTACAGATGTCCCTTCCTCCAGGTTCTTCCTCCTGTTGAAGAGGCCTACATTTCTGAGCTCACTTTCTGTGGCTAGGAGCTTAGATTGGTTTTGCTAGGACACAGTCTGGCACCTTACCCATCTTCCTTCTACAGTCTCTGGTATCCTGATGTGTTAAAGCCTCACTAGGAAACTGGGACCTGAGCATGCATACTCCTGCAGGGTTTCTCTGCAGTGCCCAAAAGGGGACCAGGACTTCTTTTTCTCTTAGTCAGTTGCTCGTTTTTGTGACATCTCTGGGAATAATAATTGGCCTGTGTTCCCTTTAGTCCCACACTGGAGCAAAGGTATGTGTGGAATGGGTTCTACAACCATGTCCCTTGCTTCTTTGCCCATATGCTAGCAACTGCTGCTCTTGTGGAGGTCCTCCTCATATTCACATCTACAGATAAGCATCATAAACTATAGGGTTTCCTCTTCACCTTACCAATCCCAAGCAGCTTTATGAAACCATACCCTGGGTCAAGAAGGTAGATGCCATCTTGGGAAACTCCAACAATTTTGGTGTTGATCAGGGCTGCTGAGACCTGTGGGAACTTGCCATGATGATTTTCAAATACAGACAAGCTGGAAGCCCTCTCCTTCCATCAGAGAAGCCTGCTTTTGATGATCTCTGAATAGCCCTGGAGAACAAGGTTTTTGGAGGGAGATAACAATTGCTACCCCAGAGATAATCGGTAGATCAAACAGTGGCAAACTGACAGTGGCCCCTTGAAACAAGACACTCCCTCAGTAACAACTAAAAGCTTTAACTTCAGTTTGAAGGCTAAAATTGTGTGCATTTAGCTTTTTGTGTCTTTGGAGGGTGAATGTTGTCAGACCATTCAGAGATTCATTTGTCTACAATGGCCTCTGCATGTGCACCTCTCTCAGTTATACTTGGAGGGAACTGTGTGAGTCAATTTAACTGGAGTGAGGGCTCAATGTTAGAAGTGAATCTTGGGGCTCCATTTACATGAACAAGATTGTTAATATGTGGTTACTGTGGCTGCTCCAGTCTTTTACAAGGGGTTAATTACTAGTTTTCCCCATTAATGTTAGAAAAATAAACTCATGGGCTGTATTTTCTTTTTCTGCTAGCAATGAAGCTTCAATGAACCACACAACAGTAGTGGAATTTGTCCTCTTGGGACTGACAGGTAGTCGCCATTTGGAGATCATCCTCTTTTTGTTTCTTGCAAGAGCAATCTTCAGACCACTGTCCTGTCTTTCTGGCACCAGCATCTGGGGCCTTACTCCTGGCTCTTCCCTGCATTTTCACAATCTCTGTTATGCTGCAAAATCTCCCTTTGATTTTTTGTTTCATGTTCTCTTCCTTTCTTGTCTATGGGTCACTTAGCTGTGGGGAAATCTTTCTCTTTACTGCCCTCACCTGCATTCTATATCAAGAGGAACCTTCACAAAATACTGGCTTTTCCTAAACAAGACAGTCCTTCCTCAAATAAACACAGCATAATTAGCAAATACTAATAAAAAAAAGGCAATTTATTATGTGATAATACCAGAGTCACCAGATGAGTGATGGTGTTAAAATGAAGCTATTTCTTCAATATCAACTTTTGATATTTGGTCCACTTCCTTTACAGTCACTAAGGCAACTCAGACAATGGAACTGTGGTGGTTTGACCCTCATGGAAGGCCAGATCCTCACCAAAGTCACTCTATCACTCCCCTTTTTAGGTGAACAGGGGAGAAAATATATATTGAGAGGCTTAGGAGTGAAGAGAAGGACAGGAAGAAATGATTCAGCCATTAGCTTCATGGGCAAAACAGACCCAACATGGACTAAAATGGAAACAAAACCCCATCTAATTTATTACACTCTGTGTATGTGTGTGTGTTTCTCTCTCTTTCTCTCTCTCATCTCTGTCTCTATCTCTCTCTCTCACAGGCTGCAGGCCCTGCCAGGAGCTTGCTCCATAGTGGGTCACAGCATATTCCATATGTCTCAACCCACTCCAGCATGGGGCCTCTCCATGAGCTGCAGGTGGGCTCTGTGCTCCCCATCATCTTCCATGGGCTGCAGGGGAATCTCCCTCTCTGACACCTGGAGTGCCCCTGCTCCCTTTTCCTTCACTGACCTTGGTGTCTGCAAAGATTTTTACATCTTCTCACTCCTTTCTCTGGTGGCAAAAAGCAGCTGCTTGCATTTTATTTTTCTCTTAAATGTGATTCCCAGAGGTGCTGTGACCAACTGCTGGTCCACTGCTGATTGGCTTGGCCTTAGTCAGTGGTGCATTTGGCCTTGAGCCCAGCTGCTATTTACTCTGTCTGACCTAGGGAAAGCTTCTGGATGCTTCTTGCAGAAGCCACCCCTGCAGCTCCTCCCCCTGCACAGTACTGGCTAGCCTCAGCTTTAACTGAGCTTTGGCCACACCAATTTTCTCCCTAGAAAGGCAAACAGCATCCCTCTAATTTTCCCATGTTGCCTCACCTTGCTTCCATTGGCTGTACACTTTCTTTTTCCATCTCTAGAAGGTCCCTGTTCAGCCAAGCTGGCCTTCTGGCCAACTTGCTTGACTTCCAGTGTTTTGGAATTGCCTGTTCCTGTCCTAGTACTTAAAAAGTGACCAGCATTGACAGACACCAATGACTTCAAAAGCAGGTCCCAGGGGACCTTACCGACTAGTTCCCTGAGCAGCCCAAAATCTGCTCTCCCCGTATCTAGTGTTGATGTTTTGGAGGCAGTTTCTGAGTATCAGTGTCATCAATGGAAACAGATCAATCAGGCAATTTGAGAAACCATTTCACTCTATTTAATAGTGGTATTTCACACTATTGGAGGAATAATTTCAACATAATAT
The DNA here is from genome assembly GCF_964237585.1 of Gallinula chloropus. Classification (NCBI taxonomy): domain Eukaryota; kingdom Metazoa; phylum Chordata; class Aves; order Gruiformes; family Rallidae; genus Gallinula; species Gallinula chloropus. The sequence goes on along the minus strand of NC_140111.1, from coordinate 3,885,187 downwards.
TTTCAGCACAATGTACTATTCAGAAATACATAGCATGGCTGTTCATAGACCTGAGAGCTGTAACTGCAGTGTAGGAGCAACTACTTATTCCAAACTGATTATAAGTTAAGGTTTGGATGTGGATTTAAGACACTAAAACCTTTTTCTAGTTTATCCATTGTTAAATGACTGCTCTATCCTCTGCTTCTGGGCTTTTTGGTAGGACTTTTTTTTTGGGGGGGTGTGTGTGTGTCTTCTGCCCCATAAAAATCCATAGATATCATCTGGTGTTATTTCATTGTCTCGGACAAAATCTTAAGACATTTTCAGTTTCTTACTTCTACTCTGCATGAAATCCCAGAGGAAACAATAGCATCCCTCCTCTTTCTGTGATTGCTTCCACTGGGAGGCTATCTGTATAATTTCTAAGTCAAATCTCGTGATACACTGAAGGTGGTTGATGTATCTGTGTTGGTATAAATCATGCAACTGACACAACTGTCTACACTTCATCTGGTCCCTGTTGATCATATTCTCCAGGATCAGCTAAGGCAGTGGATTCTACCCTGAATTCGCACTGAAGAAGGTTGAGAACAGTTTTGTTTTTAATACCACAGGCTGAGGCATTCATATTTTTAAACAACAATCTGAGTTAGAAACAAACTAGAACTATAAGTAGCTTGCAATTTTGTTGTATATATGATGCTCTGTATATCTTTGTATCTCAGTAAGCTTTATGTAGATAGAAGTCTTCAGATCTAGCCATAGAAACATCTAATGGGGCCCTTCAGATGTATTTGGGGGTTTTAAAAATCAGACTGTATATATCCTTGTGGTACCGTATATATCCCTTATGCTTAATTGGATATACATGGTATAACTTTAGTAATTTACAGATGTAGAAACAAAAACATTGACATGTAGATGTCTATTTTTAAGCTCATATCCTTGTATCTCTTTATGCTGGATGGATGACCTAATAGCATGATTCATCTGGTTTGGGTTAGACCTATGTCTTAGATGAGCTAGAACTGGTAGTGCCTATTTATTTCCATTAAGTATAAAGTAAAAAGCATGCTTATATTTTACAATGAAAAATTCTGAAGTGATTAGATTAATTTCACACAATTAATCTCTAGAAATCCAACAAAAAAATGTCTGAACTTTTATAGTGTCTTAAGCAGTGGTGTAACATACTGTTATGAATTTAAGCCTGTCTAGTTAGGTTTCATTGTATTAATTTATTGCAGGTGGATAAGGTTCATCTTTTCCCTACAGAATGGGTGGGAGGAATGAAACCAGTGTCATGTATTTCATTCTCCTGGGTTTTCCCACCACTGCAGAGCTGCAGCTGCTCCTCTTCTCTGCTTTACTTCTGGCTTATTTATTAACTGTGTTGGAAAACTTCCTTATCATTCTCATCATCCGAACTAACCACAATCTGCAAAACCCCATGTACTTCTTCCTAGGAAATCTTTCTTTCTTAGAGATCTGGTATGTTTCTGTCACTGAACCAAAGATGCTAGTAGATATCTTCTCTCAAGACAAACATATCTCACTCCAGGCATGCATGACACAGTTGTATTTCTTTGTGACTTTTGTCTGTACTGAGTACGTTCTGTTAGCTGTGATGGCCTATGACCGCTTCTTGGCCATATGCAAACCCCTTCGATATTCACTCATCATGAATCATCAGTTCTGTGCTCAGCTGACAGCTGGCTGTTGGATGTGTGGTTTGATCACTTCTTCCATCAAGCTGAGCTTTATAGCCCAGCTCTCGTTCTGTGATGTAGACAAAATCAACCACTATTTCTGTGACATCTCACCCTTACTGAATATCTCCTGCAGCGATTCCTCTTTGGCTGAGCTAGTGGACTTCATCTTGGCTCTGATGGTCATCATGGTGCCCCTGTGTACTGTGGTCACCTCCTATATTTGCATCATGTTCACCGTGTTGAAGATTCCTTCTTCTCAGGGGAGGAAAAAGGCCTTTTCCACCTGCAGCTCTCACTTGACTGTAGTGATACTGTTCTACTCCACCACTCTTTTCACTTACGCCCACCCTAAGGTCATGTACACCTACACTGCTAACAAGTTGGTCTCAATCTTGTACACAGTAGTTGTGCCGCTTCTGAATCCTCTCATATATTGCCTTAGAAACAAAGAAGTTAGGTTTGCCCTGAGGAAGACCTTTACTTACACAAGAAACACCTAATAAATCAAACTATTCCAGCAGAAGTCATTATCTTAAACTGACTCACAGACTACAGTCCAAGTCTTCCCATTGAATAGGAAGGAGTCTAGAGATGCAGTAGATACATTTGTGTTAAATACTGATTATCTACAAGAAAATCTGATTATCAGTTATAAGTCTTTCTAGATAAAATCGTATCTCTAAGAAATCTATTCTCCAAACATCATGGTGATTAAAAATGCTTAGTAGTCTAACAAAGAAGTAAAAAGTAACTAAAAATCTGTCAGCTGAGTGTATATCTATATGACCATGTTAAATGTGGGTTTGAGTTTATAATTGAGACCATAGTTTCTGATATTCTATACTCTGTAATAGCAGACTCTCTTTTCAAATTTTGCAGTTAATGAAACATCTAGCTTTCCAGGAAGGAAACTTTGAGACACTTGCTGGAAGTCCTTGTTCTGAGCATACTATTGCCATGGATACAACTCATACAAACAAGACATTTTGGGCACTCAAGAACCGTTTTAGGGTGAAGTGTCAAGAACAGGTTCAAGTTAACCATACTGAGAAGCTATCACCAGAAATGTATGGTGTTAGCTGTATTCCAGGTATTAGCAGAAAATTTGATATGATAAAATTGATAATTGATACAATATCAATAGATGGTACAATATGCTGCATGGTGTGGGAAAGGAGCCGATAAAAATTAAAATCCAGAATTTCCTTAGTTTTACATTTGAGATAAAAGGCGCAGAGACAGATGCATGGATTCCTCCAAAACTACCAAAAATATACAACCCGAGACTTCTCTACTATTCATGGACATGGATTATCACCCCCAGAGGATATTTATTGTTTATCTTTAACATATACATTTAACATAGAGATGTTATTAATCAGTCTCCAAATGTCCCTATTTCTGTCACAGATTTTAAAGATACCCTATAATACCTAGAACAGACTTGTTAGTTGTTTAACCCCAGCAAACACCTAAGCCTTAGATAGTTTATTTTTAATTTAAAAATCAAATACAGAAAGTGCACAGTAGTCACTGATGTGCTACCTATCTTTAATAAGGAATAAAGTTAAGTTTCTCTTTTGGAACAGTGTTCCTCCTCTTTCAAAAAAAGTTATAAATAGTTATAAATAGTAATCATGTATTCTGTGTTCCAAAAAGGAACATTTCACCAGATAATGAAAAGCTAAACCCTAAAATAGATATTCTTTGAGGAACTTTACAGAGCTAAATTTCTATCCTATTAAAATGTAGAACAGATTCAGTCCTGCAATTAAACTGTCTCTCTGCTTTACTGACAGAGGTAGCCAGCCCTGTCTCAGAGCCTGATTAAACAAAGTGCCAAAAAATACCACTGAATCTGTCCATGAATGTGCTAACAGAGGAGATCTGATGGAGGAACGACACTGAAGACAACCCTTGCTTCTGAATACTCTGCCTTCCCTTGTTTTGCACTGATAATTCCTGAAAGACTAATTCAATTACAAAAAAAAAGACCATCTAAACTATACTATGGGTTTAGATTGAAAAAATCAGATATGTAAGTAGGAAAGCAAAATATATACACTTATTCTTTGCATGCCCATCAGACAAATTGACTTTTCATGAACATTTGCTGGATCCCCCTGGATGGCTTCCTTTTCTTCTATTGTGTCAACCAAACCACTCAGCTTGGTGTCATCCACAAACTTGCTGAGGGTGCACTCAGTTCCATCATCGATGTCATTGATAAAGATGTTAAAGAGCACCAGTCCCAAGACCCCTGGGGGACCCTGCTTGTCACGGGCCTCCACCTGGACATAGACCCATTGACCGCCACCCTTTGTCTACAGTCTGTCAACCAGTTTCTTACCCACTGGATGGTCCACCCAGCAAATCCACATCTCTCCAATTGAGAGATAAGGATGTGGTGGGGGACTGTGTCAAAGGCCTTGCACAAGTCCAGGTAGATGACATCGGTTCCTTCCCTTTACCCCCCGATGCTGTCACTCCATCATAGAAGGTCACCAGATTGGTGAGGCACAACCTTCCCTAGGTGAAGCCGTGCTGGCTGTCCTGGATCACGCACTCATCCCTCATGTGCTCCAACATGTCATCCAGGAGGATCTGTTCCATGATCTTCCCAGGCACAGAGGTGAGGCTCACCGACCTGTAATTCCCTTGACCCAAGTCCTTGTTGAACTTCCTGTGGTTTGCACGGGCCAACCTCTCTAGCTGCTCAGGGACCCTCTGGATGATCTCCTGTCCCTCTGGTGTGTCAACTGCACCACTCAGCTTGGAGTCATCTAAAAACTTGCTGAGGATGCCCTTGATCCCACTGTCTATGTCACTGATGAAGACAGTAAACAACTCTAGTCCCAGTACAAATCCCTGAGGGATACCACTTGTCACAGATCTCCATCTGGACATTGAGCCATTGACCACTACCCTCTGGATGTGACCATCCAGCCAATTTCTTATCCACCAGACAGTCCACCCATCAAATCTATATTTCTTCAATTTAGATGGAAGGATGTTGTGGGTGACCATGTCAAATGCCTTGCAGAAGTCCAGATAGATGACATCCATCATTACCAATGGCTCGATGTCCAGGTGGAGATCTGTGACAAGTGGTGTCCCTCAGTGGTCTGTACTGGCATTGGTTCTATTTAATATTTTCATCAATGCCATTGATGGTGCAGTTGAGTGCACCCTCAGCAATTTGGCAGATGACACCAAGCTGAGAGGTGCAGTTGACACACCAGGATGGGATGTCATCCAGAAGGACCTGGAGAAGCTGGAGAAGTGAGCCCATGTGAACCTCATGAGGTTCAACATGAACAAGTGCAAGGTCCTGCACCTGGGTCAGAGCAATTCTTGCCATCAGTACAGGCTGGGAGATGATATGATAGAGAGCATAAATGCTGGGGCTTTTTAGTCTTGAGAAAAGGAGGCTGAGGGGAGATCTTATCGCTCTCTACAACTGCCTGCAAGGCAGAGATGTCAGGGTTGGTCTCTTTTCTCTAGTGACAAGTGATAGGATGCGAGGGGATGGCTTGAAATTACACCAGGGGAGATTTAGGTTAGATATCAAGAAGAATTTCTTTACTGAAAGGGTAGTGAAACATTAGAATATGCTGCCCAGGAAGGTGGTGGAATCACCATCCCTGGAGGTAATTAAGAGGTGTATAGATGAAGTCCTTAAGGACATGATCTAGAGGTGGATTAGTCAGGGTTAGGCTTGCTGTATTGCTTTTCCAGGAGATGTCGGGCTGGTTGAAATTCCCCAGCAGGACAAGAGCTTTTGAGCATGATGCCTGCTCTATCTGGAGTAAGAAGTCTTCACCAGTTGCCTCCTCTAGGTCAGGTGAGCTGTAGAAGACACGAACCACAAGGTTCCCCTTCCTGCCTTGGTCTTTAATTCCTACCCATAAGCTTTTGACTCCCACTTGGCAATTCTTTAGGGACATCTCTTCACACTCTATCTGCTCCTTAACATAGAGGGCAACATCTCCACCCCTCCATCCTTTCCTGTCCCTTCTGAACAGTCTTTGACTGTTTGAAAACTAAAACATTAATGTGTTATCAACATTGTTCTCATCCTGAATGCCAAACTACATCACCTGCTAAAAAGAAAATTATCCTAGCCAGTCTCTGGACAGAAGTTAAAGTGCCTTTGGAGTACTGTAAATAAATCCTCCCCCCACCCCGGGAGTAACGTAGATATGATGAGGACTCCGATCTTTTCTTTTGAGAACCTTGCTGTGTCTCTTCATCCGGTTGTCTGTCTCTGGGAGCCTGTGTGAATGTATGTATGCAAAAGTAAAATACTTTGGTTGTAGAAGGTAATGCTCATGAGTCATAAAATTTGGGAAGCTTTTATATCAAGTAGAGAAATAACTATTTCATCTACATTTTTTTCAAAGCCACCCACCAAACCAAAGATAATTTAATACAGTCTACTATAAATAATTTTGATGATCCTTTGCAGAAAAGAATGTAAGTTTGCTTGTTGAAAAATAACAAAGTCTAGGGTGTCTGAGTTACCCACACAGGAATAAAGAATGGATACAAACCACACAGAAGCAGCATTACACTTTATGATTTGGGTTTTCTTCTTGGTTTCTCTTTCTTTGCAGGCAAAGTTAAATGGCACAAGGGAAAATTATCTCATTTGAGGTTCAGATGTCTGCTATGAAAATCTAGGACTGTAGAAGCCGAATCCCTAGTGGCTTTATGCACACCTATTAAAGCAACATGCTAGGCAGAATGCCCTCACAAGCAGCAATGTGCAAGGCCATAAATCTATTCATTGTCAAGCGACTACTAAACAATCAGTTGAGTAGAAAAACTTCCCAATAGTTTTGGCATTGTGTTGAAGAAATCTGAATTCCATAAACCAAATCCGGCTTTAATCACATTGTTACAAGGTATGTGTCTTGTGGTTTGTAAATTCTGAGCTTTGCTTTCTGAAGTTTAGTGATAGAGCTGGATTAAAAATGCTTTTGTCTTTGTGTTGATTCCATAGCAGTTAAACAGGGCTTAGGAATACAATTGTTCTTCCAGAACGTAAGTCCATTCACAAGAGGTCAGTATTTAATGTGTCTACATGTCTACATTAGTTATCCATTAACTGAAGGGTGCCTACAAGAAAACTGGGGAGGGAGTTTTGAGAAGGGCATGCAGTGATAGGAAATTAGAAGGGGGTAGATTTAGATCGGATATTAGGAAGAAATTCTTAACTATGAGGGTGATGAGACAGTGGAACAAGTTGCCCAGGGAAGTGGTGAATTCCCCCTCCCTGGAAGTGGGATCTCTCTCAAGGTCCTTTCCAACCCCTATGATTCTATGATTCTATGATTCAAGGCCAGGTTGGATGGGGCATTGAACAGCCTGGTCTGATAAGAGGTATCCCTGACCATGGCAGGGGGTTTGGAACTAGATGATCTTTAAGGTCCCTTCCAGCCATAACCATTCTATGATCCTATCCTTTCAGTTTGACCAACTGAGATTTCAAAGACTTTCCTCAGATACCAGGTGAATTGAAAGTCTTCCTATAATGCTCTACTCACTGACTACAAAAGCATCTCCAGTACCCTCATTCTTAGCTTAGGTTTATGTTAGCCTGTTTAACAAATGGTGTTTATTTATAGAATAGCAGTAGTAATTGTTATTTAAAACCCCCAATTTTTTAATACGATATAGGATACCTTTCCATTGAAAAGATGTTCCATTTAAATTAAATTCTTTCATGATTTTGTATATGCTACATTTAAATCATTGATGGTTTTAAAAAATAAATATAATAATAGGAGAATCACACTGTGGGTGCATCTGTTTCTCTCTTACAGGCTTATACTGGTGGGTGAACCTTGACTAACCTTAATTCTAAACTTAACTTCCAAGGAAAGCTAGTCAAAATATTTGATGAACAAGGTTATTCAAAAAGAAGGTTTTTCTTCTCCAAGGTAATTTCCTTTTCTAAGATACATGAATAAAGAAAGAACAAAATAAATAGGGGTTCTGAGGGTACCCAGAGCTGAGGATACGTTTCAAGGATTATTAAAAGATGGCTGAAGTAATATGTTTAAAATTAATTCAGTGTTTTAAAAAGGTTAAATGCATGAGGATTATAATAATGTATTTAATGCAAATGGAAACAGAGCAAACAAAATACCTGTAACTGGACGTAGATTCATAATCACTCAGCTTTATACATCTATATACAACTTCATACATACACGATAGTTAGCTTTGACTGAGCCGGCCTTCCCTTTTGGTCAATGGAGAGAAACAGAGAATTGTACAACATGATTCATACCTTCTATGGTAAATATTCTGAAGTGGGAGTGTTTTATTTCTATCCACTGAAATTAAACATAATCTAAATTATCAGTTCTAATGTGGGCTTCGAACCACTGTATATGGCCAAGCTTAGGCAAGATGACACCTAATTTATGAAAAAAATGACTAATAATTGACAAAAAGAATCACGTGGAACTTTCTGTTTACTTACATTATTTTGAACATCCTGTGTGAGGTAAACATTTTAATAGAGAAAAATTATTTAACAAATCTCAACATGTTAGGGATTTGTTTCAAGTACTTTTAAAAAAATGAAAATTATTCAGATTCTTACAAAAAGAAGTGTTGCTTTTTTTTATAATAGGGTTTTAAAACAAAAATATCCACTCTTTTTTCATGCATTTCTTGGCTCATATTTTTTAAATCGATTTGTATCAACTGAAGAGACATTCAATGTTTCTTTTGTTAAGGGGAGAGCAGTCCTTTGTGAATAAGCTGCAATCACAGGGTGAGATTTTTCTGCCCAGTTACATTTGAAATAGTTGTTTAGACTAGTTTTGGAATGAAATACGTGTTTCTTAATTGATTCTAAAGCAGACTTCTAAAATAGGTTGGATGAGCTGCATGCAGAATATTGCTGTAGAGAATATTAATTTATCTATAAATTAATCTATGAGAAAAATCCATTTCCATTTTCTTTTCCATGAATCCATTCTCCATTGTTTTCTACCTATTTTTCATACTTCTGGTGTTTCATATATTTTATTGTTTATCTTATGCTTCCAGTTGCTTCTCCAGGAAAAGTGTATGAAATCCAGTACATCCTGATTTCTTATTTGATCATCTGATAGGAAACATGGAAAACCACACCACGGTAACACCTGAGTTCATTTTGGTTGGGTTCAAATCTTATCCAGGACTACAAATTCTCATCTCTGTTCTCTTCTCAACAATGTATGTTGCCACTGTGGTAGGAAATGCATGCATGATCTTCATCATTAGAATGGACTCCAAGCTTCACACGCCCATGTACTTTTTCCTAGAGAACTTGTCCATCTTGGACATGTCTTATTCATCTGTCATTGCTCCCAAAGCAGTGCTGACATTCTCAGCGGGCAGAAGAACAATTTCCTACAATGCCTGTGCATCTCAAATGTTCTTCTTCTCTCTCTTCGGCACAACAGAAGCCTTCCTCCTTGCTGTGATGGCTTATGATCGCTTCACTGCCATCTGCAATCCACTGCTGTACCAAATCATTATGAATAAAAGACTTTGTGTTTTGTTGGTGATGGGCTCTTATCTCTCAGGCTGCATCAATTGCACCATCCAGACAGGCTTTACATTCAGTTTGTCCTTTTGTGGGCCCACAGAAATAAACCACTTCTTCTGTGATGTTCCTGCAGTGATGTATGCCTCCTGCTCAGACACATTTGTCAATGAAATAGTAATGCTGGCTGTATGTGGGTCAATTATTGTGGGCACTGCCTTCATGGTTTTTATCTCCTATGGTTTTATAATTGTCACTATTGTCCAGATGCCTTCCGTTGAGAGCAGGCGCAAGGCCTTCTCCACTTGCTCTTCTCACATGCTGGCAGTCAGCTTGTTTTTTGGTACTGTTTTCTTCATGTATGCTGAGCCTGGGGCCAAAACTTCACCTGACAAAAGCAGCACAGTCTCTATTCTTTATACTATTGTTATTCCCATGTTAAACCCTTTCATTTACACCCTCCAAAACAATGAAGTAAAAGGGTCTCTGAAAAAACACCTAAAAAGGAAAAGCTTTTTTTAGTACCTTTCCTGAGGATGAAAATGACCACAGTGTCCAGTTTGCTACAGACAGATGCTTAGAATGTAAAACAGGACTTGGTTTCAAGAGTCTTTTGTGATGGTCAGTGTCATGGATGAAAGCTGGAGGTATAAAAGCAATCTGGGAGAATTAGATCAGATGAAGGTGTGAATTAATTTAAATGGGTTTAGGGATTTACAATCTGACTGAGTGGTAATATAGTCCTTTTATAACCATTCAAAACTCACAAGCATTTTAAAGCCATAATTATTCTAACTGCATATTATGCATCTAAAATAAGATATATACCTTGGACTCTGGCAGTCCCTTATTACTATGGTTTAGAACACAGGCAGTTCAGGTAAATACTGTCTTACTGTAAACATCCAAAGATAAAGTAGGTAAATCAAGAGTGAATTGAATGATTTATTTGTTTGGCACTCCTATTTTTTTAACTGTTGTTTTGTTTTTCTTCTCAGATTTGCTTTTAATCACTTAGAAATTACTGAGCCTCTGAAATTCAGGTTCTCGTATTGATGGGCTGTTGAAATCTTGTGGGTGAAGGTCTCTCTAACCAAACCAAGCCACTGAAACAAAACAAAGCAAAACAATATATAGCCTAATTCTGGTTCCATGTGTTTGTGTGCATGCTTGCATGAGTGTTTGTAACAGGATGGGAGCTTTTTCTCTGTGATAGCTAAATTTCATTAAAACATTAAAACTCAGATAGACCTCTAGAGTTTTCCAAGGCCAGGAGTGTTAGGCACAGAATTCATCTTGTCTTTAGATAAATATCCAGTACAAATGCATTACAGTGCAATGCTCAGACATTGAAACCATACTTCTTGGTTGAGATTGGGAAAGATACTTGCTTGCTGTAGATGCCATGTGAAGAAATGAGAGCATATGATGCCAGAAGGGGCAGGGACAGTAACGAATCATCAGGCAGAGAAAAGGCTTTCTGAATGTACAATCAAGGTAACCACCTCTAAAACAACATCTCACTGAGTTAAAGGCAAATATTCAGCTGACCTTGAAGGAAAAGCTTATAGGCTTGTAAATGTCTCCAAGCATTAAACTGACCATATGGACTAGATATGACACATTAGATGCTCAGATGAGCTTTGACACATAGATTGCATGTTCACTTTGGCATGCCTTAGGGAATGGGGGACATTAAATTGGCATTACTGAATGTGCAACAGGGCTTACTTACATCCTGTACATTTCTGCAGTGGCAGATGGAGACCTACTAGGTTATGCAATTGCTGGACAGATTACAGACAACCTATGCTTAGGTACCTAGAGCAAGTCCCATTCTCAGATTTGTTAAGCTAGGTGATTTATTGTCAAATGTGTCTATAAATCATCTGTGTCCACTTATCACTTATACAAATATTGTGGATGCAGGTCCACAATGTTGGTGTGAGAAGCAGCCAAAGAAAGGAGTCTTACAGAAGCAGGACAGCCCTGTTTGGGCTAGAGACAGCAAATGGGGGGGAGAAGGGAGTGAAATTATTAAGAAAGGTTCCTAAGAAGGGAGGGGTGGAGGGTGGGTGCTTTAAAATCTGGTCACACTTCCCATTATCTCACTCTGGTTTCACTGTGTGTGGTGTAGTGTGAAAAATTAGATAAGGGTTTTATTTTGTGTATGGAGATGTTAGATTAGGAAGAGTTCATCTGTGCTTCCTTGTTTATTTCCTGCTCACTGCAGCACATCAGTTGCAGCCCAAAGCTTTCAGGTAACCCTGTCCTGCAGTGCAAATCTGTGCTTGGTTCATCTACCTAACATTTAACAGAATAATTTGGTGAGTGAGCTAGCCGCCAGTATCCCTGGCCTCACTTGGCCTTACTGAACTTAACCTCATGAAATTCGACAAAGCCACATGCAAGGGTTGAGCAATCTCCAGTATCAATCCAGGGGATGAATGGATTGAGAGCAACCCTGTGGAGAAGGACTCAGGGGCAGTGGTGGGTGAAAAACTGAGCCAGCAATGTACACTTACAACCCAGAAAGTCAGTTGTATCTTGGGCTCATGAAAAACAGGGTGACCAACAAGTCAAGGGATGGGACTCTGTCCCTCTACTCTGGTGAGACCCCACCTGGAGTGCTGCATCCAGCTATGGGGTCCCCAGTGCAAGAGTAAGGTCTCCCCTGAGCCTTCTCTTCTCCAGGCTGAACAAGCCCAACTCTCTCAGCCTCTTTTCATAGGAGAGGTGCTTCAGCCCTTTGATCATCCTCCTGGCCTCCTCTGGACCCGCTCCTCCTTGTGCTCAGGGCTCCAGAGCTGGATGCAACACTCAGGTGAGGCATCACCAGAGCAGAGGAGGGGAGGATCGCCTCTCTCCATCTGCTGGCCACGCTTCTTGTGACGAAACCCCGAATACCATTGGCTTTCTGAGCTGCAGACAGTGCATTAGCTGCCCACCCACCTCCCTGCACCCCTGCGAGCTCTCGCTCCGCTGCGGCCCTGCACGCCTGACTCTGCCCTCAGCTCCTCCTGCGCGCTGTCCCTTTAAGACCCTCCCCCGCCCCCGACAGGCCTCGGGGTGTGGGCGGGGGAAGCGTCTGTGCTGCGCGCGCGCAGGGGGCTCAGCCATGCGGGTGTTGGTGGGTGAGTGCGGGTGGGGGGGTCCCCGCGGGTCGGTTTGTAGAGGCCGCTCGGCCCGCGTTGTCACGCATGGGCGCTGGTGCGGGGGGGGGGGCTTCTGCCAGCCGCTGGTGGGAGTGGGAGTGGGTGCGAGAGGCCGCCCGGCGGAGGGGTCTGGTCCTCAGTGGGGGCTGCGGGGTGCTGCGTGCGGCAGCTGCGGGCAGAGGCCCTGAGGGAAACACGGCTCCGGAAAGGTCCTGGCTTGGGGGTGCCGCCGGGACAGGGGGGTCTGTGTCCTCCCCGCGCGGCCGGGCGTGGGAATGGGCTTGTGGTGGCCGGGCATGGGGAGTGGAGGCTCTCAGGGCTGGGGTGTTAGCAGGCAGCTGCACGTTGGGATCAAGGGGGTCCGGGCCTGAGGAGTGTAGCCTGGGGCACTCATCCTGGTAGTGGGGTTCCTTGCGCAGGACTCGGGATGCCAGTCCAAGTACAAACCTGTCATGTGCTGTCTTCCTCCCAGGCGGTGGGACTGGCTTTGTGGGCAGAGCCCTGACTCAGTTGCTGAGGAGCCGTGGGCATGAAGTGACCTGCATCTCTCGACAGGCTGGCAAGGATCGGCTCAGCTGGGTATGAGATTAAAGCAGTCATGGGGGCGAGAACACATCAGGGGGGAGGAAGAAGCCTGGCTTGCCCTGGCCTGCCATGGCACGTGGGGAGTGTGTGTTTCACAGGTGTACTCTTGGGCTACTGGGTGCTCCACGGGTCACAGGATTACAGAATTGTAGGAGTTGGAAGGGACCTGAAGAGATCATTGGGTCCAACCCCCTGCCAAAGCAGCTTCCTAGGACAGGGCACACAGGTCAGTGTCCAGACGGGGCTGGAATCTCTCCAGAGAAGGAGACTCCACACCCCCTGGGCAGCCTGTCCCAGGGCTCCCTCACCCTCACTGGGAAGAAATTCTTCCCCATGTTGGTGCGGAACTTCCCTGTGCTCCACCTTGAGGCCATCGCCCCTTGTCCTGTCCACAGACCATTGAAAAGAGGCTGCCTATCTCCCCTTGTGTTCCACTCTTGAGATATTTATAAACATTAATTAGATCCCCTCTTAGCCTTTTTTCTCTCAAGGCTGAACAACCCATAGTCATTGGGATGGGTACTGTCTCAAGGAGCAAGACTTTACCTGTTCATGCTCCAGGCAGTTTCCTGCATTGGTCGGTAAGGCCAATGTTTGGCTGTTGGAAATGCTTGAGCAGAGGGCAGTTTGGATGTGTGATGTATGTGTTACCCCTTCCTAGGAAGAGTTGTCCCATTCAGGACTGCCCTTATGTGACGCTGTGGTGAACTTGGCTGGTGAAAATGTCCTCAACCCTTTCCGCAGGTAACTTCATCTCCCATAGTACTGCCTAGACAAGGCAAGTGCTGTCAGAAAATATGGAAGAGAGCTGGGGAGGAAACAAGGTGTCCAGAAAACCACTTGGGTTGCCTGACTGTTGTCATCTTGGTCCTCCAAGTATCCAAAACACTTATTTCTTTAGGACTGTTAAGTTGTGGGAGACCTTTGAAAAGCATGTTCCCTTCTGGATTGATAGTTTTAACCCAGTCAAAGTAGTTCCATGTTTCCAAAATGACACCTGATGCCTACATTTAGATAATGCAAAATCAGAACCAAAATTTGACTTCTGTGAGGGTGTTTTTGGAAATGCTTCTGCCAGGTGCTTGGGAAGAATTTACCGCAAACAGCTTTTGTGTCCAGCTCTTCTGCTCCCTTTGTCCTAAGGCAATCTGAAGCCCACAGCCTTTTGTGGGAAGTGGAGAGCCACCATCTCACAAAATCCTTATGCATTTAGGCAGTAAGATGCTATGTCCTCTCCCTGTTCTGGGATAGGGAGGGGGAAGTTCTCAAGACCTCCTCTATGCATGGGAACAGGTGTCTGCTGCCCCCACCCCCTTAGGGTTGTTGTCTCCATGGATGTCCTTGTGGGGAGAATAATCAGTGGCTCTTCCTTTCCCAGATGGGGTGATGCCTTCTGCAGGGAAATCATCAACAGCCGTGTTGAGACCACCAGGACCTTGGCCAAAGCCATTGCTGATGCTGAACAGCCACCCCGTGCTTGGGTCCTTGTCACCGGTGTAGGTATTGGTTGGGCCCAGCCAGGGCAGGATTCATGCTGACCTGGAGTGGTATACCTCCACAAACACATTTCTGGGGGAACACACCTTGAAATGCCAGGTTTATTGCTATCAGTGTCAATGTGTTTAGGTAAGCCAAAAGTTCAGGCAAGCTCATCAAAGGTTTTGGTACTGCTAGAGGAATTTGGTTCCCTATGCTTTCTGGTGAGATCATCAGAATCATAGAATGGTCTGGGTTGGAAAGGACCTTAAAGATAATCCATGGGCAGGGACACCTCTCACCAGACCAGGCTGCTCTGCCCCATCCAACCTGGCCTTGAACACCTCCAGGGAGGGGGAATCTACCACCTCCCTGGGCAACCTGTGTGTCGTGGTTTTGCCCCAGCTGAGAGCCAGGCACCACACAGCTGCTTGTTCTTTAAAAGAGAGTGGGGGGGGGGTGGAATTGAGGAAGGCAAAAGGGAGGGAGAAGAAAATCCAAGGAACCAAAACCTCATGTGTTGGGATAAGGAGAGTTTACTAGAATAGCAGAAAGAGAGATATAATAATGATAACAGGACTTTGTACCAAAATACCTGAAACTGGTGAGACACAGTGCAGTTTCTCACCGAACTGCACAGCTCAGGCTGTACAGCTCAGAGCCAGCCTAACACTGGACCATCCCCAAAACTGCGTGTCCTGGAGCTGCCTGCTCCTCCCCCCCCCAAGCTCCTTTATACTGAGCATGACATTGGCATGGAATACCCCCTCTGGCCAGTTTGGGTTACCTGTCCTGGCTGCGTCCCCTCCCTTCTTGTTAGCAGGGAAATATGAACAACTGAAAAATGCTTGATTGCTTGGCAACAACTAGAAACATCAGGGTGTTACCAGCACTGCTCTCATCCCAACTCCCAAACACACCATTCCATCCCCTGCTAGAATGAAATTAACTCTATGCTAGCCGAAACCAGGACGCTGTGCCAGGGCCTCACCACCCTCATAGGGAATAATTTCTTCCTAATATCCAATATAAATGTACCCCCTTCCGATTTAAAACCATTCCCCCTCATCCTATCACTACATGCCCTTCTAAAAAGTCCCTCCCCAAATTTCTTGTAGGCCCCCTTTGGGTCCTGGAAGGCTGATACAAGGTCTCCCCATAGCTTTCTTGATGGGACATTTTCTCCCATTTTTCCTTTGGAAGCCTTTAGGCATCCTGTAAAACCATTTTGTCTAAGCAGGGCCTCAGATGAGTCCCCCTCCATATCTAGCTTAGAATTTCTGCTTGCTACAGTCTTTAAAGCTGTTGCATTTTAGGATCTGTGATGCCATATTTTAGAGCAAGCACCCTTCTGTACAGCCAGCTCAGTGGATGGCTTGCTGGTATATTTGGGTTTCGGGGCTGCCAGCTCAGTGTGTTAGTGCATTCCACTGAACTTGCAGAGCACATTGGTAGTTCAAAAACATGACAGCATTGCTGTCAAGAGACATTGTGCTATTGATATGAGGATGTCCCTGTGGAGTTCTGGGCTCCTAGAGGCCGAGAACAGGATCCATTTTGGGGTAAGGGGGTGATTGGTGTCATAATTCAACCTTGACCCCCTTTCTGTTCTTGCACCTGACAGGCTATTACCGCCCTAGCCCTACAGCTGAGTATACTGAGGACAGCCCTGGGGGGAATTTTGACTTCTTCTCGCGCCTGGTGAGCTCCTGGGAGGCTGCAGCTCACATTCCTGGGAGCCCAACTCGTGGTGTTGTGGTGAGATCTGGTGAGATGGGGCATCATTCCTGTTCAGGGTGTCTGTGCTTTAGTGCTGGGGTAGGATGAGGAAGAGGGGGAAGAAGGACATCAGGTCTTGTGCCTCTCCTTGTTGGGGTGCTGTTTCAGACCAGCCCTCTAAGGATTATCTCCTGATGGTAGGTCTGTGGGTGAAGGGGGCTTTTGTCCTTGGTTGGGGGTGCTCCTGGTCTCACTCTGTTCTCCCCACAGGAGTAGTGCTGGGCCAAGGTGGTGGTGCATTCTCTCAAATGCTGTGGCCTTTCCGACTGGGACTAGGAGGACCCTTGGGCTCTGGGATCCAGCCTTTCCCATGGATCCACATTCGGGATCTGACTGGGATTGTGTGTCATGCCCTGGAGAGCGAGTGTGTGCAAGGTATCCTCAACGGTGTCTCCCCATCCTCCTCTGTCACCTCCAATGGCACCTTTGCTCAGGAGCTTGCTGCAGCCCTGGGGCGCCGAGCGCTCCTGCCGGTGCCTGCTTGGGCTGTGCGTGCTGTCTTTGGGGCGGAGAGGGCTGTCATGCTGTTGGAGGGCCCAAGAGTGGTGCCAAAGCACACCCTGGAGAGCGGCTACCAATTCATCTTCCCCGACCTTTCTGAAGCTCTGAAGGACATTGTGTCTTGAACACCTTGGTTGGGCTGGGTTGGGCTGTGTTTTTGTGAGCTCCCTGGCTCCCATGCCCATCCCTGGGCCAAAGTATGTAGCCATGCCTTTTCTTGACACTTCCCAATACAGAGAGGGTGAGCAATCTTTTCCTCTTCTGTCTCTCTTTGTGCATCCCCAGTTTAGGAGTCATGCCTATTGTGGCCGCCAGCAATGTCCGTGTCGCCTCCTCACCTGCTTTTGGGGGAAGGGCACAATCCCTTTGAAAGATTCTGGCTGCTCTTCCCTTTACTGCAGTGTGCATGTGAGATGCTTGCAGAGCAGCTGAAAGGTGTCAGTGTCTCCTGCCCTGAGAGACAGACAGGGCAGGAGTAAAGAGGTGTTCAGGTAATGTAATTGTTCTGTGTGTTAGTGCAAGTCCCTCCTCCTGTTCCTCACCCATTCTCCATGGTCACAAGATTGAGTTACACTCTCCTGCTTTGATTTTCTCAGTCTGATAGGGAACAGAGTTGTGGTTGTGAGGGTTGGATACAACTTGAGGGGATGCAAAAGGTGCTGGGTATGGATGGCTTGGAGACCCTGCCGTCTCCTTTCTTGTGGTGAGACAAGTGAGGTGCTCAGTGCTGCCAGTTGGAGCAGGACTGTGGATCACAGTCTGGTGCCAGTTGCTGAGATCAGGTGTCTGTGTCTGTGGTGTGTTTGTATCCACCAGCAAGCTTCAAACTGAACCAGATGGCAAGTAGGAGGTCTTGCATTCAGGCAGTGGCATCGGGTGAGCAGGGGGTCCATACTAGTATCCACGGGCTCATGTGAATGTGGGGTACCTGTGGGACAAGTGTGTAAGAGCCCTGTTTGGTGGACCAAGTTGGACCAGACAGCACGTAGGGCACCTGTGGGGTGGGTCATAGAGCTGGAGCCCAGGTAAGGGCACTGAGTGGAAAGAGGGGTTATGCTGGTATTCAAGGGGACCTGCAAATGTGCATATGCTTGTGCCACCAGTCATGTGTGTACCTGCACTAGTGGCTTCCTGCCAGCCCCAGAAGAGGAGGGGATGTGGCTGGCTGTGTTGATGCATTACGTGGGTCCTGAGTGTGGGTGCCCTGGCTGTGATAGTGTGACCAACCATGTGAGTGTTATCTGTGTCTGTGTGTCTGTCTGCAGGGTAAGTTCTCATGTTGACTGCTGGTTGAACCTGCAAAGGGGGAAGCAGCAGCAATATTCCTTAGCCTTGGTAGAGACTCTTAGTCTTCAGGTCGTTGGGCTGGACTTCAGTGGCTGGGTAGGAGGGTCCTTGGCCAGGGTTTCTGGTGGTGATGGCTGCTTCTGACGTCTTTTAACAATGAGCTTCACTGATTAATCCCTGAGGGGGATTGATGAACAAGATCTGCACAGAGATCATAAGATGGAGGGCTGTGAGGTACAGCATTTCTGTAAGGTCCTGCTGTTAACAGATGTGCATTTGAGCCCTTTCTGTGCCTGGTGAGTTCTCCTACCCATGATGCTCACAACACAAGATGCTGCATTTCATACTAATAGTTCTCTGGGTATTGAGACCCCTGAGCAGAAAAATGGAGTTGGTGAGGGGACTGAAGCCCCCATAATCCAAGGGGAAATGGTTAGTGACCTCCTACACCACTTAGAATCATAGAATATGTTAGGGTTTGAAGGGACCTTGAAAGGTCTAGTCTACCCCCTTGCTGGAAGCAGCGACATCTTTACTGGGTCAAAGTTGCTCAGAGCCCCATTAAGCCTGACCTTGAGAAACAGAATTTTAACACTGAAACTTCATAGCACAACTATGTTAATTCCTTTACACAATATAGTTCTTTGCATAATTTCATACAGGTTTTAGTGTCACAAGAAAATTCTTTGAAGTTTGCTGAACGTATATTAGATTGCTACATGATGAACACCATAGACCCGTTCCTAAGGAAATTGTATTAAGAAACAAAAAACCAAGAAAAACCCTTTCACTTATTTACTTCAAAATATTTAAAAATTTATTTTCCAGACCGAAGGAAGTGTTTGCTGACCAGCTTCTGCATGAGGCCTTTGATCTCTTTGTTACGCAAGGTATAGATCATGGGGTTAGTCATGGGGAAGATGACTGTATGGAAAACAGCCACAACTTTTTCCATTGGGGCAGCTTGGAAGGGTAAACCATAGATATATATAGCTGGGCCACACATGAGAAAAACCACAATGATGTGGGAAACACAGGTGGAGGCTACTTTGTTCTTTGCCTTGGAGGACTGTGTCCGGAACTTCAGCAGCAGGACAGTGTAAGATATTAGGAGGAGTGTAAAGCACATAACGATGACAACTCCATTGTTGAGGAACATCAAAAGTTCCACTGTGTACACGTTGGCACAGGCCAACTTGACCAGCTGATGGATATCACAGAAGAAGTTGTCCAGGATGTTTGGACCACATAAGGGGAGGTTGATGCTTAAGGTGAATAGGATGATGCCATGTATGAAGCCCCCAGCCCATGTAGCTCCAATCAGGGCACAGCATATCCCCCTGTTCACAAGCCTGGTGTATTGAAGAGGTTTGCAAATGGCTACATAACGATCATAGGCCATGGCCATGAGCAGGAAAGCTTCAGCTGCTCCCAGGAAGTGGAGGAAGAACAGCTGGGCCATGCAGGCACTGTAGGAAATTGTCTTGCGTTGGAAGAAAAAGTCAGTCAGCATTTTGGGTGGGGTCACAGAGCAGTAGCAAATGTCCAAGAATGCCAAGTTGGCCAGGAAAAAATACATGGGTGATTGGAGTTGGGAATTCCCCCATATTGTGAGAATGATAAGGACATTGCCTGGCAGAATGATCATGTATAAGAGCAGGAAGAAGAAGAGGAGAATCATCTGGACTTCATGGTTTTGGGACAATCCCAGTAGAACAAACTCTCTAACTACTGTATAGTTCTCATGCTCCATTTCCACTCTGCAGAGTCCTGAAAAACAGACAGTAGTCATGGGAGAAAAACAAAGACCAGTGCAAATCTCCTGAATGTTTCAACAACCTGGGGCACTTAATGCATGCCCTTTACACCTTTCTAGTTTTAGGGAACTCCTAAAGGTGAAATACTTGAAAGTCGGTAATTGAGATTCCCACTAACTTGGGTGTTTTACTGGAAATGTAAACTGGCAGTGTCCACATTTTATCAGGTGTTCTTTGTTTTCTCTGTGCTCTGGCATGTGGATGGACCAATGAACCAGTTGATTCTTCCATGTGTAGGCTGACTTTTGTGGTATAGATGCTTTTATCTGAGCTACTCATGTCTACTATCCCTCTAGTTGACAAAAGCAGGTCTTTCCAGGGAAGACAGATTGAATTCTAGGGTAGGGAGTGAAACAAAGCTAGATGAAATGCATGCTAAAACTACACAATGAACCTGAATCACATGCACTGATTATAAAAGGAAACTAAGTATAGATCACTCACATCTGAAGGAATGTTTATGAATCCCTCAGTTGAATTAATCTCACAGCTGCAAAGTTGTTTGCCATTAAACACTTTAAAATCCATTTATGCTTACTTGTGTCAATATAATTCCATCCTTAATCTTCTCTAGGCTGTATCCATTTTTTTCCAATTGTATTGCACAGGAGCTGAGAATGTCTGCATCACAGACATTCACCTTTCTCCAAAGAAAACCCACAGTGATGTCTAATTTTCAAATGAAGTCAACAGAACACAGGAAACATTAAAAAATCAGTTGTCTAAATACCTCCATGAAATGAATCCACCATGAATCACTGTGAGATCAGTCTAGAAATCAAACTGGGTTTTTCTCATAGAATATATAAAATAATTTCTTTTACATATATTTAAATGGAAGTGTGGATTTTGACACATTCCTTATAAATAAAACCATAAAATGGATTATATTCCTTTTAGAAGTCTTTTTATCTACATTCTTTCATTCCTCCCACTTCTTTTGAGTCACAAAAAAGGTTTTGTCTCCAGTTGTTAGCACTTTTCTTCCATTTTGCTACAAATATGGTATATTTCTCTGCATGATGGCATCTGCACACTGCTGCATTAGTAACTTCACCAGCAATGTTGAGGTAAAGAATATGAAAATGCTATAGTGGGAGAAAATGCTCGGACCTGTAAACATCATTTATTCTTAGGAGTGTTTTAGTTGAGTTCTTATTGAAACTAGTGAGAACTGAAACCTGTCGACAGCAGAAAGTAAAAAAAAAACAAACCCCAAAACCAACTGTGAGGGGAAAAATTGGTAAAAATTAGTAACATTCAGAATAAAGGGGAAAAAAAGGAAAGTAAAAAAAAATTCCTTATGTCACTTTTTGATATTTTTGTCAAAAGTAAAAATTTCATGTCATTCCTTGAAATTCAAAAATTCCTTGATATTCTTTGTTTTCTCCATCTCTTCCTTTCTTTCATGGAGAGCTGAAGGGCTTCTTGTGCTGTGTGTATAAATTTCCCTATATTTAATTCCTCATCACATGACAGAAAGATCGCTGCAGGAACCTCCACTCCACTCTGCTAATGCAGAAACATTACTGTCACCTCTACTTTGCTATAGAGACTTCATGGATACACTTGACTTCCATGGCTTTCCACCTATAATTCCCAACACAGCTCAGCCTCTGCTACTCTCTAGGTTGTTCACTCGTAAACAGCAAAGAACCAATTGAGGTTACTCGCTCTTTGCTGTTTCCTGCCACACCACTTTAGATAGGTGGTAAATATTCCCCATTTTTTCCACCTACTTCTCTGGTGTTTTCAGTCTCCCTATGTCCAGACCCTCTCCCCTCTTCTGCTGCAGATTGTGGTTTACCCATTCTCCATTCCACAGTGAAAAACACTATCTGATTTGAATTCATCTCCATTCTTATTTCCCCTGCAGCATTTTTGTCTGCAGTACTAGAAACAAATTTACTAGGAAAGCTACCTAATGTAATTCATTTGTCTCTTTTAAGTCCTTTAGATTATTTAGTTCAAAAAGAACCAGCTTACAGGAAACTCAAGAATCAAAATCTGCCAAGTGTGATGGCTCATTCTGGTTTTTTCTACTGTGAAGCCATCTTTTCAAGAATTATTTATGGGGGTGTTCATACTGCAGAAGTCACAGTGCTGCTGGTGTAGACAGCTGCATCTGACTAAATCAACATAGCAACCTGAGGGTTGCTATCACTGGAATGAAAGTTAGAGTACCTCTTAGGAAGTGTAGAGATGGAACCCAGATCCTAAAACCAGATATCAAGTATCATTTTCCATACTTGGAATAACCTGCCTGACCTTCAGTGTCTGGTCTAGAAGGATGGGCCCTATGTCTCACTAGCCATTCTGGTAGAGATGTCAGAGATAGTCTAAGGACTCTGATGGCACTAGGTGCTGTGTCTGATCATTTGAATTCTGCTATACATGTCATAGTTTATACTTGACTGTATCTTTATCTTTGGACAGATTAGTTGTACCTATAATCTCTGAATTAATCCCCTGGTTGTTTCTGACTGTGGTGGGTTAGCTGGAGGCCAGACACCCACCAAATTCGCTCTATCGCTCCATTTCTGAGTTGGACAGGGGAGAAAGTATATATTCAGAAGCTTAGGAGTTGAAATAAGGACAGGGAGAGATCATTCTGCAATTAGTGTCATGGCCAAAACAGGCTCAACACAGAATAAAGGGAAGAAAACTGTCTAATGATTACACTGCACAGCACACACGGTGACACGGAGTCAGTGATCTCTCCTGCCTCTTCACAGGCCTTGGTGTCTGCAGAGTTTCTTACATCTTTTCACTCTCTCCTCTGGTGGCAAAATGCAGCTGCTTGCAGGTTTTTTTTCTCCTAAATGCAATTCCCAGAGGCATTATGACCATCACTGATGGGCTCGGCCATGGTCAGCAGTGACTCCGGCCTGTTCGCTCTGTCGGGCCTGCAGAGAGCTTCTGGCTGCTTCTTGTAGAAGCCACCCCTGCAGCCCCTCTTCTCCACCAAAACCCAATCACACAAAACTACAACACTGACTGATAGGGAACTGAGCCTAAATGAGTCTGCAACTACAAGAGAAACAAATTTCATCTGGTGCTAGGAAGATGATTATTACACCCTTGCTGGATCTGTCAACATCTTCATCAGAGGGTGGCATACCATTCTTTAGGGCAATACTGATACCCACCTGTGGATCTAAGTGAAGTGAGAGTATGGGCTTTCAACCACTATTACCTACACAATTTGGATATGGGGATCAAGGAATATGTGCTGATCCAAGGAATTTCATTGCTAGTTTCACTAATATTTTGGAAGTCTATGTAAAATAGAACAATCACTCATTACTAGTCCAATCACGGTAGTACTAAAACACACTCAATTTCTAAGTTATTTACTTATAAACTCAGTATAAATTACTATCTGAAAAGGGTTTCCCTAAAGTTTTCTCATCCTTCTTGTCCATAGTTCAAAGGGTCCTTCATCCTCAGTCAAGGTAAGCAGTCAGTATCTCAAGTCCCTATACTAAGTCCCAGTCCTGAGTACAGTACTGCCTATGGTACTTCTTCAAAGTTATTCTTATGGACATTGTTTTTATCAGCCGCCTTTGAATCTGAACGACAACTTCTCTAAACCCTACATCTCTTATCTGCTCTCTTCACAAATCCTTCCCAGCTTTAAAATCATACAGGCACCTCAACATGCACTTCCCTTTCAAGAACTGTTGGTGGTTCATTTTTCTGCCCTAAAGTTTTGCTCTTCTGCTTATGAATCTTCTCCCACATACCTATGTATTTAGTACCACTGTTCATGCAGCAGAGGTTTGGCTCTGTTGAATTCCAAACCCATTCATCATGACTTGTCTCACTGCACAAGCTGCAACCAGATTGCCTGTGACCTTAGCTGCTCCACTCACCGCCTGATGACAGGAGAACATTGTGTGCCAGAAGATGGAGAATATTTTGTCTCTTTGTATCCTCTAGGTAATGTTTTCTTTGTTTCTTCAGGGAGTGTGGGTTCTTCCTAGTTCCAAGAGTGAAGGTTAAGTAACTGCAGCAGCAGCTGTAGTTCTGGAGTGCTCACTCAGATGCCCAGGGATCTTAAAATCTCTAAGGTGCATGACTTTCTTAGAATTATTTAGTAACATTTATTATTTAACACATAATATTCCTGGAACTGTAAAAGTATTTCCTTCCTTTTTTTTTTCCCTCCTTCTAGCTAGTTTGGGGTTATGTTTTGGATTTGTTGCTGCAGTGTTGAAAATTCAGGGATGCTTTTGTTATTACTGAGCAGTTAACTGTCAGTGTAAGCAATATGAATATAGGGAAACTTTTAGGATGGTTTTAGAAAAGTTTTAGAAACTTTTAGAAAAGTTTTAGAAACTTTTGTTGATCTCCTCCTTATGTAATAATGGGAAAGGCTTTGTTGGCTACTTCATAGCTTCCAAATGAAAGAATGGACATGCTATTCATCACCTAAGGTGGAAATTGCACATATAACCAAGTTCCCAGAGAGGAATACTCCACAAAATCTCTGGACAGCCTGTTCCAGTGCTCTGTTACCCTCCAAGTAGTTTCTCCTCATGGTGAGATGGAACTTCCTGTGTTCCAGTTTGTGCCCATTGCCCCTTGTCCTGTTCTAGGCACTACTTTAAAGATTCTTGCCCCATCCTCTGGACACCTACCCTTTAGATATTTATAAGGATTGATAAGATCCCCTCTCAGATTATGTTGATGATTACACTGATGTGTGTGAGAAAATGTAAAGGTATATAACATATCTCATTCAGCATAGTGTGGTAGCCTCTATTTGCATGGCCACACAGCAGTTGGTGTTTCTTGAATGTAAAATTGTTGCATAACTTTCCCCAAATCATTCTCGCTAGACGAACAAGAAAATTTTGACACCCTTTTCTCAGTGGATTTCATACCAAGCTGAATGGGAAAGTATTTAACTCCATCAGATCAAGCTAGGCATTTGGAATTGGTAGGATGTGACTTCTTAAATAAGTTTTTGTTCTGGATCATAGACACTTATGTCTTCTATAAATAAAATCCTAGTAATTTCTGCTGGATCACAGGAGAGCAGTCAGAACCTCAGTAGGAAGAGATGTGCACCTCCACACTATAATTCAACTCCTCCTATGTTGCAAGTTAGACTTCTCCTTTTCTACCAAGTCTATACATGGACTTAAAGAAATTACAGACAAAAAAGCAATCAGAAAAAGATGTGTGCAGTCATTGAAAGGTTATCTAGCAGGAAACCTGAGAAAAAATGTTAATCTATTCTCTTACCACAAGATCATATCATTTCAATGAGGCCTAATTATTGTCAGAAAAAGATAACTAATCAGATATGAAATGGAAGTAATGTAAATATGTGTAAATGTATTATTAAAATTATTAAAATACATTCATAAAAATGTTTTCATAGGAAGCAAAACATTTTTAGATATGGTCTAGTAATTTGAGGCATTGACTTCCTTGTCTTTTACATTTCTCATTCTTTATTACTTTTATTAAGCCTCCCTTACTCCCTTACTGTATTAATTGCAAACATTATGTAACAAATCACAAATACAGGACATTTATTTACTTCGATTGTGTGCTGTGCTTTGTTTTGTGTGTATGCACATACCCAGATGCACATACATCCATGCATATATGTGTTAATATTTAAAGGATGAGGAGGAGCCAACAAAATGCCTTTGGAACTACTTCTTTATTTTTGTCCATAAGTTTGGCTTTGTTACAGCTTATCATGAACTCTGAGTGGTTTAACTTAATTCCTGTTAGACATCTAAGGAAACTGATCCAGGCACTGCCTCAGTTCATGAAAGACCTGAGAGTTACCTGTGGGACAGAAGCACCCGCTGAAAACTAGGCATCTTGTCAAGGTCTGTGCTCTGGTGGTTCTGGGGAGGGCTGCCTGGGTAATTACTGTAATGCACTCTGTAGCATCTTCATCAAAGTTTCTTCATATTCCTCTTGTACTCTCAATACCACATGCTGAAGCTTGAATCAGCCTTACATGGATGAAGGGAATGTCCCTGACAGAGTCCTACACCTTTTTCTTCAAGGCACAGTAAAATTAAATAATCAACTTGACAACAAGTGAGAATCAATCGTTCATGTATTAGGGCTGGGGACATTAATCCAGTCACAAACTGCTCCCTTGGTCAAGGGAATAATGGAATAATTTATCAAGAACTCCCCTTCATTATAGAGGAGACAGGATGGCATATGTGTGAGCTAGGCTCTAGCAAAATCAATGACTGTGTTTCTTAGATAACAAAAATCAGTGCTCCTTCCTAAAGGTGAAATTCTGATTTACACTAGCTGAAGTTGTGTCTTGTGTTCTACCACACCAGTTCCACTTTGTATCAGCTCTTCCTTTCATGCACACATGGCATATGGAAATAAGGAGCAGACAGGGTGAATTCAGGGAACACAGTATGTTGCTAATAGTCTTTATGGGAGGGTCCTACAACAGTTACAGAAAAGGTTTATTCTGAATGGATGAATGATATTGGATGTCTTTCTTCTTGGAGCACAGTCTGAAACATCTTTATATGAGGCATGAATTTCAAAGCTTTAACCATTTTAAATACAATGTCCCTTAAAGTGATTGAGGCTAATATATATATAAAAATATATATATAACACTAGTGTGTTATATATCTGCTTTTATATATATATATAAACACTAGTGGTTTTATGTATGTATATATTCGCCTCAATCACTTTAAGGATTTAAAATGGTTAAAGCTTTGAAATTCATTTAAATTTTTTTCCTAAGGAAAGGCTTTTTTCACTCCTCCCTTTTCAAGAAACAAAAAATTCTTAACTTTTTTCATGGCAGTAAAAGTAGTTCTCAGAAGCAAAGTCAGTAGAAGCTTAAATGAAGCTTCCTTAAGTCTCATTCTAAAGTGTTTTGATTATGAAGAAAAAAGGGTTCCAATGATACACAGGTTAACCTCCCTGGAGGATCTAAAGAAACTCAACTGTGCAAAACATAATTAATCTCTTTGCCATTAATTAGTTGTTGTGAAGTTTCTTTTTTTCTTGTTTTTTTAATGCTGAGATTACTTGTATTGCCTTTCTCTTTAACAAGCAAACTCAAAAAGGAATTAATATTATACTGAAAAATCTCATCTCCCCTTTTTACTGTCTCTACTGCCAGCTAAATAATTCAGCTGAAACCTGTACTGTTTCCTAAGAGATAGCCTTCAAAGATCAGCATAAACACTTCACCTGGGCTCTGACATATAACATATTTACCTCTGACATAAAGATCTGTCCTAAAAAGCTATTCTTCTTCCCTCTACACAAACGTGTTGGTGCAGCTCATGCTCTGTATTCATGTTATGTTCACTTAAGCTAGACCTTCACCTGATGTCTATACAGCATCTTAAAGCATAATAATTATTGTTATATCCTCAAATTTGGTTTGTTTTTTTTTTTTGTTTTGGGATCTGGGGGGGTTTGTGCTCAGTGTATGAACCACAACCCAGAAATAGGTTTCAGACATGATATTTAACATAAATATGCCATTGTCCAAGAAATATTACAAGGACATCTAGGAGTGTTTGAGAGTGCAGTAGTTGCTGAGATAGCTTTCCAAGACTGTTTCTGAGGAAGAGTCAGAGCTTGTGTGGTGTCAACCTTATTGCCAGTGCAAAACTGAAAATGGAATGAGCTTTCCTCAGAACTGCACCAAGCTTCAGATCATCCTACCTGAGAAGGGACTTGGATTATGAAGCGTAAGTAATCATAGGAAAAAGACATTGGAGGTGAAGCACGCAGGTAATTCAGTTGGAAAAGTGCAGATATTGCCTAAAATCAAAACCATTAAAATGCCTCAAGACACAGAGGTGAATCCAGTATTTGCTGCTGATGCACTAGATAAAGAACAGTTTGTCTCCTAGACCAGGTCTAGAGAAATCTGAACTCCACCCCCATAGTCCTCTGATAAACCAATTACTCCTCTTTGTGGAATTTATATCAGCAGCTGTGGTGATTCATC
The DNA here is from genome assembly GCF_964237585.1 of Gallinula chloropus. Taxonomy (NCBI): domain Eukaryota; kingdom Metazoa; phylum Chordata; class Aves; order Gruiformes; family Rallidae; genus Gallinula; species Gallinula chloropus. The sequence goes on along the minus strand of NC_140111.1, from coordinate 3,857,360 downwards.
TGACCTGTCTTAGACAACTGTCATGAGCTAAATTCTCCCTGCAGAGAACTTAATTCTTTCACTAAGTCTGGACAATGTGGGTAGCCTTTGTTAACTGAATTTTAGGCAGCAACAATTAAGTACCTGAGATGCATCCTGACTCTCTGCATTCAAATATGCTACCTAGCTTATCTTATTGCCTGGAAAAAATAAAATCAGTGGAAAATCTTCCTTTCTTACGTTTTTGCTTGCTTGTGTACTTGCTTGCCCACTCACCCTATGCACCCCTAATTTAAGTGGCTAAGGGCATAGAGCTATGTGACCTGCACCCCCTTTCCTATTGCCTTTAGCCAGCCAATCAATTCCAACAGTTTAACTAAGCAAGACAGGTACCTGTTGCACCTCTGCAATTTCGTACAAGTCTCATTTGGCTGGTTGTTTTCAAATACATGATGGAAGATGTTGCACAAAGAGGATTTCTACAGGTGCAAACAGTTGCACAAGCAAAATATCTGAAGAAATTCAACAACCTATCATGTTTGGGGAATAACAGTAGATCAAATAGTCTCTTTTTAATAAAAACATCAAGTAGTTCATCTGATGTTATCTCTGTTGATTGTATGCTACATTTGTACAACATTTTCATATGGATGGTTGTGGTTTTCATTTTACATGTGGAATATTCATAATTGCATAAAAAATGCAGAACATAAAAAATACATGAAAATATTTCTATTTTCTAATATTTTCTTAAAGAAGAAATAGAAATATAAGCTTAGAAAGCCCTTTATTCCTATCAGCTTATCAGAGCCTGGAACTGGCTGTCCATGGAGGCAGTTGAGTCATCAACACTGGATGTAATTAGAAGGGGGGGAGACGAGGTGCTTAGGGATATGGTTTAGTAGTGGACAGGTACAGTTGGATTCCATGACCTCAAAAGTCTTATCTTGACTCCTAAGCCTCTTAAAACATCTTTTCTCCCCTGTCCAGCTGAGAAAGGGAGTGATAGAGCGACTTTGGTGGGTGTCTGGCCTCCAGCCACAGTCAAACCACCACATAGACTTCTGTTATACCTATTGGTGAACAGTGTATAAACACTGTGTTTATATTCCATTTCTCAACAAATATGCATGGGGTGGCCAAGAATTTGGGAAGAGACACAGCAGGATTAGGACACCTGATCCAAATTGTCCAAAAGGATATGCCATACCATATGACATCATGCTCTAGCAATAAAACTGGAGGGAGTTATTCAAAATTAAACATTGCTCCAAGAGTGGCTGGGCATTGGTCTGCTGGTGGTAGGAGATGCTGTTACATCAGTTGTGGTTTTGTTTGGGGTTTTTTTCTTCATTTTTTAAGCTGTTCCCATCACAACCCGAGAGCTTTTCCTCATTTTTGGCCTCACAAAACACAGCACCACACAAGCATAAATTATCTCCATCCCAACCAGTGCAAGTAGGAGAACAGGAGGAGAGATCAATTTACGTGTGGATTTGAGCTCTAGATTCAGTCGTTTAGGATGAAATTCAATTGCTTGTCCACAAGTGCCTTTATCTCTTTGAAGTACCCCTGGAATATCAAAGTAGTAGAATTTTTTACTTCTATGATTCTGCAGCCTGAACTTCAAAACCACTGTAGTTGGGTATGTCTGTCTCTCTCTCTGAGTCAAGGCAAATGGACACTTTTTAGAAGGAATTTGTCTAGGCATTTCAAGTATTTACTTTAGGATGATTACCTTAGACATATTTATGTCATTGCACTGATTTTAAAGGGACTGTCTGTGATAAATGGAGATATATAAAATTTGGACCTTCAAAATTAGATAAATTGAATACCAAATCGTAGGTCCTCAGTGAGTGAGTGATGATTCTTGACTTGATATATTTGTGAACACTATTCTTTTTCAATAAAAATGTAATATTTTATCTTCTTTAATGAACTAGATTTCCAACATGTTTCTGCTTTTCAATATTCTGAAACACTGCCTCTTGCAGAGCTCAGTGTTTGTACATCTTTTTGAACTTTCTTTTCTATGGTAGGTTGACCCTGGCTGGAGGCCAGATGCCCACCAAAGCTGCTCTATCACTCCTCCTCCTCAGCTGGACAGGGGAAAGAAGATATAATGAGAAGCTCAGGGTTCAAGATAAGGACAGGGAGAGATCGTTTGTCAGTAACCTTCATGGGCAAAGCAAACTCAACAACAACAAAAAACTAATAAATTTATTACCCAAGCAAAACAGAGCAGAGCAATGAGGAATAAAACCAGATCTTTATTCCTGATCACTTTGCCTCCTCCTCTGAGTAGCACAGGGGGATAGGAAATGGGGGTTGGGGTCAGTTCATCACACATTTTCTCTGCTGATCCTTCTTCCTCACTCTCTTCCCCTGTTTTTCAAAAACTGACAAGCCACTCAGCATTGGACATAGTAACAAAAAAAGAACTTATTCCAGTGATAAGCCAGCATGATTCCTTTACTCCTGGAAATAACAAGGGTTTTGGGGCAAGATTCAGCACACCTTACTTAAAGTTAACAAGAGGTATCCTGCCCTAGACTCCACAGTATTGATGGGAACTGTACCTTATGTAAAGGGACCTAAGTTGGAATTCCTCTGCCTTGGCTCTCCAGAAAGGATTTCTCAGCTGCAAGTGCATTTGCTGGAGTTCAGGCATTTCAGTAACAATTAAGTTACAACAGTTACAAAGAAAAAGGGTGATCATTCAGCACAGGGCTAATCTATTCCCTTTTCTCCTGAGAACAGAACCCTAGAAACAAATCTTCTAATGGCCTTTTTCATTTCAGTGTTTCTCAGGGTATAAACCATGGGATTCAGCATTGGAACAAGCACAGTGAAGAAGATGGAGGCCACTTTGTCCAGTTCAAATGTCTTGAAGGGCCGAGCATAGATGAATATACCTGGAATGAATGTTATGCTTATTGCCGTTATCTGGGCTATACAGGTAGACAAAGCTTTGTACTTTCCTTCAGTGACTTGACTCCTTATCTTGACTAAAATGACAGCATATGAAATGACCAGCAGGACAAAAATTATTATGAGGAGCAGTCCACCATTTGAGACCATCAGCAGCTCTGTCAGGTAGGTGTCAGTGCAGGCCACTTTCAGTACTTGTGGGACATCACAGTGGAAATTGTCAAGGGTGTTAGGACCACAGTAAGGTAAAGGGAGAAGTAGAGCAATCTGTGTTGCAGAATGAATGAACCCACCTACCCATGATCCTGCCACTAGACCTACACACACCTCATGTTTCATGATTGTCAAGTACTGCAAGGGCTTACAGATAGCCACATACCTATCAGCTGCCATCACTGCAAGAAGGAAGATATGAGCACCACCAATGAAATGAAAGAGAAACATGTGAAGGATGCACTCCTTGAACGGAACAGTTTTGTTCTGTGAGAGGAGACCTGACAATAAAATGGGAGTATTTACTGATGATTCGGTGATATCTGTGAATGCTAAGTTGGCCAGAAAGAAGTACATGGGTGTGTGCAGATGGTAGTCAGTGATAGCAGTGGTGACAATGGTGATGTTTCCCAAGCAGGTCAGCAGGTAGACAATGAAGAAGACTGTGAAGAGGAATTGCTGAATCCTAGGACTGTAGTTGAAGCCCAGGAGGACAAATTCTGTAACAGGATTGGTTATGTTCTGTGGCTCCATTTCTTACCATCTGAGCATTTCTATAAGAGGAACAATGTAAAAGGGCGTCTGAGCAAAGTACACTTTTCAGCACAAAGAGATCTGTCCCCTCTCCTGGCTCAGAAACCCCTATCCTAGAAACCCTCTTATATCCCTGCCCTTTACAGTGGAAATTTTGTTCAGTGGAGATAGTCTCAATGATGCCAAATATTTTCTTAGATCTTCAGTTTGGCTCCGTTGCATCTATAACCTTAAAATTCTGTCAATTTCCGTAATTAGCTGCTATCTTCATAACTAGACATCTCTTTACCCTGTGATGTAGGTTTGGCACCTCCTTGGTGCAACAGTTCTTCTCTCATATGATCTTTTCCCGTTCACACATCAAGAGCCTTATTACACATAGAACTGCTATGACTGCGTTCTCAGAGTTGCCTGATTCCCTTCCTCCAAAGATGACTCCAGGGAAAGTAGCCAAAACAATAAATAAACCCACTTATACATCATTCTGTCTAAGCATTGAATGAGAGGCTAGGAACAAAGTTAACTATGAAATGTATACAAACTTCCTTGGGTCTGAACAAAAATGGTTTTGCTATAGCCACTAAGAGTTTCCTGCCGTAGCAGCCTTTAAGAAAATAAGTACTTTTTATGTACATTTTATGATGTAGGGTTTACACTACTCCTCATGTGTTAGCCAAAGGGAAGCATGTACATTGCACATTCTTTTCTTTGGAGGTATGTCTGCTTCAGGGCTGACGTTATCTGTGAAAAAAATAAATACATTTCTTGAATTTCTCTCCAGTACTGTGAGACAAACAAACACAGCATGGGCAACAGACAAAAGGAACTAGAAGTTATTGTAAGACAAGGAGACTATGACTTTATCACCATCACAGAAATGTGGTAAGAGGACTCACCTAACTGGAGTGCTGCGATGGTTGGCTACAAACCCTTCAGGCAGGACAGGCAAGGAAGAAGAGGAGGTGGGGTAGCCCTCTTTGTTAGGGAGTGTTTTGATAGCCTTATTTTGATGATGGTGATGACAGGGCTGAGTGTTTATGGGTAAAAATGAGAGGAGAACACAATAAGGCAGATATTGTGGCAGGAGTCTGCTACAGACCACCCAGCCAGGAACAAGTGGCTGATGAGTTATTTTACAAACAACTGCAAGAAGCCTCACGATTTCTAGTCCTTGTCCTTGTGGGAGACTTCAACTTACCAGATGTGTACAAACACCAGATGTCTGCTGGAAGCTTAATAGAGCAGAGAGGAAACAGCCTAGGAGGTTTCTTGAGTGAGACTGGTGAGTGAGCTGCCTGCGGAAGGTGCACCACTGAACCTGTTTGTAAACAGAGAAGGCCTTGTGGGAGAGGTAACATCTGGAGGACGCCTTGGGCATAGGTGATTCTATCACAAGGTGATAGAATTCTCAGTTGTAGGAGAAATAAGGAGGGGGGGGTCAGTATAACAGCCACCTTTTACTTCCAGAGGGCAGACTTTGGACTGTTCAGCAGGCTGGTTGATGAAGTTCCATGGGAGACAGTCAAAGGAGGCCAGGAGGGGCTTCTTCAAGAAGGAAATCCTGGCAGCACAAGAACAAGCTGTCCCCATGTGCAAGAAATGGAGCTGGCAAGGAAGAAGACCAGCTTGGCTGAGCAGAGAGATCTAGGTGAATATCAGAAAAAAGAGGAAAGTCTGTGAACATTGGAAGAAGGGGCAGGTATCTCAGGAGAACTACAGGGATGAAGTAAGATCATGCAGAGAGAAAAATCAGAAGGGCTACAGTCCTGCTAGAATAAAAAGTCTTTCTACAGATACATCATCAGCAAAATGAGGGCCAAGGACAATCTCCATCCCATACTGGATCAAAGGGGAACATTAGTGACAAAGGATGAGAACATGGCTGAGGTACTTAATTCCTTCTTTGCCACAGTCTTTAATAGTTAGGTAAGATGTTCCATGGGTGTTCAGTCTCACAAGCCAGAAGACAGGGAAGGAGAGCAGAACAAAACTCCCATGATCCAGAAGAAAATGGTTAGAAACCTGCTAAGCCAATTAGATATTCAGAAATCTGTGGAGCCAGATGGTTTCCACTCCAGGGTATTGAGGAAGTTGGAGGAGGTGCTTGCCAAACCCCTTTGCATCATCTACCAGCAGTCCTGGCAGACTAGGAAAGTTCCTCTTGACCGGTGGCTGGCAGATGTTACACCCATTTACATAAAGGGTCAGAGGGAGGATCCAGGCAACTACAGGCCTGTCAGTCTGACCTCACTGCTGGAGAAGATCATGAAATGGATCGTCTTGAGTGCTATCACATAGCACACATGTGACAACTGCATAATCAGGCCCAGGCAACAAAAGTTTACAAAAGGCAGGTCCTGCCAAACTAACCTGATCACCTTCTATGACAAGGTGACTTCTTTAGTGGATGAGGAAAAAGCTGTGGATATAGAGTACCTGGACTTCAGTAAAGCTTTTGACACCATTCTCATTTTTCTTGAGAATCTGGCTGCCACTGGCCTGGACAAGCACAGCCTCTGCTGGGTAAAAAACTGGCTGTATGGCTGAGCCCAAAAAGTTGTGGTAAATGGAGCTAGATCCATCCGGAGGCCAGTCACAAGTGGCATTCCACAGGGCTCAGTCCTGGGTCCAGTCCTGTTCAATATCTTTATCAATGACAAGGATGAAGGGACTGAACCTTCCCTATATAAGTTTGCAGACACACTAAACTGGGGGGAAGTGTCAATCTGTTTGAGGGTAGAGAGGCTCTTCAAAGGGATCTGAACAGGCTGGATTGATGAGCTGAAACTAACGGGATGAGGTTTAACAACACCAAGTGTAGAGTCCTGCACATGGGACGTAAGAACCCTGTGCAGTGCTACAAGCCTGGGACAGACTGGCTAGAAAGCTGCATGGTGGAGAAGGACCTGAGGGTGTTGGTTCACTGCCAACTGAATATCAGTCATCAGTGTGCCCAGGTGGCCAAGAAGACCAACGGCATCTTGGCTTGTATCAGAAACACCGTGGCCAGCAAGTCTAGGGAACTGATTGTGCCCCTGTACTTGGCATTGGTGAGGCTGCACCTCAAATCCTGTGTTCAGTTTTGGGTCCCTCACTACAAGAAGGACATTGAGGTCCTGGAGTGTGTCCAGAGAAGGGCAACCAGGCTGGGGAAAGGGCTGGAGAGCAGATCTTATGAGGCATGGCTGAGGGAATTGGGGATGTTTAGCCTAGTGGAGGCTGAGGGGAGACCTTATTATTAACTGGAGGGAAGTTGTAGAGAGATGGGTGTTGGTCTCTCTGCCCAAGCCACGGGCAATAGGATGAATGGGAATGGCCTCAAGCTGCACCAGGGCAGGTTCAGATTATACATTAGGAAACAGTTCTTCACCTAAAGGGTTATTGGGCATTGGAACAGGCTGCACAGGGAGGCGGTTGAGTCACCAACCCTGGATATATTTAAAGGATGGGTAGACAAGGTGCTCAGGGATATGGGTTAGTAGCAGACAGGTACAGTTGGACTTGATGATCTCAGAGGTCTTTTCCAACCTTGTGATTCTGCGATTCTGTGAAAAATGAGAAAAAGATAAGCTGTTTATGAGGCCTGCTGTTATGAGGGGTGTGTGCCCTGGACTTCACATTCAGAGAGGACCCAGGCTATGCAGACTGCAGTTCATTTCACTTACACAGGCATAGGCACTTCACTCTACTTATGTCATATACTTGAATTTGGATTCAAACATATTTTGACTGAATCTAGTTATTTCTGGTTCTAAGCAGACCCTGCTCATTCAGTTTTTTATAAAAGTAAAAGTTCAAATTAATTCATATGTCCTAAAATGCCCAATATGTCTACACTGCATTGGAATCTGTAATATGTGATTTATGGCTGACACATGCCCTTGAGGTATGGCACCTAGAAATCAGATAGCATGCTGTGGTGGTTTTACCCCAGCTGGAAGCCAGATGCCCACCAAAGTCTCTCTACCACTCCCTTTTTTATCTAGACGGGGAGAAAATACATATTGAGAGGCTCAGGAATCAAGATAAGGACAGGGAGAGATCATTCTGCAGTTAGTGTCACAGGCAAAATAGACTCAACACAGAATAAAAAACCCATCTAATTTATTACACACGAGCACAGAAGTTTTCAAGACTAGTTTGGGATGGGGTTTTGGGCAACCTAGGCTGGTAGACAGTGTCCCTGCCCATGGCAGGGGATTGGAACTAGATGATCTCTAATGTCCCTTACAATCTTAGCTATTCTATGAGAAAGATTACAAAGATTACTGAACAGTCCACCCATCAAATCCATATTTCTCCAACTTAGAAAGAAGGATGTTGTGGGGGACCATGTCAAATGTCTTGCAGAAATCCAGATAGATGACATCTGCAGGTCTCTGGATTCTGCTGAAAGAGAAGGTGCCCTTGTGCTCTACTAATACACGAGGCAAATATAGCCCAGGTTCTCTGTTTCCTCCAGGTGAAATGCCACATACAGGCTGATGCCATACTTGCATACAGGCACTTATCATCTGGAGCACCTGCTGGTCATATAGAAGACTGCATTTAGTTTTCTGTTTTCTGAAACAAAGCTAGAGCTGATTTCCGCCCTCTCCCTTCCAAATGGCAGAAGGTAAATGAATCAAGGTCCTGGAGTCATATATCTGTGAATGCTTCTGTGAGTCTCTCAAGCACTTCTCAAAAAGATGTTATTAATGGCCTGAAGAATTAGTAACAGAGTGGTGCAAAATACAAATGACACTATGGCCCAGGTGACAAAGTACTTGTCCAGGACACATTGCAGTCTCTGCTACAGTGACTTTTTCTTTTTTTCAATGGAAACAAAGATTGAAACCTCATGAATATAGTGGTAGTAAGACATAAGTGGTAGTAAGACATACACAATCATACTGGACAGAAGTAACACAAGGTCTCTCAGCTGAGTGTGAGATACATCCATTTTTGTGCTGCAAGTGTTCCAAGTTGTCAGGCTGTTCAAAAAATTCGAGCATAGAAGTAACAAAAAATTATACAGAGAGGCAGAAACACTGCTTTCAAGCAGAATAAGTCTGTATCTTACTCAATTCAGCTATAGTTTTCATTAGTAATCCTTTCACTTCTTTATTTCTCAAGCTGTAAATCAGGGGGTTTAATGTAGGAATTATGGTTGTGTATATGAGAGCTAGAACTTTCTTAGTATCTTGTGAATTACTGGATTTTGGTCGTAAGTAAATCAAGGTCCCACTTGCATAGTACAGTGTTACAACAGTAAGGTGTGAGGAACAGGTGGAGAAGGTCTTCTTTCTGCTCTCTACAGAAGAAATCTTCAGGATGCTGGAGATGATGCAAGCATAGGATACCAGGATAAAAAAAAATGGTGTAAAGATGACCAGTGCTGTGGCTATAATGATCTGCTTTTCATATAAAGAGGTGTCAGTGCAGGAGAGCATGATGAGGGGGGGTATATCACAGAAAAAGTAATCAATATTCTTGGGCCCACAGAACGGCAATGTGAACACCCAAGCTGTCTGCACCACAGAGACAATGTTACCACTGCAACATGACAGAAGGACCAAGGAAAGACAAACTCTGCTGTTCATGATGATTGCATATCTAAGGGGGTTGCATATGGCCACGTAACGGTCATAGGCCATGGCTGCCAAAATGTAACATTCAGTGGCTGCTAAGAAAATCACACAGTAGAGCTGTGTGGCACAGCCCGTGTAGGAAATGCTCCTGTCCTGTGACAGGAAGTTCACCAACATCTTGGGAACAACAATTGATGCTGTGGAAATATCCAGAAAAGACAGGACACGGAGGAAAAAATACATGGGGATGCGTAGGGTGGGGTGGATTGTGACCATAAAGATGAGAAGGTTCCCCATGATGGTGATGGTGTAAATCAAGCAGAATATGAAGAACAGCAAACGCTGAAGTTCTGGGTGGTTGGACAATCCGTAGAGGACAAAGTCAGTCAGAAGAGTGTGGTTTTCTGTTTCTGGTCCTTCTGTTGGCTTCATCTGGAAGGAATCAAATGGACAGACTGTTGGTCACTGCAGTAAGATCGTGGTGATTCAGCCAGGTGAGATCCCTGGAGGTTGAAGGGTGCTAGTCTAGAGCTGGCTTAGCTGAACAAAGTAAGAAGGCAATGGTAGCATATGCTGAATGTGCAAGATGTTAGTGCTCTCTAAGTTTCATAATTTGTGATAGTGACCAAACATGCAACTCTGAAGAGTTGTGATTGAAGGGTATAAGACTAATTGTGCTCCCCCCAGATGTTGGGTCTGTGGTCTCAACTGGTTCCATAGATGAAAACCAACAAACCCCCAGTTCAAAGAAAGCAAAATCATTCTGCTGCCTTGTGGAGCTGTGAACACAGCTTCTCTTAGGAAATATGCTTGTACTCTGCCAGGAAATAGATTTTTAACTGAGTAGTCTGGCAGGGTAGACAGCATTCCTCCAAGACATCTGAAGCTAGCTTAGAGGAACCCAACCTTTGATAAAAGCCAGGGTATCTCAGATTGTGGGAGCCTTTGACATAAATTCACAGCCTTCCCCAGCTGCCAGTGTGACAGAAAGACCTAATGGAGACCAACTCCAGGGAAAGAACACCTAAATGGAGCAAGCAGAAGCTGGGAAGGGAAAAGCCAAGGCAACTCTTATCACTGGAGAAAAGCCCAGCTGGAAACTGAAACACCCATTCCAAAGAATGCAAAACCAAATCAAAACAAAGCAAAACCAAACACCCTTTGTCTGTAGACAGGCAAAACAAGAAGGAATAATTAGAGTGAAAGATACCCATGGAGAATGCTAAGTACACTCTCCTTCATTAGTCACATTTCCTCATTACCCTGATGAGTGTTGCTCTGTGTGTGATGCTGATGGGATATCATGCAGCACTGTGCTATTCGTGGCAGCTTTGTGTTTTCTTACTGAAAGAGAAGGAATTAACCTGTAACAGAGGAGAAAGTGGTCGTTAATTCTGCGTTCCTCAGACTCATCATCTGTTACCAAAGGGGCAACCAACCACTGGATTAGACTAGTAAATCTCACGGTGCACAATGCATATCAGCAGCAGAAATGTATCTATATATGGGGACAGAGGGGGGAAGTGCCTTTTGCACTGTACACACATGGACCTGCTCAACAGACCACAGCCCATAGAGAAGGACACAGTATCAAAGAGCAGTCTTACTTCTCATACCAACTCCAGCTAATTTCTCTTTCTGCTATAACTTCACTCACAGAAGATGGCTTTTGTCTATGGGTTTACTAACATGGACAAGGAAGTGAAAGCTGTGGAACTTGGAGCCACAGGTGATTTTAACTTACATGCACAATAAAGAAACTCCTAATGTTCTCAGGCATTTAAAGGTCTGATGTATTTAAAAGGAATCTTTCTGGTTTTGGTTGTTTCCATTAACATAGAAATGAAAGAAGCCTCAGATTTTGAGACATACCTCAATATAATCTGTGCATAACAGAATGAAGAATGACATTTAAAATTCCCTGCAGTTTGTAATGACACACATTCACACTAGTTTTCTTGACTTGTTAAATCCATTTAGCTGAAGTAGAAACTATCTAACTCTGTTCTTTGTTCCATTATGTACATTTTATACTATTGTTTTTGTTATTAGCTGTTAATTAATGTCCATAAAAATCTCAATGGTCATTGTTTTACTCTTAGGTTAGTGTTTTGTTGCCTGATGCAGAACACCTCTCAGAACTCTCACTTAGTTTAATTCTTGTTTAGTGGCTATGAGGATCTTTACATTTAGGTCTTAGTTCATCCTTGCATTTGCTTTATATATTCACAATAAGCATTTTGAAGTGTCCTACCTTCAGCAGTTCTGCTGTCCAGTGCCTCCAAAATGGATCATGCTGATTTTACTAGAGGAATTTCCTATGTTTTCTTACATTAGAGACAGTGTTGAGCTGATGCCTCCTACAGTCAGCTTACATTGCAGATCTAAAATTCTATTTTAAATGCAGGTGCTCTTCTGCCATAGCTTGAATAGTCTGTGTTATTAGCACAGGGTATATTCCATGGAACATAAGGCAAGTTTGTTCTGAAGCACCATAAATGGAATTTTCCTCCCCTTCAAACAGATATCATAAACTGCAGTTGCCAAAGATAAGCCTCACAAAGAAGAAAAGGAACTAAAAATGTTTCAATATACTTGAAATAGTAGCAGAATCAGGTTGTTTCTTGGAACAGGGACATTGAAACTACATCATGCACGTGCATTTTGACATGAGTACATGAGAACCTCCACGACCATCTGCATCCTAGCTCAACCATAATATTGCTTCTGCAGCACAATTCTGTAGTGCCTTTTAAAGACAACCACAGGAGCACACATTGTTCTAGTCACTGAGGATCTAAAGAGCTACAAGCTGGGCTTTAGTGCTATCCCAAGGCACCTTGGAGTCTCAAACACCTTTAGCATTGTTAAACAATGTCAAGAGCAGCTTCATACTCCAGCAACTATGGCTCAGGACACTTCTGCCAAGCCACTGGAGCCCAGGCTTGTGCCTAGGGACTCAGGATCTCAGGGACACAGATGGTGCTATCCTGTTTGGAGGTTCAACCATTAGTAAAGTACATATCCCTGAGACTTGCAGACACACAGACATGCAAAGGAAATCGACAGGTCCAGCCACACAGACAATGCACACAGAACTCACATCACTACTAACACAGGCAGGCAAACCCCCTCCTCTCAGAATCACAGTCGCAGAATCACAGAATGGTAGGAGTTGGAGGGGACTTCTGGAGATCATCTAGTCCACCCTCCAGCTAAAGCAGGATCACCTACAGCAGATTCCAAGGGATCACATCCAGGGAGATTTTTAATATCTACAGGGAAGGCGACTCCACAGCCTCTCTGGGCAGCCAGTTCCAGTGCTGTCACCCTCACAGTAATGACATTTGCCCTTATATTCTGACACAAATTCCTGTGTTCCAGTTTGTGCCTGTTGCCCCTTGTCTTGTCTCTGGGCACCACTGAAATGAGACTAGCCCCTTCTTCTAGACATCCAATTTTTAGATATTTATAAGTATTGATGAGATCAACTTTCTCTTTTCCACTTTAAACAGACCCATCTCTGTCTTTCCTCCAAAGACACATGCTGCAGTCCCCTTATCATCTCTGTTGCCCTCTGCTGGACTCTCTTCAGTAGTTCCTTGTCTTTCTTGTACTCTGGATTCCAGAACTGGACACAATACACCAGATGTGGCCTCACCAGTGCAGAGTAGAGGGGGAGAAGAACTTCCCATGACCTGCTGGTCATACTCTTCCTCATGTACCCAGGGTACCATTGGCCTTCTTTGCCACAAAGACACACTGATGGCTTATGGACAACTTGGTGAACATTATGTGTGTCCTTCAGAGCTATGTTGTGGTGTGCACATTCCTTGGCTACAGGATGGGCTCAGAGAAGGGCCTGCAAGGCAGCACCCACTGGTACCACAGCAATGCTACCTGGTGGCCTTGCCTGTCTCAAAAAGTGTAGTAGGGTCTCATGAGAACATCCTGCAGACAGAGCAATTTCTTCCAGAAGGCTGGGTGTTATCTTTATTTCATTAAACAGAAGCACAGTGCAATTCACCCAAAGAAAGGCAGAAATTATTATCCATAGACTTCAATTTCTGAACAACCTGAAGGGGCTGTCTGGGTTGCCACAATGAATTCTCCCATAGAAAGTCTTTCACTCACTATTAGTTAGAAAGCATAAAGGCACAGTTAGACATGAGCTATGCACACATTCTCTCCTTCTGCAAAACCTTTGTCCTGTGCATGCTTTGTGTAGATATTTCCATAACAATTTTTTATCCCCAAAGTTAGGTGACATCAGCCCCAAGTCCATGAGTGGTTAAAGAATAAGAGATTAAAGCAGATAAGCAAGTGCTCTATAACTCTCTCCATACAGGTTGTACCAGGAGCAAAGAGGAGAACCAGAGAGAGGGTTTTGTTGTACTTAGTGAGGAAAAAATAACTGACTCCTACAGCTGCAAGCAATCAATACCCAACAGACTGTTTTCCACTGGGAACATGAACACATTGAAAAACTCAAGGCCTGTGATGTGGCTTTTCCACAGATATCAACCACAGCCTTCTCAGACCAGCAGGTGAGCTACCTCATTTGCCTTCAGGATTCTTTCTCTGCTCCCATATGTTATTGATCTTCTGCCACCTACACAGGGCTTGTCTTTAAGGGACACTCATCTGTCTATTGAGTCAAGGACTTATTGGAAAAGAAAATAGATTCCAAGAGGTTCTTTTATTCTTGAAAAAAACTACTCCTCCTGATGAGTACATGGGACAAAGGTAATTTTCTGTCTACTGAATGAAAACATGACACATCCGAATCGTTCCCAGATCTCACCATCTAATACATGAGAAATATGCACCCCTGGTGTCTTTCCAGACAGCTGGTTCAGCTAGAGAGGTGTACATTCTGATACCTAACAGGTAGGTGGTGCTGCTGGACCTCAGCAAACCTGTCAGGTCTTTGAGAACAGCATCCTCTCCAGTGCAGGACTGCATCCTGATACTCTGGAGAACAAGTAGGTCTACCAGAAGACTGGCTTGCCTATGCCTGGAGCTCATGACAGAGCTCCAACGGACAAGGTGACACACAAATAATGGAAGAGGAAAGCGGCTACAAAATCTGATTGGTCCAATCCTGTTTCTAGTCTCACATCTCACACTGGTCTCCATTAAAACTCCAAGTAACTTTTCTTCCTGCTTCTGCCTGTCATTCCTTCAAGGCAGCTTGCCAGACTTTGCCACAGCATAACAGGGAGGTAGCACCACATTCTCCAAGGGGCTGGTGAAAATGCTGTCAGCCATAATGAGCTCTGCGTTTGGGTTTCTGCCACTCCCTATAGAGTTGTAAGCATTGTGTAGCTAATGAGGCAGCTACTAGATGTGTTTCAATGAACATATACAGCATAATTGTATTTCTCATTTGTTATAATTATGTGGCACATAATTAAACAGCGGTGTCAAAGGGTTTATTTGCAAAGGCTTTGTCTGCTCTAATTAGTCTTTACCTGTTGTACTAACCATGCACATTATCAGGAGGAATATTCATCACCATTGCAAAAGAATTTGTGGCCTTTTTAAGGAAAGAGAAAAAGAAAACTACTTATTTTTTTAAAAATCCACATCTTCTATTGTGGCCCCACTGATCTCTGGTTTCCTGAGAAATGCTTAAACAATAGAATGAAGAGAAATAAATACAAACTGAATGCACCTGCAGAAAAGAATATCATTACCTTGCCAGACAATTTAGCAGATGGAGAGGACAACTGACATCAACTTGATTCACTGGTTCAAAGGCCAGAGTTAATAGGGTAGATCTATGGATAGGAGTATTTATCTGTAAAGGTTTGTTTTCCATGATGTCAACATGGGAAGAAATTTCTAACATGAACAGTGGATTCAGCTGGAAAAGGGATGAATTTCTTTGGAAATATTGAAGTAATTATTGGATAGGGGAGAAAATATATAATGAAAGGCTCGTGGGTCACAATAATGACAGGTAGAGATCATTCAGCAATTAACTTCACAGGCAAAATAGACTCAAGAATGAATAAAATTAATCTATTTATTACCCTATCAAACCAGAGTAGGATAATAAGAATAAAACCAAATCTTAACACACCTCCCCGTGTCTGTCCCTTCTTCCTGGGCTAAACTTTATTCTTGATTTCTCTCCCTCCTCCCCCTGAGTAGCACAGGGGCTTGTGGTCAGTTCATTACATTTTACATGTTATTTCTCCTGTTTCTTCCTTCTCAAGGGACGACTCTTCACACTCTTCCCTTGCTCCACTGTGGGGTCCCTCTCATGGGAGACGCTCCTCCATTAACTTCCTCAATGGGAATTCTTCCCATGGGGGCTACAGTTCTTCATGAGCTGCTCCAGCATGGGCTCTTCAACGGGGTGGGCTTCTCTCCATAGACCTCACAACAGCAGCTTGTGGGGTCACGACTTCCTTCAGGCCACTTCCACCTGCTCTGGTGTGGGGTCCTCTATGGGCTGGAGTGTGACAACCTGTTTCATTGTGGTCTTCTCCACAACATGTAGAGGAACAAATCTCTCCTAAAGACGTGACCTACATGAGGTATGAAAGACATTCCAACTCTATCAGTTCAGCACTGACAATGGAGATCGCCTAAGGATTACTCAGCATAGCAAATATCACCAGTCTGGTGAGATCAATTTGAAAACAACACTAAACTTTTCATTCTGGCAAACATCTTGCCCAGGTTGAGACACACAACACTAGAGGAGTGAAAATCAGCCTCCACGGGAAATGGCGTGGAACCCAACCCTTGATACTGGAAGTATGAGAGCTTTGCAACCTTTGCTGCTTGAACACTGCTGTAAACTTCTCAGTGTGTCTTGCTTCCTGCCTGCCAAGTAATATTGTTCCTTTAAAAGGCATGAAGTTTAGGACTGGAACACTGGCTCAGAAGAATAAAGGAAGTGCCTCAGTGAACACTTAGCATGTGATCTCCCTCACTTAACATTAGGGTTCACCTGCCTACAGAGATACGCATGGTGACAATGTGTGCCTCAAAATAATCCCAGGATATCATACCTAGTCACTTGACAGTTTCTTCAACTACAAGAAGCATCACATTAATCCTGGTGAAAGGTTCCAGTCACCTCTCAGTTCTTGGAAAAGCAGAGTAGCAAACTGCAAGTGGTCCAGGAGACTCTTCGGATGTGTTGTGGGTAATTTCTTAAGCCAGGTGACAGTCTGACCAGAGGGGAAGCATTATGAGACCTGTTGCTTACCAACTTGGAAGGACAAATTAGAGAGGTCAAGACTGGTGCCAGTCTTTCATTTACTCCTCCCCTGATCTCACCTCAGCTGTCATCATGGACTTTTCATGGATTATTACTTGACGTGCTCTAGTCCTGCTTCAGATTCCTTCCACCAGCACTCCCCACAGAATCACCTGTCCAGAGCAGGATGGTCAGGGGATTCCCCAACTTCATCTGAGAGGCTCGTAGGCCAACAGAGTGCCAATTCATTACTTTAGACTCTCTCAGTCCTGGGACTTTTTCATCCAAGATCACCCCCACAGGAAGCGGTTGGACTTGATGATCTCAAAGGTCTTTTTCAACCTAGTGATTCTGCTAGTGGCCCCATGTATGGATGCACCTTAGAATGCCACTGCCTGGTCCCAGCAGAGTGAAAAAATCACCTGTGGATATTACTATGATGTGGGTGAAATAATGGTCCAGGCCCCCCTGAGATTATGGACATCACCAGTCTGCCACTCAGTCAGTCAGTCAGTCCAGTGGAGATGAATATACACCTACTGAGCTGTGTGTACTTGCCAGGAGCTCAGCTGGGTGTGTTTAATCTGCATTTTCCTGAAAAATAAAGATCTTCCTTCAAGTCTTAACTCTGAATTTTGATTAAGACACTACCAAATGAATTGTCCACCTAGATCTCTGCTGCCTTCAGTGTAATAAAATAAATTCTCTCTTATTTCTGGTCAGTAATGTTAATTGCACTTCTGTCCCTTGGGTTTACAAATCATATATTTGGTCATTAGCAGCAGCTAAGGGAGTTAACACAGAAGAGCTTTCTTTGTTAGGCACCTTGTACGTGAAAGGTCACAAAATCATGTATTCAGGTCACAATCTGGAACTGCTACATTGAACTGAGCTGCCTAACTTTCAAGCTGAGGCTTTCAACCCAGTTCCCAAGAAGGCAGCACTCACAAGCAAGTTTGAACATGCTTTTATTGCTGGACAGAAAGCAGAGCAGAAGGCAGATCTGTTGGGCAGCAGAAGGAGGAGAGATGAATATGAAAACGTGTGTGCTTGGGACCTGTGTTTTTGCCTTGCCTTGGAGACATTCCTCAGTGCAGAAGCCTGTGCAGAAGCAGTGAGAGCCTCTGTGACTCCATTTCAGCTACCCCTGGAAGCCTCTGAACATCAGTGGGTGTTTGATGCACTGGGGAAATGGGGCATTGAGCATTTTAGTCAGAGGAGGGAGAGTCAGGAAGGTCTTGGAGTGCAAACTTCCTCAGCTGTGCACGTATCCAGGGTTTAAAATAGGAGATTCTGGTAAATACTTGAGGGAATGTGAAATTTTTGCGTCCATAAGAAACAATGCCATGAGCACGCCCGTTGCAGACTAATGGGCCACCAGAATCACCCTGTGAAGGAAAAGGAGTGGGAGGTGTCAGAGGTGTCAGAGCACAGTTCCCCCTGCCCTAAGGAAGAGACTGGCCCTTTAAGCCCCTCCAGGTGAAGGACCTCCTCTTTTGTTCATCTCCTGCCAGGCCCAGCTCTGCAGGAATGGTTGCTGCCTTACTACTCCTCTAAGCTCATCGGTGAAGGAATTCAGGCCTGGAGACAACTGCACACGTGGGCATATACAAGCCATTCCACTGTGCCAGGAGGACAGGACAAAACATTCACATGAGACCTGCAGCCTGCTGGAGCCATGGAAAAAGGCACACACTGCAGGACACTTTGGAAGCTACACCCAGGTTCAGGGAGCATGTCAGCTTCAGAGCTCCTGAGAAGAGCCTCAGCACACCATCCTGAAGAAACTAGTTCATTTTAATCCTCTTTGTCCTCCACCTGAGTATCTACCTGACTGTCTAGCCCCAACCTTATCCCGAGCTTGCAGACCAAAATAACACTTACACTGAAAGTTGATTTTTTGCTATTCTCATCCCCAATGCAGATCATAGACTTCTTCAGATATCTGTTTTCCAATAACTCTTCACAAATATTTTCACTCTGCACCTTGAGGTCCACTTCCATCAGCACACTACTGGTATCACGTGCTGTTGTTGATGTTCGGCCCCAGCCAGCCACTGTGCACATGGTTCCTGTTTCCAGACGCTTTTTTGGGGGCAAGTTGATACACCTGACTGATTTAGTCCGCTTGGCCTTTCGATCCAGCTGCCAAGCAGAGAGAACTCATGGTTAAAGCAAGAAAATAAACGGGAACAAGTTCATGATGTTGGGGAGGTGAGCAGGGAAAATCAGTTGGAAAGCAAGGATGTGTGTGGACATACCTTCAGCAGCACGATGTCATTTTCATAGGTATCTTCTGAATACTTTGGATGGGTGACCCAATGACGAACACGGAATTTCTGCTGGCTCGGCTCATTTTTCTTTACATTGTGGGCTCCAAGGATCACTGTGACATTCACTTTCCTGCCAGAAAACACCAACATTCCACAGCTACACTGATCACAGCCACACAGCCCGCAGGGCAGGTGGGTTGAGGGAGGTCTTGGTGGGATATGTCTCCCCAGAGATTAGATCTCAGAAAGCTGCCCTCTGTAGCCTGGGATCCTTCCACAATTCAGTTGAGGGTCCCTTACCCCACACTGACATAGCTCTGGGATTTCCTATCCTGAAGACATAAGAAAATGAAGGAATGGGAGACACACCAGCCTCTCTTCTCCAACAGGAGCTCTGAACCCTCTCTCTGTGAGACCTGAAAATCCCCATCTGCAAGAAAGTTGGGGCCTTACCCTTTTCCAGTCACACAGTGAGCTGCTGAGAGCACTGCATCTGGGCGAATCAGGAATCCTCCACATATATATGTATCTGATGCACTTTTAATTTTTAAGTAAGCCATGTAGGGCCTGGAGTGACGCCTGGCTTCCCATCCACCAATGATCCTTCCTGGAAGAGACATGAGAAGTGTTAACAGTACATACACCACTACTTCCTGGCAAGTTTGGAGCTGCATGAGGATAGAGGGTCATCCTCTAGCATGCATCATATGCCAAAGATGCCAAAAAGTCTCCTTATGACTTGGGCTGTCTAAGGCATTGCTTATGCACAATGGAGAGGAAAACAAGCAAGACGTCCTGGGGATGACTGTCCACACTTGACTCTCGATGTCTGAAATGCTGTCAAAGGGCACTGCAGTGGTACCTGTAATGTGTCACTGTTTGCAGGCAGAGTCTGAGTTGACAGATACGAGTAGAGCAGAAAGAAAGAAGATATGACAAAAAGCAGCAAGGCAAGTGCCAGACAGATGTCCTGCTCAGAGTTCGTTTCTGCCCTTCCATGTCCCTGTGTAAATCCCATCTCTCTGTACTCACCAGCCCCAGCCCCTGGGAGAAGGAGAAAAGCACTTGCAAGCAGAAGGAGAAGCAGCATCTTCCACCACTGCCCTGAAGAGCCAAAACAGTGGTGATGGCCAGGCAGGAGACAGGTACAGAATGACAGTCTATATATACAAAGTTTGGAGATGAAACAGGAAACCTCAGCCTGCTATCAGCTTACGTCATTTACTGCTTCTTTTCTTGCAAACCCTAGTGTGTGGTTTGGTGACAAAGCCATGTCACGGTCTCTTGGTTTTTTGACTACCTCCCTCAGTATTTGGAGATCTGGACTTGTCGGACCTCCTAAGCAGCACCACTAGTCTCTCAGTCTCATCATCCAATTTATTTTACCCATCCAGTTGTCCACTCACTCAGATCATAACATCCCAACCTAGGCAGAAGAATATCCTGGCAGACAATGGCAAAAAACTTACTGAAGTCAAGGTAAAAGACACTCACTACTCCATCCCACCCTTAATGCGTAAGTAGCAATGGAATCACACTGCTCAGTCCACTGTCTGGCACTTGGTCAATGTAAAATGACTGTGAATGTGTTCCAACCCCCTTTCCTCCCCTTCATTTACCCTCATGTGCTTTGTGAGAGCAGTTGCTCCATGATTTTTTTCAGACTTAGAAAACATCTGCTTCTCCAGCTTTCACCTTTCAGCTTTCCATTTTTCCAGAGCCTGCATGCACAGCATCTAATCTGGGTGACTCTGCTTCCTGGAAGCAGAGGTTAATGGATTTTAAAAGAATGAACTTCATCAAGGTGAGTCCAGACACATCATTCCCTGCTGCAAATGACTTGAAATGCAAGTGGTCATTAGAACTGACTGAGGACAGGGCAGCTTTAGAGCACTGGGGAATGCAACAGAGACTGAGATTTGTTCCCTGGTTGTGATCAGAAGGGAGAATCTCACTCCTAATGCCCACAGGTAGTGAGGCAGTGAGTAGCTTTGGCAGAGGCTGCAGTGAGTGATGGAGCAGACAAAGCTAGGATTAGGACTCCAGGTCCTACTGCCTTTGGGCAAGTTCCTCTTCCTGGCTTTTCACACACTTTGTTATACTATCAAAGCTGTAGCACGCTGCCTGGAAGCATGGAAACCCTATGGGTTTCTCTGTACTTGTGAACTGTCCAGGCCTCTGCCTTTCAAGGGACTGCAAGGGATCTTGCTCCCTACTTGGCCAGAGGGCAGACCTCCAGACATGCCCACAGAAAGCCCCTCACCAAAACACTGAATACCAACTTCAAATGTGCAGAGCTACAGCAATATCTTCTCTGAAGATAATCACATTAGGGCACAAGCTCTCAACTCCCATTCCCTCTAAAATGTGAGAGCTCAGCCAGGTGTCCTCCCTGGTTTCCTTGCAATGGGAAGCAACTTGAACTGTTAGGATTGGGGGTACGTGGACGAAGGTAAGGGTCCATCCACTGAGTGTCTGTGCTTGGCTTTGGGCTTTGCCCAAGAAGCAGAAGACACTGTCTTTCAACAGTGTGATATTTAAAACAAGGGTCAAGGTTGATGAAGGGGAAGGACCAAGGTGGCCAATGTGTGTGAGAAACAGGGTTTGAGTTGTTAATTGTGCTGGTCATGTACAAACAGGCATCTGTCTCATTGGTGCACTTGTCTGGCCATATGCTTTGCCTAATGAGCACAGTCTTTTCTTGTCTTCTCATGAAACTCCACCTCTTTAATGGTTTTTAGAATCACTACTTCTCGCAACAAGCCCATGAGAAGGGCAGGAAACGTGCTTCTGCCACAGCTCTGTCGTGAACGACAGACCACATGTGTTTGCTGCACCAGTGGGGGGAAATAAACACCTCTCAGGTGCATAAATATCTGCCTTCACGTGAGGAGCAGAGCATCCTTCAAAAGTCAGTGGTGGTCAGGATTTTACACACCATCTAAAAATCCAAAAGCACACAAACAGTCATGGAGGAATATCTTAAAAATATATTTCTAACATGATATTGTTGTTATTATTATAATCTACTTAGGCTGTTTCTTTCTATGGTTTTCTTTTTCAGAGTTTTATAAAATAAATCCAGGGAAGTTAAATCATGAGCAGTAGCCTGAGACCAAGCACACAGCATCATAGAACAGTTTGCATTGAAGAGATCTTTAAAGGTCATCTAGTCCAACCCTTTAAGTAATGAGCAGAGACAATCAAGGTGATTTGTTTCTCATAATATTAAATGACATTTTCATAGATGATTTCTATGCTTTTAAGTAAAGATCTGATTTAACATTAAAACATCAATATTGGATAGGTTATCAACAGTCAGGCTGAAGTAACTGTAGGAGGGCATTCTTCTTTACAACAGGGAGATACAGATTTTAAGGTCTAATTTCAGAAGCAGAAGGAGGTTTAGAAAATTCAGAGGAATTCCATCCTTAAAGTGCCTTTTTGTCTCTGCTGACTGCAAGAGAGGTCAACTCAAGAGGTCAGCAATATGTGCTTTCCATCAGGCGACTACAAGCAAGAGATCTGTGGTGGCTAATGAACTCCAGTCTCAGCTGGTCTAAGTATGGACACTTGATGAAAGCTGCCTTGTAGTCATCTCCATTGAGTTTGTGCTCTTGCTTCCCTTTCTCGAGGATTCCAAGTAACAGACTCTTCACCTCACCCTGGCCTGGGCATCCTCAGCTTAAGTACTTTCACCTTAAGAACTGCCAATATTGTGGCACATGAACTGCAGTGAAAGCAGTGTCAGCCTTATTAACAATAAAGTTTGACTCAACACTGCAACTGCCCGTGAGTGTGGACCATGCAGAGGGGGGCTGAAAATTATGGGCGTGTGTCTGTGTGTATTAATGTGTCTTGTGAAAGGGTACAATTTTCCAGAAGGCTGCTTTGATCACTTTGTTGCGCAGGCTGTAGATCAGAGGGTTCAGAGAGGGAGTCACCAGAGTGTACATAATGCTCACAGGTTTATTTTTCTTCCTCAGTGGAGTGCTGGTTGGCTGGATGTAGGTGTAGATGATGGTGGAGTAGAACAAGCCAACAATAGCAAGGTGTGAGGAGCAGGTGGAGAAGGCTTTCTGCTTCCCTGCAGAACCCTGGATTTTCAGGATGGTGGTGATGATGAGGCAATAGGAGAGGATGACCAGCAGGAAGCTTCCCATGCCCAAGATGATGTCTGCCATGTAAACCATGATCTCACTGAGATAGGTTGAGCTGCAGGACAGGGCAAGGACCGGGGGTATCTCACACAAGAAATTTTGGACTAAATTTGGCCCACAGAAGTCCAGCTGTGCCACAAGAAGTGTGTTTATGAGGGAATTGATGGTACCAATTGCCCAGACACCAGCCACCAGAGAGATGCAAGTCCCCCTGCTCATCACGGCTGCATAGTGAAGGGGCTGGCAAATGGCCACGTACCGGTCATACGACATGACTGTTAACAGAATAAGCTCTGTTGAGCCTGAGAAAGTGAAGGTGTAGATCTGTGCTATACAGCCCTCAAAGGAGATGGTGTTCTTGCCCAGGATTAGGTTCTCCAACATCTTGGGCAGAACTGAGGAGATACCTACCAAGTCAAGGATGCCCAGGTTTGAGATGAAAAAGTACATAGGGGTGTGAAGCGGCGGGTGGACAAAGGTAGCTATAATGACAAATGAGTTGCTGAGGACAGCAGTGAGGTAAAGACACAAAGATATTGTAATGTAGAGGCCTTGGAGGTGATTGTTGTCAAAAACACCCTCCAGGATGAATTCAGAGACCTTTGTGAGATTCCCTGGGTGCATTTGCCTTGGGGTCCCCTACAGAGGAAGAAAAATAAAGACACAACTGCACCAAGGCCACAAGATATTCAATCCAACATTAAAAATACAGAAAGGCAGAGAGAGACAGATGTGCTTCCAAAGGCAAAAAAGTCCCTTAGAACCCCAAACAAACCAAACCCACACAACAGAGAAAATAAGGCAGAAAATACTTCCAGAGTACAAGGGAAATCACATCAAAGCTTGAATAGAATGATAAGTGTTACAGAAATAATAATAATAATACATAAAGATAAGACAATATATGTGTACAGTTCTTTAAAGGGTTAACAGAACTTTTTGGTTTTTCCTCCTCCCAGTGGGTAGTATCAGAGATGTTTTAGAACAGTTACACTGTATGTTGGATCTTCCCTGACTGCAGTATGGACTTTGACTTCTGTTGTAGCTGTTTGTCACTGGTTTCTGGTGGAGGAGAGGGGGCTGCAGGGGTAACTTCTGCAAGATCCAGCTAGAAGCTTTCTGTTGTCCGGACAGAGTGAACACCATATGGCTCAAGATTGATGTCGTTATTGACCAAGGCCAAGCCAATCAGCTCTGGTCATAGAGCCTCTGAATCACAGTTAAGAACAAAAAACCCTCTAGCAGCTACTTTTTGCCACTAGTGAAGGGAGTGAGAATCTGTGCAGACACTGAGGTCAGTGAAGAAGGAGGTGGAGGAAAGCAGTGCTCCAGGTACTGGATTCATGGAGGACTGTCTCCTGTGAGTGGGACCCCACCCTGGAGCAGGGTAAGAGTGTGAGGAATGTCCCCCACACCAGTTAAGTAGGAAAACAACTTGTGAGGAACTGACTGAAACCCCCATTCCCCCAGTCCCTGCCCCTGCCTGTACCACAATGTGGGGAGGAGGGAGAGACATCATGAATTGAGAAATCATGAGTTGAGTCTGCAAAGAAAGGTAGACACACACCACACACACACACACGACAGGGAGGTGTTTTAAGATCTGGTTGCACGTATTATCCCACTCTGGTCTCACTGTGTGTGTAGTAGTAGTGTATTAAATTAGAGAGTTTTCTTTCCTTTATTGTATGTTGTGTGTTTTGCCCCTGACACTAGTTGCAGAAGGATCTTTCCCTGTCCTTATCTTGACTCCTGAGCCTCTCAATATACATTTTCTGCCCTGTCCAGCTGAAAAGGGGAGGGATAGAGTGACTTTGGTAGGCGTCTGGCCTCCAGCCAGGGTCAAACCACCACAACTTCTACACATGATTCCCAAAACATAGATGCTGACCTAATTTTCACAGGGGCTGTTTGGGTACAAAATTAATCTGCACTGGGCTAAAAGCAAGACCTTTCAGAAGTGAAAGCAAGTGGAGGAAAAGAGAACGGTGTACCTTTGTACCACAGGAGGATAGGGAGAGTGAACAGAGATAGTCATGTCCTAGTTCATAAACCAATGTGCAATTTAAATAGTTACTTTTCTAAAAGAATTTTAAAGTCACCTGAGGATCAGGGAAACAACATTTACCAGCTGAAAAAGAGAGATCAGAAAAGCAAATAGAGAAGGAGGGAGCATTACTGTTCTCACCTTTCATCAGAGGGATAAACAGTGTTCATTAATCTTTCTGAAACAACACCTTAATATACAGCCATCTACTGAGGTAGTTTCTTCTGGAGATTCATCACCCCTCATGAATGAGCTCTAAAGCATGCTCCAGGAGGGGGAGCCAAGTGGTAAATTAGTTCAGCACTGAAGTCATGACCTGCAATAGCAACCCAAAGCTCAGCGGGAGCGGGACCCAGAGGGCTTTGTTAGCTAACTCTGGAGGAGAAGTTTGTCCTCACTTTCCCTCCTTGGCAGCACTGATATCAGTAAAACTGATTTCTGCTCAAAGCTTCTGTTTGTGATTCTTGGGCTTGAAAAACTAACACTGTACTGAGCTGTATCATGAGGAGCAGAGCCATCAGGCTATGGAGGTGTTTCTTCCCTTTCACCCAGCACTGGTTAGACAGACTCTGGAATAGTGCATCCAGTCTGGGGTCCTCCAGTATAAGAAAGATGTTCATAAGCTTGGGTGAGTGTGGTAGAGTTTCTTGATCCTGGAGAACAGCAGGCTTAGTGGGACCTTATAACAACTTCCCAGTATGAGTGGAGAGGCTACTGAGGAGACAAAAATAGGTCATTTCTAGAGGTACTTGACAGGAGGACAGACTGAAAAAGTGGAGGTTCTAAGGGAATTTAATGGGGAGAGGGGGTGTGTGTGGAATTGCTCTGGCAGTCCCTGTGCATTGAAAGTCATCCATGGAATTCCATCTTTGGAAGCTTATAAGATGTGACTGGGCTGAGCCCTGAGCCACCCACTCTGAAATCAATGTTGATCTTGAAAGGACCATGAGGTTTTAATAACTAACTGCTAAGTCCCTTCCATGCCAGTATGATATTGGAATTCTGTGGTTTCTCTTGCCTTTTGCAGTGTTGCATGCACCAAGCTCCCATCAAAAGAAGTCTCCAGCTGTAAATTAAATGCTCAGATGATTGAAGCCCAGTCTATGCCATCTTTGTGAACCACTCCAAGAATTACACCTCCCCTTTGCTCAAGAACAGTAGGCATTCATGATAGTTTCCTTACAGCAGTGAGACACATAAACCCTGCAGAGCACGGTGTGGTTCAGTGCAACTCCATTTTCCTTGCTCAGAGAATGAATCCTCAGGAACACTCTCTGGTCCCCAGCATCAGTAGTAGAGAACAGCATATGCCCAGTCTTTTCAAGGAGCTCTCCTTCAGCTTGAGCTCGAGGGGAGCTTGGTGCTTTTTTGGGCATTGTTTCAATGGGGAGTGCTTGCAGTCCACGTAGGCTGTGCAGTTGCCCAAGGACGCTGTTTGTTTGCAATAATCTGTTGAATGTGCTGCATCCTGTCCTGAGGATGGGATGGGGTGTTCAAGACCTGCTGGGATGGCACTGAAAACCTGGCCTGACCTCTTCTGTCCTAGATTGAAAGAGTGGTCCTTGGGGTGAAGTCTCCCTAAATCCATGTGGAGATGTTTTCTAAAAAAAAAGGAATTAGTGGTGAAATTAGAAAGGTGAAACTCAGCCTGCAGGCAGGATGAAGTGTAAGGGAGCCATGACCAGAGTGATCTGAGGTGGAAAGTTATTTAGCTGCATTTGGCATGGTCACAAAGTGACCATGTCTGTAGGGAACTAGAGGTCATTCCACCAGACTGTCACAAGACACTAGTCTTCCATGACAGTCCCATGACTACGTCTGTTCTAACGCTGGGGGACTATCCAGACTATCATACCAGCATTTTCCAAGTTTGTGTTCTATAAATACTTGAGAGTTTTCCTCTGGAAATGTGCTTGTGAGTGAGTAAGTCTCCAGGGTTTGGAGCCTGTAAGGCACTAGACTGAGGTGTATACAAATCATTGCCTTCTGGTTCGTGCCCCTTCAGGCCCAGGGGCTCCAAAAGGAACTTACAGAAGAAATCCAAAGCAAGTCCACTTAAATCAGCTTCCAAGCAAGGAAGGAGAAAAGGAAGATAACTGCATACTATGGAACAGACAGCACTCTTGAATATCTTGAATACTGGTGCCATTTAATAAGTGCAGAGAAAGCCACAGAGTTGGTGGCATGGCATAGACACCGTGTGGCCTCTGACCCTTTCTGGAGCAGTGGCCTGCCAGCCAATAAGTCCCTCCCACAAGTGCTCAAGGTTGTGCCTCTGCTTTTTCCTTTCTCATTTTTGATTGTTTCGATACCTCCAGCAGCTGGGCAGAGCACCTCCTGGACTAGGCATTTTCTGTGCAGATGATCCAATAAGAGGAAATGTCCCCATTTCAGCACCCAGGCATTTTGCAGCTACCAAGCAAATGCTTCATCTAAGAATAAGTGGGAGGATGGAAGCAAAGGTGTGTGGATAGGATGGGTTGGGTTGAAGTTTGTCTAAGGGTCCTTATATGCCTTCAGGTTGATACTAGAAACCCACATGACTTCCTCTTGGATGCTGTGGTGCTTCTGTTTCTGAAAGGCTGGGTAACTGTTTTGCAGAGGTGGTTGGAAATACTTGCTGGCTTAACTGGAAGAGGCAGAGGGAGAGAATGGGCAGCATTTCCAGCCAGTAAGCATTGAGATCTATAGTGCATGCCCCACCCACCATCTTGATCAACCCATCCCACCGAGTGTCACCTCCTCATTCCCACCCTGATGCATTCAACCCAGTTCCCAAGAAGGCAGCACTCACAAGCAAGTTTGAACATGCTTTTATTGGGGGACAGAAGGCAGAGCAGGAGGCAGCTCTGTGGGGCAGCAGAGGGAGGAGAGAGTAATACGAAACTCTTTGTGCGCTTGGGACCTGTGTTTTTGCCTTGCCTTGGAGACATTCCTCAGTGCAGAAGCCTGTGCAGAAGCAGTGAGAGCCTCTGTGACTCCATTTCAGCTACCCCTGGAAGCCTCTGAACATCAGTGGGTGTTTGATGCACTGGGGAAATGGGGCATTGAGCATTTTAGTCAGAGGAGGGAGAGTCAGGCAGATCTTGGAGTGCAAACTTCCTCAGCTGTGCACGTATCCAGGGTTTAAAATAGGAGATTCTGGTAAATACTTTAGGGAATGTGAATGTTTTGCGCCCATAAGAAACAATGCCATGAGCACGCCTGTTGCAGACTAATGGGCCACCAGAATCACCCTGTGAAGGAAAAGGAGTGGGAGGTGTCAGAGGTGTCAGAGCACAGTTCCCCCTGCCCTAAGGAAGAGACTGGCCCTTTAAGCCCCTCCAGGTGAAGGACCTCCTCTTTTGTTCATCTCCTGCCAGGCCCAGCTCTGCAGGAATGGTTGCTGCCTTACTACTCCTCTAAGCTCATCGGTGAAGGAGTTCAGGCCTGGAGACACCTGCACACGTGGGCATATACAAGCCATTCCACTGTGCCAGGAGGACAGGACAAAGCATTCACATGAGACCTGCAGCCTGCTGGAGCCATGGAAAAAGGCACACACTGCAGGACACTTTAGGAGCTACACCCAGGTTCAGGGAGCATGTCAGCTTCAGAGCTCCTGAGAAGAGCCTCAGCACACCATCCTGAAGAAGCTAGTTCATTTTAATCCTCTTTGTCCTCCACCTGAGTATCTACCTGACTGTCTAGCCACAACCTTATCCCAAGCTTGCAGACCAAAATAACACTTACACGTAAAGTTGATTTTCTGAGATGCTCATCACCAATGCAGATCATAGAATCCTTCACATAGCTCCTTAAAGCGTTTTCACAAACTTTTTCATCTTGCACCTTGAGG
This sequence comes from Gallinula chloropus, assembly GCF_964237585.1. Lineage (NCBI taxonomy): Eukaryota > Metazoa > Chordata > Aves > Gruiformes > Rallidae > Gallinula > Gallinula chloropus. Next base: position 3,828,593 of record NC_140111.1, on the reverse strand, counting down.
TCCACCTCCATCAGCACACTGCTTCCTTTCCCTAGTGGTGATGTTCGGCCCCAGCCAGCCACTGTGCACACAGTTCCGGGTTTCACAGACACTTTATTGGGCAAGTTGATATACCTGATTGAATTAGTCAGCTGGGCCTTTGGATCCAGCTGCCAAGCAGAGAGAACTCATGGTTAAAGCAAGAAAAGGAATGGGAACAAGTTCCTGATGTTGGGGATGTGATCAGGGACAATCTGTTGGAAAGCAAGGATGTGTGTGGACATACCTTCAGCAGCACGATGTCATTGGGTCTGGAGCCGCTTGAATACTTTGGATGGGTGACCCAATGACGAACACGGAATTTCTGCTGGCTCTGCTCATTTTTATGTATGTTGTGGGCTCCAAGGATCACTGTGACATTCACTTTCCTGCCAGAAAACACCAACATTCCACAGCTACACTGATCAGAGCCACACAGCCCGCAGGGCAGGTGGCTTGAGGGAGGTCTTGGTGGGATATGTCTCCCCAGAGATTAGATCTCAGAAAGCTGCCCTCTGTAGCCTGGGATCCTTCCACAATTCAGTTGAGGGTCCCTTACCCCACACTGACATAGCTCTGAGATTTCCTATCCTGAAGACAAAAGGGAATGAAGGAATGGGAGACACACCAGCCTCTCTTCTCCAACAGAAGCTCTGAACTGTCTCTCTGTGAGACCTGAAAATCCCCATCTGCAAGAAAGTTGGGGCCTTACCCTTTTCCAGTCACACAGTGAGCTGCTGAGAGCACTGCATCTGAGCGAATCAGAAATCCTCCACAGTGAGAAGTATTTGTGGCATTTTTAATTTTTAAAAAAGCCATGTAGGGCCTGGAGTGAGGCTTGGCTTCCCGTCCTCCAAAGATCCTTCCTAGAGGAGAGATGAGAAGTGTTAACAGCACATATGCCACTACTGGCAAGTTTGGAGCTGCATGAGGATAGAGGGTCATCCTCTAGCATGCATCATATGCCAAAGATGTCAAAAAGTCTCCTTCCTTGGGCTGTCTAAGGCATTGCTTATGCACAATGGAGAGGAAAAGAAGCAAGACGTCCTGGGGATGACTGTCCACACTTGACTCTCGATGTCTGAAATGCTGTCAAAGGGCACTGCAGTGGTACCTGTAATGTGTCACTGTTTGCAGGCAGAGTCTGAGCTGAGAGATACGAGTAGAGCAGAAAGAAAGAAGATATGACAAAAAGCAGCAAGGCAAGTGCCAGACAGATGTCCTGCTCAGGGCTCCTTTCTGCCCTTCCATGTCCCTGTGTAAATCCTTTCTCTCTGTACTCACCAGCCCCAGCCCCTGGGAGAAGGAGAAAAGCACTGGCAAGCAGAAGGAGAAGCAGCATCTTCCACCACTGCCCTGAAGAGCCAAAACAGTGGTGATGGCCAGGCAGGAGACAGGTATGGAATGGCCATCTATATATACAAAGTTTGGAGATGAAACAGGAAACCTCAGCCTGCTATCAGCTTACATCATTTGCTGCTTCTTTTCTTACAAAACCTAAGCTGTGGTTTGGTGATGGGCTCATGTCACAGTCTCTTGGTTTTGTGACTACCTCCCTCAGTATTTGGAGATCTAGACCTGTTCAGAGTACCCAGAGTGTCCATTCACTGCTGCAGCCAGGTAGCAGGGAGAAGAGTGGGATATCTCCAGTTGAATCTTGTGGAGTCCATTGGCAATAGCCTCCTTGGGTCATAGATATGGGTTAGGTATGTTTGGGGTTTGTTAATGTGTTGTTTTTTCCCCGTCTCCTGGTAGGAACAGCAAGAACTTAACAGGGCAGAGTTCTGGTTTTTATTAGTGGAGTTGCCTGCCATCAGAGGTGCCCTTAGGATATCAGAAATCACCTCTCATGGTAGCTAAGGCTCAGGACCTGTGTAATAACCTCCAGGGATAGATGGAGCATCCACCACCTCTCTGGGCAGCCTGTTCCAGCACCTTACCACTCTCCCTGTAAAGAACTGAAACCATCATGAACCATCATGAACCTCCGCTGACTTCTGGGACCAGTCAATGGACTGAGCCTTTCTTCCCCACCTTGACAGGTTGAGATTTGAACCCTTTGCTATCCTGGGAAAGTTAAAAATCTCTAGTGTTATTTATATTGCTCTATTGCTCAAATAATTCTGTGTCGTTTTGCACTGCCTTAGCTTGCTATGTTAGTTGCACCTGCTTTTGTAGACAGTGGATCATCACTGGCAATCCAAGGAATTGGCACTCTGTAATCCCAATAAACAGCAACATTCATTAATATAGCCACAGTAGTTCCCAACTGAATGTGAGCCACTTCCTAGAGACTGGCCATGACAGTTCATCAAACATGACTAGACTGAAAGGTGCTTGCACTGCTTGTGAATTCACAGTATGGATAGCTCAGTAGTGAATGTTACTGGACTCATAGCACAGAATTGGCAGTCAGACTCATGGCCACCCAAACCCCTCTCATGTCCAAGGACAAGCTGGAACTAAGGAGGTTTCTTTCCTACTGAATGAAAGGGTTAAATGGGAGCTGTGATAAGAGTAGTGTTGCTTAATAGTGGCTGAGACGTTTGACCAACCATTCTACAAACTAATGGAAGCATAGGGTCTTGCATTGTTTATTGCTTAAACTAACTGAAGCACAGGGTCCTGCATTGTCTTGATAAAGATTAGCACCAGAAAGTTGCTTTGCAAGCCAGCATGAACTGACCCTGTGGTTTGGAGAAGAGCAAAGAAATGACTGAGCCTGTGCAGGAACAAAAGGTTACTAGTGGTGACCTACCTGGCCTGACCTCTTCTGTGCTAGATTGAAAGAGTGGTCCTTGGGGTGAAGTCTCCCTAAATCCATGTGGAGATGTTTTCTAAAAAAAGGAATTAGTGGTGAAATTAGAAAGGTGAAACTCAGCCTGCAGGCAGGATGAAGTGTAAGGGAGCCATGACCAGAGTGATCTGAGGTGGAAAGTTATTTAGCTGCTTTTGGCATGGTCACAAAGTGACCGTGTCTGTAGGGAACTAGAGGTCATTCCACCAGACTGTCACAAGACACTAGTCTTCCATGACAGTCCCATGACTACGTCTGTTCTAACGCTGGGGGACTATCCAGACTATCATACCAACATTTTCCAAGTTTGTGTTCTATAAATACTGGAGAGTTTTCCTCTGGAAATGTGTTTGTGAGTGAGCAAGTCTTCAGGGTTTGGGGCCTATAAAGCACTAGACTGAGGTGTGGATGAGTAATTGCCTTCTGGGTCATGCCCATTCAAACCAAGGGGCTCCCAAATTAAGTGGGAGGATGGAAGTGTGTGGATAAGCTGGGTTGTGTTGAAGTTTATCTAAGGGTCCTGATGTGGCTTCAGGTTGATACTAGAAACCCACCTGACTTCCTCTTGGATGCTGTGATGCTTCTGTTTCTGAAAGGCTGGGTAACTGTTTTGCAGAGGCAGTTGGAAATACTTGCTGGCTTGACTGAATGAAGGGGTTAAAAGGGAGCTGTGATAAGAGTAGTGTTGCTTAATAGTTGCTGGGATGTTTGACCAACCATTCTACACACTAATGGAAGCATAGGGTCTTGCATTGTTTATTGCTTAAACTAACTGAAGCACAGGGTCCTGCATTGTCTTGATAAAGATTAGCACCAGAAAGTTGCTTTGCAAGCCAGCACGAACTGACCCTATGGTTTGGATAAGAGCCAAGAGACGACTGATCCTGTGCAGGAACAAAAGGTTACTAGTGGGTGACTAAGAGGAGCCATCAGCCTTCATCCTGACCACCAAGGACCACCACAAGGAGGCAATGTGCAAGCGCAATGGAGAGGAACTTATGGAAACGAGTTCTTGGCACTAATTTTAATAGGAAGCAGGGATTGGTCATGCATATGTATAGGCACTTTCAAAAATCTAATGCATATGTAACACTTGATTGTCTCAGTTTAGGCAGTGAGTTGCTGCCTGGCATGCACGACTTTGGTGGGGTTACACACCTCCCCTCCTCTCCCCCACACTCCCTGTGCTGCCCAGCGCTGAATAAACATCAGTGTTTGGTCCCCCTACTTTGCAGTCTTACAGATTGTGCAGTCTGCCAGTTTAATACAATAGGACCTACCGGAAACTCACAGCCTTGAGCACTAGTGAAATAAATGCTGGTTTTCCTTCAGAAGTCACTGATGACTCCAGGCTCGTGCAGGTGAACAGGGCAACAGGAGGTCACTTAGCCCTAGCTGGTGCAAAAAAGCAAGGTCAGCTATAAGGACAAAATGCTTGTGTTCTTTTTTGAGTAAGCTGTTGAGAACAGGTATATGCCTGGAAGCAGTAAGAAGTGGCTGCTTCCTGAGTGAAAGGGAGTCAATAGATAGCAAGGAAGGCAGAAGAACTAGCTTGGTCAAAATGGGCGAGTCCTGTATGTAGGCTGAACATTTTTATGAACCTATTTATTTTTTAATGCTTAGAAATTATCTTTATATCTCATCCTCCCACCATTTTATGCTGTGAAGAGCCTGGTTCCATCTTCCTGTGGGATTCTTGCAGGTACAGAAAAGCTGGTGTTTGGACCCCCAAGCACTGCTATTTTGCCTACGCCAGTTCAGTTCCCTTGACCTCTCCTTAGTGTACATCTGTGTGGTATTCCACATGTTACAGGACTCCAGGTAGAGTATGACCCCTTAAGCAGCACCACTAGTCTCTCAGCCTCATCATCCAATTTTTTACTCACCATTTAACATCCCAACCTAGACAGAAGGATATCCTGGCAGACAATGTCAAAAGCCTTACTGATGTCAAGGTAAAAGTCACTCGCTGCTCCCTCCCATCCTTAATGCCATAAGTGGCAATGGAATCACACTGCTCAGTCCACTGTGTGGCGCTTGGTCACTGTAAAGTGGCTGTGAATGTGTTCCAACTACCTTTCCTCTTCTTCATTTACCCTAACGTGCTTTGTGAGAGCAGTTGCTCCATGATTCTTGCAGACTTCTTAGAAAACATCTGCTTCTCCAGCTTTCACCTTTCACTTTTCCATTCTTTCAGAGCCTGTATGCACGGCATCTAATCTGGGCGAGACTGCTTCCTGGAAGATCTTCAACCACACAGTTTCTGTCCCACTGAGAGAAAAATCAGAAAACCGCAAATATTTTGCTTTCTGAGATGTAGATTATCAACAAAGCACAGGCCCAAACCAAGGAGACACACCACCAAGCTGTAGAACTAAATGTAGTAAACACTCAAGCAAAACCACAGCCTTCTTCAATATTCTAATGTTCCCAGCAAAGTGCTGATGTTCTCAGTAATTCCTCTCTTGGTTGGTAACTCAAACACCATGAACATAAGAGACTTTGTCTTTAATTTTGGACCTTGCAGGTTGAAATATCACCTGAGAGACCCATTTGCATCCATGTGTGTGTGTTTCTGCTTGAATGGGTATTCCACAGGAAGCTATCAGGGTCCCTCCAAGTAGGCACCTCTTGAACTCCAGGGTTATGTCTGGGATAATTCCCAAACCAATGGCTGCCTCAGTACCTAATACCTGGGTAACAGGTCCCTTGCCCTATACATGCTGCAGGCTGCCAGTTCCTGGCACATCAGTCACACAGGCCATCGTTACTCAAGGTCTCACTGTCTGTTGTCACTCAGACAGGACTCAGGGCAGCTTCAGAATGCACAAGGTATGCAGCAAGAGCAGAGACAGAGACTTCCTCCCCTGGTTGTGATCAGAAAGGAAAGTCTCACTCAATATGCCCACAAGTAGAAAGCCAGTGAGTAGCTTTGGCAGAGGCTGCAGTGAGAGACTGAGCAAAGCTAGGAATAGGACTCCAGGTCCTACTGCCTTTGGGCGAGTTCCTCTTCCTGGCTTTTCACACACTTTGTTATACTATCAAAGCTGCAGCACGCTGCCTGGAAGCATGGAAACCCTATGGGTTTCTCTGTACTTGTGAACTGTCCAGGCCTCTGCCTTCCAAGGGACTGCAAGGGATCTTGCTCCCTACTTGGCCAGAGGGCAGACCTCCAGACATGCCCACAGAAAGCCCCTCACCAAAACACTGAATGCAAACTTCAAATGTGCAGAGCTACAGCAATATCTTCTCTGAAGATAATCACATTAGGGCACAAGCTCTCAACTCCCATTCCCTCTAAAATGTGAGAGCTCAGCCAGGTGTCCTCCCTGGTTTCCTTGCAACGGGAAGCAACTTGAACTGTTAGGATTGGGGGTACGTGGATGAGAGGTAAGGGTCCATCCACTGAGTGTCTGTGTTTGGCTTTGGGCTTTGCCCAAGAAGCAGGAGACACTGTCTTTCAACAGCAACCCAACTGATGACTAAGCTGAGAAGCCAGCTCTGACCTGGAGTGTATGTCACCTGATTTTGTCTTTGATTTATGGCCCTGTGCAGGCTGAGGGACTTTACTGTCTGCAGGAAGATGGGACTTAGTATTGGATGCCAGGAGCAGCATTTTGGGATTGCACAAAAGATACTATGTGATGTTTAAAACAAGGGTCAAGGGTGGGGAAGGGGAGGGACCAAGGTGGCCTGAGGAGAAACTTGAGACTTCTTAGAAAATTTCTGTTTCTCTACCTTTCACCTTCCAGCTTTTCATTCTTCCAAAGCCTGTATGCACGGCATCTAATCAGGGTGACTCTTGCTTCCTGGAAGTTTTTCAACTACACAGTTTCTGTCCCACTGAGAGATAAAGCAGAAAACTGGAGACATTTTGCTTTCTGACATGTATGAACTTACCAGCCAAGCTGAAGCACAGTGAGGACCCTGAATTTCTGGAAAGCAGCTTCCACCTCTTCAGGGAGTTAGTCTATAGGGCCCCTGGAAACAGCCCTTAAGGGCAAAGGAGCAGAACAGAGCTGGCAGCTCTTTAAAGATGCTTTCAACACAATGCAAGATCTCTTGATGCCCAGGTGTAAGATATCGGGCAGGAAAGGCAAGAGTTCATCATGGCTGAATTGAGACCTGCTGGTCAAAGGCAAGATGAAACTACACTGACAGTAGAAGCAGGGACAGGTGTCCTGGGAAAAGCATGGGATTTTTGTGTGGTTGTGCAGGAACATGGTCAGGAAGACAAAGGTGTGGCTGCAGCTGAACTTGGCAAGGGATGCCAAGAAAAACAAGGGCTTCTACAGTTATGTGAGCTAGAAGAGGAAGGTTAAAGAATGCATACAGCCCCTGCAACTCCAATGAGTGACAACTGGTAACACCGGACAAGGAAGATGCTGAGGTTCTGAGTAACTTTTGTCTCAGTTCACTGGCAACATCTTTTCTCGCAGCTCTCAAGTTGGTTGCCCACATTTAAGTGGATGGCCTACTGTAAGTGGAGATAAGGTTTGTGACCATCTGATGAACTTGAACATAGTCAGTTCCATGGGACCTGATGAGATGTATCCCAGAGTCCTGAGGGCATTGACTGCTGTAGTTTCCGAAACATTCTCCATGATATTTGAAAAGTCCTGGCAGTCAGGTGAAGTCCCTTGAGGCTGGAAGAAAGGAAATATTAAACCCATTTTAAAAAAGGGTGGAAAGGAGGACCCTGGGAACTGTCAGCCTCAGCTCTGTGCCTGGCAATATCATGAAACAGATCCTCCTGGAAGCTCTGCTGAGGAACATGGAGGGCAGGGAGGCAATTTGAGACAGCCAGCATGGTTCAGGACAACCTCTGTTATCCATACAGGATAGGAAATGATGTGCTTGAAAGAAGCACTGAGAAAAAGGATTTCTGGGTGCTAGTGAATGAGAAGCTGGATATGAGCCACTAATGTGCATCTGCAGGTGTCCTGGTTCTGGTCAGGCCAGTATCAACCTACTCAGGCAGCCAGCACAGGGGAGCTGAGTTAGTCCAGGTGAGCTGAGTTAGCCCAGGGTGTTTTCCACACCACCTGACATCACTTCCTCATAAAAGGGGCTGATTGGGTGGGTCCAGAGTAGCCTGAGTGTGGCTGGGGTGTGGGTTGGGCCTCATGGGGGACAGCACTCTGAGATGTATGAGATTATCAGCAGAGCACAGGCCCAAACCAAGGAGGTATTTTGAGACAACTGGCTTCGCCAGTTCTTGGCACGACAGCCACACTGGGTTCTGTGTGGCATTTTCCCCACTCTGCTTGTTGCTAATCAGACAAAATACACTTTTTAATGACATGGTAGAAATACCTTCTTTTTAAGATATTCCTCTGTGACTCTTTCTGTGCCTTTATATTTTTAGTTGGTGGAAGAAAGGGAGGAAGGAAGGAAGAACTGTAATTAAAAGCAAATGTCACAAAAATAAAATTTTGGCATTTTTCTTATGGATTAAGAAATATCTGATAGAAGAAAAAATAACTTCACCTACTGTACCGAGGGCACTGACCTCACCAGACTTTAGAAACCACCAGTGAAGAGAGATTCCTGTGATCTTATCAACTACACTCTTTTGGTTCCAATGGGAAACCATCCCAGATACAGACAGATGAAGTAAATTTAGTTCAGGATAGGCTGCTTGGGGCAGGTTAGGAGACACCCAGCTGTGATCAGAGCCTGTATGAATTCTCCCTTATATTGTTTACAAACCTTTCTTACTCAATACACAGCAAATCCTACAGCAAATCCTAAAGTACACTTTACTTTGAATGGCATGCTGATTCTGATCAGCAGTCTTTACTCCTTGCAGCTAAAAGGAGTGTTGTGTGCCTGTGTTTTCACCTGAAACACTGAACAGTTTCATACGCCTGGTGAGCTCCCGACTCAGGACTCTGCCAAGGCCGTGCTGAGAAACCCTTCTGCAGATCAATGCCATGCATGCCAGTCATGCTAGGAACCTGTAACAGCCTAGTGTTCAAACAAGGACCCAACTCTCAAAATAACACTCCAAAACATCTTTCTGTCCAGTTGCTTACTGCCCTGCAGCTGAGATCATACCTGCCACCTCTGTCACCTTGAGCCAAGCCAGAATGCTGGTTCCAAAGAGACAGAAGGTGCTCACATGTCATTTAATCTCCTTTTCATTTACTGGTTGAAACACTGTCTTTTGCAGCACAGATTAAAGGGTATTGCTGCAGAAACAAATGCTAAATAAAGCTGAAACACTGACTTCCTCCGACTCCTTATCTAAATCTCACTTGAGTAGCTTGAAATAATGCAGATAATATCTGTGATTAAAACCCTAACCCTAACCCTACCCTCAGGCAGATCAAAACTTCCTCCCAGCGTCATCTGCAAACTTACTGAGGGACCACTCAATCCCTTCATCCAGGTCATTGATAAAGATGCTGAACAAAACTGGACCCAGGACTGAGCCCTGGGGGATGCCACTTGTGACTGGCCTCCAGCTGGATTTTGTTCCATTTAACTTAGGGCCTAGCCATCCTGCCAGTTTTTAACCCAGCAGAGGCTCCACCTGTCCAGGCCAGTGGCAGCCAGTTTCTCAATCAGAATGCTGTGAGAAACCGTGTCAAAGGCTTTCCTGAAGTCCAGGTAGACACATCCACAGCCTTCCCCACATCCATTAAGTGGGTCACCTTGTCCCAGAAGGTGGTCAGATTAGTTTGACAGGACTGACCTTTTGTAAACCCATGTTGACTAGGCCTGATCCCCTGGCCATCACGCATGTGCAGCATGATAGCACCCAGGATGACCCTCTCCACGATACAACATTCTACTGCAAGGTAGAAAACACATACAGTTGAAAATCAACATTGCATTCCATCTCTCAAGTGCAATACAACCACCAGTGGAGTGTGAAAACTGTGGAAATAGCAGAGAATGCTGAAAGGAAGAGGTTGATGTGTAATACATGAGACAATGACATTGGCTGTCTGGGTGAACCTTGCAGTCCAGTGCTGGAGGAGGGAGGAGCAGAAGCAAGTCTGGAGCATCAAGAATATGTGGTCTGTCAGTTCCCACAGTGCTGTGGCAGAAGCACGTCTCCTTCTCTTATCATGGCCTTGGTGTTAAAAGTAGTCATTCTAAAAACCATTACAGAGGAAGAGTTTCATGAGAAAATGAGAAAAGACTGTGCTCATCAGGCAAAGCAGATGGCCAGGCAAGTGCACTGATGAGCCAGATGCCTGTTTATGCGTGACAAGTCCAAATAGCCACTCACCCCTTTCCCACACACATCTCTCCTCAGGTCACCTTGGTCCTTCCCCACCTTTGACTCTCGTTTTAAACATCACATAGTGTCTTTTGTGCAATCCCAAAATGCTGCTCCTGGAATCCCATACACCGATGAGCCAGAAAGTGAGGTGTTGTCTGAAATGTCTCCTTGGATTGGGCCTGTTAAGCTCTCGCTGTTCCTACCAGGGGACAGGGAAAAAAAACAAAACACTGAAAAGCCCCAAACAACCCCAACCCATATCTAGGACCCAAGGAGGATCTTGGCAAGGGAATCCATGAGATACGCATTTGACTGGAGATACCCCACTCCTCTCCCTGCTATCTGGCTGTAGCAGTGGATGGGCACTCTGGGCATTCTGAAAAAGTAGAGATCTCCAAATTTTGAGAGAGATGGTGACAAAACCAAGAGACTGTGACATGAATCCATCATCAAACCACATCTTGGGATTTAGATGAAAAAAGGCAACGCATGACACAAGCTGATAGTAGGCTGAGGTTTCCCGTTTCGTCTCCAAACATTGTATATATAGATGGCCATTCTAGTACCTGTCTCCTGCCTGGCCATCACCACTGTTTTGGCTCTTCAGGGCAGTGGTGGAAGATGCTTCTTCTCCTTCTGCTTGCAAGTGCTTTTCTCCTTCTCCCAGGGGCTGGGGCTGGTGAGTACAGAGAGAAAGGATTTAGACAGGGACATGGAAGTGCAGAAAGGAGCTCTGAGCAGGACATCTGTCTGGCACTTGCCTTGCTGCTTTTTGTCATATCTTCTTTCTTTCTGCTCTACTCGTATCTCTCAGCTCAGACTCTGCCTGCAAACAGTGACACATTACAGGTACCACTGCAGTGCCCTTTGACAGCATTTCAGACATCGAGAGTCAAGTGTGGACAGTCATCCCCAGGACGTCTTGCTTCTTTTCCTCTCCATTGTGCATAAGCAATGCCTTAGACAGCCCAAGTCATAAGGAGACTTTTTGGCATCTTTGGCATATGATGCATGCTAGAGGATGACCCTCTATCCTCATGCAGCTCCAAACTTGCCAGGAAGTAGTGGTGTATGTGCTGTTAACACTTCTCATCTCTCTTCCAGGAAGGATCATTGGCGGATGGGAAGCCAAGCCTCACTCCAGGCCCTACATGGCTTATTTAAAAATTACAAATGCATCACATGTTTTTCAGTGTGGAGGATTCCTGATTCGCCCAGATGCAGTGCTCTCAGCAGCTCACTGTGTGACTGGAAAAGGGTAAGGCCCCAACTTTCTTGCAGATGGGGATTTTCAGGTCTCACAGAGAGAGGGTTCAGAGCTCCTGTTGGAGAAGAGAGGCTGGTGTGTCTCCCATTCCTTCATTCCCTTATGTCTTCAGGATGGGAAATCTCAGAGCTATGTCAGTGTGGGGTAAGGGACCCTCAACTGAATTGTGGAAGGATCCCAGGCTACAGAGGGCAGCTTTCTGAGATCTAATCTCTGGGGAGACATATCCCACCAAGACCTCCCTCAAGCCACCTGCCCTGTGGGCTGTGAGGCTGTGATCAGTGTAGCTGTGGAATGTTGGTGTTTTCTGGCAGGAGAGTGAGTGTCACAGTGACCCTTGGAGCCCACAACGTAAACCAATATGAGCCGAGCCAGCAGAAATTCCAAGTTCATCACTTGGTCATCCATCCAAAGTATTCAAAAGGCACCAGTGCTAATGATATCATGCTGCTGAAGGTATGTCCCCACACATCCTTGCTTTCCAACTGATTTTCCCTGTCACGTCCGCAACATCATGTTTATTTTCTTGCTTTAACCATGAGTTCTCTCTGCTTGGCAGCTGGATCCAAAGGCCAAGCTGACTAATTCAGTCAGTTATATCAGCTTGCCCCAAAAAAAGCATCTGCAACCAGGAACCGTGTGCCTAGTGGCTGGCTGGGGCCGAACATCAACAACAGCACATGATACCAGTAGTGTGCTGAGGGAGGTGAACCTCAAGGTGCAACATGAAAAAGTTTGTGAAGACGTTTTCATAAACTTTTTGAAGGATTCTATGATCTGCATTGGGGATGAGCATCGCAAAAAATCATCTTTCAGTGTAAGTGTTATTTTGGTCTGCAAGCTTGGGATAAGGTTGGGGCTAGACAGTCAGGTAGATACTCAGGTGGAGGACAAAGAGGATTAAAATGAACTAGCTTCTTCAGGATGGTGTGCTGAGGCTCTTCTCAGGAGCTCTGAAGCTGACATGCTCCCTGAACCTGGGTGTAGCTCCCAAAGTGTCCTGCAGTGTGTGCCTTTTTCCATGGCTCCAGCAGGCTGCAGGTCTCATGTGAATGCTTTGTCCTGTCCTCCTGGCACAGTGGAATGGCCCACGTGTGCAGGTGTCTCCAGGCCTGAATTCCTTCACAGATGAGCTTAGAGGAGTAGTAAGGCAGCAACCATTCCTGCAGAGCTGGGCCTGGCAGGAGATGAACAAAAGAGGAGGTCCCTCACCTGGAGGGACTTAAAGGGCCAGTCTCTTCCTTAGGGCAGGGGGAACTGTGCTCTGACACCTCTGACACCTCCCACTCCTTTTCCTTCACAGGGTGATTCTGGTGGCCCATTAGTCTGCAACGGGCAGGCTCATGGCATTGTTTCCTATGGTCCTGCAAATTCCATTTTTCCTAACGTGTTTACCAGAGTCTCCTATTTTGAACCCTGGATACATGCAGAGCTGAGGAAGTTTGCACTCCAAGACCTACCTGACTTTCCCTACTGTGACTAAAATGCTCAATGCCCCATTTCCCCAGTGCATCAAACACCCACTGATGTTCAGAGGCTTCCAGGGGTAGCTGAAATGGAGTCACAGAGGCTCTCACTGCTTCTGCACAGGCTTCTGCACTGAGGAATGTCTCCAAGGCAAGGCAAAAACACAGGTCCCAAGCACACACACACAGTTTCATATTATTCTCTCCTCCCTCTGCTGCCCCACAGAGCTGCCTCCTGCTCTGCTTTCTGTCCAGCAATAAAAGCATGTTCAAACTTGCTTGTGAGTGCTGCCTTCTTGGGAACTGGGTTGAATGCATCAGGGTGAGAATGAGGAGGTGACACTCGGTGGGATAGGTTGATCAAGATGGTGGGTGGGGCATGCACTATAGATCTCAATGCTTACTGGCTGGAAAGGCTGCCCATTCTCTCCCTCTGCCTCTTCCAGTTAAGCCAGCAAGTATTTCCAACCACCTCTGCAAAACAGTTACCCAGCCTTTCAGAAACAGAAGCACCACAGCATCCAAGAGGAAGTCAGGTGGGTTTCTAGTATCAACCTGAAGCCATATAAGGACCCTTAGACAAACTTCAACCCAACCCATCCTATCCACACACCTTTGCTTCTATCCTCCCACTTGATCCTTAGATGAAGCATTTGCTTGCTAGCCACAAAATGTCTGGGTGCTGAAATGGGGACATTTTCTCATATTGGATCATCTGCACAGAAAATGCCTAGTCCAGGAGGTGCTCTGCCCAGCTGCTGGAGGTATCGAAATGTCTTTGTTATATTGGAGGACCCCAGACTGGATGCACTATTCCATAGTCTGTCTAACCAGTGCTGGGTGAAAGGGAAGAAACACCTCCATAGCCTGATGGCTCTGCTCCTCATGATACAGCTCAGTACAGTGTTAGTTTTTCAAGCCCAAGAATCACAAACAGAAGCTTTGAGCAGAAATCAGTTTTACTGATATCAGTGCTTCCAAAGAGGGAAAGTGAGGACAAACTTCTCCTCCAGAGTTAGCTAACAAAGCCCTCTGGGTCCTGCTCCCACTTTTTCAGCTGGTAAACGTTGTTTCCCTGATCCTCAGGTGACTTTAAAATTCTTTTAGAAAAGTAACTATTTAAATTGCACATTGGTTTATGAACTAGGACATGACTATCTCTGTTCACTCTCCCTATCCTCCTGTGGTACAAAGGTACACCGTTCTCTTTTCCTCCACTTGCTTTCACTTCTGAAAGGTCTTGCTTTTAGCCCAGTGCAGATTAATTTTGTACCCAAACAGCCCCTGTGAAAATTAGGTCAGCATCTATGTTTTGGGAATCATGTGTAGAAGTTGTGGTGGTTTGACCCTGGCTGGAGACCAGACGCCTACCAAAGTCGTTCTATCCCTCCCTTTTTCAGCTGGACAGGGCAGAAAATGTACATTGAGAGGCTCAGGAGTCAAGATAAGGACAGGGAAAGATCCTTCTGCAACTAGTGTCAGGGGCAAAACACACAGCATAGAATAAAGGAAAGAAAACTCTCTAATTTAATACACTACTACTACACAGACAGTGAGACCAGAGTGGGATAATAAGTGCAACCAGATCTTAAAACACCTCCCTGTCGTGTGTGTGTGTGGTGTGTGTCTACCTTTCTTTGCAGACTCAACTCATGATTTCTCAATTCATGATTTCTCTCCCTCCTCCCCACATTGTGGTACAGGCAGGGGCAGGGACTGTGGGAATGGGGGTTTCAGTCAGTTCCTCACAAGTTGTTTTCCTCCTTAGCCAGCCTGGGGGGACATTCCTTACACTGTTCCCCTGCTCCAGGGTGGGGTTCCACCCACAGCAGACAGTCCTCCATGAACTTCTCCAGCATAAGTCTTCAGCTCCTCACCAACTGCCGCAGCGTGGATCCCTTCCATGGGGTGCCAACCTTCAGGCCCAGGCTGCTCCAGCTTGGACTCCCCATGGAGTCACAGTTTCTCCCAGAAAACCTGCTCTGGTGTTGGTTGGTCTCTCCACGGCCTGCAGGTTTTGTTGCCATGTGCTTGCTTCAACGCCAGCTTCCCACGAGGTCACAGTGTCCTTCAGGTGTCTCCACCACTCTAGCATGGTGTCCTTACGGCCTGTAGATGGGATCTCCGCTCCTCCTTATCACCCATGAGCTGCAGGGGGTCACTCACTCCTCCACGGTTTTCTCCATGGGCTGCTGTGGAATCTGGCACCTGGAGCACCTCATCCCTTCCACCTCCTTCTTCACTGACCTTGGTGTCTGCAGTTTCCTACATCTTCTCACTCCCTTCAATGATGGCAAAAAGTAGCTGCTAGAGGTTTCTTTCTTCTTAAATGTGATTCAGAGTCTTGGCCTTGGGCCAGACACGACTTCAACCTTGCGCTGTCTGGTGTATCTTCTGTTGGGCCAACAGAAAGCTTCTAGCTGGTTCTTGCAGAAGCCACCCCTGCAAGCCCCCTCTCCTCCACCAGAACCCAGTCACGCAACGCTACAACAGAAATCAAAGTCTATACGGCAGCCAGGGAAGATCCAACATGCAGTGAAACTGTTCTAAAACATCTCTGATACTACTCACTGGGAGGAGGGGAAAAAAAAGTTCTGTTAACCCTTTAAAGAACTGTACACATAGATTCCAGTCCTGTTTAATATCTTCATTGACTACCTTGATGAGGGAATAGCATCCACCCTCAGCAAGTACGCCGATGATACAAACCTGGGAGGAGTGGCTGACACACAGGATGCTGCGCTGCCATCCAGAGAGACCTGGGCAGGCTGGAGAGCTGGGCAGGGAGAAACCAGATGAGGTTCAACAAAAGCAAGTGTAGAGTGTTGCACCTGGGAAGGAATAACTGCTGGAATCAGTACAGGCTGGGGGTGACCTGCTGGAGCGGAGCGCTATGGAGAAGGACCTGGGGGTTCTGGTGGGTGACAGGGTGGCCATGAGCCAGCAGTGTGCCCTGGGGGCTGAGAGAGACAATGGGATCCTGGGGGCATCAGGAGGAGTGTGGCCAGCAGGTCACAGGAGGGGATCCTCCCCCTCCACTCTGCCCTGGTCAGGCCCCACCTGGAGTGTTGTGTCCAGTTCTGGGCTCCCTGGGATAAAACAGACAGGGATCTCCTGGAGAGAGTCCAGAGGAGGCTATGGAGATGATGAAGGACCTGGAGCATCTCACCTATGAGGAAAGGCTGAGTGAGCTGGGGCTGTTCAGCCTGGAGAGAAGAAGACTAAGGGGGGACATTCTTAATGTTTATAAATACCTTAAGTATGGGATGCAGGGGGAAATGGGCAGCCCCTTTTCAATGTCTGTGGGGACAGGACAAGGGGCAATGGCTGCAAGTTGGAGCACAGGAAGTTCCACACCAACATGGGGAAGAACTTTTCCCCAGTGAGGGTGAGGGAGCCCTGGGACAGGCTGCCCAGGGGGTGTGGAGTCTCCATCTCTGGAGATATTACAGCCCCGTCTGGACGCCGCCCTGTGCAATATGAGCTGGGGAGCTGCTTTGGCAGGGGGTTGGACCTGATGATCTCTCGAGGTCCCTTCCAACCCCTGTGATCTCTTGAGTCGATCTCTCTTGCAGTCAGCTGAGATGAAAAGACACTTTAAGGATGGAATTCCTCTGAATTTTCCAGACCTCCTTCGGGTTCTGAAATTAAACCTTAAAATCTGTATCTCCCTGTTGTAAAGAAGAATGCCCTCCTACAGTTACTTCAGCCTGACTGTTGATAACCTATCCAATATTGATGTTTTAATGTTAAATCAGATCTTTACTTAAAAGCATAGAAATCATCTATGAAAATGTCATTTAATATTATGAGAAACAAATCACCATGATTGTCTCTGCTTATTACTTAAAGGGTTAGACTAGATGACCTTTAAAGATCTCTTCAATGCAAACTGTTCTATGATGCTGTGTGCTTGGTCTCAGGCTACTGCTCATGATTTAACTTCCCTGGATTTAATGTCTTAAAACCCTGAAAAAAGAAACCCATAGCAGGTTAGAAATATGCTATTTTTAAGATATTCATTCCTCCATGACTGTTTGTGTGCTTTTGGATTTTTAGATGGTGTGTAAAATCCTGACCACCACTGACTTTTGAAGGATGCTCTGCTCCTCACGTGAAGGCAGACATTTATGCACCTGAGAGGTGTTTATTTCCCCCCACTGGTGCAGCAAACATATGTGGTCTGTCGTTTCCCACAGAGCTGTGGCAGAAGCACATTTTCTGCTCTTCTCATGGGCTTCGTGCTAAAAGTAGTCATTCTAAAAACCATTAGAGAGGAAGAGTTTCATGAGAAGACAAGAAAAGACTGTGCTCATCAGGCAAAGCACACGGGGAGACAACTGCATCGAGGAGCCAGATGCCTGTTTATACATGACCAGCACAATTAGCCACTCAAACTCCCTTTCCCACACACATTTCTCCTCAGGTCACCTTGGTCCTTCCTCTTCCCCACCTTTGACCCTTGTTTTAAACATCATATAGTATCTTTTGTGTAATCACAAACTGCTGCTCCTGGCATCCCATACTAAGTCCAATCTTCCTGCAGACTTAGCTTTCACATTTTAGAGGGAATGGGAGTTGAGAGCTTGTGCCCTAATGTGATTATCTTCAGAGAAGATATTGCTGCAGCTCTGCACATTTGAAGTTTGCATTCAGTGTTTTGGTGAGGGGCTTTCTGTGGGCATGTCTGGAGGTCTGCCCTCTGGCCAAGTAGGGAGCAAGATCCCTTGCAGTCCCTTGGAAGTCAGAGGCCTGGAAAGGCAGTAGGACCTGGAGTCCTATTCCTAGCTTTGCTCAGTCTCTCACCGCAGCCTCTGCCAAAGCTACTCACTGATTTTCTACTTGTGGGCATATTGAGTGAGACTTTCCTTTCTGATCATAACCAGGGGAAGACGTCTCTGTCTGTACTGCAGTTCTCTAAAGCTGCCCTGTCCTCAGTCAGTTCTAATGACCACTTGCATTTCAAGTCATTTGCAGCAGGGAATGATGTGCCTGGATTCACCTTGATGAAGTTCATTCTTTTAAAATCCATTAACCTCTGCTTCCAGGAAGCAGAGTCACCCAGATTAGATGCTGTGCATGCAGGCTCTGGAAAAATGGAAAGCTGAAAGGTGAAAGCTGGAGAAGCAGATGTTTTCTAAGAAGTCTGGAAAAATCATGGAGCAACTGCTCTCACAAAGCACATGAAGGTAAATGAGGAAGAAGAACGGGGTTGGAACAATCCCTGTATATTGACCAAGTGCCAGACAGTGGACTGAGCAGTGTGATTCCATTGCCACTTATGGCATTAAGGGTGGGATGGAGTAGTGAGTGTCTTTTACCTTGACTTCAGTAAGGTTTTTGACATTGTCTGCCAGGACATTCTTCTGCCTAGGTTGGGATGTTACGATCTGAGTGGAGAACTGGGCTGGATGATGAGACTGAGAGACCAGTGGTGCTGCTTAGGAGGTCATACAAGTCCAGATCTCCAAATTTTGAGGGAGGTAGTCACAAAACCAAGAGACTGTGACATGACTCTGTCACCAAACCACAACATAGGGTTTGTAAGAAAAGAAGCAGTAAATGATGTGAGATGATAGCAGGCTGAGGTTTCCTGTTTCATCTCCAAACTTTGTATATATAGGTGGCCATTCCGTACCTGTCTCCTGCCTGGCCATCACCACTGTTTTGGCTCTTCAGGGCAGTGGTGGAAGATGCTGCTTCTCCTTCTGCTTGCAAGTGCTTTTCTCCTTCTCCCAGGGGCTGGGGCTGGTGAGTACAGAGAGATGGAATTTAGAAAAGGACATGGATGGGGAGAAATCGGTTTGGCACTTGCCGTGCTGCTTTTTGTCATATCTTCTTTCTTTCTGCTCTACTCGTATCTCTCAGCTCAGACTCTGCCTGCAAACAGTGACACATTACAGGTACCACTGCAGTGCCCTTTGACAGCATTTCAGTCATCAAGAGTCAAGTGTGGACAGTCATCCCCAGGACGTCTTGCTTGTTTTCCTCTCCATTGTGCATAAGCAATGCCTTAGACAGCCCAAGTCATAAGGAGACTTTTTGGCATCTTTGGCATATGATGCATGCTACAGGATGACCCTCTATCCTCATGCAGCTCCAAACTTGCCAGGAAGTAGTGGCATATATGCTGTTAACACTTCTCATCTCTCCTTCAGGAAGGATCATTGGCGGATGGGAAGCCAAGCCTCACTCCAGGCCCTACATGGCTTATTTAATAATTAAAAGTGCCTCAAAAGCTTTTCACTGTGGAGGATTCCTGATTCGCCCAGATGCAGTGCTCTCAGCAGCTCACTGTGTGACTGGAAAAGGGTAAGGCCCCAACTTTCTTGCAGATGGGGATTTTCAGGTCTCACAGAGAGAGGGTTCAGAGCTCCTGTTGGAGAAGAGAGGCTGGTGTGTCTCCCATTCCTTCATTTCCTTATGTCTTCAGGATAGGAAATCTCAGAGCTGTGTCAGTGTGGGGTAAGGGACCCTCAACTGAATTGTGGAAGGATCCCAGGCTACAGAGGGCAGCTTTCTGAGATCTAATCTCTGGGGACACATATCCCACCAAGACCTCCCTCAAGCCACCTGCCCTGCGGGCTGTGTGGCTCTGATCAGTGTAGCTGTGGAATGTTGGTGTTTTTCCGGCAGGAAAGTGAATGTCACAGTGATCCTTGGAGCTCACGACATAAGCGAAAATGAGCCGAGCCAGCAGAAATTCCGTGTTCATCATTGGGTCATCCATCCAAAGTATTCAAGCGGCTCCGAACCCAATGACATCGTGCTGCTAAAGGTATGTCCACACACATCCTTGCTTTCCAACAGGTTGTCCCTGATCACATCCCCAACATCATGAACTTGTTCCCATTTCTTTTCTTGCTTTAACCATGAGTTCTCTCTGCTTGGCAGCTGGATCCAAAGGCCAAGCTGACTAATTCAGTCAGGTGTATCAACTTGCCCAAAAAAAAGCGTCTGGAACCAGGAACCGTGTGCCAAGTGGCTGGCTGGGGCCGAACATCAACAACAGCACCTGATACCAGTAGTGTGCTGATGGAAGTGGACCTCAAGGTGCAACGTGAAAACATTTGTGACGATGCTTTCAACAACTATCAGAAGGATTCTATGATCTGCACTGGGGATAAGAATGGCAAAAAATCATCTTGCCATGTAAGTGTTATTTTGGTCTGCAAGCTTGGGATAAGGTTGTGGCTAGACAGTCAGGTAGATACTCAGGTGGAGGACAAAGAGGATTAAAATGAACTAGCTTCTTCAGGATGGTGTGCTGAGGCTCTTCTCAGGAGCTCTGAAGCTGACATGCTCCCTGAACCTGGGTGTAGCTCCCAAAGTGTCCTGCAGTGTGTGCCTTTTTCCATGGCTCCAGCAGGCTGCAGGTCTCATGTGAATGTTTTGTCCTGTCCTCCTGGCACAGTGGAATGGCTGGTATATGCCCACGTGTGCAGGTGTCTCCCAGACCTGAATTCTTTCACAGATGAGCTTAGAGGAGTAGTAAGGCAGCAACCATTCCTGCAGAGCTGGGCCTGGCAGGAGATGAACAAAAGAGGAGGTCCTTCACCTGGAGGGGCTTAAAGGGTCAGTCTCTTCCTTAGGGCAGGGGGAACTGTGCTCTGACACCTCTGACACCTCCCACTCCTTTTCCTTCACAGGGTGATTCTGGTGGCCCATTAGTCTGCAACGGGCAGGCTCATGGCATTGTTTCTTATGGTGATGAAGATTGCATTTTCCCTGAAGTATATACCAGAGTCTCCTATTTTGAACCCTGGATACGTGCAGAGCTGAGGAAGTTTGCAATCCAAGACCTACCTGACTCTCCCTCCTCTGACTAAAATGCTCAATGCCCCATTTCCCCAGTGCATCAAACACCCACTGATGTTCAGAGGCTTCCAGGGGTAGCTGAAATGGAGTCACAGAGGCTCTCACTGCTTCTGCACAGGCTTCTGCACTGAGGAATGTCTCCAAGGCAAGGCAAAAACACAGGTCCCAAGCACACACAGAGTTTCATATTATTCTCTCCTCCCTCTGCTGCCCCACAGATCTGCCTCCTGCTCTGCTTTCTGTTCACCAATAAAAGCATGTTCAAACTTGCTTGTGAGTGCTGCCTTCTTGGGAACTGGGTTAAACGCATCAGGGTGAGAATGAGGAGGTGACGCTCGGTGGGATAGGTTGATCAAGATGGTGGGTGTGGCATGCACTATAGATCTCAATGCTTACTGGCTGGAAATGCTGCCCATTCTCTCCCTCTGCCTCTTCCAGTTAAGCCAGCAAGTATTTCCAACCACCTCTGCAAAACAGTTACCCAGCCTTTCAGAAACAGAAGCACCACAGCATCCAAGAGGAAGTCAGGTGGGTTTCTAGTATCAGGACCCTTAGACAAACTTCAACCCAACCCATCCTATCCACACACCTTTGCTTCTGTCCTCCCACTTGATCCTTAGATGAAGCATTTGCTTGGTAGCCACAAAATGCCTGGGTGCTGAAATGGGGACATTTTCTCTTATTGGATCATCTGCACAAAATATGCCTAGTCCAGGAGGTGCTCTGCCCAGCTGCTGGAGGTATAGAAAGGAAAAAGCAGTGGCTAACCCTGACCGCTTGTGGGAGGGAGAATTGCCTTTCTTATTGGCTGGAACTGGGTGGAACGCCTCATCTTGAAAGTTAGGCAGCTCAGTTCAGTGTAGCAGTTGCAGATGGTGACCTGATACTTACATGATTTTGTGACCTTTCATGTACAGGATGCCAAACAAAGAAAGCTCTTCTGTTTTAATTCCCTTAGCTGCTGTTAATAACCAAATATATGATTTATAATCCCAAGGAACAGACATGCAATTAACGTTTCTGACCAGAAATACGAGGCAAATTTATTTTAGTACACTGAAGGCAGCAGACATCTAGGTGGACAATTCACAGGTGATTTTTTCACTATGCTGGGACCGGGGAGTGGCATTCTAAGGTGCATCCATACATGGGGCCACTTCACAGAATCACTAGGTTGGAAAAGACCTTTGAGATCATCAAGTCCAACCGCTTCCTGTGGGGGTGATATTGGATGAAAAGTCCCAGTCCTGAGAGAGTCTAAAGTAATGAATTGGCACTCTGTTGGCCTACGAGCCTCTCAGATGAAGTTGGGGAATCCCCTGACCATCCTGCTCTGGACAGGTGATTCTGTGGGGAGTGCTGGTGGAAGGAATCTGAAGCAGGACTAGAGCAGGTCAAGTAATAATCCATGAAAAGTCCATGATGACAGCTGAGGTGAGATCAGGGGAGGAGTAAATGAAAGACTGGCACCAGTCTTGACCTCTTTAATTAGTCCTTCCAAGTTGGTAAGCAACAGGTCTCGTAATGCTTCACCTCTGGTCAGACTGTCACCTGGCTTAAGAAATTACCCACAACACATCCGAAGAGTCTCCTGGACCACTTGCAGTTTGCTACTCTGCTTTTCCAAGAACTGTGAGGTGACTGGAACTTTTCACCAGGATTAATGTGATGCTTCTTGTAGTTGAAGAAACTGTCAAGTGACTAGGTATGATATCCTGGGATTATTTTGAGGCACTGTGTCCACTGTGTGGCGCTTGGTCACTGTAAAGTGGCTGTGAATGTGTTCCAACCCTCTTTCCTCTCCTTCATTTACCCTAACGTGCTTTGTGAGAGCAGTTGCTCCATGATTCTTGCAGACTTCTTAGAAAACATCTGTTTCTCCAGCTTTCACCTTTCACTTTCCCATTCTTTCAGAGCCTGTATGCATGGCATCTAATCTGGGCGAGACTGCTTCCTGGAAGATCTTCAACCACACAGTTTCTGTCCCACTGAGAGAAAAATCAGAAAACTGCAAACATTTTGCTTTCTGAGATGTTGGAGATTATCAACAAAGCACAGGCCCAAACCAAGGAGACACAACACCAAGCTGTAGAACTAAATGTAGTAAACACTCAAGCAAAACCACAGCCTTCTTCAATATTCTAATGTTCCCAGCAAAGTGCTGATGTTCTCAGCAATTCCTCTCTTGGTTGGTAACTCAAACACCATGAACATAAGAGACTTTGTCTTTCATTTTGGACCTTGCAGGTTGAAATATCCCCTGAGAGACCCATTTGCATCCATGTGTGTGTGTTTCTGCTTGAATGGGTATTCCACAGGAAGCTATCAGGGTCCCTCCAAGTAGGCACCTCTTGAACTCCAGGGTTATGTCTGGGATATTTCCCAAACCAATGGCTGCCTCAGTACCTAATACCTGGGTAACAGGTCCCTTGCCCTATACATGCTGCAGGCTGCCAGTTCCTGGCACATCAGTCACACAGGCCATCGTTACTCAAGGTCTCACAGTCTGTTGTCACTCAGACAAGACTTAGGTAGCAGTACTGACTGAGGACAGGGCAGCTTCAGAATGCACAAGGTATGCAGCAAGAGCAGAGACAGGGACTTCCTCCCCTGGTTGTGATCAGAAAGGAAAGTCTCACTCAATATGCCCACAGGTAGTGAGGCAGTGAGTAGCTTTGGGAGAGGCTGCAGTGAGAAACTGAGCAGACAAAGCTAGGAATAGGACTCCAGGTCCTACTGCCTTTGGGTGAGTTCCTTTTCCTGTGTGTGGGAAAGTGAGGGTGAGTGGCTAATTGGGCTGGTCACGTATAAACAGGCATCTGGCTCATCAGTGCACTTGTCTGGACACATGCTGTGCCTGACGAGCACAGTCTTTTCCCATCTTCTCATGAAACTGCAGCTCTCTAATATAATTTTAGAATGACTACTTCTAGCACCAAGCCCATGAGAAGAGCAGGAAATGTGCTTCTGCCACAGCTCTGTGGCTACTGACAGACTACATATGCTTGCTGCACCAGTGGGGGGAAATGAACCCTAAATTTCCCTGATTTTGGACTTGTGTCATTTTCCTACACCTGTGGCTCCTTTCAAGAAAGACACCAGAGTTGTTTGACAACTTCACCTCCTTGTGACAAAACGTAAAAGCTGAGAACTCCTCCACACACTACTAAGAATGAGGCTACAAATACCTGCCTTATCTTTATGAGAAAACCTAACCTTGTGAGTTGGGCTTGGGTCTTTCACAGGGAGCTGTTTTCTTTTGCCAGTGCCTTTTTACCCTCTCCTGCCTGCAGCATGGTGCTCTTTAGTCACTGAAACCCTGCAGGAAATCCTGACTGCTCAGATGTAGGAGATTGGTTAAATGTTGGTTAAGAGTGACAGCAACCAGAGCGTGGGACTGTGAATAATGAGGCCCCATGTGGCTGGTGTGACAGGAACTGGTTTTGAGTGGCCATCAGTTTAGGCTGGATCACATACATACCCAGAGTTCAAGAGTTGAACCCCTGGAGGGACCAGCTGGACCCATCCAAGCACTGCAGACACCATAAGGTCTGTTCATCTACCTGAAGGACCTGTTTCCCTGTGTGTGAGGGAAGTGAGTTGTAACATTTACATATGCTACAAAATTCCCTGAGTAAAATAAAAGCAGGTTCACTGATAACAGAAGGAATAGACGGAAAGTCTGTTAATTCTGAAGGAATTCTTTGCACCAACATAAATAATCAGCCTCGTGTTAAATGCCTTTCAATATTGCTACAGAAACACTAAGGGCTACATCTGACAATTTTCTGTGGGAGAAAATGGCTGCTCATGGCTTGAAGGGGCATATTCTTTGTTCAGTAAAAAGCTGGCTGGATGGCCAGGCCCAAATTACTGTAGTGGATATAATCCAGTCAGTGACTTAGTTTGTCAAAGGCAAATTCATCTTTGTCAGTTAATATCAGGTGATTTTAGAGAGGAAAACAACCTAAAGGCTACTTTGGGACAGTGAGTTCAGCTGTGCTGCTGAGTACTGAGTGGCAAAGCTGTTTGATTTTTCTCAGGGACTTGGTTTGAATTCACTCCACATGAGGCTGGATATACTGTGTGAAAAAAGACACTCAAAAGCATCCTCCCTGTGGGTTCCCCATGGCTCCTGCTTTTGTCATGGCTCCACTGACCTGCCAGGGCTGCCCAGAGACCTGGAGTACCCCTACAAAGACTGCTTCCACCCACCTCAGCAGGAAGAGCTGGCAGTACCCCTGGTTCCCAAACATATATCTCAGAATGCACATTTGGCAGTATTCCCTTTCCTGGCATCTGCCCAGGCACTGCAGCAATGATCCCAGCTCCCATTTGTCTCCTGCCACTTCTTCCAAAGACCAGCCTTCCTCCTCCTCCTCCTTCTCCTCTGAGAACATCCTTTCACTCTGCAGCCGGCAGGTTTCAGTCCTGGGGCCGTTCCTGTGTGTGTCTGCTCGTTGTTGCTGCTACAGTGTGCCATTCCATGGTGAGTGTGTTTGTCTGAACATCCATCGCTTTCTCTCTCCGTGTGGAAGGATTGCAGAGCTGTTCTGCATGCGTGAGTGCATTTATCTGTCTCTGCCTGCCTTACCCTGGCTAAAGGCTTGGAGGCTTCTGTGTGTCTGTCTGCATTTGCTGCCTTGTCCTGCCAGGCCACATTTGAGATCTCTAAGATCAAGGATAGCAGGCTGAAGTCCAAATTCACAATATTTCTAAATTCAGTCTCTTACCTGACAGAAAATAAATTACAAGCACATGCAAATGTATGCATTCTGTAATTTGGATCCTTAAAAGCAGTTGCCAGTAAACCAGGATTTCCACTGCAAGTGAAGAATCATATCTTTAATCTTTCATCAATGTAGCAACTCTCAATTTTATCAAGTAGGGGATATCTTCCTGGGAATTCCAGAATCTGGGGGATTATCCAAGTACAGTTGAAAGAAACTGACAAGGATGGCTGACTAATGATAGAAGCACCAGAGAGAGAGAGAGAACACATATGCTTTCTCATATGAGTAAAGCAATGAGAATTATCCCTGTCCTTACATTTGATGGCGAGTCAAGTCCAAGCCCCTGGATGCAGGTTTGGACCTGTTGACTTTTATTCCTTTTCCTTTGATTATTTTTTTACTTTACCCAGGCTGGGAGGGAACTGAATGCTCATGCATAGCGTGCTCCCTAGTGCAAGGTTAGAAAGCCTTCCCAAGACAGCTCTCCCGCCCTCCACCCCGGTTTTGTTAACAATCAATCACTTTAATCCTAGGGAAATGGGGCAGATCACCAGGGATTCGGTTTACCCTTGCCTCGGCACATAGCAGAGCCGTAACCCGCTGGCTCATAGCGTTGCAAGTAAAGCGTAAGGATGAGGAGAGTTCTCAGCCTCCCTGGTGAGCCGCGCTGGAGAGGCAGAGCGGGGAGGCTGCCCCTTCCCCGGACTGTTTGCAGGCTGGAGGGGGGCACCTCTCCCCTGTGGGCTCCGCGCTTCCCCTCTCCGCTGCGCGTACCCCCATCCCCGCCGGGGTCCCCGAAGCGAACATCCCCGTGTCTGTTCTGAGCACGTCAGTAACAACCGAACACCGCACAAGTTCTCCTTGCCTTTTCCTTTGCACCTGCTGGTGCTCTCAGATAATTCCTCCTCACTTTCCCAGTTCACTGGGGAAAACAACTGGGGCAAGTTGATGGTGACTGTCTCCCATGACTGTGTGCAGGGCTGGCCAGGCTCCCGGGCTGTCTCCTCCTCGCTACCCTATTCCTAGGAAAGCATTCCTCACCTGGACCTGCAGACAGCACCAAACATTCTGTCCCAGGAAACAGATGCTGGTTTGCTGAGATCCCAGTAAGAAAGGCACTCAGATTCCACAAAGTATCATTTGAAATGTCATTTCTTAAAGCTGACACTATAAAGAACGAGATAACAGATAATTTTACATCCCCTCAGATGCTGGAAACCCCCGGGCTGTGCAGCATGGAACGGGCCTCCAATCAGCATGAAGCTTATTACAATGCGCGTGTTGCGGAGGTGGCTCTGTTACTATGAGCTGGCTGAGGTTATACTGCGGCCAGAGGATTTGTGCAGATCAGCACAGGCTTGAAAGGAAAGCTGCATGTGCAGCACAGCACAGTCCTGTACCTCCTTGGGTGAACTAACTCCTCGATGTACAGTGATCCCCCATCCCCATGGGGATCATTATAGCAGAAAATTCACAGCTCTCCTTCCCTTTCTCATTCTGTCCCCCCTGGCACCCCCCTCACTTGTCATTCATCCCTCCTCTTCCTGTGCCTTTTGACAAATCCTCTTGCAGGGATGTAGAAGTTAATTCTAATTTGTCTATTTTAAATACCTACATTTATACATAACACATATACACATAACAATCTTAAAATTAATCCTAATTTCCTAATAACAAGAGGTTCTCCCTCTTGTTTAAATTTAAGAATGAGATTTAGTTGTTGAAACATGGGTGTCTAGTATAATTTCAGATGTCTCACTTTATGCTCTTTCCTATGTAGAAGCTGTCTTCAAATGAAGAGTCAAAATGAGGAAAAGTGGCATCCTGACCAAACAGTATAGGCCTAGGGGTGAGTTGGGGACAGAACAGTGGCATCTGTGAGCAGTGGGGAAGTGAGCTGGGAGAGGAATGTGGGAAGGAACTGATTTATTGGGTGGTTGACAGGCACATCTCACCGTATTTTGGGAATTCAGGGGCATGGACTGTAGTCAGCCTTCACTTTTTATGGTTGGCATAGCAAGAGATGTTTTTGTAAGTGTGATCCATCTCACCCACAGTGCTGAAGGTTTTTCCAGGGAACCCATCACAAAGTGGGAGAATGATGCAGGAGAGAGATCTACCACTGTGGGATGGGGGGCAAACACTCCTCAGTGCTATCATATTGCATCACCTCTACTGTGGTGCTAACTCATCCCCTATTGAATTGTGATGGGACACCTAGGTACATCACTTGATTGCTGAGTTGCGCCATTCCCTCCAGGTGAATGATACTGTTTTCTGTACACCATCTCCTTCCAAGACATTACATCAACTCCTATGCAGGTCTTCCACCTTTCTTTGCTAAGTGTCACTCTGTTCCTACTACAGCATATGGTGGTTCAACCCCAAACAGTGTCTGAGCACCACACACTACTCACTTGTTGCCAGATGAGAGACAGACAAGAGCCTCCCTGGGATGGGATAAGAACAGTTTACTGACAAAAATCACTGTGAAAGGGGAACAACAACAGTCTGTGCAAAATTACACTCACATCTGGTGATAACACAGAGTACGTTAATGACCCAACAGTAACACAGAGTACTGCACCAACACGAGGACTGACCTGACAGCCCAGTCACGCTCAGACTGCCCTGGAGGCACCCAGGTGCACCCTTCCCTGAGCAGCCCCTCTTATGCAGGAGTGATGTCAGATGGTGTGGAAAACAGCCTGGGCTAACATTGCTCAGCTGTGCTGACTGCCTGGGGAGGTTAACTCTGGCCTGGCCAGAATCAGCACACAGTGTTACGCCATTCTGGACCAAGTTTCCTCCATGCAATCATGTGTGACAGCTGTTGTGTCTTCCTCAGGCTTATTCCAGAAAGGAATATGGTTCTTTTCTTCCTATCCTGAGATTGAACTGGAAAATATGACAGTAAAAGTAACCATCCAAGACTTTGTGGCTGATGTGGTGTCTGAGCTGGTCTTCCAAAATATGCAGCAAGTCTCTAAGGAGATCATGTTTATCTTTCCTGTGGATTCTGACACTGTTGTACACACCTTCTACGCTACCATGGGGGATACGTGTATTGAAGCAAAGCTCTTGAAGAAGGAGGAGGTACTGAGATTGTGGTGGGAGGGGGTAGTCATCAGATTGGCATGAAGAGTAGAAGTGAGAGAATTTAAACTTGCAGGAAACCTCAGTGATGCATTTTTCTCCCTCTGTGACAGGCCCAGAAGCTGTACAAAGCCACTTCGGGCATGGAGAATTTAAGATACCTGCAGGATCAGTGGGATCTTTGGGGTCCTGTGTTTGCTTGTTTCTTGGGAACCTTGCCTCCTAACAGGGAAGTTACCATCAGCCTGTGCTATGTCCAGGAGCTGACACTGCATCCTGATGGAGCTGCCCTATTTCGCTGGCCACGTGAGCTGTTCCCCTGGAGAAAATACATTAGTGAGTGATCCCCTAGGTTCTTCCCCCCAGCATCCCTCCAAAGGGGACACCCCATATGTGTGTGCATGCCTCAGTGTGAGAATCTGAATATTCCCTGTTGCACCTCACAGTCAGAAACTCCACAGGTCTTCCCATATATCCCACAGCAAGAGTTCCCTACACACAAATCACAGTGTGAGTCTCCAGATTCACCACCACCCCACTAAGCACCACAGTGAGGGGTGTCTCACATGCCACTTTTCGTCCCTATTCACAACACCCAGTGCCTTACCATAGCTGTCTGCTGCCCTACGATGTCTTCTTTCCTCTTCCCAGACGTCTTTCTCACTGCAGGCTATGTGTGTTCTGAAGAGGAGATATCCAAAAGCCTGCACTTCAACATCTGTCTGAAGTCAACCCATGGTGTGTCCCATGTAGACATTAACAGCAGCTACACCCCTCTGCAATACACAGCTCCAGATCAGAAGTCTGCTGAGGTACAGCCCTGCCAGCTGCTAGAATTCCAAAGGGGGAGAGGAAGGAAAGGTCTGCAGCCTGGGGACTCCTGCAGGGTATCTTGATACTTAGGACTCCCCAACCCTTTTATTTGGTTCTCTTTCTTCCCCACACCCCACTTGTCCTCAGGTCTCCTTGAAATTGCCACCCTGGATGCACGATGATCTGAACTTGTTGGTGTATTACAGAGGGTCTCACACTCTCAGTGCTGTCGTGGAGAGGAGAGATCCCACAGCCCCACCTGGTGAGTGAGGAATGTGGAAGTGGGCATTAAGGACAGAGCATCAGTGAGATTGGGGTGATCTGAGGGGCTTTTCAGGCAGAACTGAAGGCTATGTGGAAGATAAAAGCAAAGAGGCAGGGAAGTGGCCTCCAACACTCCTTGTTTCTCAACACACTCCAGGCTCTCTGCTGGGAGACCCTGTGGTGATGGTGACATTGACACCCTACATTCCTGAGGTTGTGACAAATTCAGGCCAGCTTGGTGAATTCCTTTTTCTCATGGACCGCAGCCTCTTCCAGGATGCACAGGTACTACTAGAAGAGATTTTAAGGGAGTGATTTTCCACACTGGCCATGTCCAGCTGGTGAGCATAGAGGCAAGATGCTACACAAAGGGAGATGTTCAGCCTAGTTTCCGCATCTGAGCTCTGCCCATCCCTCCATCTGTCCCCAGAACACACTGCTCTTCCTCCTCAAGAGTTTGCCTCTGGGCTGTTACTTCAATGTCTACAGTTTTGGGGCCACTTTCAGAGCCTTCTACCCGTGAGTTGGGGGTGATGATGGGGCAAGACTAAGGGGTAAGTAGAGCATGACTTTTCTATGGGAAACTATGGGACAAGCTCTTGCCTGAGGGCAGTTATGGGGCAATATATGTTGGGGGTAGAGATGGTAAGGCCTCTTTTCAGGGTGCTTCTGTAGCACTTGAAGTGAGGTAGAGCTTTTCTAGAGAGTGGCCATGGGAGGGTAGACATGGGCCAGGTTCTTCTCCTCTGACACCCTGTCTGCCCTCCTTCAGGCAGAGTGTGGAATACACGCAGGAAAGCATGAACCATGCAGTGGGGTGCATCTCCTCCATCTGCCCTGATGTGGGGGACTGTGACCTGTTGGGCCTCCTAAAGTCTATTTACAGCACTCCTCTCCTTCATGGGCACCTCCGTCAGGTATCAGGGGCCAAAGGGTTATGGGGAGGGGAATATGTGTAAACGATGGGGTAAACTTCAGGGCTCAGGGTAAGATACTCTGCTGCTGTTTGCACTAGGAAGGAGGCACCCTCATGGCACAAAGCGACACCATCTTTGGAGTGGACAGCTTGGGAGGGCTTCTGGGGAATTTGTCTGTATTTGGGGAAGGTGGATCTTCCTTGTGGGGTGTCTGCTTGTGCTAGGAGGTGTTCTGATGTTAAAGAAGAGAGACACACAGTCTCTCCTCCTGTTTGAAGGCCAGTGGGCATGGGAGGATAAGGGAGAAAAGTGGGAAGGCTGCTTGCATTTTAGTAGCTTGTCTTTCCTTTATGGGGGTGCCCAACCCTAGCAATATTTGGTTCCCCTCCTCTCTTCCTCAGCTTTTCATCTTCATCCAAAGGAAGGTCTTCAGTGATGAGGAAGCTGTCATGGCTGAGGTGTACCGGTACCGGGACCAGCACCGGTAATGGGGGAGACTTTTTCCTGTCGCTCAACATGCTACTCAAAACCTTCCTCTTCCCCTGACTGTCAGAGTCCTTTAAACACTCTTACAGATCCTATTCTGTCTCAGATCTTCCATTTACCACAATAGCACTTCAGTAACAGCCCCCCACACACATACTTTCCTTACCTCAGTAAGACTACCTATATTCCTCATGTAGCAGAACTCCTCTCCCAATCTTTTCCTGTTATTCTCAGGACTTTATTTCCCCCTCAAGTACCTCAAAGTGCTCTGTGGGTCCAAAGCCACGATTTCCCTGCCCAGCATGCAGCGTCTCTCACATCCAAGCAGATTGGAAAACTCTTAGCTACAGTTTCATTTCTATGAACAGAAGCATCCTTACCTCTCCAGACTCTGTGTATTGTAGCATTCTTTGGTGTCTCTCACCTTTGTCCCATCTTTAACTTCCCCCTATTTTCCTTCACAGGTGTTTCTGTTTTCCTACCAACAGATGTGACATCTTCAACCTTTTCCAGGCCATGGCTCTGGAAACCAAAGGTGAATGTGTGTGCGTCCATTCTAAGATGGACATGACATCTGAGGTAATGACCGAGATACTTGCGCTTCCAGAACCTCCCTTGCTCTATTCAACCATGCATAGTTCTCCTGAGCATGCAAAGAAATCCAAATACCACCATCAACTTGAAATCAAAAAGTTGCTACAACTTCCCACCCCCTAAACTTGGAGGGAACCCATGTGGTCTGTGATCTCTTCTTCCTTTTCATCAGGCAGTGAAGTACCTGCAGCAGGCTCTGCAGCCCACAGCTAGTGGTATCTCAATACATTGGGAGCTTCCACCTGGCCTGGAGGTGTCAATGATCAGAAAAGCTCCTGAGATGATGATCCGGGGTCATCATAGCTTCA
This sequence comes from Gallinula chloropus, assembly GCF_964237585.1. Taxonomy (NCBI): domain Eukaryota; kingdom Metazoa; phylum Chordata; class Aves; order Gruiformes; family Rallidae; genus Gallinula; species Gallinula chloropus. The sequence goes on along the minus strand of NC_140111.1, from coordinate 3,796,779 downwards.
TCTATGCCCAGATCCATGGGCAAGCACAGGTGAGAGTGATCCAGGATCCATATGCACTGAGGCAGGGTTTTCTGGAAGGTAAAGGACCCAGTTTCTGTTTCACCTTCCCATCACTGGGAGTCCTTCATGTTTGCTAGACTTGTGAAAGACCACTATTAGGGCTCTGTGAACCTTCTTCCCCTACCCCCCACACCCCCTGAGATGCTATCCCTGCTCCCACTGTGGACATCTACCTCAGTAAAGCAAGAAGGAAATGCAGATGAGATTTTCTGTGCATGCAGATGAGCTTTTCTGTCTGACTCTTTTCTTTGTGTCTGCAGGATCCAGAACAGGGTGAGGGAGCTGTCTCCCTTCTGTACCATGTGGGCAGCCAGTCCTTCAATTACACACTCAGGTTCTCACTTTTCCCATCAGCAGATGAAAGGTGAGATGGTAACACACTTGCCCATGAGGCAGAGTGCTAATGGTTCTGAAGGAAGGGCAGCAGATATGCTTTGCTAGCATCCTTCCCACTGTAGCCTGAGGTGGGAAGAGAATCCGGGCATCCAGTGCTCCCCCCTTGTCCCCTCTGCCCTGACCTCGGGAGAGGATCTGGATGACTATTACCCACTGCCCCCTCCTCTTTACTCCACATGTCCCCTGAGATGGAATCAAGGTCTAACTCCCTACCTCTGCAGGCTGGCTGTGCACCGCATGGCCATGAGGCACCTGCTGTGGAAACTGGCCTGGGAGGGAACAAGTGAGACAGTGATGGACATCTGGCACAGCACAGTTCAGCCCAGCCTCAGCCTGGGGGTTCCATCCCCCTTCACGTCTAACGTGGCAGTAGTCACAAAACAGTGGGATGCCTGGCACCATGGTAAGGGCAGAAACAGTGACTGAGAGGGGAAAGCAGGACTTGTTGGTCTGATGTCTGCTAACCATCTGCAGCCCCTTATCGTGTGGGACAGACCACTTTTTTTGCCTATATAAACTACCCATATGTCTAACTCCTATTGCCTGGTTTCTCTCCCCAGATTCTTTGCCTCCAGACTCCTCCACGTTGTTCTCTTCCTCTTGCAACCTGGTTCCCTGCCAGCTACTTTGGTTACATGGCTCCAGGCCTGTGTGGTTCAAGTCCACCAAGTTTTGGATGGCCAAGAAGTACCAGTTCTGCCTTGAGATGCTTGGTAGCAAAGCCCCTGACACTGAAGCACTCCCATGGCTTTTAGCATCTCATGAAGGTAAGGAGAAGCTTCTCAACCAAAGAACTGCATTACATTCAATAAAAACAAGTGCAAAGTCTTGCCTCAGGGGTGAAATAACCCTATGCAACAATCCAGGTCCAGGGCACACACACTCAAGGAAGCATCTCTGCAAAAAGTTGTCCCAGTGGACAACTAGTTCCACAGAAGTCAGCATCATGCTCTTGCAACAAAGAAAGCCAACAGCATCCTGGGCTGTATTAGCAAGAGTGTAGCCACTAGGTCCAGTGAAGTGATCCTTCCTCTCTACTCAGCACTGTTTGGTAGGTTGCATCCTGAGGTATTGTGTCCAGCTTCTGCTTCCATTACAAGAAAAGCATGGACATAGTGGAACACATCTAGTGGAGAGCCACTAAACTGAGGAATTAAGGCACGTGGCATGTGAGGAGAGGCTGAGAGAGCTGGGTTTGTTCATCTTTAAGAAGAGTATAGCTTATTTCTGTCTACAGTGTGCTGACTGGAGGAAAATATAAAGAAACCAGAGGTGGACTCTTGGAAGGGCACAGCTTTAGGATAAGAGGCAACAGGTCCAAGTTAGAACATGGGAAATGCTGAATGGGTATGAGAATTTTTTAATTTATTTTATCATAAGGATAATGAAAAACTGGTGGAATCTCTGTCCTTAGTGCTATTCAAGACTTGAATAGACAGATACCTGAGCTGTTCTAATGAGACCTGCTTTGAGTAGGGATTTGGACAAGATGATTTCCAGAGATTCCTTCCAACCTCTGTATACCTTTAGACCATCCTTAAATGGCCCTTACTTCTACCCTAACTGCTCTGTGCTTGAGTGCTTCCTTTTCTACCCATAAAAGCTCTTAAATCTGTTCTAGAACTGAGCAATGCCTGGGGCTATAATGACCTACAGGCTATGCTTGGCCCTCCTCAACTTCAATTCTTTGTGATTCAGTGCTGTTGTAGCTCCAAAGTAGTCCTGGGATGTGGAAAGGAAGAACTCATGCTGAGGCTAGTATATTCAAGAGTGGATGATGGAGGACACCTGTGGGGCCCTTAACAATGAACATGGGCCATAATGGGGAAAGTGACAGGAAGGAGTGATGTTCATGGGTATTAGTGATGTTCATGGGTAGAATTACCGAGTAAAGTATAGGACAGATTTTAGTGTATTTATGAAGAGCTGGTAAGATTTGTGTATGCTCTGGGAGGTCCAGAAAAGGTTCAGGATGCTTGTGGAGGACTGTGAAAAAATGGGAAAGTCCAGAGAGAGAATGGAGGACAATTGAGTATACCTGTAGAAGGCAGAATTTAAGGTTACCAAGCATTGCTTATCTCATATGAGCTGTGTGAATGATTCTGTCTTTCAGAGCGGGAGCCTTCTTCTGAAGAGCAGATGATGGAAGAATCACCAGTATCCAACATCAGTTGGGACTGGAAAACCTCACCACTGTCAACAAGACTGTGTGACTTCTCTGGGCTCAGGGTAGTGGTGGCTCTTCAGAATGCAAATGGTTCCTGGGCCTTCACCACAGCCCTGGCCTCTGCCTTAGGGCTCAGCAGTGCTGATGTTGATGGACAAAGGCCCACTGAGGTAAGCAGATTAGGAGTAGGAGTGGAGCACTGTTATGAGCTGAACCTTCCTCTGTTCCAAGTTTCTGGTCAGAAATGAACTAAGAGAAAGAGATGAAAGCAGATGGGATATAGAGGTTATGGAAGGGGACTGTAGGGGTTGCAGAGGTACTTGTCAACTTTCTAAGTTGAGGATTTCAGAAACTTAGAGTCCATTTGTGTGTATGTGTGAAGGTCTTAATTTTTTTCTACATGCTGGCTTAGGTCTGATCTTTCTTTTTCTTTCTTCACTGATTGTTCTTTCTGCTCCTCCTGCCCCAGGATGTGCAGTTAACTGCATGGGCCACAGTTTTGGCCTTAGTCTGGTTGCACCGGTATAAGTGGAATGTACCTTGGTCAGAGCTCCTGGAAGCCAAAGCGTGTAGGTGGCTACAGGACCATGCTGGTAAGAAGATTTTGCTGGGTCAAGTCATGCTGTGAGATTTTTTTCACCAAAGCCACAGCTGAAACATTAACCAATGTCCCTCTTTCCCAGTGCTTGTGTATAGCAGTCTATGAGACTGTCAATACATACTGTCTTCCCCTACTGAGTTGTGATCCCCCTCTACTTTTTCTCTCTTTTTGCAGAGTTACAGCTGGATAAATACCTGGAGGCAGCAAATTCCCTGCTAGGCTGCTTTGTGCAGCCCACTGTCTTCAGGATTTGAACTTACCCTCCTGCTAGTGGTGGGCAAGAAGCTGGGAGGGGACACATCCAGGATAAAGGGATATTCCATATCATTAACATCATGCAGTTATGGGAGTGACTTGGTGCCTAGTTGCTATCCAGGGCCAACTCACCACAAGATGACTTGTTCACACATTTGCTCTCTACCATGATATGAGAGATTCCCCATGGTTATTTCTGAAAGATAACCCTAATTACATATGCTAAACTTTGCTTCATTTTTCTGCATTCTGCTCTAAACCCAAACTCTAAGGTTTACCCAAATAGTCATCTGCTCAAAATACCAAATTGCAAGGAGAAAAATCCTGTTCAGATACTACAGAAAAAGACCTTCATTAATTCCTCCCTCCCTTCCTCTCTCCCTCCCTCTCTCCCTTGGGATTTGGTTGCCTAAATGGGGATTCCTCATGCCATTTATGATGCTCCAGGATTTTCAGGTGTATTGGGTTTACATGGCAAGGTTTTGGTAGTGCTGAAGGGGAGACCTCTGTGGGAAAAGGCGGCTCTGTGCCAGTCACAGATGGTTCCAAAACAGCTGTGGGCCAAGGCTGAATCAATCATCAAGGTTAGTGGCATCCCTGTAAAAGACACTTTAGAAAAGGTAAAAAATGCCACAGAGGCAGAGCAGGAGGGGAAAAAAGAATGAGAACAGTGGAGCAAACGTCAAGATAAGAGGGAGAGGAGGAGGTATTTCCCTGCAGCCATGGTGGAGCAGATATTCATGCTGTAGTCCATGAATACCCTATGATGGAGCAGATGGATGTTTGCAGCCCATGGTGAGGACCCACGCTGGAGCAGAATATAAGTGTGAGGAAGAAGGAGTGCCAGAGAGAAACTGCTGTGTATTGATCATAGCCCCCTATCCTTCATCCCCCCAGTATGGATGATGCGAGTAGGAGTAGAGGAAGAGTCAGAAGTGAAGAAGGGAAGGAATTCGGGGACTTGTAGGGAGAGGTTGTTTTAGTTTTTGTCTTTGTATCTCACCATCCTACTCTAACTGTCAATAAATTAATCTTCCCCAAGTCAAATATGTTTTGCCTGTGATGTGAATTGCAAGTAATCTCCCTGATTTTCACCTTATATCCATGTCCCTTCCCCGCGCCCCCCCATCCTATTGAGGAAGAGGAGTGAATAAGCAGCTGGGCAAAGTCAAAATGTACGAAAAATTAATCCTATTTTTTACATCTACACTTTTTACGGTGATTTTTTTGGTGCAGTTGAATCACACAAGAATAAATCCATTTTACCTTATATGCAAAGGTAGTAATAGCATCCCAGAAATCCCCTAAAATATTAACACAAAGTTGATTTGCTACCCCAGAACCTCTTAATAGCCTCCTCCTGGACCGTCTTGTTTCTCAAGCTGTGTATGAGGGGATTGATTTCTTTTGCTTCTGCATGTGACCTTTGCTTTTGCTCTACAAAACTGCCTTTAGCTTGACCCTAAGTCAAGCTAAGTCAGTATTTTTTCCTGTCTTTTTTTCTCCCCGCCTTGTCCTGCTGAGAATGGGGGTGATAGAGTGGGTTGGTGGGAAGCTGGAACCCAGCCAAAGTCAGCTCACCACACCAACAAATTAAAATGATTCAGCTGCTAAAAATTAGGCTACAGTGATTCCTGCACATGGACAGCCAAAATGAAGGAATTGGTGTCAAACACCCATGTTAGGGTTTGGGACTGAGGGTAGGAGGAGGTGAAAGGAGTGATAATTTACTTTGAGAAAGGAATGTACAGTACATGTAGTTAGGATGAGTTACAAAGCAGATCTTGTGAACAGTCATTTATTTAGATTTAAACTGATCAGGACACAGATGCACATCTTGCACTCTAGTCACAATCGTACTTTATGTACCTGAGACAGTAAAGGAACAACAAACACTCCAGTGGTGACATAACAAAATGGACACCATGAAAATATATCTCTGGGTTTCACATCATGTTTGCAAAGAAATGTCCCAGCCTCTTATGCAGTCTCTCTCACACAATCTTAGACATGTCCCTTTTTACAATAGCTGATTATATGCTCCATAAGCATCTATAAAGCAGAAGGAAGGTGAAATAGAGATGTAGGTAGGTAGGCTTATCTAAAGTATTTGTGAGCATTACCCTGGATTTGTTCCAATACTGATATATCGTTCTGCAAAAGCTGCTGTCATGAGGAAGTGAAAATTGCATGTATAATGAACTCTTTTAACAATCTTCTTTAAAAAGGATGAATATTACATAAATTGTCCCTTATTGGAAAACCAAATGTTTGTTACCAAGAATTCAGGGGACATCTAAGGGAGAAAGATTGATTATTTATTTCTGCATAATAATCTGTGGATGGTTAATTTTCTCATGCCAGATTTGATGTCATTGTTCCTTATGGTGTAGATGACTGGATTTATCACTGATGGCAACACGGAATAGAGAAGAGAAGTTGTGAGATCCAGAGCTGAAGGGGAGCTGGAAACAGGCTTAAGATATGCAAAAGAACCAGTGCTAATAAACAAGGAGACCACAATGAGATGAGGAATGCAGGTTGAAAAAGTTTTACGCTGTTTTTCCTTGACAGGAATTCTCAAGACCACAGTGAAAATCTGAATGTAGGACACACTTATAAAAGCAAAGCAGATGACAGCTAAAAGGAAGCTAAATGAAAGAACTCCAGCTTCACTAATGTATGAATGGGAGCAGGAAATCTTGAGAAGCTGTGGAACTTCACAAAAGAACTGGTCAATGATGTTGGACTTGCAGAAGGATAAATGAAAGGTGTTCCCAGTGTGGAGAGCAGCGTAAGGGATGCAGCTGAGCCATGCACTGGCTGCCATGCAAATGCAAGAAGTCCTCTTCATGATTGTCTTGTAGTAAAGAGGTTTGCAGATGGCAATGTAACGGTCATATGCCATGACAGTGAGTAAAGCAAGATCAGCAGCACCAAAGACATGGAAGAAAAAGACTTGGGCAGCACAGTCAGAATAGGAGATGGCTGTGGTATTTAATAGAAAATTCACGATTGACTTAGGGAGAGTGACAGAGATGGTTGAAAGGTCTAAGATGGACAAATTCATCAGGAAAAAGTACATGGGGGTGTGAAGGTGGTTATTGACAGCTATGACCACAATGATGAGAAAGTTTTCCACCAGGCCAATCAGATAGATCCCCAGAAATAATATAAAGTGGAGTATCTGCATTCCTTGAGTATCAGAGAATCCCAGGAGAAGAAACTCTGTCACAGTGCTTTGGTTAAACATCTTCTTTCTAGAGTCTTGATGGAAACTGTGAAGGGAAAGTCAAGGATTTGTGCAGTCTAGATATGAAAGATGCAGTCACCTTATACCTTAATGTCAGGATAAACTTAAAGAAGTAGATACAAACCAATTTACCTTAGAATGAGCTGTGTACATCTGCCTCACAGCATCACTGCAGGGATATGAAGAATGCAGCAAGAAAACAAGTCTTTTAATGTCTCGCTTCAGTCTTGGGAGTAGCACTCTGGAGTCCTGCACAAAAGCACAGGTGCAAAGCTAGTCTGTGGTGTATTCTTCTATTACAAAGTCAAAACAACTTGCTAATAGAAGGCCTTTCATAAATTGGGAATCCAGCTATGGTCTCATTTAGAAATCTGGATGTAGATCCCCCCTGCTAGTGGGATATGGATTCATAGTACAACATCTGGCAACAGCAGTTGACTGTCTTGTCACTGTAACAAAGGAAAGGATTTCCTCTTGGCATGTTAATATTATCAGGTGATTTAGCTTGGCTTTATCTTGTTTTATTTGGTTGGGTTTTTTTATTGGAACACTAAATTTATATATTTTTTCATCTTTGTTTTAAAATTTCTGTCTGATGCTGGACTGTAAAGAAGTGGCTATCATTTTCTGTAGCTCCCTAGGGTAATTTAGACATAAATCCAAAAGTGATAGACATACCAAAGGATGCTTGGCAGCCTGTCCCTGCCCAAGGGATCATTTGAATGTGCAAGCACTATGACATGTCTTGATGCAATAGAAAATTTTAAGGAACAGAATATCATGTTTATTTCAAATCAGCTCTACAGCTCTCAAAGACCCATTTAGGAGAAAACATGGGAGCTCAAATATTTAGGTCCTCTGTAACCCTATATGGTGCAGAAAATTCAAAGAAGATATCCAAAGGTGAAGCTAAATCCTTGTTCACTGTCCTTTTCCCTCATCCCCAACAGTTGTCTACTTCCTCCCTTTGAGACAATATACTTACCTTGCTGGTTCCTGGCTGCTTTGTGTTTAGTTGGCTTGGAAATTCTGAGGGATGACAAGGCCGAAGCATTGAGGTGCCAATTTATTCCTCCCAAGGAGAATCTCCTAAGGACTCTCTCTCTCTCTCTGGTGTGCTCTGAATGGTTTCTCCCTGTCTTTACTTACCTCAACTCTCGAGCCTTTCATTAGAGATTCAGACTGGACCCCCTTGCTTTCTAAACTCCTTTTCAGAGAAGAGTCTAGGTGCAATCCTTCTCTCAAACCTGTCTGTCCCATGCCAGCAGATAGGTATATATAGTGTTAACGTTTTTGACCTGCCTTAGGGTCTAGGTTAACCCTCTCTTATCTAATCCCCTTTAACAACTTCAGCATTGAGACTGGCTTCTATAATCTGTGCAGTACTCAGGAATAACAGCAATTAACCAGGAGGTCCACACAAAGTGCAACTTTTCTTAAAAGTGAGTATGATTATGAAGCTTGCAAACAAAACCACACAACACTATGTATTTGGAGCAATGGATTACAATTAGTAGAATTTATTAAAATCAGAAACACTGTTAATCTTATGTGTGAAGAACAAAGTTAGAACTTGAGAGAGATTGAGAAAGAGAGAGAGAGAAAAAATACTGAGATAATCCCTACCAAGGAGTCCAACACAAATTGGCATAAAGTTGTGGTCCTTGGATGTCAGGCATGCAGCAGACATCCCAAATCTGTATCTGTTTTGCTACCCATATATGGGGTTGTAGAGCATTCTGGAAATGAGTCAGTGGGGAATGTGGGTCCCAGGTTGTCATTTGACACACACCTTCCCCCTGCAAGCTGATGGAGCAATGACCCTGTTCAGTGGCTTTACACAGGACTTTAGCAAGAAGTGCTCTGCCTCCACAGAGCCCCCCTGGCCTGTCACTGTTCCTTATCAGATAAGGACAGTTTATTGTTTATCAGGGAATTGATAAACTAAACTGTTTCCTGTTTATCAGAGAACTCCCCTTGCAGGGCCAGTGTCCAGATGGCTTAATGAGTGAGGAAGCCACCTGAGCACAATGCCCGGTTTTGTCAGGGCAGCTGCCTTTGAGACCAGGATTCTACAGGCCCCTACAAGCTTTTAGAGGATGGGGGCTCTAGTCCACAAAGAGTCACCCTGCCTCTCTTGGCTCTGTTATCCTGCAAGACAGATCATTTAAGATAAACTACTCATTCCAGTTCCCATGAATTGGTATTTGGAGGTATATAAGGAGGGGGAGTGATAGAGCGTCTTTCAAGTGCACCTGGCCTCCAGCCAGGGTCAGCCCACCACACTGTCTTTATTTTGAACTTCCTGGTTTTTTAATTCAGTCTGAACACAAGAAAACACTTGGAAGCTAAAGATTTCCAGGACAGCTCAGAGGAGGCGTTTGGTTTTGGAGTTTTGGTTTGGTTTTTTTCTATGCCACAGATATATTCGTTCAGTGCCAGGTTATTACAGATGCATTCTTTGACTCTGATTTTGCAGTACACAGTGGGACAAAACCAAACATGGCTGCCTTTAGGAACAAGCTATAACTCATATGCTTAATATATGGTTAGGATTAAATATGATACGCAGAATATGCAGAAATATGAACAAGTGAGAAATACTGAAGAAAAAAGAAGGATGAAACGCTAGTATTGTGAGCAATCCACAGCCCAGCTTTAGCTCACATTTGGTTCATACAGACAGACATCCTCTTCTTGTGCAGAGACACACCAGCTTTACCAGCGTTATTTGTAAGTCTCTGACCATTGGATGTTTTTTTATCTCCTTCTTGGCTCCTCTACTGTGACTCTTCCATTGTCAAAAGCACAAATTATAGTGGTTACTTTTCCCTTTTAATATGTTTATTTAGTACTTGTCTATCTAATTATTTTCTATCATGCTGCCTGCTAAGTGATCCTTCTATGAAAAGCCTCTCTCTTGCTCTTTCTCCTTCTTCCCTATTTCTTCCTCTTTATTAGTTTAAGGTTTTTTTGTTATTTCTAGAACTTCACAAACACCAGTGCCTCCATCTCAGCCAATTTTAAAGAGAGCCTCTTTAGCCCTTCAGAAACTCAGGCCACTTCATTCTCACAAATACTTTTGAAATGTGTGAAATGATTCACTTCCTACGAGTACTTTTTGAGTTCTTTTTGCTATAGAGGAACTTAGAGACGAACTGAGGTAGAGAAATCTACATTACAGTTTATCAGAGCACACTATGAAGACCAACACATCAAGTGGCCAAGATTAAAAGCACAGTGGGGTAAAGTCTACAAGTACTAGCAATTCATAAATTCATTGTCTCATACAGAAATAAAAAAAATGGCTTGCATTCAGAACTTGTTTGCATGAGGGGAAGTCACAAGCCGTTTTATCTCTTCCAAAATCTTCCCACGATTGTTGGATACATTCAACCCCGCTTTCTGGAGGAGGTCTTCAACGTCTCCTTTGGGGAAAGACTTGGAAAAGGTGGGAAACCTTTTTCTGTATTGTTCTATCTCACCTAGAAAAGAGTAGACAAAATATGTAAATAAATGCCAAATAAAAACCTACAAGATCATTCAAGAAATGCATGGACTTGAGAAAAACATTAACCCTTGAATATCTGCAAGTTTCCTACACAAGTTCTTCATGACATTAAGATTCTGCTGTAGCCAGTGAAGAGAAAGGAGTTAGAGTCTGGAAGTCCCTCTTTCATTACCTGCTTCATCAGTTGTCTGAGAGAGGGACGTTAAAGCTCTCTCTGGACCTGCCTGATCTTCACCAATAACTAGAAAGGGAAGCAGTGGTAAATATCTCAGACATGGAGCCTCTGGTTTCTGAATGTGATGCCAACTCCTCTTCAGAGAAGGACCACAATTTAATTGCACTGATTTACACAGCATACCAAGTGGAGTGTAAAATCCTTATCAATCAGGACATACATCACTTGTCTGAGAGGCTGAGTGCATTAATGCACATGCAAGCTTCTGGTGTTAACCGCTGAACCTGCCCTGTTGTTTTCTTCTACATGCATTAGTGGCAGCAGTGCTGAGTAAAGAACTCTGAAATATTTGGCACTGGAAGTTGAGAACACAAAGTGAAAATACACAGGGACAAAATGATTCAGAGCACATGTTACCAGAGCAATTCACGTTGTTGAAGAGTGGAATGTGCATGACTGTGGGGCATGAGTCACCTCCTCGGAAGACATAGCAATCAGAAGGATTATTCACATCAAATTCCTTTTCCTCTATCTTGGGAAAACGGATATGGTTTTTCTGGCAGTATGCAGCTGTTTTCTTGATAGTCTGAGACACAGAGAAATTGTATGCATTTTTTAGTTAGTTTGCAGGTTTCTGAACTCCTAGAGTAAAGCAGTCCTATTTCTAGTAATAAAATTATTTGCTAGAGCATATTGATGGTTCATTTCTTAGACTACAGTTAATTGTTACATAAAGTATATTTAGAAGTCTAGGTTTTCCTAGGTTTCCCTCTGAGGAACAGGCTAAGTCTAGCATATAAATGAAAATCAAGCACTCATTTCCAGCATCTCTTCTAGCAAGAACTTTTGTTTAAGAAATTACAGCTACACCTAGGAAAGGCATGAGGCTGAACCTGAAAGATATCAAAACTAAAGGGATTTGGCATCTATCAAGGATTCTGAAGACATCACCTGGTTCACAGACTTCTAGAACAAATTTTGATTTCCAAAGCAACTCCTCCTGGTGCTCTACCATTCTAACAAAATTCAAAACTCACACTGTGCTGCTTAGGTCCATCTGTCCATCAAAGGGAGACCCTAACTCATTTGACTCACAAGGCATGCATGAACTTTCATTCTGGGTGAAAGCATTGACTGGGGCTGCCGTTGTGTTGGGGGATTGCACAAAATGAGGTTTTTTTATAGTCTACCTGAGAAATACTACTCCCAGCTGTTCAGGCGTTGAGAAGAAACAACCTGTGAGTCTTTCTTGTTCCTCTCTGAATGGGTTTACACAGAAACAGGATTGCATATTCACCCTCATTTGTAATTAATTTGTTTAGTAAAGGAGAAAGGAGATGGACTATAAGAGGAAGAAAAAGCCTACACAAATGGAAATGGAGCAAAACAATTACAGATACTGATAGGAGGTCTCCTCAAAGGTAGAAGATCTATTTTGCTGTAAATACTGTCTTTCAAAAAGTATTCTGCCATCTGCTGTCAGATGGCCACACACTGCATCTGACGGCAAATGGCAGCATACTTACCTCTAATAAGGGTTCCTGCTCTTCTTCCCTGGAGAATTACATTTTCCAAACCCCTTTTATTTTATTCTTGTTGATGAGTTGGTAAAGCCACATCCTTCCCAGGGGGCCATGAACTCTATTTAAGTTCAGGCTTAAGTCCACAACATGAGCTGTGTCCTAGGTGCACTGGTCTCCCACTCAGCCACAGTCATACCTGTGCCTTTGCCTCCTAGATCTGGGCCCTGCCCCAAAGGCTGACTTCCTCGCTTGACCTTAGAACGGTGCCATCACTATGAACCTGCCCAGCCATCACTGGACTGGTTACCCTCAGCAGACCTGACCTGACACCTGTCCTGGCCCATATTGACTTCCCCAATCGACCTTGGACCTGCCTCATCACAGCAAACTTGCCTGATGATTCCAACCCTTGCTTGAACCTGACTTCTATCTCCAAGCCCTCCTTGTGTGTCTCACTCGGATCCTGTGAAACTAGGCACTGGCTGTCCAGGCCCTGCCCTGCCTGCTCTGTTACCACACCTGGTTTGCTTTGCCTTAGGAGCAGCTGGCCCTTGGCAGTTAGCTCAGGCCTTCCTGAGCCCTGTCCCAAGCACCATGGAGCCTGGCCCACGCTTGTGCAAGACCTTGCCACCATGATTCCTGCGTCCCTAAAGTGACCACACTGAAAATACACAGAGGAATGGGAATTTGAGATATCCCAGCACATTTTGAATTATTATGAGAGACTAAACTTCCCGCCACCTAATCCCTCCCCAGTATGGAAGAATTCTGTGTCAACAACACAATGAGATTCTCTGGGATGAATGTCCCCAACCCAATGACCCCAAAAGGAGGTTCTCCAAAGGCATAGCCACACATATACCTGAAAAGGATCTCCAGCGCTGAAATCAAAGGAAATTATAAGATCTGCTTGCCGCTGTGCTCGAAGGACCAGAGGATAGGCAGAATTTATTGCCAGGCCAGCATCAATCAAAGAGATTGTTTTATTTTCGACCAGGTAAGAGGGCTGAATGTTGGCTAATTCAATTAGAACAAAACAAAACCAAAAAAGAATGAGATTTCATAAAGGCATATATGAATATATATACATGTGACCAGCCCCAAAAGAGTCCATTGGTCTTCACTGATAATGCACCCCAAAACCATGTTAAAACCTGCCTCTCCTTTCCTCTCCTCCCCAACCTGAAGTCCAACTGTTTTCTCAGAAGAGGAATCTAAATCCCTCTGACCAACCTCCATGACTGTGGTCAGTTGCAGATTAGAGTTCCTGATGGGCTTTTTGAAAGTCATGGGATCCCACCACTAGAACAATGCACCCATAGTTTTCAGGTATCTGAGCAGACAGATAAATGAATGCATGTGCCAGCTCGAGATGATGACACCTCACCTGTATAAATGCAGGTTTCTACTTATGTGCTGTGTGACAAAGCTGCTGTTCCTGTGAGTAAACTTCCAGCTAAGGCAGACAATGGAATCTAGAGACTAATGTTACTCATGCTCATACATCAGGAGCACATCTCAATTTCATAAACATAGCTGTCCAATTTTAACTCCTTAGGAGGAAAATCTTGTGTTCTTCAGATTCTCCTCCAAAAGGGTACAGGAGTCCTATAGGTTTTATTTTTGAGCCTTCCAGCTGAATGCTGTCATCTCTTGTATTCAAGGGTAGTTTGTGTGACATTAGATGACTAGGTTACAGAACTGAGCTAATATATCTGCAATGATGTTGCAGATCTGGATTCCAGTAGTGTGTGATAATCCTGTGGGTAACTGCCCATAACGGGATGCTATTAGAAGACAGTGGATTGTGAAAAGGAAAAAAGCTGTCTGACTCAATGTTTTAAGAAGATAAATGGCAAAGACAGTTTCCTTGGTTTAACATCACACCAACAGCATAAAAAATCTGCTAAAGCCCAGGTATTCTGCCCCATAGATCTAGCTGGATGGCATAACCACTCCATATTTTCTGAATATGAAAAAATTATCACTTAATGGGATTTTCTTACGGCAGTTGTAAAGGAAATTATTAGTCGTTCCCCATCTCCAGGTCAAGACACATCGGATTGTTTTAAACACCATGCTACTGACATTCCACATTGAGCCTGCGAAGAGACAACAAATTGAGAATATAGTTGAACCTAGGGAACTTCACCTTTCCATTGGTGAGACAAAAATCTGTGGGAGATGCGTGGCATTAGAAGAAAACTATGCAGATAGCGTACAAACTGCCTTAGGGTCAAGGGTTGAGTGCTTCAGAGGAAGAAGAACAATGCTTTCTTCTAGTTCAGATAATTAACATGAAACAATGGAATCTCAGTACAACTGAAACAGATTAGAATAAGCTACTCAGGACACAAACTATACAGGATTTGGGCCCTGCACTACCTGACATGCTGACCAAGCATGAGGCTCGCAGGCTCTGGAATGGTCTGGTTACATCAGTGTTGCACAACAGTGAAGCATGGTCTTTTCTGGGCCTCTTATAGCATTTGTGTAGTTCAGAGGGATTACAATTTCTCTCCATCTTCTTTCCAACTGAAAGTGCCCTGAATAAAGCGAGGGCCGTGCTACACCCTGGGAGAATGGCCTGTATGAGGTAGGGGTTATCAGCTGAAAGTCATGAGGCCATCGAGAGACCGCGTGAGAGACTGTATGAAGACCAGCCCAGTGAAAGAGTTTGGAGGACTGTATTGTGTGCACAGAGACAATCCAGGCGTGATCTGTGAACACATTCCTTGGAACAGGCATTGGAGAGAAAATAGGCCTGTCTCCAATGTCCAGCTTTAATTGCAGAGTACCAGTCAGTTCACTCAAGAAGGAAGTGTACAAAAGCGGCCCGTACACTCTGGCTGATGGAACTAGCAGAGCCCTGGATCTAAACAGGTGATGTACCAACGAAATATTGCAAATGAAATTGAGGAATCTCAGTGTAAAATCTTTGCAACTTATTTGTATCTTTCTTAGACCTCTTCGTGCTCTCATTGAAATAAATCCAAATAACACTTATTTCACCCACAAGTGAGTCTCTTAGCTATTGCAGATGTCAGCTAAAAGAGTTCAGTTGATTGAAAACAAGCTTCAGTTTAGACAAAAGGTCAGAAATGATGATTAGCTGAAAATAAAATCACAGAAAGAATAGAGTAGCTTGTTAAAGGAAACCCAGTTTTTGCCTTAGGATGCCCTGGCTCATGACTTTTTATTTCAAAATTTCTCTAGTGCTGAAAGTTCCAAGCAGCACATGAAATGGAGTCACCCTAGCTGTCCAGTGGCAATCCATTTAGTAATCCACTATCTGCAGCTGCCAAGATCCTGTACTCCATCAGTTTGGCATGTCTGAGAAGTCTTGCTGACAACATAGGTTCAGCCAGGTGCAAAGATAGATGGGAAACAGTAATTGTTCAGGATTAGGTCTCTTAGATAATTAAGTAGGCAGGTTCTAAGTGCCTTTGTGATACCTGAAAGCTTTGTGGATATTGGAAACTGTTCCCTGGATGAGAATACCACTGGCAGGCCCATATCCTTCAATATGGCTTTCACCAGGTCTTCCTTACAGTGGCTGCACCCAAGATTTACACTGGAATTCCCACTCCCGAAACTGCAAAGCAGGAATTCTCCAGAGCACATGCAATACAAAGAGTAACCAAAGATAATGCAACTTGCCTATGAGCTTCGATGGCAACAGTCCTAGAACACGGTCTTCTACAAGGAAGCCTGAAGAAGATCAAGTGAAGAAAAAGCACAAAACCCAGTCATGTTAAAGAAACAGATAGACAGCAACCTACAGGGCAACTTTTTACTACAAATGCAAGGGGGCATTTCTACCTGTCTGGCAGGGGCATCACCATTATGGTAAGCACTAAGGTACAATACTTGCTTTTAAGTTCCTTTTCTATCTCCTTGCCCAGGTCAGCACAGCTCTTCATTCTTTCCTCCTTTGTCTTCATTGCCCAGGTATCATGCATTTCAAGGCACAGTTGGTAGGCTGCACTTCTTCCTTTTTGTTGTGAAAAAGAGAGGAAAGAAGAAAAGGAAAATATGAGAATGCACAACAACAAAGGAATCACTCTTTGTCAAAACAGGTTACGGAGAATTTACATGCTTAGAGATCTCAGCATCGTTCACTTGCCTGACAATAAATTCAGCAGCTTATTGAAGACTTCCTTAGGATCACTCCCATTTAGAGCACACAGCTGAAGGTCTAGTAGCAGAAGAGCGGACTGATAAGCCATGATGGTGTCTGAAACATAGTCTAAGAAAGATAAGACAAAATTTACATCCGAGTGGAATTTATCTTACCAAAGAACTGATGAGACAGTAACTGACATGTGAATTAGTGAAGATCTAGCCCCTGAATTCCATGGAATCTGTAGAAACACAGACATCATTCCTCTCATCCTAAAGAGGTTGTTTAAGCTGGAGAGGAACCACATGCCAAAGTGGTTCCAGACTCTGTTGACAATAAAACTCCAAACACTGGGCACTCACACCTGGACAGTTGCAAAACCATGCCAGGATTCAGATGGCCTTTGCATTCATCTTGGAAGAAAAGTTCCTTGAAACAAAGTAGATGAGAAGGAACACAAATATAGTTTAGAGTAAATGGGAATTTTCTAATATGCCTCATGTGCTTCATTCCCATTTTGAATTTAAAAAGCAGCAACATAAAAGTGCAGTAGCACCACCTTCCCAGAAGCCCATTAGTAAAGTGTGTTGGACACTTGTGTATCCCTCCAAGATGTCACAGTATTTATTTCAGCTACATGTTCCAGGTCTCACAAATCATTATGTATACGAGAGTTCATAGAATCATAGAATCACAGAATATATGAGATGGAAGACACCCATAAGGCTCATCAAGTCCAACTCCTGGCTCCACACAGGACCAGCCAAATCAGAGCATGTGACTGAGTGCATCATCTAGATGCTTCCTGAACTCAGTCAAGCTCAGTTAAGGAGGTCTGGATTTCCTTGTACTTGGCTGACATTCCTATTAGTCTCCTAAGGAAAACACTGGGCAAGCAGAAAAGAATGTTCAATTTAAAAATTAAAAAACTGGGGGGGGGGGGGAAGTGCAATAACTCACTAGGTCCAACTGAAGATGCATCTCTCAGTAGGTAAACAGGTTCTTCAGCGTGTGGAAAGATTCTGGGAAGATGGTCTTGGAAGAAAGAAAGGGATAATTAAAGTAATACCCCTTCCAACAAAGTAGTCATTGTCTGCCAATGAGAGATACCAGAAATGCTAGCCATACACCTAAACATAGATGTGCAGTGCTATTTTAGATTCCTTGGAGGATCTCACCTGCATTGTGGCTGGCACTCACAAAGAGTACTATTTTCTTTCTAGTTCTGTTCATCGCTCGTAGCTCTGTGTTTGCTTTCTCAGACCCCTGATGGCATCTCAGTCACCTCTATTATTTGCTCATGCTGCCATGGTATCTCCTCATAGAAAGCTTTCCTGTTGTCTAAGCATGCTTTCAATCACTCTGTGCTAACTACTCCTCATCAGCTTCTTATCATTACTCCCTTTGGAAAGATCTTCTAGGAGACTTGTTCAGTCTCCTTCCCAGGGGCAAGACCAGTATGGGTGCAATCCTGTGCAACGTGCTCTTGGTAATCCTGCTCTGGCCGGGGGGGGGGGGGGGGTGGGGGGGGGGGGGTGGGGTTGGACTAGATGACCTCCAGAGGTCCCTTCCAACCTCTATGAATATGTGAATTTGTGATGGAAGTCTTGCTGGCAGACCTGGGGCTTCCTGGATATTCCTTTCTGCTCTTTCTGAAGATGGGAAAGGTGTCATTCTTCCAGTCATCAGAAACCTGCCTCTCTAGCCATGACCTTTCAAAGATGATTGACAGTGGCCTTGCAATGACATCAGCCAGCTCCACCAGCAATTGTGGGTGTATCCCACCAGGTCCCATGCGTTGCAGATGTCCAATTTGTTTGCGTGTTCCTTAACCTGATGCAATTTGTTTTCATGTTGCTAAGCATTGAGGGACTGCCTTGCTCCAGGGGTTCCCATGGGTCTCCAGGACCAGGGGTTTCCAAAGGCCAGTCTGAACATTACAGCATGAGGCAAAGGTGGTGCTCAGTACCTCAGCCTTTTCCATGGGGCTTTGGACAACCTGGTGTGGAACGTGTCTTTGCCTGTGGCAGAAAGGTTGGAACTAGGTGGGATTTGAGGTCCCTTCCAAACCATTCTATGATTCCAATTTTGGCTCTTCATGCTGCAGAGTCTTGGTTAAGATCTGGACAAACTCTGTCTTGCCATCTCTGATGATGGTAAGTGGAGTGCCAGTGGAGCTTGTGTTAGTCATAGCTGTATTTCTGTTTGGAGCTAGAGCACTGCAGGCATTGCTCAAGGGGAATGTGATGTGCTCAGTTTCAGCAGGTGCAACAACTGATTTGAGCATACTAGCAAACAGAATTATATAGTACCTTGTATAAACTTCAGATTTTCTTCCATGCTTCCAATAGCACTCCCCCATAAGCCTGAAACAAAACAAAACACAACAAACACACACCAAAAAAAAAAAAGAAGAAAATGTGCTTAAACAGCTTGTTTTATAATTTTTTCATTAAGAATTGAATCCAAGTTTAGCTTGGACCAGAATCTCATGGAAATCATCAGGTACTCTCTCACTGCAGAACTTGTGGCCTACAACTTCCTTGGACCAGCCTCACACATGAACCTGGTGGCATTAACTGCCCATCATGGGTGCATTGTCTTTTTTGGTTTTCCTCTTGAGGGAATTAAACACTACAAACCAGAGTGCTTTGCTTCTTTTCTCTTTTTCTATTTCTTTCCCCCCTATAGCATGATGTGTCTCAAGGGGTCTTTTGAAGAGCCTGGGGCATGAAGATATTAAATGTAAGACTTGCTTAAGGATTCCACATACATTTAGTCATGTCACAGACAAGCATGCCATTTTGGTAGGGAACAAAAGAACTTTGAACATGGACTGAAACAGAATGAAACAAATAAGCAAAATAGGAGCTACCAGGCCTGAGAGATGCCTCTGGTTTGGGAAGCATCTCTCCCTGAGAAAGCAACATGCTGGGATTATAGAACATTTAGACACCTAGGTTGGAATTATTTTGTTAACTTCAGTAATCCAAAGTGTATGTCTCTAACTTCCCACAGGCACCACAGAAAATTGGTCAGTGTAGACAGTGGAGTGTAAAGAAGCATTCAGATGTTCCAGTTTGAGCATTTAAACATGTATTATTTTTCTACAAAGCAGCATTAGGAAGACTCACCTTGCATGTAACAAATGGTTTTCTTCTTCCCCTTTTTCTTCAGCATACCCCCCTCAAATTGACTTCCGAAGTGGTTGGTGCTCACAAAAGCACCGAAGGCAGAATATCCAGCCTCATGTGGAGTGAACTCAAACCAAGTCCCTGAGAAAAATCAAACAGCTTTGCCACTCAGTACTCAGAAGCACAGCTGAACTCACTGTCCCAAAGTAACCTTTAGGTTGTTTTCCTCTCTAAAATCACCTGATGTTAGCTGACAAAGATGAATTTGCATATGGGGAACAAAGTAAGTTGCAAGTGTGCTACCCTGTACTCTTTGATATCCTTCCTATCCTGGCCTCCAGAAAGGTCTTGGTTTCCCACTGATTATGTGTCATATTGTGACTCTCTGTGCTGATCTCTCAGAAGCATTAGGCATCTCAAGGGCCTCTCAATGCTTATGCACAGGTGACAGAGCCTGCCTGCCCTACCATTCTTTAAAGTCAATGAAGAGAAGAGACTGGGCATGATTCAAGTACCCACACATATGTAACTGGGAACCTATGGTACTATGGATCTGTGGTGAACCGAGTTATCTGCACAGCACCAAGAGTGATGACACAGAACTGAAGTAACATTCATACTCCTTTAGAAAGCCAGGAGAGGTAGGCAAAGTATAGTAGTATTCCATCTCAAATGGAACCACAGGCCTCTTTGTGGACAGCTGAATTGAGTCCATTTGCTCCAGAGAGACATCAACTATTCTAACAGGTATGGAAAATAAAATCTGATAGCAACAGTGAAACTTTTTGTTGATTGTGACTATTATCCTGCACACAGCTGCCTAAACCATAAAGCCACCTACTCTTCATTTCATAATCCCTTCCTTGATCCCATTTCCTTTTCAGTCCCCCATTCTCACTCAGATCTCCCAGAGTTACCACAACTCCCCACCAGCTTGTGCTTTGTGAATCAAGTCCTATCACCTGAAATCAAAGCCTACTGTTGATAAGCAGAAGGAGGTGATCTTTCCTCTCTGCAAACAGGGGTAGAAGAGAGAGTTTAAAATTGCAGGGAGGGAAAAGTTAGTTTAATTGGACAGGGTAAAAACAGTTGTTTAAAAGTAACCCTCCCCACATGGAGGCCTTCTCCCTAACTACTTAAAACAGGATATAGTTGATATCTTTGGTTTTAAAAGCACTGGAATATTTTGGAGCTCCACATAGGGCTGGCACATATGACAGACCATTTGCAAGAGGTCTGCACCCTGCTGAACACTGAGATGGAGGCCAAGGAGATCTGTGATGGCACTGAATGCCTATACATGGGCCTTTACATTTTGAAGAACTGTTTTATTGATGTTGTTTTATTTGATTTGTTTCTCCCTGTTCTAGGGTTGCCTCACCTTACCCTTCCCAAAAGCCACTTTTGCAGATTGTTATTCAGCCTCTGGCAGGAGGGGATGTTTTTCTCCATTATCTATAAACATAGACATAGGCTGACAAACTGAAATTGGACATCAGCACAGTTGATGCCTGCCATTAAGTTTAAGGAGCCCTGCACATGTGATTTAAGATACAGTCAGACTAGGACCCCATATTTTACCTGGAAACAATCCATTGTCTTTGTTCAGTGTATCCTTGTCCACTGCTGCATAAATCGGGTAAGGGTTTGTTCCAGTCTCTGAGGCCTCCTTGTGCTCAGCCAGCTCTTTCTCATCAAACTGGAAGAGAAGTATGGACTTTTGAAGGAACATAAAATGACCCTCCCCACTACTGTAGGACTGAGGCCACCCCATTTGAGGAGAATGGATTAACTAAGGCATTGCACGAACCACCTACACATTTCCGTATCTAAAGATAAGATGTCACGCTCTAAAATATTGCTTCAATTTACAGAGCTCCTCAGAAGAAAAACCCACAGATGTCAAATTTTGTTGCAATTACTCTGAGATCTTCAAACCATTCCCAAGGTGTTTGAAGTTAACTTCTTACCTGCTTCAGTACTTGGTATACAAGAAAGGAGGCCCAGAAGTCGGTGAGTGAATAAAGTTCATCTTCTGATGACTCTTCTAAGGATTTTTCTGCTTTTTTAATACTCCAGGATAAATTATTGAGTTCTTCACACAGGTTGTCTTTCAAAGACAACAAATTTTCTGACCATTTCCCATCTCTATACAGAAGGGACATGCACCTTTAAAGGAGAAAAGAAAAGTCTCTCTAGCACAGGGAAAAGTCAATTGGGTTTTTTTTGGTTGTTGTTGTTGTTGTTGGAATCTGCATGCAGATACAGGAGTGTCTTTAAACCGTATGGGAAGAGAAAGAATTCCCAGGTTTCTAATTAGGAAAGGCACTTTTCATCACTGAGAGGTATCACTGCTCAGCTGCACACTGATAATATCATTTAATTAGTTGGATCAACCTGAAGCTGAGTTTCAGCTGGCTATGTGCCATATCTTAAGGTTAAATTGTGCAAGAATATAGATTTTGAACAGATTGTTTGTGGGAAAGATGTGGAATCTGCCTAGACACAGATAACCCATAAAAGGACTTGAAACAAACCTTAACACATAGAAGCACATCATGATTTTCCACTGGAGACTCATGACATTTCTTTGTATGTTACTCAGACTAACAAAGCTGGACACCCTCAGAGTGACATCATCTCCTACTAAACTTAGGGCTCTCAGCTCATGCTGGCTGCCTGCAGAGATGTAAGGGGTCACTCTGTTCCAAGATCCACTCCACAGCCTAATTCAGGTATGAATTAGAGATGTACAGCATTACCTTTTTCATCTAGAGCAGCACGTGTCTTAGGTCTGTGCAAGGAAGGAGATGTTCTGCATTACTACAGACACTATATGCAGTACCCCATCATAGACAGTGACACTTGAGATGCCCTAAAATGTCCACGACTTCCACCCTTATGTGACAGACAGGAACCAAAGATCTGAGGAAGAAATGTGTCCATTTGAAACAACACCAAAACCCACCAGGATTTCCTCCCAGGACATCTGAACTGACACTGCAAGAGACATAAACCTATCCCCTTTGGTACAATGGAAGACCAGTTGTTCTCTTAGTACCCAGCTCCCTGAGCTAGAAGACAGGGATGGAGATCACAATGCAGACTCCATAATCCAAAGGGAAATAGTGAGGGACCTGCTTCAGTGTGCAAGTCTATGGGGCTAGATGAGGTCCACCCATGGGTACAGCAGTCTTGGCTGACTGGGGAGGACCCAGGTGACTGGAGATTAGCAGATGATCCACCTGAGGGTACTGAGGGAGATGGTGAAAGTGCTTGCCAAGCTACTTTCCCTTATTTACCAGCACTCCTGGTTGACCAGGTTGGTTCCACTTGACTGGAAGCTGGCACATGTGACACTCATCTACATGAAGGGCCAGAAGGAGGACCTGGGGAACTACAGGGCTGTCAGCCTGACTTCAGTGCTGGGGAGGGTGATGGAACAAATTATCTTGAGTACCATCATGTAACACATGCAGGACAACCAGGCAATCAGGCACAGTCAGCGTGGGTTCATGAAAGGCAGGCAGTCCTGCTTGACTAACCTGGTCTCCTTCTATGACAAGATGACCCTCTTAGTGGATGAGGGAAAAGCTGTGAATGTTGTTTATCTGGATTTTGGCAAAGCTTTTGACACTCATTCCCACAGCATTCTCCTAGAGAATGTCTCTGTGCAACACATAAGCTGGACTCCTCTCACAGTCACTTCAGTGTAAGGAGCAATCCTGGCAGGTCTCTAACGTGCTGCATGTGGGCCTTAAGACCCTCATGTGCAATGCACTCATGTCACTGCACATGAGGTAAGCCTAAAAAAGTAAACGAACTATAAACATTCAGACCATAAGCATGTATCTAATATGCCTTTTAGCTGCCACAAGGATAAGTGAAATCCCCACAGATTTGGTAGATTTCAAGCAGTGTATGCAGAAGACCTGGTGCTCTTCCAAACTTGCAGGGTGTGGCCAAGTAAGTACCTTAGCTGTCATTAAGCATTTGCATTTAGGCACCTGACTCATTCACACAAACTTGAGAGCTGTAGCTGGGTGCCATGGGCCTGTCTTAAACACACCACAGCCTCCATTTAAACAAATCCCTCTGCTTGTGAGTAGTATATTGCCTAGAAGTAGTCAGTGCTTTCCTGGCTGCTTATCCCTTTTCTCCTCCTCATGGCCTGTGAATAGGGGGAATTGTCTTCTCCAGAAGGTGACAGCAAATGGCCAAGTGACATCTTTATTTGAATTATCATTGAGAGGGGATTCCTTCTCTGGGGAGGAAAAGTCAGTTTTGATGAACTGTAGTTAAGGTTATGAACATTCCCTGTGCCTCCCACCATTGCACAGGCAAGTATCTCACCTACCACTCATTTCATCTGTTGAGAGCCCAACAGAAGTGTGCTGAACAGTGATGAAAGTGTCAAAGTGCTGTTGAATCTATGGAGCAGGAAAAACAGTCATGACCAGGCCAGACAACAGGCACTTACCAAGTGGATCCTGACACCCCACACAGATATGTGACAGCGTCCAATAAATTCTGTTTCTTCAGCTCCACCAAGGTTCCTAGCATGGCTAACATGGCACGCAGGCCTCCACCTGATCCCAGAACAACAATATTAGGGACTTTGTTCTGGGGAGTAGAAGACAGAAAACATGTTACTTTTAGAGCAAAGGCTTAACCGATGGGATAAAGGTTATTGCACTTCTCACCTGACCTGCTTTCTTGCTTTAGGACATGTCCCATAGTTTGTCTCTTTCCCCCTGTTTCACTTTCTCCTTTACAACAGTCACAGAATGGATTTGCCTTTTTATTGCACTATCACATGTCTTCTGGTACTGAAATGTGTTGTGATTGTGTTCTTGTGCTGTAGCTTCAAAATATAAGTAGCCTTAAAATGTAAATAAACCTGGAGCAGTACTTGTTATTTCTCTAGATGTCATCATCTCCATTCTCTTTTTGTCACCAAGAACTTATTTTTTTCTCCCAAAAGAGGAAGGTAAACCCTTTACAACCAACCACAGAAATTTCTCAAGAGACATGTTGCACTGGATCTGGCTGGTAGAGGGTTAAGTTTCTTCACAGCAGCCCAAGTGTTGCTGTGGTTTGGATTTGTGGCTAAAAAGGTATTGATAACACACCAATGCTTTGACTGTTGCTGAGCTGTCTTCCACAACAGAGCTTCTTTCAAGAGCTGCTTTCCAAGGGCTCTTGCTCTTCCTGTTCGCCATTCCACCCTGAGCCAGTAGGCTAGAGTCGGGGAGTAGGCTGAAAGAAGGAGCCATCGGGATGGGACAGCTGACCCAAGCTGACTGAAGTGACAGTCCATACCACAGAACATCATGCTCAGCAGTAAGAGTTTAAGGAAAGGAAGAAGTGGGGATGTTTGCACTTAGGGCATTTGTCTTCCCAACTAACAGTTATGTGTGCTGAGTCCCTGCTTTGCAGGCAGTGGCTGATATCTCCCTGGTGATGGGAAGCAGTGGATAATTCCCCTTGCCTGTGCACACACCTTTGCAGCTCTTCCTTTACTAATTCAACTGGCTTCATTTTGATTCAGTCTTCTCACCCTCCTTGTATTTTCTCCCTGTCTCATGGCAGAGGCAAGTGAGTGAGCAGCTCTGCAGGTGTTGGCTTCTGGCTGGTGTCAGCCCAACATTCATGCTGCAAGGGTATAATGAGCATGGAGTCAAAGGAAATGTGTGCAGAGTGATAGTGCACGTCTGTGATCTCAGCATATGGAAAAGCATAATGGTTTTACATGATACTTCACCTCTGAGGATAAAAGGGTTCAAATGTGAAGGTCAATGTGTGCACAAGAATGCAGAGAGATGAGAGATGTGTGTGTGTACACACTCTTATTGGGATACAACAGGTGGTTAACTGTGTTCTGAATGGTGTGTGTATAAATTAATATGCATGTATACATAGAAATTTATAAATATATGCATGAATAAAAACAGATGTAAGGGCAAGCCAGTTAATAATTAACGAGCTGATAGATGCAGCAATTACAGCTGGGAATGCCACTGAAAATTCGGTGTCCTGTTCCTTTTGTTTCACCTTG
This sequence comes from Gallinula chloropus, assembly GCF_964237585.1. NCBI lineage: Eukaryota > Metazoa > Chordata > Aves > Gruiformes > Rallidae > Gallinula > Gallinula chloropus. The sequence goes on along the minus strand of NC_140111.1, from coordinate 3,771,523 downwards.
GCAATTCTCAGCTGGAACCATTTTCCCAGAAGTGGACAGAAAGCCTGCACTGGAAAACGTGTGAAGACACACATCACTTCCTAGGGACTTCAGATGGCACTCTGTGTGCTATGCACATCACTGAACTGTTACCCTGCTTTCACCAATAGGACTGTCGGTACTCACCTCTCCACAAGGAACCTGAAGGCTTTGCAGACATGACAGTACTTTTTTTCTTCTCTTCTGAGTTGCTTCTATCTCACCTTCTGAGAGAGCATGAGACAGACGGACTTTCTTGTCATCCTGAAATACAAAGAAAGACACATTCAGGGTAAGAATATTTCTTTCTGCAAGAAAGTCAATAAATGGGACCCATACAGCTTTCTGCAGACTGACCAACGTTCACTCTGAGTCAATATCCCACAGCATTGTAAGACAGATCCACTTAAACTACAGAATGAAAAAGGCAGTGTTTATGAACCTCATTAAGAAAGTGAAGAGGAAGGAACACAAAAATTTCAGTTCCTCCAGATAAAAGGTGCTTGATCTCCTGACTGAAGAAAATTGTCTGTTTTCTCAGAGGAAACATTGTTATTCTAGTTAGCTTTTTTTCCCAATAGTAACCCTAAATCTGAAGAATTTTTCCTTCTCAAAGTGGTTTATCAAATCCTGTGAAATTTGCTAGTTGATTTCCTTGAGCCAGGGGTGTAAACTTCAGTTAAAACCAAATGTCTACCTTGAACTCATGTTCACAGTAGCCTGAAGAAATGCAACTTTCCTCTGTTTGTACTATACAAACAACAATGCTTCTGTGGCAGCATTCAATTCAATTCATTATCTTTCTGAAACTTCAGCCTGAGATCCACAGTCTGCTGAACATCTTCAAACATCAGCGGAGAGCAAGAAGCGCTTCTGGAGTTTCACTCCAAAAGCCTATTACAGACACCTCAGACGTGCAACTCCACTGTGAATTGCATCCATGACTTGCTCATATGTAGAAATCTCTAATGTAGATATTTAAAGTCAGATGAGATGAATGCTACCCTTGTCTGGGTTCACATCCTGCAGGATCCTATTTAGCTATCTAGAGAGGAAGGCTCAAAAATTGAAGTTAGTCCTTAAAAATACTTTGCAGTATAATCTTAGCATGAAGTCCACAGAACATCCATTTTATAAAACAATGTGGAAAAAGAAGTAGACAGAAGAGGAATTAGGAAACAGAAGGGAGACTCAGGGTAGAAAGAGCATACCTTGGTAGCCGTTGTGGTGTCTGTCTTTGCTTTCTGGAGACCTGATGAAAAGGGAACGCACAGCAATGTCTTAGTTGAGAGTAACTTTCTAGTTGGACATTAATTTATTTCCCCTTCTACCCTCTTCCAAGGCTAAACAAACCTAAACCAACAAAGCAAGTGTTTAAAAGGAGGGCTGAATAATTATCATCTAGAATTAAAGTACTTATTACCTAAATTAAGATTCACAGCCTGATGGCTGTGACCACTCCACATTGTCAATATTGCCAAATATACCATAATTTCCATGGAATGGTAGCATATGTATATGAAATAATTGTGCTAGTCCCTGAGCTAAATCCTGATTTGACAATGCAGGGCTGTGACTGAATCTTTGAGGCAATTGGGTAAAAGTGTACTGAATTTCTTTCTTGACCCTCAGGTTTTAAGGGGACCATGAAAATCCTTTACATTCACAGCAGCCATCCAAGAATGCATATTAAAAACCAAGAGACATGATAGATGAAAAAGCAGCATCTAGGGGTCTACTATTTTTATTCATTACGCCATGAAATGCAGGGTGCTGTTAGGTTTATGAACATGCCACATGATGGAATTGTATGGGCAATGAGTTTTCTGAATAATACCCCATCATTCTAAATCCTGGGTAAGAGTAGTTACACCTAGTATGTATTTAGAGCTAATACAATATTGTCATACGTGGATCAAGGCACTTCAGGGTAATTTAGGTGCAGATTGTAATAGGCAGTAGACCCCCTCAGTTGGAATTTTGTCTTTAGAGACTGTGGAGTTTTGAATCCAAGTGCTTAGCTCACAATGAATGTGTAATGCAGTACTAAAGCTCTGGAACTTTTATATGTCCACACCTAATATATTTAAAGTCCCTATTGTCACTGTCAGTCTGGGTGTGTTTCCATTTGGCAGGGTCAGTTTTATTAAAGCTACTGGGAGCTTTTTTAATTTTTTTTTCCCAATGAACCTTGTTATATAAATTCTTTCTTGAGTTGTCTGGATCAATTGAGGTGTTTCCTGTAGCTTCAAGGACAGGTAGTAAAGCTCCCACGTCCATGAGAAAAGGGAAAGAATATTTATCTTTTACCACTAAAGGTATATGAAGACTTCTATTAATTCCAAAACTTTCAGCCAGTGAAGACAGGTCATCAAAACTCCCTGAACTCCCTGAAGTTCAGAGTTCCTCCATTACTTTTCTCAAAGGTAGGGATAGGGTAGCAGACACAACAATTTCCTTTAGCACCTTCCCAACATTCAGGCTGCAGGTTTAGTCCTTCTCACCATTATCACAAATTTTCTGTGAGTGGTCCAATGAAAGGTCCCTTTTTTGCTTTATGTTTGGAAATTTCATTCCACTTCTGAAATTGTGCTCATAGCATCTCCCAGTCAAGACATTTTTCAGTGATCCATTTCCTGTCCCACCTCACTTCTTTCCATCCCTTACTCTCTTGCATTTCAACTGTACTTCATGACCTGTGTATTGACAAAATCCCTCTTCTGACATCAGTTGATATCATGGTTACAAGCTGTGAGGGTTACTTGACCCATGTGTGTGTAAATATTGAGAGAGTGGGTTCATAGGATTCTGTATTCCATAATACATAAGGATAAAGAAGCTTTGTTTCCATAATTACATCATCACAAATTACTTCTAGCAAGTATATGTTCTAAGTTACTACAATATTACCACTAGTACAGCAAGTATTAACTTCTGAACTTTTAGCTATATGCACGTGTTTGTATATACTCATTATATATATATATAGACACACATATACTGTTTCAGGTATGTCACTCACCAGACAAATCCATGGCAGAAAAGTTTCACTTCAAAGATGATCCCGATCACAGAGTCTGGAGTCAGCCCAGGCAGACAAGGGTCTGGTCTGTGTAGGAGATCTCATATAGAGAAGCTCACACTGGGCAGATAGTGATTTACTTTTATAGCCTTGGTGTAAATACATAATTGGGCATAAGATACAGGGTATGGATAAACAATTGGGACACCGGTTCTTGGAACAGTTGTTGCTGACTTCTGCTTTCCTAGAAGATCACTTTGTTATTGTGGTTTCTTTGGTCTGTGCTTATCTTGGGCTCTTAGCTGTGCATACCAAGCATGTCCTGGCCTCACAGTGAAGCAGATATCCTTCTCTGCCAGTATTTTTCCATTATCACTGGGTTTTCTTCATATCTATTTGGGATTTGTGCTGAAAATAGTGTTGACAACACACTGGTGTTTTAGTTACTGCTGAGCAGTGCTTCTACAGAGTCAGGGCCTTTTCTGGTCCTCACACTGCCCTGACAGTGAGCAGGCTGGGGGGCCACAAGAAGCTGTGGGTGGAGAAGGCAAGGACAACTGACCCCAACTGACCACAGGGATGTTCTGTACCATATGACATCTTGCTCAGCAACAAAGCCTGGTGTAACGAAGGAGGAGCAAGAGGGGCATGTTCAGAGTTATGGCATTAGTCTTCCTGAACAAGTCATGGGTGATGAAGCCCTGCTATCCTGGAAATACCTCAACACCTGTCTTCTGGTGAGAATTGATAGATGAAGTCCTTACATTACTTTACTTGAACAGGAAGCTTTTGCTTTCCCTATTAAACTGTCTTTCCCTCAACCCATGAGTTTTCTACCTTTGACTCTTCCAATTCTCTTCTGCAGTTTGCTGAAGAAAAACTGAGTGACTCTGATGCCTAGCTGCTTGTTCAGGTTAGTTGCTATTTGTATCTTGGTTTTCCACTTGGAGAGAGCTTAATTGCTGCCAGTAAAGGAAATATATACATATCTATATCTCTTATCTTCATTATATAGGTAGGATGGATTTGAATTATTTTGGATATGTGTCTATCTGAGGCTCCAAAAGAAACCACGGGTTTTATTTTGGTTGTGGTGTGGTTGGGGGTTTTTTGTTTGGTTTTTTGGTTTGGGTTTTTTTTTTTTTTTGTGGTCTGTATCAGGGTTTGGGTTTGGGTGGGGTTTTTGGGGGGTAGGGGCACAGGGTAAGTTTTTTTTCTGTATATTTTTGAGGGGTTGGGGTGTTTTTGCATTTGGGGCTTGGGTAGTTTTGGTTGGGGTTTTTTTTCCAAATAAAATGGCTAATTTAAGAAGGTGATAGGGAGCAGAGATCCCACCTGTATCCCGTTGAGGACCCCACACTAGAGCAGGTGGAGATGTATGAAGAACAGTGTGACCCAGTAGAAAGGTCTCCTTGGAACAAGCTCCTGACAGAATCTGCAGCTTGTGGAGAGAGGGGCCCATGCTGGACCAGGTTTGTTGGAGGACTTGTTACTCTGTGGGGGACTCATACTGGAGTGTTCTGGGCCTGAGGGCCTGCACCCCCTAGAAGTGACCCACACTGGGGATGTTGGTGAAGAGCTGAAGCCCTGTGCGAAAGGGCTTATGATGGAAATGTTCATGGAGGATTGTCTCCTATGGGTGGGACCCCACGCTGGAGTGGGGAAAGAGTGTGAGGATTCTCCCTCATCTAATAAGGAAATCAACTCATCATGAACTGACTGGAACCCCCATTCCCTGTCTCCCGCTGCAGGAGAGGAGGGGAGAGAAATCATGAATGAATTTGACCTTGGGGAGAAGGGAAGGGGAAGGGGAGGGGGGTTGAGATTTGTTTTTATTTCTTATTATCCTACTCTGGTTTTGGAGGGGAGGGGGGGTGGATGTCTGGGGTTGGGGATGTGTGTGGTGTGTGGGTGCGTGTGACATTAATTGCTGAATGATCTCTCCCTGTCCTTATCTTGACCTAGAAGGGGCTCAGTGATCAGAATTATACAGGTCCAGCATTTCTGACATTTCCATGCCGTGGTTAACATGAAGGAGAATTCTTTTTTCAACCAGAACTGGAAACACATACTTAGGGATTCTGCAGAGCTCTGTTCTTGGGCTGAGACTGCTAAAGACCTTGCTGACCTAGGAGATAGTCTTGAATCTTTACAGATGTCCTCAGATTGACTGTAGAAAGCATGCAAGTGAGTTGAAGGGCAAGACCACATCTAAAACTGGCCTTTCTCAGAAGAAGAATCACAGGTGCAGACTGCTTGGGACTCTGCTGCTCTGCCAGGCACTGCAGTTTTTCATTCAGCTACCTAACACAGTCCACCTGGGTGTGGAATATAGCCTGCTTGGAAAATAGTGGCCTGCATGGAAGCTCTAAAATAATCTCTGTCTAACCAGATGATTAATGCAAGCTGCCTTTTTTTCAAAGTGCTGTCACCTTCTTCCAAGATTTAATCTTGTGGAGAAGATTCTGCAGAAACATCTATAAAGTTTCACTGGGAAAGGGAGGTGAAAGAACCAGGCCCAGAAAAGACCTATTACAGTACTGTCCTGTTAGAACAGGCTTCTAAGAAAGGTTGACAAGTTTTCCTTCTAAGGAGAAAATGATGACTGTTGGTAGTAGAAAGCACTTCTTCTTTCTATGCTTGGTAGTAGAAAGCAGTTCTTGTATCACTATTTACCCATTCTGTCACATCTCAAGCAATACATAAGAGAGCAACATATCAGTTCAAATTGCAGGACACAGCTAAGGGACACTTCCCCACTACAGTCCATGCTTCAATGTAAATTGCAAACTGCTTCTGTGTTTCATGTGTTTTTGCAAAAAAAGAGTAAAAAGTAGGAAATTCCTTTAGTGTTCTGAATTCTGCCTTTAATTGCAATTAACAAAGGGATGAGTATTATTCAAGGAACAAATTCACGTGTATTTGATGAGAGAAGTCATGGCTTAGCATTGGAAACTGTCCATAGTCTTAAAGACAATATGTACAAGAAAACAAAGTATCTGTCATATTATTAGAGGTCACAATAGCAAAAAACCTTATCAACACAAAGCAGATAAGCAGGCACTTCTTCATTCTAGTGCTGGGAAACATGGGGGGGTAACTTCACCAAATGTGTTTTGGAGTTAGTTACAAATTACAGTATATTTATACATCTTTTAGCAGGGTCATTGCTTAAAATTGCATAGAATGCTCGCTTCTTAATCTGACCTTTGCCATGACTGGTTTTCGATTTCTTCACTTTATCCGTAGTTTAATTCCACAAAAAATCATTGGTACACTTTACTAATTGTTTTAAATACAAAGAGGGGACAGTAATGATTAGCATATTCATGTTATTTCCTGGAAACCATGATTATATGCATATGTCCTAATGCATGCATAGTTGTGTTGAGCCGGGGTCCTCTGGTGGTCATCAAAAGTCTTCTTCACTGTGTCCACTGATTGAACCCTGTTCTTGCACATGCTCATCTCATCCTTTGGCTATGACTCTGGATCCTAACCATCCCTAATGGAGACAGGTACCCCTGTGCTTCTTACCAAAGTACAGCATTCCTAGCATACCCCTTCCCATCCTACTGAAGTGCCTTAATGTGCATAGTTGCTAAAATTTCTGAAAACCAAGCTGTTTCATTAGGGTAACTATAACAATATCACAGATTTGAACACATCTGAATGTCAATTTTTCCTTCACTTGTTAGAAAAGATGCATTTCTCTTCCCCACCCTTCCTTTTTCCCTGGCCTTGGTGTCTGCATGGCTTCTTACATCTTCTCACTCCCTTCTCCGGTGGCAAAATGCACCTGCCTGCATTTTTTTCTTCTAAATGGGATTCCCAGAGGTGTTGTGATGATCACTGGTGGGTTTGGCCCTGGTCAGCAGCAACTCTGGCCTTGAACCGGCCGATGTTTACTTATTGGGGCCTGCAGAGAGCTTCGAACTGCTTCTTGCAGGAGCCACCTCTGTAGCCCCCCATTCTCCATTAGAATCCAGCTATGCAAAACCGCCACACCCTCTTTCCTTCTGTCCTTCTTTCCTTCTTTCTGTCTTCCCTTCTTTCTTTCCTTCTTTCCATCTTTCCTTCTTTCTTTTTACCTCTTTCTCTCTTCCTTCCTTCATTCCTTCCTCTTTCCTTAAAAAGGCCTTGAAATTCTTTTGCAATGGTGGTGAATATTCCTCCTGTTACTGTGCATGGTTAGTACAACAGGTAAAGACAGTACTAATTAGAGAAGACAAAGCTTTGCAAAGAAACCCTTTGAGATTGTGGTAGGATGCAGTGACGAGAGAACAGACCATAATAAGAATGAGGCAAATGAGAAACACAATTATGCTGTACATGTGCACTGAAACACATCTGGGAGTTGCCTCATTAGCTACACAATGCTTACAACTCTATAGGGAGTGGCAGAAACCCAAGCGCAGAGCTCATTATGGCTGACAGCATTTTCACCAGCCCCTTGGAGAATGTGGTGCTACCTCCCTGTTATGCTGTGGCAAAGTCTGGCAAGCTGCCTTGAAAGAATGACAGGCAGAAGCAGGAAGAAAAGTTACTTGGAGTTTTAATGGAGACCAGTGTGAGATGTGAGACTAGAAACGGGATTGGACCAAGTTTTCCCACCAGGGCTCATTAGAGCAGAAACTCACAGACTTTTGATTACAAGACAGCACAGAAACCCATAGACTTCTCCTGTGCCTGACGTCCTTTACAGAAGTCAAACAGCAGTTCCCAGGTGCTGGGAAGATGGTCCTTTCAGTCAGCAATCTCCACACATGGCACATGGAAAGATAACGCCATGGATCCAGCTCTCTAAACCTGGTCCTCCAAGACACCAGCAGATGCACAGGTCCTGCTTTCCAGGTTTCAGTTATAATGATTAGCCAGGACTGTATGACTCATCACACACTGCTGACACATTCATGAACCACAAGCTGCTGACAGGCAGTGATTTGCATGAATTCCTGAAGCTCAATGGAGTTCATTCCATCCTGGCTCCGTTAATGCCCACAACTAGGCCACAAGAAACAGCCTAAGAACTATCTTTTCAATCTACAGTGCAACAAAGATGAGATAAAAGTTTGAAGTAGTCATGCTGGTTCTACCTATAGTCCTGAAAAGAGGAACAGCTGCAGAAAACAGCTCCTTCTACAGGTCTCCTTCCACATCCCTTGCCACATCAGGTACCCTTTTCTCCAGCACATGTCTAGATTTGAAACACTGTTATTTTTTAATTGTACTGTGCTGGACCTTTACTTGTCACATTTCAGGGTTCTTCTAGATGCACGGGGTGCCACCTAGGTGTGAATCATGCAAGTTTTCACTTCCTGAATTCCAACTTCTGACTACCCACAAACTTCATTTACTCCTGGGTTCTAAAGGATCCACAGATTCCCTCTTTCTCGTGCTGGGACTCTCCAGCTAGTTTGTTCCAGGAACAATAACCAGAAATAGTAGGAACAAAAGCACATCATTTGGCTCCCTCTGTAGTTCTTCATCAGTACCTCAGAAAGTCCTGCAAATTCAGACACTGATGGTCACCTTTACACATCGAACTGTTGCAACAGTTTCCTGCATTTTCCTTGTTCATCCTTTTACAACTAATGTAGGAATAGAAGGTCTTCTTGTGCCCTTCACACCTCTTGCAAATCCGAGCTTGAGGTGAGCACTGGCTTTCCAGACACTGTCCCTACATGTTTCAAAATCAGATTTTATAGCTGCTTTCCTCTTCCATTACTTGTGTGTCACCTTGTCCGTTGGAGCTCTGTCTCCAGGCATAGGCAAGCCAGTCTTCTGGTAGACCTACTTGTTCTCCAGAGTATCAGGATGCAGTCCTGCACTGGAGAGGATGCTGTTCTCAAAGACCTGACAGGTTTGCTGAGGTCCAGCAGCACCACCTACCTGTTAGGTATCAGAATGTACACCTCTCTAGCTGAACCAGCTGTCTGGAAAGACACCAGGGGTGCATATTTCTCATGTATTAGATCACAGAATCTCGGAATCGTAGCAGCTGGAAGGGACCTCAAGAGATCAATGGATCTAATCCCACTGCCAGATGGTGGGATGATGTGTCATGTTTTAACTCAGAAAACACCCAAATGCCATACAGCTGCTCACTTGCTCACCCCTCACTCCTCAACTGGAGAGGGGGGAGTATCATGGAAAAACCAGTAAAATTCATGGGTTGAGATAAAAACAGTTTGATAGGACATGAAAGGAAGATAAAATAATACCAATAATATCAATCATACCAATAATACCAAAAATACCAATAATGCTAATACTAATATCATACACAAACAAGTGATGCACAATGTAATTGCTCAACACCCAGCTTTTCCTGAGCAGAGATCACACACAGAGCAAACTTATACACTGAACATGCCACCATATGTTATGGAATGTCAATCCAAACCCCAGCTGAAACCAGGACAAAGTGTCAAAACACAGATGTCTATAACAGGTTTAGACAGCCTAAGGTGTCTCAAGCAGTACATGAAGCTTTCAATTATGGTGAAAGATCTCCAGAAGTCACTTTCTTGACAAGTGTCTGGAGGTTTCATGGGGGCATGAACTTGAATTACACTAGTCTTATAAGCTTAGGCATGTCAATTGCTTCTCCAGCTTAGGTGAGATTGTTTCAGCAACACAGGACACACTTTTTTTTTTTTTTTTACATTGTTGGTTGGTCAACTTCTTCATCCTTCCTGCTGTTATTTTCTCCATATCCTTTGTGCATGAATGTCTATCCTAATATTTTCATTCTGGATGAGGCAAGAAAGATCTGAGAGGCAGGGAATTATTCCCTAGCTGCTCAGAAGTAGCATGTAACATCTACACCTGGAACACATTTGCCTATTCCTAAGCATACTACATGGGGTGTTCCACCATTTCTTGAAGGTAGACACAGACTACATCCATCAGCACCACATGAATGTCTGTTCACCCACTTTCTTGAAGAACTTGATCTCCGTGAGTGTAATTAGGCTGGACTCACTGTGACAGACTTTGAACAAAGAGTACTGGAACTGCCTGTGCTGATCAAGGGCATCACATTGTCAGCACAGCCCTTGGAGTGGTCTTCTCTCAGAATCACACCAATTCTGACAGGCAGATTGAAGGAAGATGCCCAGATTTGGTGGCCAAGTGAGAGTTCAGTGAAAGACAGCCAGGGTGTGTTCTGGGAGCAACACATCTGAAATCAAATGTAAATTGTCCCTTTGAGTGCCTAGAGACTACTAGTGAGGTAGGTTGTTTCAATTAGGGGCTGGTTGCCAGGGAGGCATGAGTATGAGGTTGGCTCATGCAAGGATGGTGATGACAGAGCATCCCAATGAAGCAGAAAAGAGGGAAGGTCCATTCCAAAAGTAAGTATATAAGTCTGAGATTGTCTGCCAACTCTCCCCATTCGTCATCTGGCCAGTAAATTGGTTTTACTTCTTTGCAATCCACCACTCCAATAACTGTCTAAGCAGTGTATAGACCAAAGCCCAGCCTCCAAATATGCAGCCAGTGCTGCAGGCCTGGCAGAGGGGCTGGTTCCTGAAGGGTCGAGTGCCACATAGAATCAGAGAATGGTTTGGGCTGGAAGGCACCTGAAAGATCATCTAGTTCCAACCCCCTGCATGGGTAGGGACACCCTTCACTAGACCAGGTTGACCAAAAAGAGGTTTGAACCTTGCTGTAAACACTTCCAGGAATGGGAGCTCCACAACCTCTCTGGGCAACCTGTTCCAGCGCCTCACCACCCTCACAGTAAAGAATTTCTTCCTAACATCCAATCTAAACGTCTTCAGGAACACAGAAGACTCTACTCCTCGGGTTGCAGAGCATCCTTGGCAGCTGCTGCCTGTTGCAAGCCAGAGCAGAGGGGCCGGGCCGTCTGGGGAGATCTGGCAGGCTTCCTTTGGCCACGAGCAGTCCTGCTGATGGATTTGCAGTCCCTTCCTTGGCTGTGCCCAGAGAATCCGGCGGCAGCGAGGGACGCTGTTCCCGGTCCAGGACGCCCTCCCCGTTCTGGCGCTGGCAGGACAGAGTGTTCAGACGCACCAGCGGCTGCAGCAGCTCATGCGGTGCGGTGTTTGCAGCCAGTCCCGCCCACTCACTACTTGCGCATCTGAGGCGGGGAGGGGGGTCAAGGGTACCCGGGTCAGATCCCTTCCCCCGGGGGTGTGGTTTCTCCCCTCCCCTCTCCTCCCATCCTGTCTCACAGCCTCTCAGCATCCAGGATCCCTGCTGCCTCCGCAGCCCACAGGGAACCAGGCTCCCTGGCGCTGGGAAGGGGCTTTGAAGTGACGTGTCTCCACACCCCTGGCCTTGCCTTCCCGTCCGTCTATCTGCTTGCCACTCCGCCTCTCCATCGCAGCCACCCTTATACTGACGTAGCCCTTGCATCTTCCTGTCTGCCCGAACATCTCTTGGTATGAGTCTCCAGCTCTCCTCCTCCTCCTCCTGTTCTGTATCATCCGTCTGCCCCTTACAGCCTCTCCCCCTTCCTCTTCCATCTCTCCCTCCATCCATCTGATTGTCGGTCTATCACTGCAGACTCTGGCCTTGATTCTGGTGAGTATCTACTTGTTTGTGGTTCATTTTGTTATTCTGTCCTTATTCTCTGTCCATTGTCCCTGTTCACTAGGAGAGCTTGCTCTAATCAATCCATCCCTCACCTCTACACCACTTAGGCCTTACACCCTATTTACTCTGTCTTTCCTGCCTGTCAGCATGATGGTGGGGCAGGGTTTTTTCTGGTTCTCCCTACCTTGTTGTCCCAGAGTAGGAACTGGGGAAAGTGAGGTAATGAGCACAGCTACGTTCACACAACACTGTTTGTGATGCAGACCTGCTCATCTCTTCTAACACGGACTGCTCCACCTGCCCATCTATCCATTTCAACAAAAAATCTGATGCCTCTCTGTGCACCTATGCAACCATCTGTCCCAAAATGGACCTTGTCTGCCAATCTATCCATGCAGTATGGATGAATAGCCATGTATCTTTCTCCCCCATGTAGTTCCATCCAGACAGACAGACAGATAGCCAGCCATTCTTGCTTTCACAGCTTCTTCCCTCCATCTCCTCTTGCTGTCCCTCAGTTCTCTTGAAGATTCTCCCATGGTGGGGAGTAGGGGGCAGACCTCGTCAATGCAGGGGTACTCCTAGTGATGTCCCAGTGATCATAAATGGGAATTTCTGAATCCCTGGGTTTACTCTGAGTGCATATGGTGGGTTGGGGCCTCCAGATACATGTGTAGGAATGGGGAAAGGGGAAAGAATCTTCACCAAACAGGGACTACATGGTGGGTTCTGTGAATCTCTCTTCTTAAAGGAAACAGTTCCTGTCTGCAGGTCTCCAGAAATGTGGCGTCAGAGCTTTGGACTTCTAGGAAAATCCTACAGCCATGACAGTAAGCTGGGGATACTCCTAAAGGGGGACAAAGAAAGGAGGAGATTAAGCTGCTGTAGGGGGAAATATCTTCCCAGAGTGAAACAAGGATAGGAACAGTCAAAAGCTCTACAGGAAATGGGTGGGCAACAGAGGCTTGGGGGAAAAGGGAAGCTGGGGGAGTTGGGGACAGTGTTCTATGGCAGGCTCACATTAGAACCTCAGTAATGCTTGTCATCTAGTCTTGGTTTCCAGGGTGGGAACAGGCACAAACTGGAAGCAGACTCAACCACCTCCTTGTGTCTTTCATCTGTGCTGATGGATACGCTGCATCTCTCCCAACAGCAACGGGATCCTTTTTGCTGGGGAAGTGGCTCCACATACCTCTGCACACAATACCTCTGTGCAGTGCTGTGGTGGATGTCGCTATCCAGGATTATGTGGCTGACGTGGCCTCTGAACTCACCTACCAGAACAAGAGTCAGATCTCCACAGAAATAATCTTTGTCTTCCCCCTAAACCCACATATGGCCATCTACTCCTTCCAGGCCTGCAGTGAGGATGCCAAGGTCCAGGCCATGCTGCAAGATGAGGTATCAGCATCCAGGGACAAATGGGTAAATCACAACAGAGGCATGGGATGAGCAACCCATGTCCTGCCTGGAGATCAGCTTTCTGTCTCTCTCCTGCCCACCCAGGCACAGCAGCTGCACAAGACTACAGGGAGTGGGGAAAATCTGGAATACCTTCAGGATCAATCTGAGTATGGGGGCGAAGTGTTTGCCTGCTTCCTGGGCACCCTGTCCCCTGGCAGAGAGGTGGTTGTGACCTTGCGCTATGTCCAAGAGCTGCCACGGAAGCCAGATGGAGCAGCCCATTTTGTGCTGCCACCCACACTGCATCCCCACAGCTATCTCTATGGTGAGTTACCCCACAAGGAACTGCCCTCCCAGATACATGCCCCACAAAAGGTCCGCAGATTTCCCATGTGGTTTATGAACAGACCTGATGCCACTTTCCTTTGCATCCAGAGAGGAACCTACATTTTTATCCAATGCACCCCCTGGACAGATCCACATATTTTTCCCTGTGCTCCATGACAGGATCCACACCTTCCACACACATTTCCCATAGACTCATGGACCCCTTCATACACCTCATTGACAACCCCCAATTCTCTCCATATGTCCTATACATGGACACCAAATTCTGCCCCCAACCCCCTGCTCCTGCAGGGAAAGTCTTTACCCTCTACAGTGCCATGTTCCTCCATGCAGCCTCAAATTGTCTCACTGGCAAGCTGTCCTACAGTCTGCTGCTCACTGCCACCCTGCAGTCACCCCGTGGAGTGGCTGATGTCCAGGCCAACTTTGCCCACACTACTTTGATCTACACTGCCCAGGACTGCAGCACTGCACAGGTATGCTTTCCTGAGCATCAGGGTCCTAGGCAGAGCTGGGGACATGTGCGGAAAAGGGGATACACTGGGATCAGTGTCTGTGCTCCAGGATGAATGTTGGCTTTAGTGCTCCCTTCCTGTGTATAATCAAGTACCTCTTCTCCAGGTCTCACTGACTGGTAGCCCTCCAAGTCACCATGATTTGGAGATGCTGGTGTATTTTGGAGACCCCAGTGCAGTCAGTGCTGTGGTGGAGAAGGGAGACCCTGGGGCTCCTCCAGGTAAGTGCATCTGGAGAGGGAATATGGAGGTATTTATGGGTTGCAGGAGGCATGGGGGCATATGGAGACACTGGGAATTTGTGGTGGTGTGAGATATCACTGGAGACTAGGATGGGAATGGGATACATCCAGATGGGATAGTTCGTGTCCTGAGGCTACAGAGTGACGTATCTGAGACACTGTGGTGAGGTATCACATACAAAGCAGCATGTATTTGGGAAGTTCTGTGTCAGGGATCACTGGGCAGCTCTATTGGAGGCACTGTGTTGGAATACATGGGACACTAGGCTGTGCACTGGGTAGACAGTACAGCAGGGTATTGAGGTACCAGTGTGGGGTTGTCATGGACTGGCACTGTGAAAGCTGAAGGCACAATAACAATCACAACCAGGAAGATAAGATCCCTACCTGGCCTTCATCACACCCCATACCTCTTCCAGGCTCCCTGTTTGGTGACCCCATGGTGCTGGTGACACTGGCACCCAGCATCCCTGAGGCAGTGCCCGGGCAGCACCAGTCCGGAGAGTTCATCTTCCTCCTGGATAGCACTTTTCTTGATCATGCACAGGTACCCCTGCAGAGCGGGGAGCAGGATGGGGAAGAATAGGTTGAGGCATGGGGCCAGGGCAGGCATTTACAGAGGGACAGAGATGTGAGAGGGGACTGGTGAAGCCTGAAATGGTCATGAAATATCTCAGGAGGGGAATTGCCATGGGGAGTTCAGTGCACTGGTTTGGGTCACCAGGGGGAGTCCAGAGGGTTTAGGAGAAACATACTATGGGCAAAGGTATCTGTAACCTCCACCACTCCCAAGACCTGCCTGCTGTGTCTTTCCACAGGATTCCCTGCTCTTCCTTCTCAAAAGCCTGCCCCTGGGCTGTTACTTCAACATCTACTGCTATGGAGAAACTTCTGTGGGCATCTACCCGTGAGCAAATATGGGGCAGGCTGTGTGCCTGGATTAGGTGCTGGTGGGTAGGGCTGGATACTGTGGGGGCATAGCTGGGCACTGTGCAGCTAGAATGGGGGCTATGGGGCAGGGTTAGATGCTGGAGAGTAGGTGTGCACACTCTGAAATGAGCTGGTTGCTATGGGGCAGAGTTGGTTGGCAGTGTGTACAACTGGTGACTGTAGGGCAAGGCTGGGTTCTGGGGAATGTATCATTATGGGACAGCAGCTCTTGGGGTTCTGTTGAGCAGAGTCTTATAGGAACTACAAATCCAGATCTCTTCAAGATCTACTATGGAGCAGGGGCTTGCAGAGGACTCTACAGCATTGCTAGGGAATGCTATGGGGCATGGTCTTGGGGAGAACCAGGGCCAGCATAGAGTAATGTGGTCTCCAAACATTCTGTGCTCCCTGCAGGCAAAGTGTTGAATACACTCAGGACAACCTGAATGAGGCCATGCAGCACATCCCCTCCACCAGCTCCAGTCTAGGGGACACCAACCTGCTGGGAACCCTCCGCTCAATCTACAATACCCCGCATCCCCACGGGCATACGCGCCAGGTCTGGGTGCAGAGGCATGGAGGGTGGAGGGAGAGGTGTCCTAGGAGGAGAAAGGGGACGTGGGATAGTGGGTGAAAGAAGTCACCCCAGGCTATGTGGTGTGTGGAAGGATACTGTGGGGTGTGGGAGAAGTGGGTCTATATCTTTGGAGGATTTTGGTCCCTGAGTGGATATCTCTCTCTGGGGTAGATATCCTCTCTACAGGGGCCTCTCTCCTGGGCCCCTTTCTCCATTTCAGGAACCTGGACTGCCCATTTTGGGGTCTCTGCGCAGGGCCCCACCACTCGTGTCCTCTGTTTCCCAGCTCCTCATCTTCATGGATGGACTACCCCCTGACAAGGAAGCCATTGTAGCTGAGGTCTGCCGTCACCGCAACAGTCATCGGTAATGGGGAGTGCCTGCCCTCTGTCCTCCAGTTACCCTTTGATTATCCAGTCACTTCCAACGCTGATGAGGGCCCCTGATCACCACTGCCTGCCCTAATCCTTGGGTCCCTCCAGTGACCCAAAGACCATTCCCACCCTGTATAGTTCTCCTGTGCCAAGCCTCCATCTGGAGTCTACTTACGACTTCCACAACTGAGGCACCCTTCCCAGAGTGCACAGAGAGACTGAGGCACAGTCCAGCCCCATTAGATCAATCTCAGCTCAGCTTCAAGTCCCAGTTCTTTGCCATCTCCCTCTCTAATCTCAGCTCCAACCCTAGCCCTGACTCCCTATTGTTTTCCTGTCCCCTTGTTCTGTGCCAGTTTTGTTGCCCTAGCTGTAACTTCAGGTTGTGTTCTCCCATTCTAACCCAGCATGCATGCATGTCTCTCTGGCTGTCATTTATGACATCTTTCCCTGCTTTCCTCATAGGTGTTTCTCATTCTGCTTCTCCGAGGACAGTGCTGCCCTGGCTACAGCCCTGGCAAGGGAGACAGGGGGCGAAGCTACCTATGTTCCTTCTGACAACAGTATGACAGCTGTGGTAGGAACTCAGGAACCCTGACAGGTCCCCCTCTATTCCACAGACACACTGACTCCAAGTACCTCAGCACCTGGGCTGCCCACACACACACTAATCAAGACTCAGCTGCTCCAGGAACCCAGCCCTCAAGCTTCCCCTGACTGTACCCCACTTGACCCTCCTGGTGCCCCACTCACACACCTGGAAACCCCAGGTTTCCAGGCTTCTGCCCCACTGTAATCCACAGGCCTGACCATTCCCTGGTGCAGGCTACCCCACACATTCCACTGTCCCCCAGGGACCTTTGACACTGGGAGTCTTGGCTGAACCCTAGTAGAACTGCAAACTGTGATGTCCTGCCCTCTGTCCTCAGATGCTGAAGTGCCTGAAGCAGGCCCTCAAGCCAGCAGCTGAGGGAATATCTCTGAGCTGGGCCATGCCCTGTGGCCTGGAGGTTGAGGTGCTGGGAGGCACCCCGCAATTCATCTTTCAGGGTCAACACAGCCTCCTCTACGCCCAGATCCATGGACAGACACAGGTGAGAGCTGGGACTACAGTTACCCCCAGTTACCTTCCAACAGCCTTCCCATAACCACCATTAATCTTTCAGTAATTTCCCAATATCCATCAGTGTCCCTGGTAACCTTAGTACCTTCCCATGTGTTCACAGGATGTGACAGTGGCCAAGGGGGTCATGACCTTGCAATACAGCCTGGACGGCCAGGATGTCACTCACACCATTGAATTCCCACTGTGCCCACAGGGAGATGGCCGGTAAGAGCCTGTCCTAAAGGAAAATGTATGCATCCCCCTCATCTCTGACACGGACTTCAGCTGAGAGGTGGGGCAGATAGCTTATGCATTCTCACATACCGTCTAAAACTGACAGAGAACCTGAGTATCCAAGCATGCCCTACTGCCCTGCTTTGATCCCACAGAGATAGGGCCCAGGAACCTGGGCATCACTTCCCTCCAGGCAGACGAGGACCCTGGCATACATGTTTTCCCACTGTCCATCCTTACTCCTGAAGGGAGAGATCAGAGAGAGATCAGGCTCTCTGTCCACCTTTCCCCAGCATGGAGACCAGACAGGTGATCAGGCCTCACCCCACTCTGTACTCAGGTTGGCAGGGCATCGTCTGGCTGCAAGACGTTTGCTGAAGAGGTTGTTGCCAGAAGTTGCAAGTGGGTCAGGGGATGAACCAAGGCATCGTGCAGTTGAGACCAGCCTCACTTCAGGGATCTTCTGCCCCTTAACCAGTTATGTGGGCATTCGCACATCACAGAGGGTCACCTGGCACCAAGGTAAGGAAAGATACTTGTGGGAAAGAGCTGATGGGGATCCCAGCTCCACGGGATGTTCTCATTCCACTGAAGCTGGAACCCCAGCCACAGGGCACTCCCAGTCCCACAAGGCAGGCCCCATCACCACTAGATACTTCTTTCCCATGGGCTTTATTCATCCCTTTTTCCCCTTAAAGGGCTCCTGTCACTGTTGCCACCCCGCCAGTCACTCGTCCCCTGCCAGATCATTGAGCTTCGTGGCTCCCATAAAGTCTCTTCCTGCTATCTCAAGAGCACTTGGGTCCCACCTGGCTGGCTGACAGCAATGTGTGCGTCATGGCTTGCTCTCCGTCGACTTACCCATGGCATTGCTTCCCTGGCACAGCGGAGGCCTTGCTCAAAAGGTATGTCATAATCTAATGACTTATAGGCATGTTATGTTGCTGTGTCTTGTCCATGGCGTGGAAATCAATGAATTTTCCCTTTAACCCTTCCCTTGGATGCCCTTAAACCTGAAATTCATTCAACAAATATAAGACAGCTCAGGGACACCAAGGGAGGGAACAGGGACAGTGCTCGATCATATACACATTTGGATAACATGCATTGGGGGGTGTATCAAAAGAGGTCTTTGGACATGGTTGGGCAGGAATGCCAGGAGAAAGGGCAATGGTCCAAGATGAGGGTGAGTTAGGGGTATCCAGAAAGGGCTGTGGATGGGACTGCTTTGGGGACATGCAGGAAGGAACTTAGACTGCAGGTACCTACTCAAAGAAAAGCAGAGATAACATTCTGGGGCATCACACAGGGAAGTAAAGAGGTGTCAGCTTCCTGTGATTCTCCCAACTCTCCTGTTCACATCTTCTCCCACAGCATGTAAAACACCACCACCATCTATTTCTTCTCTCACATATGTGGATACCAGAGAATTTTTGTTATCTACGATTTCTCATTCTTGGTTCACCGGAGCTGTTGCTGAGTGCCAGGAGCTGGTTGCACTGCAGAATGTAGATGGCTCCTGGGCTCTCAGCTCAGGACTGGCCTCTGCGCTGGAAGTCAATGAGTTTGAAATCAAGGGGAAGATGCCTGGTGTGGTGAGAACCTCTTTTGGTAGAAGCATGTCATCCTAGGCCAGTCTGAATTCCTTGGCTGGTGACAACACTGGCATCCCAAGGCCAGCCAGAGAAGAATGAAAGTATCAGAAACTAGAAGCCACAAATGAAGGGGTGGGAAACGGTGAGGCTGCAGGGAGGATGCTCAGCACTGCATGCTGCTGTAAGTCATTGTTCTCCTACAGGTCATCGATCCAAGTATCTGGGCCACAGTGCTGGCTGTGACCTGGCTGCACAGAAGTGACAAATGTTACCAAGACCTCTGTGAGCTGCTGGAGGCTAAAGCTGTGACCTGGTTGTGCAGCCGAGCTGGTGAGTCTTAAGGGTCCTTTTCCTGCTGAACCCCACAGCACAGCCTCTTCCCTTCTCTCTACAGAGGGACCTGCCTCATCCCTTTGCAAGTCCACAGGTGGAGTCCTGAGTCCCCTTTCTCCTTTCCATCTGTGAGCACTGCCTCCTGCATGACTCCCCTACTATCTCTCTGATTGCAGTGTCCCAGCTGGATAAATGCCTGGAGGCAGCCAACACCCTCCTTGGGAGCAACGTGGAGTCAAGTGTCTTCAGGCTCTGAGCTCAACACATACCTTGTGCTGTTGACCAGTAATACTTGCAAACCTAAAAAGGCCAGAAAGTATAGCATAAATTTGCCTACTGTGCTGGGATACCACTGTTGCTACTAACTGGGGTTTTACATCACAAATTAATCCTCTTATGTCTTATACTAGTTGGGCTGAACCCGCATCGTGCTGAACCCAAGACAAAACCTCAAGTTCAGAGCCTCCAGTGTGTTTGGGTTTGGTGCAGGTGGAGTGGGAGGAAGCATCACATTACCCAGTTGTTGCTCTTCACAGCTTCAGCTTTGGCAGAATAGGCTACTGGCCTCCACAAAGATGGCACTTAGGGATGTGGTTTAGTGGTGGATTTGGTAGTGTTAGGTTGGTGGCTGGACACAATGATCTTAAAGGTCTTTTCCAACCTAAGTGGTTGTATGATTCTGTGGTTTCTGTCTTGATAAGGGACTGCTGTTCATACGAGAAAAGAAGAGTGTTTAGAGGTGTCAACAGCAGGTGCAATAGCAGTGGCTCCCAAAGACTCCTACTGCACCCCACTTGCTGACCTCTTCATTTTACCCTGAAAGTCCAGGCTGTGTCAGGAACTCCCATACTTGCACTACCATGTAAACAAATCATTCTGGAAGTAAAGGTCTCCTCCAGATCAGACCCATCAGATCATAATGTCCAGGAAAACTCACATGGGAAGAGGTTGTTAACAACAATCACCATGCTGGAAGTGGAACTGAGGTGCTTTTGATTAGCAAAGCAGTTATGCAATGTACTCCCTCCTGTCCCAGGGCCTTGAATTCATCTGTCTTATTCCATGTATGCAAAGTCCCTTATTAATTTTTCAATAAACAGGAGTCTTCTGTAAGCCAAAAGGTGTGACATAGCCTTTATTTCAGTTGGTCTTTCCTTCCAGGGACCATCTATGAGTCACCAGGAGCAGTACAAAAGGACATTGATTACCAGAGAGCTGTGTAATGTAATACACTAAATAAGGTGCTGCCGCTGCTCTTGGAAGAGCTCAGACCTGTTCTAGGTTAGTAAGATAAGAGCTGAGGATTTGACAGGCTTTTTCTAGACTTCTTCTGGATTTAAGTTATTCCAGCTTGATCTTAGTGGTAGCAGCTGTAGCAATACTTTGCCCAGAAGACACATGATTGTTGCCTAACATCCTAGCTGTAACAGAAAAGTTGTCAGGTGATTAACATCCAGCTTTGGTTTAGCTTTAAATTTTTAAGTGCATTGGAGCATGTGACTCTGAAAATAAATACTGTTCTTCCTTTAAGCTTCATTTCTGCTGTCTAGAGCAGACAGCACAAATGTCTGTGTACACTCTCCACCACCTGCATGAAGGTCAGTGGGGAGACAGAGTCATCACCTTCCCCAGAGATGAAAATGGGATGGGGAATGTGTCCTTCAACACTCATTGGGGTGTAAAAGGAAGAAAGAAGAGTATTGAGGTCATCACATTTTGGAGAGGTCAGTCATGAGTGGGAGGACATACTGGTAGTTAGCTTACTTCGGTGACCAACAAAGGCATTGTTGACCCAGGGAGAGAGTTTGGCTTCTTCTCTCCAAGAGACTCCCAAAGATAACTTGGAAATGTTTTGGAGGTTTGGGGAAGGACAACCATTGCCTGAGTTCCTGAAACAGTTTGCTGCAGCTCAGAGTTCTCACCTTTTGCAGGGGTTCATTTATGCAGTGTTCTCTCCCTGAAATCCTAAGAGAGATACCCTCCAGGGCACTGCTTATCTCTGTAACACCAGGAAACAGCAGAACAGGTACTTCAGGCACAGAGCTCCATCTATGGAAGGAAGAGTGAAAGAGCTCAACTTTCACTTCCTGAACCAGAACTTTGTCATCCACGGACTCCAGGAGTCTTCTGGGTCTCCTGCAGCTGAAGGAGGAAGGTCTCATCTGCACAGGCTGCCCAGAGAGGTGGTGGAGTCACCATCCCTGGAGGCATTTACTGTATATGTATTGCCTAGGGACACGGTTTAGTGGTGGGTTTGGATGTGCTAAGTTAAGAGTTGGACTTGACCTTACAAAGGCATTTTCCAACCTAAATGATGCCACGATATGTCTCTGCTATTAGTCAGGTAACTATCTCCAGCAAATGTTTTGTTTAGACCTCATTTTGTTATTGATATTGTTAAAAAAGCCTTTCTTGTCAGAGAGCCAGTTGTAACTCTAATTCAGCTTTGGCCTTTTGTGTTTTCTCCCTGCATATACAAATCACAGCTCTCTAATCTTCCCATGAAGCCTAATCTCCCTTCCAGAGATCGTGCAATTTCATTTTCCTCTTGAGCTCCATGAGGAGTTCCCTGTTCAGCCATTACCTGTGATAGTAATTGGTAATTGTCTTTATCTCAATCCACAAGTTTTTTCTTCTTATTTTGTCCCCCTGTCCTGTTGAGGAGGGGTAGTGAGAGAGGTACTTGATGGGCATCTGGCAGCAAGACAAAGTTAACCCACCACAGGTGTCCATGGTAAGATTTTGGTAACAATGGGCCTTCAGGTGTGGCTTCTGTGTCAGATACAGCCACTTTGAGCCAACTCCAAAATAGACCCACCACTGGCCAAGCTGAGCACATGAGTGAAGCTGCTGGAAATTCTGGGAAAACATCTTTAAGGACGGACAGAAATTGACAGGAGGGAGAGAAAAAAAAAAAAAGAGGTGGAAACAACAGAGGGAACAGCAAGATTGAAGAAGAAGGAGTAAATAATCTACGGTGGAGCAGATCCCCACTGCAGCCTGTGGAGAACTCACATTGAAGCAGAGGAAAAGTGGGAGAGGAAAAGAGCAGCACAGGGAAACCACTATGTATTGATCATAACCCTCCTCACTCACCCTGTGCAGAAGCCAAAATGTTAAGGGTGCTCATGATAGACATTTATTTCCATAAAGTATTTTCATCCCTTGTATGGAAAGCTGTTTCACAGCCATTTGCTGATTGTCTTGTTTCTCCCCTACGGTCCATTGCACTGGCCTCTCAGACCTCCTCATGTTTATAAAAACACCTGTACTTCACCATAGCTTCTAGGTGGGTTTTTTGCTTACTAGTCAGCAGGAAATGCAGTTGGATTAGTTTATAGATCTCTTTTCATCAATGTAGAGGCAAGCAGAAAAACTAAATCATCTTCATTTTATATTTAGGTCTGTACGTACATATGATTTGATGATTATTATTAATCTTTTACTTAAAGGTGCTCTGGAGTCCAGATAAACTTAGCCTGAAATTGCTGCCTCCTACACTGAGTGCACCTTTACCCTAGATTATTGCAGTAAAACTTGATGCCTGCAGAAGTCCCGGTCAGAACTGGGAGCGCAGCCTTCTGAGGCACGTCAGGTCAGTTGCAGGGGGTCTCACACCAAGCAGCTTGTGACACCTCTGTGCCCGGAGAGGTGCCAGTGCAGAACTTTCCAGCAGGATCTGATTATAGCTACCAGCTCCCCAGCTGCTGCCTTTCATGCCAAATGGAGCTTTGGTGAGGTGTGCTCTTACAGCCCCATATGAAAGAGCTGTAAATGCGTCTCTGTGCCAGTGCATTACGACCATTAGGTTAAAACTTCCAAACTGTACTGTCCCATTCCCAGAATACAGGGATACTCTGCTATTTGGCTATCGTGCTTTGCTGATGCTCTCTTTACTATGTTTTTCCCTCTGTTCTAAATCAAAGTAGGAACTATGTAATAGTGCGTTTACCTTTCTACCAATGAATAACTAATCCCACACCCTCTTCAGTGTTTTGCCAAATTCTACATGAAGCTAAGTCAGTGGAGAGAAATGGTACAAATACTCAGGTTTGTCTTTTTGCCCATGTTCTTTTGGGGATGTCAGCTCATTCAGTGGAACAGAGACTACAGTTTTCAGTGATGCAGGCTCTTGTTTATCGAGTGGCAATGATGTTCAGAAAGACATCAGAAAGACTTGCTTTCTGGCTCACCCCACATAATATGTGTTTGAACTCAAATCCTGATGACAAAAAAAAAAAAAAATATTGCAAAAGCAGAAGTTCAGGTCTGAAGTACAATATTCACCATATACTTATGTCTATTAATTTTCTAGTAAGACAGTACAAGCTTATCACTGCTCTATGGCCTGTTTGTAACTTCTTCTAATAAATTTTCCTTTGCCCCATATTAAAAGTAACATGTTCACCCTTATTCTTATAATTTGCAGTTACTTAAAGTCTATTTGCTTGACATAGGAAAACCAAATAAAAAGAGCATTAACCCCAACTAAGAATAATTGTAGTCAGTTGCTGACTTGTAAGCATTACTGGTTATAGAAGAGGGATGGCCTTGCACAAAAGCAACTCATATGTCAGTTAGCATGGATGAAAAATGGATCATCTTTTTCTTTGGAGAGCTTCTTTCCAAATAGACATATTAATTGTTCATGGGTAACACTGATGAGTGCTGACAGTTGAAGTAATGCTGGATAGAACTGCACAAAAAAATGTTGCAGAGCCAGAAGAGGGTACAGTTGGGTCTCCACTGGATGACAGACTTGCTGCTACAGCTTTTCTTTCTTCTCTGCTCACCCTATAGGTAAGCACTGCTTCAAAGCCATATGCCAGCTGCCTGCCCCCCAGCATATTTCTGTGTTTAAAGCTGTGTTTCCCCAGAGGATGATGCAGTAAAAGCACAGGGCAAGAAATCATAAAACATGTTGGGGACAGCACAGTGCTACATTAGAAGTAAAAAAAGTTATGCTTCCTCATTATCTGTTCCTCTAAATCATAGCAACACCTCTTCTCACTGTTCTGCTATATCTCCAGTAGGATGGATGTTTCCTGTCACCCTGTATATCACATTCAACCTTCCTAACATACCCTGGCCAACAGGAAAATGTTCTAGATACTATCATTTCCAAACACAGGCTCTGATAAAGAGAGCTTTTACATAAGCAGGAGGAATGTTAAGTTCTGGCTGCCTTATTTGTTTTTTTGAAAAGTTTTTTTTCTGCAGTTAGCTCCACTGCAATAGATTTCCCATGCTGATTAGCACAAATGAGTGGTTTCTTTCCCCTCTCCACCTACCCTTGCAAGACTGAGTAAAGAACTTCCAGCTGCCCTAGTTTCTCAACTGCATAGCTTTAAACATCAAAGTAAACCAGAAAAAGATGCTACCTTTATTTTCCTAATGATTGGCAACCCTGTTCTCTTTATAATCTGCATTATGTCAGTTCTATAGTGCAATACAGCTAGAATATTAATCAACAAAATAAGATGGGTCCTGATTCCTTTTCTCAGAAAAGAGACAGTAATTTTGCTACTGAAGTGTAAGTGGGAAGCCTCTTCTCCAAATATGCATTCTCAGTTTCAACACAAAACCACTTTGACTTCATTTTTTATTTCACGTTTGTGTGCTTGCAGTTCTTACAACATACCATGTAGGCTTAATGTTGGCCTAAGGAAAAAGCAGAAATTCCTATTTCCTTCATAAAGGAACTATCCTCATTAATGAGAACATTTTACCATCTTATACTTGTTAGGAATTTGAGGCTGAGAGATGTTTTACTCCTCTTTAAGACAAAAACCTTTTTTCTTCAAGTTCCAAACTGGTTTTTAGCATATGAATGAAGTGATGTCAAGCTAGTTTATTCCTTTAGTTCACACCAAGCACTTTCAGAGTGCTTAGCAGATATGAAATAGATGCTTTTGGACACAATTTCAAAAATACTGTGTTAACTCCCTTAGAAACAATTTACTTGCTCTCTGTTCTGTCAAGTATAATATTACAGAGCCAGTTCCTTCTTACTTTTGCTGTTACTAATGAAAGATTTCCCAAAGTTTTTTGGGTTTTTTTAGAATCCAATTATATCGATATGGTTTTCTTACCTACAGAATTTCTTTTGTCAAATCTGCAAGGAAGCTCTTTTTCTGAACAATATCTTTTGGAGAGCATCCTTGATTTCCTGGTTCCTCAGACAGTAAATTATGGGATTGAAGAGAGGAACAACAACAGCATAGAGAGCAGACACGATTTTGTTTGTGTCATGAACTGGAAGTGTTTTGGGCCTCACATAGATGAAAATGCTTGTTGCATAGAAGATAATGACTACTATAAGGTGGGAAGCACAGGTGGAGAAGGCTTTTTGGCAACCTTGTACAGAGGAAATGTGCAGGACAGTGAAGATAATATAGGTATAGGAGAGGATTACTACGGAGAGAGGCAACAGGAGAATAAATAAGGCAGCCACAAAATCCATAAGAGCAGCTTGTTCCATATCTGTGCAGGCTAAGTTCAAGAGAGGAGAAACATCACAGAAAAAATGGTTGATTATATTGGGTCCACAGTACGTTAGCTGAGAGATAAAAAATACTTTGCATCCCGAAATTAAGAAGCCAGTCAACCAAGATCCCACAGTCAAATAGACACAGACAGTGTGTCTCATGATAGTAGAGTAGTGGAAAGGCTTGCAAATGGCAACATAGCGATCATAGGCCATGACAGCCAGGAGGAGGCACTCAGTGTTGCCCAGGCTGAGGAAGAAGTACAGCTGTGTCATGCATCCCATGAAGGAGATTTGCTTTGTCACTGACACAAAGCTCAGCATTGTCTTGGGGAGTGTGACTGTCACATACCAGATCTCCAGGAAAGAAAAATTACTCAGAAAGAAATACATGGGGGAGTGGAGGTTATAGTTTGTCCAGACAACCAGGATGATAATAACATTTTCTGCTAAAACTACGAGATATGCAATGACAAATGTTGCAAAGAAGAGAATCTGCAAGTGAGGAGCAACTGGAAATCCAAGGAGAATGAATTCTGTGACGACGCTGTGATTGCTGACCACCATGTTTACCATTTACCTCTGTAAAGACAACAACAGCAATGACTTATTAGTGACTGCAGTACATTAGGATACCTTTCTCTCTGTGTATCTCTCATTTTACAGTTGTTTCATATTTCTTTCACACTGCAGTCAAATTTATATTAGTGTTCATACTGCTGTAAATATTTGCTTTATTAATTATTAAAGATTTCAAATACATGATATTTAGAACAGAACAACAATAATTCTGAGTTCTCTAAGTGACATAATGCCTACCTTTTCCTTGACCTTCTAGAGGGAATTATCTGTTATGTCTGGTAATTTTCTAAATTGTATAATGAATTTATCTGCAAAAGTAGGAATAGAGTTGCCAAAAAATCAGTCAAATAGATACTCCCTAAAATAATAAAATATTATCAACACCACCAGCAGTATTCATGTAATCAGATAATCAATGCATTATTATTTTTTAAAGCTGAAACTTTAATAAAGGTCAGGATTCAAGTTATAACTCTAAAATAATTAAAACAATAAGCACAAGTTTTTCTGCTCCATAACCCTTGTGTCCATAAATTGTTGTCTTAATACAATTTGAAAATTTCCAGCACTGCCTCACACTTTCAAAGACATTTCAGATATTTGCTGATGTGTCCAATGTGCTCCCATTTTGTATAATATATTCCAGTTTTTGTATAAGGAAAGTGGAAGCCTGAATAACCAATGAGGGTTGGAGTCCTCGTTCCTATGATAAGGGCAAGATTCATCCATAGATAGATAAAAATATAATACCACATAAGAAACCCCAGGATATCAGAGCTGCCCAAATTGGTATAGGGATATAGAATCATATAATCTTTAAGGTTGGAAAGGAACCATCAACCCAACACCACCACATCTACCAAACCATGGGCTATGTCTACACATTTTTTGAATGCTTCTAGGGATGGTGATTTTACCACTTCTCTGGGCAGCCTGTTCCAATGCCTGACAACCCTTCCCATGAAGTTTTTCCTAACACCCAATCTAAACCTTCCCTGGTGCAACCTGAGGCCATTTCCTCTTGTTCTTTCACTTGTTACTTGGGAGAAGAGACCAACCCCCTGCTCACTACAACCTCCTTTCAGGGAGTTGTAGAGAGTGGAAAGTTCTCTTCTCAGCCTCCTCTTCTCCAGCCTAAACAATCCCATTTCCCTCAGCTGCTCCTCATCAGACTTGTGATCAAGAACCTTCACCAGCTTTGTTCACCTTCTCTGGACTCCAACACCTCAATGTCTTTCTTGTAGTGAGGGGTCCAAAACTAAATGTGGTCTTCATGGTTAGTACAGGGGCACAATCACTACCCTGCTCCTGCTGGCCACACTATTCCTGATAGTATTCCATCAGCATCCTGGCTGATGGCCTTCTTGACCACCTGGGTACAGAAAAATGAAATTCAGATCACATACTATTTATCTGGCTGAGCAACCTTGAGGTTCTTTCATGGTTTTCTCTATTAAATCTAAGAAAGCCAGGGGTGGAAAGATACTGCCTCTTTTGTTTTTCCTTTCTTTCCACAGAAATTCACAGATGTTCCATGAGGAATAAGATTTCCTATTTAATTTCTCACTAAATAGACTTAATTTAAAACCTATCCTTGCCATTCTATTTTTTACTAGCTTCACTAGCCAACATACTATTCAGCAGATTTAAAGAAAGTGTTGTTATTATTCTGAGAAATGTTAGACTAGTAAATATGTCTATGTCACTTACAAATGTGAGTCCTTGTACCAACGTCGAATGGACTGTTTGAAGTTCAGAGAGACTGTGCTGCAACATCTGTTTATTATTTTTTCACTTTCCAGAGGGTTTCATCTGTGCATTTGGTTTATCATTCCAAAGGGACCAATCAAAGAAAAAAGTTACTTCTTCTCTCTTCCATAGCCTGGCAATAGTAGCTCTCCCTGGGCTTGAAAAAGAATAAACACATCAGCCCTGAAAACAGGTTTGTTGATCTTCTAGTAGCCAGAAATAGATTAAGCAATTAATCAGCATTCCTGGTTTTAATGAATTAATTTTGTAAAAGTTTGTAACTAAAATTATTGATGAAATGTCTGTGCAGGGTGTACAGCAGCTCATTAAACTGAACACCTCAAAGGGTTCTCTTCTAATTAATGTGAGGCATATAGCAAAAAGTTCAATCTTATTCAGCAGAATAAGAGGTATTTGTGGTTTCATAGTCCATTGGTAGGATTTGTCTTTCCTGACACTGCAGGTGTGACAAGGAAAATATTAATTATCCCACATTTATTAAATTGTTCTCTAGGAAGGATAGAAATTGTTCTCTAGAAAGGACAGATCCATTACAAAACCATCTTGTACATTAGCTCAAGTGGAACTAATTGTTAGGTACTGTTAGTGCTGGATGAGATAAATCCCAACCCTGACTAAAGATTTTCCTAAATTCAGAGGCTTAGCTGAGCTGCCTAGTTAAGAATGTAGTCACTGATCTTTTTATGTGTCAGCAATGAGATACTGACATACTCCTACATTGCCAATAGAGGGATTGATTCCCAGAAAACAGGGCAAGTTGTGCAGAAGAATTTACATTGTTTCTCATCAAGATTAACCCCCCCCTTAGAATTAAATGCCCAGGACAATTCTGCATAACATTTTATCTAGGTCTTAAACCTCTCTGATGCTCTGAGGATCTCAGAAGTAGTTCTTCCTTATTATTACCATTCTTTTCTCCTAACTGAAGTTCCCTGAAATGATTACAGAATTGTGTTCCATCCAAACAGTATGTTGCTTCTTATAGCATGGTGTGAGAAGTACTCATTGCATGTAGGGATATCTGAGACTACCACATCATCTGGAATAGGGCTGGAATGCAGTATAGTATAATGGAAATCAAACCAGCACATTTTCATTTACGTTGCCTAATAAAAGGTAACCAAAATTTATAATCCCTGAGTCTGGAAATGTTTAGACCATTCGAAAATTTGTCCAGTGTTCTAGGTTTGGGTGGCTGGGTTCTGGTGGAGAAGATTATACAAAATTAGGGATATGTTGCAAGGCACAGCTGCTGTTCAGAGGGATCTCAACAGGCTGGAGAGATGGGCTGACAGGAACCTCATGAAGTTCAACAAAGAAAAATGCTGTCTTGCATCTGGAAAGAAAAAAACCTCATGCAACAATACATGCTGGTTCCTGGCTGACTCTGAAATAACCTTGCAGAAAAACATCTGGACATCCTGGTTGACAGCAAACTGAAAAGGAGTCAATAGTGTGCAAAGCACACTTACAGCAAAGGCAACCAACGACATCATGGGCTGTATTTCTAAAGCTATAGCCAGTGAGATGGTGGGAGAAATTCTTCTTCCTATTAAACCCTTGGAAGACCCCAGTCAGCAGTATTTTAAACATGGGAAATTCATACCAGAAATAAGGAAATTCTGTTTTCATAGTATGGATGAAACTTTGGCTCAGTTTGACATGAGTTGGAAGGCGCCTTAAAGATCATCTAGTATTCATTATTTAGTGCATTAGGACTTTTTTTCTAACATCATATTTACAGATTGAAATGAATATCCAAAGTCTTTAAAATTTATAGTTAGGCATATGCATCTCACCATAGATGTCATATTATTGCTTGGAATTGGATCATGTACTATTAACAGAATATTTGATTCATGCTCTCAAAGCCATTGCTGTATGAAATTCTAGACATATATTCTTGTTCCCTGACATGCCTATGAGTCAAATCAGTAACTTTGTTGTGCATAAGCAGAGAAAAAAGATCATTTGAAGAATCATGTAGAATGGTGACTTCTTGTTGAGGTAAGTGTTCATATGTATGCCTCAGTTTCTTTAGTTACCAGTTATTATGACTGCAGTTCTGACTAATAGCAAACTAAATCTTAAATTTCCTTCTAACATTCACACGTAAACTCTGTCTGTAGAGAACTATCTTAAAGATGGACAGCAATGGCTTGATGTGGTGGTTTAGCCTCAAACAGTGGCTGAGCACCACACGCTGCTCACTCACTCCCAGAGGAGAAAGAGACAGAGCCTCCATGGGTTGGGACAAAGACAGTTTATTAACAAAAGCACCATGAAAGTAGAACAATAGCAGCCAAATACACACACAGAGGGATAACACTGTACCTTACTGACCCAACAATTACAGAGTGCTAAACAACACAATGACCAACGCAACACCCCAGCCACACTCAGACTGCTCCAGAGTCACCAAACCAGTTCCCCCCTCCAACCAGCCCCTTTTATAGGGGAGTGATGTCAGGTGGTGTGGAAAGGCTAACTCATCTCCCCTGGGCTAACTCAGCTCACCCGTGCTGACTGTCTGGGGAGGTTGACTCTGGCCTGGCTGGAACCAGGACACTTGAGAGACCTTGGGGACAGTCTGCCTAACACTGAACATTTTTTTCAAAGTTCCTTTAACCTCCTGGTTCCTCAGACAGTATATGAAGGGATTGAGCATAGGAGTTACAATTGTGTACACAACTGACACCAGCTTGTTTAAGTCAAAAGGGTGGATTCTCTTGGGCCTGGCATACATGAATAGAGTGGCTGAAAAGAAGGTACTGACTACAGTGAGGTGAGAAACACAGGTGGAGAATGCTTTCTTCCTGCCCTGGACTGTGGGGGTATGCACAACGGTGCTGATGATACATATATAAGAGACAATGGTGACAGAGAGGGGAACCAGCAAGATAAGCAAGGCCAGAATGAAATCCACTATTTCAGCTGTTGTCATGTCAGCACATGCTATGTTCAGCAAGGGGCCAATGTCACAGAAGAAATGGTTGATGATGTTGGAGCCACAAAAAGACAGCTGAGAGATGAAAAGTACTTTCAGCATGGAGGCCGAGAAGCCAATGAGCCAGGAGCAAGTGGCTAGTTGCATGCAGAGATGGTGATTCATGATGACTGGATAGTGCAGGGGACTGCAGATGGCCACATAGCGGTCATAAGCCATGACTGCAAGGAGAACACACTCAGTACAAATGAGGGAGCTGAAGAGGTAAAGCTGGGTCATACAGCCTCCGAAAGATATATTTTTGCTTTCAACAAGAAAATTCCCTAGCAGTTTAGGGACAGTGACTGAAATGTACCAAGCCTCCAGGAAGGAGAGATTGCTGAGAAAGAAATACATGGGCTTGTGAAGCTGATGGTTCATCTTTATCGCGATAATTATGAGCACATTTTCCAAGATGGTCAGCATGTATGCCATCAGGAATATCACAAAGAGCAACATCTGAAGTTCCATGACAGTTGGAAATCCCAAGAGGATAAATTCCTGGAATTCTGTGCTGTTTTTCTGCTTCATGGCAAGGGGCATAGCATCAAGCCTTAGAGAAAAAAAATACAGAATATTATTAAAATCAAAGAAATAGTGAGAAGAATTGCAGAGGAAGGAAAAAAAAAAGCTAGTCAAAAAGAAGAAAGGAAGAATAATAATGATAAAATAAGAAAAACATGTGGTGGAGAAAAAGAAAAGCATTATTACAGTCAGATCATAAACCATTTTGAAGCAAAAAGAACGAACTCAATATGATATTTTGATATCTGGTTCATAATTAGTGGCCTATATTATTACTGAAATACATAGGTGTTAAATGTACATATAACAGCTTGATGCCCAGTTGTCTAACTTCAAGGGATACTGGGTATCTTGCATGCATATGCATGACTTAGGCAGTTGAGCTTACCTCTGTAAAGCCAAGTCATTCCTGCGCTGTCTGTGGAGTTGAGCTTGGTCACTGCACACTTTCCCAGCATAGAAGGTCTTCAGATATTCACTAAATAAAACAGGTATTTCCAGAGAACAATCTGGTTGTTCTAAATAGAGCTCTAAGGGAAGATAAATTACATTTGATGAGTTAATTGTCTGAATTTCTACAGGTCAAGTTTGAAAACGAAGAAAAACATCTCAAACTAGAAAATGCACATTTCTCTTCTGTAGAAGAGCATCTTCTATCCCCTCATCTATAATAAACAATGCTTTTTCACCTTGTTTTTAAGTTCTAGTAGTGCAATATTTTGTTTCATGTTGACAGCAAAGAAATAAAAGACTGCCCCCCCCCCCCAAATTATTTAGAGAAAAGCATGAAATAAACTAGATTTTCAGTGTTGGGATATTCATCTTTATAAAACAAATAGTTGTCACTGAAACACCAGTCCAGATACTGTTCATTTAAAACCTGCTATAACTTCAGAATTGAAAATATAAACCATGATTGAAGACTTGTAATATGAAAATTCACAGAACCTTGCAATCATAATACTGTAATAATACTGTTAGCTTTCACTACTAGCATGAGAACTTCTCTAAGAAGAATCTGTAAAAATTTGTCTTTTTGTTTCAGTCAGCACTGGACACATTAACCAGTCTGTCTCTACAGTACATGTATTCAGTACTCTCTGTGTTGGCTAGTATTAGTTCTTCATATAAACCCAGAGATCTCTCTTTCAAATTTTTCATCTTACACACCAGTCAAATCTCTAAATAAGCAATTAGAAGATAATGATAGTTATTCCCCTAACCCAAATAAACATCTTGCATTTCTCTGTCACTTGAACTGGTGTAAATAACCTCAGCTGTCTTAACATCAGAAGACTATACTGAGAAACTGCAATTCATCTGCTGAAATTGAGAAGGCTAAAAGTTTAGTTATCTGACATACAATATAGTGAGCTTGTCTTCTTTCTATACATATATAGGCATTCACAGATAATACTGGTCTTATTGAGAGGAAAAGGTCTAAAATAGGCTTGATGGATCATTCCATTGCTGTGTATATTTCTCTCTTCCTTGACTCTGTAAGCAGCTTGGAAACCTAGATGTGTTGCTCACTGTAGGTCATATACACACTACACATGCAGAAGTTGAAATGCCAGTGGATTCATTCTTCCTTTGAAGGAGCTGTTTACCCTATGAAAATTCCTTAAGAGCAGTGAAAAACTTTACTTACCTTCACACCATTTCAGCAATGCTTGTGGTCATATTCATGGACTGGTGAGGGAAGATAACTGTGATTTAATTGGGAAAAAAAGGAACCCAAGTGGTAGGAGGTCTGCAAAACAGACTGATGTGATTACTTCTTACCTGTTCATAAAAAAGCAGTTTGGTATAAGATTGCATAAGATACAAGTACTCATGGGATTTCAGTGTTTTCTTTGCCTTTGTGAAACTAATGTACCATGAAGATTAATTCTGGCTTTCAGAGGCTCTCTGCAGCACTTACAGTTCATGAAACAAAACAACAACATAACTTAGGTGCTGTGAAAAATTTTCTGTTCCACAGTTCCCTACTAGTGATTCTTCCTATGAACAAGCTACTGACAGAGGTTCCTCAGGAAGCTACCCAAACTATACAATATAAATCTGAACCTGAGAAGTTATTGCCATGCCTACATGATCACCTAACTGTAGCAGCACAAAGCACATCACCCTGCACATGGAACTAATTTGTCTGCAATTAGTCTGTGGCATTTCAGAAACATGTGTGAGAGTCTGGCAGATCTCACTCAAGACCTTTAACAAGAACTTACATGTTCTGGAAAGAAAGGCTATACCCCTCCATCTAAATAGGCATCTCTATATATGTAAGGGAATGTATTTATGTAAGATCCTGCTTTAAGTTCATAACTTCTTTTAGCTGTAGCAGAGCCAACTAGCTCCTTTTTAGTCAAGATCAAAGTGTAAACCCATGGCTAGTTTCATCTGATTACTGTTTATAGACAGTACAGGAACAATGTCTCAGGCCTGCCAAATCAGGCCTGCACTGTATCCTCAGTCTTTGTTCCTTCATACAACTTCACAGCATACACAATACCTAATATCATGCTGAAAAACCTAAGTAAGAAAAGTTCAGTACAAGTCTCTCATTATGAGAGTTTTTCAAAATGAACACCAAAGGAAAGAAGTTCCTCTGAATGGCAAGGAGTCCATGTAGACTATGTAATGCAAATGTGAACTGTCTGGAGTAACCTGGATAGCACCGTCCAGGATGGATAGGAAAGATGATCCCAGAAGATAAGAGACATAAAGCAGTCTGATAAAATATAATAATCAATGAGGACAGCTGGAGGCATCCAGTTGTTAATACTGTACCTATACTAGAGGTGGTGGACAGCCCAGAACTCTTCCTCAAAACTAAAATCTAAATTCCATAGACATTATCAGATACATTGAGATGAAGATCTACTGTGATTACCGAGAGAATGAGATGTGTGCCATTTATGAAAAATATGAGATTTGGTGGGGTTTGTGTGTGTGTGTGTGACTGCAGATATCACTGAAATCTAGGCCATTACCCTGTGAGCGTTAGGCAGTTTTGTGATGTCTATATGTGATGTGATTCTTCTCCTTAGAAGAAGCTTAATAACACTTAGTTTGTTGCTGCTTCAGTTTTGTTGTTTGCAATTTTTTTACTGAGACCAGATTTGACAATTAAAATATTCAAATAATGTAGGTCAAAGTCCTGCTGTTCACCCTGTCATAATTGGAGGTAATACCAAATTTAACCCTTGTGGCACTATCTCACCTAGTGCAAACACAAACATCTGAGGTGGTCAGCAAGGCTTTTTCATAAGAATCTCTTTTGCCTCCTCATTCCTCATGGTTAATGAACAGATTTAGCATTGGAGTAACTATAGTGAAAATTATAGAATAGTTTGTTGAGATTCAAGAAGCATATAATCCTTGGTCAACCATGCTTGAAGAACATTAAGAACATGATTACTACTGTCACAATGGAAACACAGGTGGAGGAGGCTTTCTGTCTATACTTAGAAGTTCAGACAGCTAGAAAGATCATATTTCCATGTATGCCTATAGTTACTCAGATGAACAGATCTCTAGAACCAACCTTCCTTCCTTCCTTCCTTCCTTCCTTCCTTCCTTCCTTCCTTCCTTCCTTCCTTCCTTCCTTCCTTCCTTCCTTCCTTCCTTCCTTCCTTCCTTCCTTCCTTCCTTCCTTCCTTCCTTCCTTCCTTCCTTCCTTCCTTCCTTCCTTCCTTCCTTCCTTCCTTCCTTCCTTCCTTCCTTCCTTCCATAGATCAGGAAAGGATCCTACATTAATTCAGACAGCAGCTGGAGCAGGGAAAACCAAAGTTGGGAAACGCAAGTCAGGCAACTAAGAACTGTGTTTGGTACAACGAACCAAGTGAAGGAGTGGTATGTCATGAGGAGCTGGACACAGCAGCGTGGATGACACACTTAAGAAAATGGTTAGCATGGATAGGGGATAGAATGAATAATTCAAGAAGGAACAATAATATGTACGAAGTGTGTTGTAAAAAGTAGTCAGATGAATAGGACACTTGAGGAAAAAATCAGGGCTTGAATAACACTGCTCTGGGTACAGGTGAGCATTAGACCAGCATGGTTGAGTCCAAAACTCTGGGCTTCTATTTGCTTAGAACACAGTTCATATTTACCACTAAATGCCATGTAAGGTCACTAATTCCTTGTGCAGTTTCAATCTTTGCTGCCTTTGGTCCTTGCTCTTGGGTGTTGTTTGATAATATTATGCTTTCTCAGGTCACGGTTAAGCAAGGGCCTCTTTGCAGGCAGGTACATGTTGGCCCAGTGACCCCAGTGCAATGTCCTGACAACTCCTGGAGCTGTTCAGAAGTTTCTGAAAACCCTTAACTCTCTCCAGCTCTAATGTTATGAGGGTGGAACATCAGAGAGACCAGTGTCCCCAGTCTCATCTAGATTTGGATTGATGTGGTCCTGCCTTTCTCTCAGACAATTAAATATTTGTCTTCATTTAAAAAATCTAAGAGCAATTAATTGGAGCTAACAAAGACTTATGGGATTAGAATCACTCCTGAGATTAAAATCTTTTCCAGGTGGTGATTGGCCCTCACCCCTATTCTCTACAGCCCAGTGTTTCCCGTGGGAGGGACTCAGGTAAACACAAAGGCCTAGTTAGAACTTGGTGAACTTCTAGTGCCTTGGGATGAACACACTCTACATCTTGGAAAGCAACTTTATTGTCATGGGAAGAGAGGACAAGAAGCAACATGTGAGTCAAGGCAGAGAAACTGAAACAGGAAAAATACATTTTTAATATCAAATGGAAAATCTGAGCTCCACACCCTGTTGTGATTTGCTCTATGTCTAAAGCACATGCTGCTCATCAGTGTTTGTCAGTCTAGGTCTTCTTGAGACTCAGTCATCTGTGTGAGCATGGACATGCTCCAGTTAGTTCCTGGTGTGTCCCAATTTGAAGTCTAAATAATCTGCTCTTTAACATGAAGTTGTGGGGGTTTTTTCCCCAAAGACTTGTGTTTCAGCCATCTTTTTGTAATAAGAAAAGACAGTGTTGGCCCTTCACTGTCTTAACTGCATTTTGTAGAGCGGTCTTTCTTGCCCTGTCTCAAGCTGGTTACGATACTGCAAATGGGATATCACATCACCCTGCTGGCTACAGTCTTACTGATTGCAACCTTTGCTTGCAAGGATGTGCTGCCTCCTGTTCAGCTTGCACCCCAGCTGCACAGTTACTCTTGTTTGGGTGCCACACTTTGCATTTGTCTTTGATGAAACCCACAAGATTCCTGGCAGCCCATTTCTTCAGCCTGTTGAGGTCCTCATAAATAGCAGCTTTGCTTTCCAGCATGTAAACATTCAGTTTGTTACCATCCTCTTGTGGGTTTGCACGATAAGGTTTTGATGGCGGTGGTGGGGCTGCAGAGGTGGCTTCTACAGGAAGGTGCTGGAAGCTTTTCCTGGGTCCAACAGAGCCAATACCAGCAGGCTCAAGGGTGGGTCAATCAGGGAACAGTTACACCTCTGTGATAACATATTTAAGACAGAAAAAAACCTGCAAGCGACAGGAGGTGGAAGGCTGCTGTATGGAGTCCTACATGATGAGTGATAGAAGCTCATAAAGGACAAAGTTAGTTGAGTGCATTTACAGAAGTGAAAGCCATCCAGCTGGCTTTAGATGTCTCTGAACGAGAAAAGTCACCAGAGTTTAACCTCTGCACTGACTAATGGTTGGTGACTAATGTTCTGTGGCGTTGTTACAGCAATGGAAGGAGACCACATGGCAATGCAGAGGCAAACACATCTGGATTGGCCCATTGTGGCAGGATATTGCTGCCTGGCTGGAGAAGCTGGATCGAGTGGTGGACTTGACCGTGGATGCTCACACGTCATACACAAATGTGAAGCATGAAGTTATCAAACATGGCAACTGTTTAAAGACTCCGTGATAATGAGGAAGATGGCTGGAATATAAATATGGGAAGGCCTGGCATATTGTTGTGTTTTTGCATGGCATTCTAGTGGAGAAGGGGGGTTGCAGGGGTGGCTTCTGCAAGAAGCAGCTAGAAGCTTTCCCTAGGCCTGACAGAGTAAACACCAGCCAGTTCAAGGCTGGAGCCACCGCTGATGAAGGCCAAGCCAATCAGCAATGCTCATAGCACCTCTGTGAATCACATTTAAGAGGGAAAAAAACACAAACAGCCACTTTTTGCTCACCAGAGAAGGGAGTGAGAAGATGTAAGAAACTTTGTAGACACCGAGGCCAGTGAAGAAGAGGGGAAGAAGGCAATCCAGGCATCTAGAAAGCTTTCCCTCCAGCCCATGGAGAAGACCATGGTGGAGCAAGTGTCCCCTCACTGCCGATGGATAAGGACGGGGAACAGAGACATCTATGACCTGTGAAGAGATTGATCCACACCTCACCAGGTTTGCCAGGGAATTGTGACTCTGTGGGGGACAAGGCTGGAACAGTCTGGGCCCAAAGGTCAGCACCCCATGGAAGGGAGCCAGGCTGAGGCACGTGGTGAAGAGATGACTACCCAGTAGAGAGAGGACTCATGCTGGAGAAGTTCATGGAGGACTGTCTCCCATGGGTGGGACCCCACAGTGCCGCAGGGGAGGGGGGAGGGCAGTGTGGAATGCACCCCCACCCCAGCTAAGAAGGAAAACAACTCGGGAGGAACGGAATGAAAACCCCCATTCCCCATTCC
Source organism: Gallinula chloropus (assembly GCF_964237585.1). Classification (NCBI taxonomy): domain Eukaryota; kingdom Metazoa; phylum Chordata; class Aves; order Gruiformes; family Rallidae; genus Gallinula; species Gallinula chloropus. The sequence goes on along the minus strand of NC_140111.1, from coordinate 3,733,240 downwards.
CTGCCCCTCCCTGCACCATGAATTTATGATTAAAGTCTGTTAAGAAGGGAGGGGAGGAGGGAAGGTGCTGTAAGAACTGGCCATGCTTCTCAATACTCTGGTTCACTGGGTGTGTAGATGTACTGTAATAAATTACTTTTCCTTTATTCTGTGTTGATCTTGTTTTGCCCAGAGTGATCTCTCTCTGTCCTTATCTCGAATCCTAAGCCTTCCAATATATATTTTCAGCCCTTTTCAGCAGAAAAGGGGAGTGAGTGAGAGGCTTTGGTGGGCATTTGGCCTCTAGCCAGGGCCAAACCACCACAACTGCTTAAAGAATAAGAGATTAAAGCAGATAAGCAAGTGCTCTATAACTCTCTCCATACAGGTTGTTCCAGGAGCAAAGAGGAGAACCAGAGAGAGGGTTTTGTTGTACTTAAACATTGAGGAAAAAATAACTTGACTCCTACAGCTGCAATCAATCAATACCCAACAGACTGTTTTCCACTGGGAACATGAACACATTGAAATACTCAAGGCCTGTGATGTGGCTTTTCCACAGATATTAACCACAGCCTTCTCAGACCAGCAGGTGAGCTGCCTCATTTGCCTTCAGGATTCTTTCTCTTCTCCCATATGTTATTGTTCTTCTGCCACCTCCACAGGGCTTGTCTTTAATGTACTATTTTGTATCTCTCTAGATCAACCAGAAAATGGAAACGTAATGATTTCTCCAGAAAAAAAAACCAAACCAAAGCAAAACAAAACACAGCTACGGGACATGACAAGCTGGAACATCACAGTGGTGACCTATTTCCAATTTTTGCCATTCTCCAGCATCCCAGAGATCCAAGGCTCTCTCTTCTGTCTGGTATTGTTCATGTACCTCAGTACTTTGGTGGGAAATGTCCTCATCATTGTCGCCACTGTGCTAGATGCTGCCCTTCAGTCTCCCATGTATTTTTTCCTCAAAAATTTGTCCTTCCTGGAGATCAGCTACACTACATCCACAATCCCCAAGATGCTAGTGAACTTGCTCACAAAAAGGAAGGACATATCCTTGCTGGGCTGTGCCACACAGATGTATGTCTTCAGCCTCTTAGGGATCACAGAATGTTGTCTGCTGGCTGCCATGGCCTATGATCGCTATGTGGCCATATGCTATCCCCTGCATTACACAACCATGATGAGCTGGAACATCTGCCTCCTGCTTTCAGCTGTATCTTGGTTTATTGGGGTCTTGGTGGCCTTAGTGCAGACAACTTTCATCTTTACCCTTCCATATTGCGGGCCCAACCAGATCAATCACTGGTTCTGTGACTTGCCACCTCTGCTGAGGTTGGCTTGTGTGGACACCTACAAGAATGAAATCACCACCTACATAATAGCTGTCCTCTTCATCATGGTCCCCTTCTTACTCATAGTTGTGTCATATGTCCAGATTCTCCACACCATCTTCAAGATGACATCAGCTAAGGGCAAGAGAAAAACATTCTCTACCTGCTCATCCCATCTGGTTGTGGTCACTATCTTTTATGGATCTGGCATTGTGACCTACTTGAGACCCAAAGCTTTTTATTCAAGCAGCAGTAACAAACTGCTTTCTCTCTCTTACACACTGATGTCTCCAATGATGAACCCCCTGATTTACAGCTTGAGGAACAAAGAGGTGAAACAAGCCTTGAAAAGACTGATAACCAAAAAGATACATGCATGACAAGAGTATCAATTATAGTGAATTAAATCTAGCAGTAGATTTGATATTGTGTGCATTACTGGAAGGATAATATGACTTGCCATCACTCACCAAAAATACTTCCCTTGTAGCTCTGAGTCAATTCTCCTGAAAATTCCTTTGATGTTGTTTTTCTTTTGGGGGCTTTTGTTTTGTTTTTATTTTTGTTGTTGTCATTTAGGTTTTTCTAAGAGGATTTTTCCTACTACTTTTTATTTAATTTTAAGGTAGGTTCGGCATACAGATCAATTGAACAGCTTTCTACCATATCATCTATGTCCTGCCCATCTGTACGGAAATCATTCTGTACTTTGCCTGTGCTAAGATGGAACAGTATTCTCTGAATACTGTGAAAACATTTCTGTTACACAGGGATGAGAGGAATAAATCATCAGAGAAGAGGATAATAGACCTAATGCAAAGCATTCCACATATATCAAAGACTTTAGTCTTCTGGTGAGGTCTGGTGAAGATACTCCCCAGATGAGCTCTTCAGCTCTATGCTGTGAAGAAAGTTTATTTGAAGGCCTGAAGGGGTAATGATTCTCTCCACTTCAACAATCTTGAACATTAAGATACTGGTCTGATTAAGAACATTGGACTGATAACCTTGTTCTCCACTGGCACTGAATGGAGTGCAGTAGATTAAGTAAAACCACCGTTTGTGTGCCCTGAACTACATTTCTGATGTAGTAAGAGACAAACTCTCACTTAGATCTCTCTGTTGCTGTGTATTGTTTGTGTGTGAAATCAAAATGGTAAGTTTATATATCTGTATCTTTGGCTTCTGAATTGAGAGCAGAAGAAAACAACGTCCCTCTCTGTGCAAGAGCAAGATTCTTAAACTTCATTTATTTTTCCTTTTTCCCTCTAGTTGTGGTATGTACCCATCTGGAGGATTCTTGGGAGCGTAGTTTACCTCTTCTCATTTTCTTTGCTCAGCTAACAGAGTAGATGTGAAATTTGTCATTAAGATGGAGAAGCGTAGGAGGGTGTTTTGTGCCAGGAATTGCTGGTTTGTTATGATTTCAGTAAGAAAGACAAACACAGAGGATGTGACAAGTCTTATTTAAAAAGCTATTTATGACAGCTAATGCTATCATTAAATGAGGACAATTGTAGCCATCATTTCTACTGTCAAAGAGAAAGGATGTTCACAGGAGCACTTCCTGCTGCACTGTTAGACAAAGGCAACGCCATGCAGGTGGTTAATGGGTGGTACTAAGTTGGAGCTGATTGTCCAAGGTATTTGTGCTGCACAAAACAGACCTGAAGACCAAGTTGTATGTGCAGCTGTGGTGGTTTGACCCTTGCTGGAGGCCAGACGCCCACCAAAGTCAGTCTATTACTCTCCTTTTCAGCTGGTGAGGGGAGGAAATAGATATTGAGAGGATTAGGAGTCAAGGTAAGGACAGGGAGAGGTCATTCCACAGTTAGCATCATGGGCATCCCACTGCAGACAAGTTGGTCTGAGCGAGACAGACTCAAAGTAGCTCTATGGCAGGATTCCATTTCGACCCAATTTCAATCTGACCTGTGGTCATATATGTTCATGTAGCCCTCCTATTGACCAAAGAACTCAACTTTATTACCTGTCTTCTGAGAAAGCTACTGCCACATAGTGGCATCGTTCAGCCTGTGGCAGGAAGGTTTCCTGTGGGCTTTGTGTGGGCAGGTGATCCACACCTGCCTGGGCACTGTGCAACATGCTGTAGGTGATCCTGCCTTAGCAGGGAGGTTAGAGTAGATGATCTCCAGAGGTCCCTTCCAACCCCTCCCATTCTGGGATTCTATGTGTAAAATGAAGGACATTTTTTTCTTTAAAAAGAAAAAAAATAATCTCAAAATGTCTCTTTTTATTCAAAATAAAATTGCAGAATTCCCAAACATTTCAGAAAACATACTTCCTGCCTAGTCATGTCTTCCTAATACATTTTAAAGAAGGAATACTTGTTATTCTGTGTAAAGTATGACAGGTATATATTCTGTTTATGGGCTTTATTCCCCTGATCACATCTCTGACTCCGTTTCTGCTGCTCACAATTATGCATATAAATCAGATAATTATTTGAGACAATTAGAGATAACAAGCTTCCTTTCCCCTTTCACTTTTTTAATTGGCAGAGGACTTTATTAGCTCAGGCCTTTTTGTACAAGGGAGGCTTTCCTGGAAAAAGACACCGAATCCTTTGAAGGAAAACTTTTCAGGTAGGCTATAAAAAAATATGTGACCTGCTGCTCATTACAAGAGTTTAAAGACCACATGTATACATGGACATCCTGAGTAGGGAGGTAAGTCTTAATCTGATTTTACAGTAAGAGATTAATAAACCAGGACATCCCATGTTCATTATGGTGTTTATTATTGGACTGAATAATTCAATAAAACAGTTCTTGATTATCCTATCCCATATATTTTCATCACATAAATTGCCAGATGTGTAATGAGGGAATGTAACTGCAAGTGAAGAATAATAGAATATGCATCTAGTTCTTCCATAAACTTTTCCCTCTTAATAATAAACATTTTCCTGCCTTGCTGCTCATTGCCTTGATTTCTGCATTCTCTAAGTATGCCTTGTAAATACAAAAATACCCACAGGTGTGTATCACTAGGCAGACATGAGTAGTAAAGAGAGGATAGAACTGTGTTGAATGCCCAAGGATCTCTTGTGCCATTTTCACTGACCTTTAGACTGTCACTGCTATTCTCTTTGGGGATTTTTTTTTCCTCAGAATCTGCTTTGCATCATGGAACTTGTCCAGGACTTGTTTTGTGGAAAGAGACTTTTTTTACCCTTTTGCATGGACAAAAGGTGTTGAAAAAATATCCTGCTTCCCTTTTCCTTAAAGACTTCATTTTTCATATTTGGAGAAAGAAACTGCCAAAGCTTTCTTCCTTGTCTCCAGTCACATTTATCATCACCTAATTAATCAAAGAACCACACATGTTCAGGTAGGTGCTGAAAGAAAAAGGCTAAAGAATACGTTACTGTTCTGAATAGATCAATGTATATTTTGTATAGACATCTTTTTCTCATGCATAGCCAAACATGCATATATTAACAAACTGTAAAACCTGTAAATAGATTGGAATAAGGTATGTTTATGTGTTCATTATTTCCTATCATTTCCATTAAAAGCAGTGAGAGTAAACCTATTCTCCTCCATTTAAAATCATTAAAGGTACAGATATTTTAAGGACAAAGATCACTAAAATGTCCAATGGGAGAAATAGGCATTTCTAGAGGATATGTGATGTATTTTGGAAGGAGATATATTTAAAGACAATCTTATATTCTAGGATACTAATACCACAATCTGCCTTTAGTAGATACCCATTGGTTATGAAAGGAATATAGAGCAAAACAGTGCATATATACCTGCAGTATCTAAGTTATTGAAGTTAAACCATCAACTAGATACCTAAATATCTAAATCAGAGCTAAGTTCAAATTGAAAATGGGAAAGAATTATTTTACTCTTTCAAAAGCAAGAGTTTAATAGAAGTTAGATGAATCACCCACTGGAGGAGCCAGTGCTTAATTTTTTTATTAAACACAAACTCCTAAAATCTGTAGCTAAGGGAGTTATAATTTTGATAGCAATGTTTTCCAATAAAAGTCTCTGCTGTCACTGAAAAATACAGAGGTGAATGATTTCCTAATAAGAAATTAAGACCAACATTTTCAAAACTGTGTGTTCCATTAGTATTCCATCTGTGTTTTTAGCTTTTTTTATTCTAGATACTACCTGAACTTTTGTGATGCTGTTTTCAGCATTGTGAATGTCAGAAGCCAGAGTGCCTGCATTCTTCCAGGAATTCTTTCCTACAGGAAAATAGTGTGCATTACAGAGGTCTTCTGGAGCGTTTTTTGCAGTGTTGCTATTGAAAGCAAACTAACAAGTCATTGGAAATAGACATATGTCTCCATTTCTTTCTTCTATGAAATGTTGGTTCTACTTCATAAAAATTTTCCACAGGCAACAGTTTACTAAGTGTCTTAATTCTTCACACAAACTTGCTTTTCTTGAACTCTTACATTTGCCTTTCATTCTGCTTTGACACCTGCAGGGATAACTTTGGGCATGTAATATGGAATGAAGAATCAAACTGCTATGAATGAGTTCATTCTTCTGGGGTTTTCCTATGGGCTGGAGGTCCAGAACTTACTTTACCTGGCCTTTCTGGTCATCTACTTGTTAACAGTCACTGAGAATGCAATCATCATCTTTGTGGTGAAGAGGAGCCATCACCTCCAAAAGCCCATGTATTATTTTTTGGGGAACTTGTCCTTCCTGGAGATTTGGTATGTCTCAGTAACATTGCCTAGGCTTTTGTTTGGGTTCTGGTCACAGAGCATGACTATCTCATTCTCCAGCTGCATGGCACAGTTATACTTCTTTATCTCCCTTATGTGTACTGAATGTGTCCTCTTGGCTGTAATGGCCTACGACCGCTATTTGGCTGTCTGCCACCCCCTGCGCTACCCAGCCATCATGACTGACAAGTTATGCTTCCAGCTGTCAATTCTTTCATGGGCAGGAGGTTTTTCCATTTCCTTGGTCAAAGTGTCTTTTATTTCACACCTCACCTTTTGTGGTCCACAAGTCATAAACCACTTTTTTTGTGACATCTCTCCAGTCCTGAACCTTTCCTGCACTGACATGTCCCTTGCAGAGACAGTGGACTTTGTATTAGCCTTGGTGATTCTGCTGATACCTCTCTTGATCATTGTTTTCTCCTACTCCTGTATCTTGTCAACTATCTTGTGTATGCCTTCAGCCCAGGGAAGGAGAAAAGCATTTTCCACTTGTACCTCCCATTTCACCGTAGTCATTATCTTTTTCTCAGCCACTATCTTCATATATGCCAGGCCCAGGAGGATCCATCCATTCAACCTCAATAAAATAGTATCTGTCTTTTATGCTATATTCACTCCAGCACTGAACCCTCTAATCTATTGTCTGAGGAATGAGGAGGTGAAAGAGATTCTGAGAAAAATCATAAGCACAAGCTGCTCTGCAAAGCAGTAACTTTCTAGACTGAGACAGAGGAATATGGATAGCAGTGAGGAGTTTCCTTCTGGAAACATAGTTTAATAAGACCACTGCAGTTTGTTCATTGCTCAGTCATCACTATCTTGCTGCACTGAAGTCTGGCAAGGACTCCTTCCCATTCATGGGGGTGTTTTGATGACTGAAGTAACCTGGCTGTAAAATATTCTTCTACAATATCAATATAAGAAGTCATGCTAAAACCATGGCTGGCAGATAATCTTCTAGATTTATAATTTTCAAAACCATGCTGTGTATCATTGCAAATCAGCTGGCCAAATCCCTACAGATGCAGATACAGATAAAGAGAGCTAAAACACCTGTCAAAAATAGGCTGAGTTCCTTGTTTTGTCACCACCTTACTGTATACAGAAAATGTTATTCTTGCTGTATCTATGCTGTTTGTATAACCATTCAGTCAGACAACTTCAGGTTTGGCATATGGTAGTGTATAGTGAACCTGACTTGAAGACCATTGTACACTGAGGAATTAGTGGCCCATGTAGCATGTAGTATGCCCAGGCATGTTATTTGCTGCATATAAATCTTGACCTTCAGGCTGCCTTTGTGCTGTCTGTACCCATTTGGTTGCACAATAAACTTTGCTGGTTGAAATTAACAGCACAGTTCCGACTTTGTACCTATGATTACACCACTTGTGTGTCTTTGCCTTTACCTAGAAGTGCAGCAAGAACTTCTTATGGGACTGTCTTTGGATAAAAAGATAAAATTGTTGGATAAATTGTTCTCTGTAATACCTTGAATGACCAAAATTGGGTAAGATTTCCTCTAGTAAGAGGCCTGTTTGGTGCTGTGCAACTCACAGTTCCCATAGGAACATAGGATTATCTGTACCATCCCATTATTCATTGCAGTTCTAGCTCTAATAAGTGGCATGTGAAGGGATACTTTACAGAGTGTGAGTGCCTTTTTTACTGGTACTGTAATGAATCAGAACCTTTAGGTAGAAGACAGGTGGCATAATTATGATAAACAGAAACTGGCCACTCCAGATGTTGAAGTTAACAATTTTAGATAGGAATGTTGTTTTCTGCAGTAAATAATTTTCTGGATATTTTTACCTCTCCCTCTTACATTGTAATTCACTACATTGAATGACAGGAAAATCAACTGCGTTCAAACAGACCCATCAAAGTTGAGTCAAAGATGCAGTCTGTGAGAGTATATCCATATATATATTATCTCACCTTAGTGCAAACTGATCAGATATATCATGCTGTGTATCATAATGTGAAAGCTATCAGGTGCCATTTGAGATATACTAGTATATTATAGCACATCATTTGTCACATCACAACAAACGTGTTTGAAAGCACTCTGATCTGTGAATTAAGTCAGAAGAAGTTACATTAGAATAATAATCCTCTATCTTACTTTTTGCCAGGCACTCCATTCTAATTCCAATGTAGCTTATCTAGTTGCCTGTGACCCAGTTTGCTTTCTCTCTAGAGTTAAAGTGGCCAAGTTACTTGACACTGGCCAAAGCACTTGCCTGCACTGGGATCCTGCACTCTAACTGGCAATAGCGATGGGCAGGACTGCTGGAGGACAGGCACATTGGAAGCAGGTCTGGATTCTGGTTATGGATGATGTAACCAGCATCAAATTTATCTTTCCAGCCACAGCTGGCATCACTTTGGCAGAAGCTGGGACCTGAAATAAAGCACCATTTTTGAAAACAAGGGTGTCGTGCTGCCTGGTGATTGCTTCCTGTCCAGGTTTGTTGCTCAGGCTGGCACAGTGTGAGCACACGTGCTGAGATACTCCACATGGTCTGTAAGCATCCATTGTTTGGGGCTTGTTTGGAATGGCATTGCTCAGTGTTTGTCTTGTACCTGACAGCAGCAGGACACCTGCCATTATTTCCTACCTGCACAGTAATTGTGGTGCCCATCCCCAGGTATGCTGACCAGGGCACCTGTTGCTGAAATCTGACCTTTGATTATGTTTTCTATATTCTTCTCCAGAGAACAGGTCATGGGAAGTATGTGTGATTAAATAGTGAGAAGGGTGCTTTGCTTTATTGAAGACTTGGAGCTTTGTGGCATCATGCTATCAAAGTGTGGTGGGTCAGCCCCAGGCAGAGGCTGAGTACCACACACCACTCATTCGCCCCCAAAGGAGAAACAGACAGAGCCTCCCTGGGCTGGGATAGTGACAGGTCACTGATAAATCCCCTGTGAACATAGAAAAACAATGGCCAATCACACTCACACCCAGTGATAACCCAGAGTACCTTACCGACCTGAGGATTACAGAGTGCTGCCAACAGAAGGACTGACACAGTAACACAATGTCTTTAATCTTTTCAGATGCTTAACTCTCATCTGACTAATGAGAGACAACAGATAACAAACCTACTCATAGTCTAAAATGCCTAAAATAAGTGAATTGAATTCGTGTGGAATGTGTGCTAAATCTGGGGGAAACAATTAATACTATTTCTCCTTAACATAACTCCATGTAAGTAAGCAACTTGCTCACTCAGTTAAACTTTTCACAGCCCATAGTTGTGCCAGATTACAGCTGAGTCCTCTGCAACAGGAAGAAGCTTCATTGGTCTCACAAGGCAGAAAACACATCACTCCAGAGAGTTTAATGGAATAGTCTTCTAATAAAAGGCAGGAAGAGCATGAAGAGCATAGTTAGAAAACTATTTCACTGCAAGTCTTTCTTGTAAGATTTGCTTGTTCCTATTTGGATCTCTGGTCTTTGGATAAGAACAGCTCAGGTAGTTATTTCAATTGCTTTTATACTCCATATGAAGAAAAATAATGTTCAACGATATGGTTCCCTGATAGGGCAGAAAATCATTATCTGCAAATGCCTTTTTCTCTTCTTTGGTAATGTAAGGAAACTGGCTAACTAGATCAGTTGTTGTTATTGATACAGAGCTACTTAACAATGGGAGAACAAATACGTCTTAGATAAGAGATCATTCATAAATGAATTCTCAACTTCATGCTCATCTCAAAAATTTTAGCAAATAAAATAATTTAGTACTATTTTTTTTACTTTAAATAAACATTTGAATTACAACTACAGTATCAGTAGATATTTTCAGTATGAGTAAACAAAAATTTCCTCTTTTCAGCATCCGTGGAGTTATTCCTTGGGCATCACATCAATGTTGAGGGGATGCAGCATTCTTCAAGGTTTGAGTGTGTGAAAGTCACTCTCAGTTAAGGAATAGCTGTTTGGGGATAGAAGAAAATAAAGTAGCCTGTTAGCCTATTTTTTGTGAAATGCTGATTATTACCCCTACCATAATATTCATAGTTTCTTTCACATGCCACAGAGACAGTAAGAATATATTTAGGTGCTTAAACTAGGGCTGAGTTAGGAATATGAAAAGAGCTGAGAAATAAGAAGAAAAGGGTTTTGGTTTTTTTTCCTGGTGGTAAACTGCACATTTTTGTGTGCAAATTTTGACTTTTAGGACAAAATGTAAGGAAGGATAAAAAAGGATACTGGTGTAGCTTGGAAAAGGAGAGAGAGGGAGGGAACCTTAAATATAACACTGTTACAACTTTGGAAACAGTTACTTTCTTGGTTGTTTTGTTGTCAAAACAGTTCAGTTAAGAGAAGAAGACAGAAAGGAATTCTTGCATGTTTCAAACTTGGAAATCTACCATGAACTAATTTCTTTATTTATCCACCAATATATTTGTTGCTATATTTAATAAGCCTATCTGCATTTAAGTTATGACCTGTTCTAGATATGCATGTTGGAAGTAGATGAATTCAACTTTTATTTTATTATTATTTATAGATAATTTTTGGACTCCATATAAATATATATATGCATGCACAATTGTTATCTCATTATGGTATGTTTTGTACTAATAAACTCAGCACTTTTCAATAAGGACTTTTGGAGCCAAGGACAAATAGCAAATATTTAACTGATATCTTAAGAAAAAGAAGAAACTATTATTTCCTTTTTAAGTACACAACTTCTAGACAGAATAAGTCAGTGAATGTCCATTTTGCAAGAACTGTAAATTGGTGTGGATTTCTGGGGGACAGGACAAGACAGTGCAGAATCATGATTGTACACATAGAAAAAAAAGAAAAGTAAGTAGGCTTTGGTATTATATGTGTAGCATAATTCCTATCCATTTAACTCTAGCACTTTTAAAGTAATCACCAGGGTATTTCCACAGCTCTTTTTTGTTGCAAAAGAGTTAAACTGAAGATGTTGCCTTTGTGCCAGACTACTTTTCTTTGTGGATGGCATCCTACATATTTTCTTTAAATTTAATGGAACAACTTAATCTAGTTTTTAAAAAATAACTATATTACGCCCTGAAGATCACAATTAAAAGAAAAGTAAACAAAACAACTTCACCCAGAAAGCTGGGTTGATTCAACTTGTCTGAATATATTGTAAATTGAGATAGAAAAACATTTCTACAAGCTTATTCCTTTCCAGTGTCTCAAATGCTAACTAACATGAAGCATCTTCAGAGGGTAATTATTTTTCCTTAAATCTAGATTTCTATTGCCAACTTTTAAGCAAGTCAAAATAGGAAAAGCTTTTTATAACTAAGAACACGTTGGTAACAAGACTTCCTAATTTTCTCATTTGGAGACTAGTGTGCTGGAAGCAGAGAACTAAACACTGATTTAAAGGGGAAAAAAAGTGTTTACCCTGTTATAGGGTTTCATATCTCACCCTGTGGCAGCCTTCACTTTTTGCTGTCCTCTGATTCTTTCAGATTTAGCCCACACTTACTCCTCCTTGCCTTGGGTGCCCATACATGTGAGCTGCTGGATCTGATTCTCCCTGAACTATAACATTAGTTGGTTATCTTTATAGAGTGGGAAACCCATGCCAAATGTGGAAGTATTAAAAATAGGGAACTAATGCAAACTGCAGCTCTGCCATCTGAAACCCTACCCTGACTAACTGCGTGGAGACACTTTGCAGTGATACTGTATTTCATTCCATAACTGCAATAACTTAGTTCTGCATTCAAAGGTATGAACACTTGTGTATTTGAAATGCATCACACGTGCCTTAGGCATGTTTCAGGTTAAGTGACTAAAATAATCACAGAGGCTGGGAGTGTTTTCTGCTTAGATTCTTCCTGCTTTTTCCCTGCATTAAGTTTCTTCATTTTACTGAAAAAAAGTAATAGGCATCATAGTTCAGTAGGGCATGTTTGTACAGAGAACATTCCATGAGTGTTCTCTGCTTTAAAATCCAATGAGCTGATTTTTAAGCAAAATCATCATAAACCAATAAAAATATTAAAAACACCTATTGACCCTCTCACCTCTCCCTGTCTCCAAACCCAAACGTTTCCACCTCAAACTTCATGTATCATAATTCAGCTTGTAGGATCAAAACACATAAATTTATATATCTCAAGAGAAATCTGTGGCCACAGGGATTATACTGTACCCATGTGCTGTGGGAATTCAGGGCCTCTAGTGGAATAAGAGAAATTCCAAATTGTAGAATTTCTGAGAACCTGACGAACTTCAAACTCATCATTTGTTCAGGACTGAGATTGTAAGTGAGGAAGCAAAGTCCATGACCAGATGCACAGATTTACTGGAATTCCTGTGGTGTCCCCACTCTTGATGATAGGTGGCCTAATTTGTAAATCTGGATTGTCAGGGGAAGACAAACCACAGATCAGAGAAGCACATCTTCAGGCTCAGGGTGATCTTTCAATACTTCATTCCTGTATTGCATCTGGGAGGTTCTGATAAGACAATATGAATAGGAACAGCAAGTGCCAGTTCTTATAAGGGCTCAGTGAGGAAAAGGGCTCTTTCTTCATACCTCTTCCAAACTCCCTGCTCTCCAATATGGATTGAAATTTCTTCCTTAAGCCAACATTGATGTACCACTTGGGAGTTAATTTGTGTAATTTTGTGTGGTCTGATTCCAGTGCTAACATCATGCCTTTCTCTCCCCTTCAGGTCACAAAGAAATGGAAAACCAAACAACTGGAACTGAGTTTGTGCTCTTGGGACTTACAAGAGATCCTCTCCTTCAAAGCCTCTTATTCACCGTGTTTTTAATCATATACCTAATTATTTTATTCGGCAATATGGTAATCATGATGGTGATAAGGACTGATCTCCACCTTCAATCTCCTATGTACTTCTTCCTCTTTCATTTAGCCTTCATTGACATCTGCTATGCCACTGCTGTTCTTCCAAAGATGCTGGTGAATTTCCTTGTGAAAGGAAGCATAACCATTGCCATCAATGCTTGTATGACTCAAATGTTTTTCATCTTCCTCTCAGCTGGGTGTGAAGTTTTTATGCTTTCAGTAATGGCTTATGACCGATACGTGGCCATCTGTAATCCTCTGACATATCAAGAGGCTATGAGCAAACACTTCTGTTATCAGCTGGTGGGGAGTGCATGGGCAATGGGCCTCTTCTATTCAGTTCTAAACACAGTTCCTGTGTTAAATATTCAGTTCTGCGGGCACACAGAAATCAAACATTTCAGCTGTGAGCTTCCCCCTCTCCTGTCTGCTGCTTGTGGTGGGACCTTTCTCAGTAAACTCATTCTTCTTTCTTCTGCTGTGATCTTTGGGTCCAGCTCCTTTTTGCTCACCCTCATCTCCTACATCTATATCATCACTACTGTCTTGAAGATACAGTCCTCAGAAGGGAGGCACAAAGCTTTCTCCACTTGCAGCTCCCACTTCATTGTAATAGGGTTACTCTACATAACTGCTCTGTTCCAATACACAAAACCCAAATCAGTCTCATCAATCATTCTAGACCAAGTGCTGTCCACCCAGTACAGCATCTTAACCCCCATGCTGAATCCCATAATCTACAGCCTGAAAAATAAAGATGTGAAAACTGCTTTAGGCAGAATTCTAAAGAAACTGCAATTTATGTAACCTCTGAGCTGTATATATCAAATATTTGTTCTTTAAAACATGGACTTATGAGCAATTGATCTATTGGGACTCAATGGTTGCCTTTTCTAGGTTATGTGATAAAAAACACATCCTCATACACAAAGGAGCACAATGACAGGAAGGAGATACCAAATAATACTCTGCTCCAGAAGCATCCAGGACCATCACAGTGAGAGCTCATCTGGGTGCATCTACACAAGGATTGTGGAGCACAGAGGTGAAATGGAAGGCAGGAGAACCAATTTACAGGCTCAGAAGAGGGAACATGTTATCCAGGCTCGTCCTAGGGGTGTTATAGGACACTTAACAGCTCCATTCCAGGTGTGAAACTCATCATGATGAGTGAAAGGGAGTCAAGGCTGTAGCACCTTTTAGGCCCATGGGAATTACTGCCTAAGGATATGGGACACAGTATGGAATGCAGGGGAAAAGCATTTTGAGAATGCATGTGACATTCTCAGATCTCCAGGGGAGAAAACAAAGGCAAAGAATGTGATGAACCTAAGGGATTTGGAGATAAATTTATGTGGAAAATAGAGTGATAAAGGGATTAAAAAGTACCACACATGCTGGTATGGTCATGCATTGCAGCTGATCAGTGAGTCTGTTCTATATTCTTACTAAATTTTCACTGAAAGAGTTGTCAGGGCCTGGAACAGGCTGCCCAGGGAGGGGGTTGAGTCACCATCCCTGGATGTGTTTAAAAAAGGGTAGATGAGGTACTTAGGGATATGGTTTAGCTTAGGATGGGAATGGTTGGACTTGATGATCTTCAAAGGTCTTTTCCAACCTTGTGATTCTGTGATTCTGTGAGTTGGTGAAAGGGAGAAAATTCTTTCAATGACTTAAAGACTGTTTAAGAGGTTAAGGAAAAGCTGCACATGCAACCAAAGGCAAACAAAGAATTCTTTCCCCTCTTCCCGTTGGCAGGCAGGTGTTCAGACATCTCCAGAAAAGCAGGGCTCCATCACCTGTAAAGGCTACATGGGAGGCAAACATCATCTTTTTTTTCTTCTCAGCTTTATATGTTGAGTAGGACATCATATTGTATGGAATATGCTTTTGGTCAGTTGGGATCAGCTATCCTGGCTCTGTATTCTCTCAGCTTCTTGCGAACCCCCAGGAAACTCTCTAGTGGGGAGGTGTCTCCTGGCAGAAAAGGCCTTGACTCTATGTAAGCACTGCTCAACAGCAAGAAAAAATATCTCTATATTATTAACACTGTTTTCAACATAAAACTAAAACATAGCCTCATGCTAGCTACTATGAAGAAAATTGACTCAATCCAAGACAAAAGAACACAGCTTGGTGTAATGAAGGATTCTGGAAGGGGTTAACAGGCTAGTTTGCTGCACTTACTTGTCCACATCAATATTCAGCCAATTCATTTGTTATTTCTAGTGGTGAAAACATGAAATGCTGTTGTAGTGTCATTATAATGCTTCTGACTGCCAACTATTTTGTTAAAATACATTTGCTTAAACATTTCATTCAGGACAGAATTAATCTCTCCTCCTCTGCCCCCTCCTTTTGTGCTTTTCCTTCCCTAAGCCTCTACATCTCCCTCCTCTGGCCCCAAGAGCCCTTCTGGTGGAAGATTTCCTGAGAGAGAGTTGAGGAGTTGTACTTAAATGGTTTTATTCTCAGCTCTTCTTTTGACTGCTGGGTTATGAATGCATGATTCAGTGCACAGAGGCCACATAACCCAGATAGCCCATCAAATCATACTTATGTAGGCAGGAAATATCAAGATACACTTGTGATACAGAAAGCAAGAGATTAAATTAGATGAGGTGGCCACAGACATCTCCTAAGCCAGTTTTGGAAGCCTTCCAGAAGCCATTTGACATTCTTTAAAGACTCTAACACATTCTTAGCAGAGAAGGGAGACATTGAAGGCATAAAATCATATACAGAAGAGGTAAGTTTTCCAGCTTTTCTGGCTTCTTTCTTTTTTTCTTTCTTCATTTCTTTCCTTTTCCTTTCTTCTTCAACTATTTGTGAAAATACAACATGACAGTTTCATTAAAGATATCACTGATCTGTGGTTATCTTTGGCTGGAACCATGTACAGAGCCAGTTCTACAGATGAGATGACTTGCTTATTCTTCTTCCCCAACCATCCCCCCATTAACCACCTGAGATTTTAGAGAAAAATATATAAAATAAAGAGATAATACAAGAAGAGGATGCAATTTGTCACCCTATTTGAGATGTTAGTAGTTTACATTGTATTTATTTTTTTTGCAACTGATTGCATTATACAACTCTAGTCTATTTAAGAGGTAAGACACAATGCCTGGGAATTCTCTATCTAATTAGTCATTGTCCTTGAGTCATCAGAAAGGATAAGGTAGCTTCAGCATGTAATTTATTACATCTTTAAGTTATTGCTATAGACTGATTATGATTTGCAGTACAAAGGCAGAAAAAGAGTGCATGTGACCCCAGAGACTTTCATTGTCTGGGTGCATAATAACAAGCTAGAAATGTTAAGGACTGCAAAAAGATATTTTATTTTTTTGCTAGTAACATGTAATTCTCCAGGAGGTACAGCTGGAACAGGCTGAACCAAAAAAGCCCCATGTCCATGCTGGATCATGACCATTTGTAGAAAGAGAATCTGTATACAGACATAGAAATATCTCAGGATAAGGAGTTCAGCCATAGCACAAAGAGGTGGGAAGGTATCGTGAAAGCTCTGAACTAATGTCAGGGGATAGAGAGGATTATTCAATAAAGTTAGCAGCTTTAGTGATATTAATTTACTTAGGCTTATTCTAGCCAATGGAAATAAAGGAGGTCTATAAAGAACCCTAATTGAGACACATGAAAGGAGAATTGACTATCTAACAAATAAAAGTTAAATAATAGCTTCATAAGATTAGTATTAATCCTATAGTCTGTATGCACCATTCTGATACCAAAATTATTGTTAATAATGAAAAAGCTGATGAATCCTATGTCTTTCTTTTTCCAGGTGAACAAGCTGTGTATTGCATATTGCCATCCAACCGATTAACATGGAAAATGCAAGCAGGGTGAAGGAGTTCATTCTTTTCGGCCTCTCAGAGAATCAAAGTGTGCAGAAAATATGTTTTGTGGTGTTTCTGTTCTTCTATATTATTATTGTGGTAGGAAACCTGCTAATTGTTATCACTGTAATTAGCAGCCAGCATCTGAATTCCCCCATGTATTTTTTCCTTTCTTCCTTGTCCTTTGTAGATATCTGTTATTCTTCTGTCACAGCTCCCAAAATGATTGCAGATTCCCTTGTTGACAATAAAACAATCTCCTTTGTGGGTTGCATAGCACAGCTGTTTGGAGTACATTTCTTTGGCTGCACCGAGATCTTCCTCCTCACAGTGATGGCCTATGATCGCTACACAGCCATCTGCAGACCTCTCCACTACACCACCCTCATGACCCGGCGTGTGTGCAGCCAGATGGTGATCGGCTCATGGGTGGGCGGCTTTGTGCATTCCACAGTGCAGACTCTCCTAACCTCCTGTCTCCCGTTCTGTGGTCCCAACAAAATTGATCACTACTTCTGTGATGTGCACCCCCTACTGCAGCTGGCCTGTATCGACACCTACACCGTGGGTATTATTGTTGTTGCCAACAGTGGAATGATAGCACTGAGTTGTTTCTTGATCCTGGTCATCTCCTACATTATGATCCTGGTTTCCTTGAGAAGTCAAATGTCTGGAGGGCGGCACAAGGCCCTCTCCACCTGTGGGTCCCACATCACTGTGGTAATTCTGTTCTTTGGGCCATGCACGTTCACCTACATACGCCCATCCAGTGACCTGCCAGAGGACAAGAGTATAGCTGTATTTTATACTATCATCACACCCATGCTGAACCCACTTATCTACACACTGAGGAATGAGGAGATGAAGAGTGCCATGAAAAAACTGTGGAGTAGAAAAGTCATAAGTGAGAAGGGAGAGGTGTAGAACTACAGTAACTTTTCCAAAGGATCATAGAGGATCACCTATCTCTCACCATGAGGCCTTTAATGCAAAGCTTGCTTTTGACTCCTTTTGTAATTAGGAACATTGCTTTATATTTTCTTATTGACCAGCACAGGACCAGGGAAAAGAAATAAATGCTGTAAAAATTATTTTAAAAGTTGTCCAGACAGGGCATCCTATAGTTATTGTTCTCCCAGGTATCAACTTTTAGACAAACTCCATCTGCTCTGTAATCCTGGGAAAGCTGCAAAACCGAGAACTATGGTCCCTGGCTGCGGGAAACAATCATACAAAGAAGGTCTCTTTCTTCTTGCAATAAATGCCTTTTAATGACAACTACATTGTGGTATTTTGAATCCATGGGTGAGCAATTAAAATCTTAATACTTTGTGCTAATTGGATCATTTGCTGATGCAACTAAGAGGAGGGAAAGCTTCTCCCATTCCACTTCTAGGCCAATTCAAGTTCTTTCTTCAGTACTTCAGCTGTCACCAACCATCCCTTCCACCCTTCAGCTTTTCTTCAGATTTTTTATTTCAGTGTTTACACTAATACAGAATCCCAGACCCCAGGAAATACACGTTACTTATGTGTAGCCACTAAGGAATGTGTTCAGAAGCACCAAAAAAAAAAAAAAGTTTTTCAGGAATCAAGATACTTCCTAACAAAGCACATTTACACACCCCCACAATGAAGCACATCGTTCACAGGAAGGACTGGAACAATTGCTGTTGGAGGAGTGAAGAGACAAAACCTGAGAATGAAAGATCAAATCAATACAGTGTTGGTCAAAGCTGTGAACAGGGAGAGGAGCGGTAGCAGCTCAGGATCTCTACCAGAACAAAGGAGCCATGAGATATGAGACCCTGACCCACACTTTGCCAGCAGGAACCCAGCAAATCAGCTGAGTTCAGGAGGAAGAAATCTGCCTAGTGCCATTCAAAACTAATTGGAGCACTTCCCATTTTCTTTCTTCACTTCTGTTCCTTTTAAATATCCACACCTGTGTTATACCTTAGCATGGCTTGAGGAAGATTGAAGGTTACAAGCTGTTCCCAGCCCCAAGTCAGGTCGTATAACTTAACATTTGTTCATGTATTTCATGTTTTAGGGTCTCATTTCTAAGTGCTGGGTGGTGCTAGGTACAGTTGGACCATAGTTTATAAAAGGAGTCACTGGAAACATTAAATTCCTCTACACATTGGCAAGAATTCTTATACAAGTTTAATACTTGAAGTAAAGAATGGCTTCTGTGTTTTGTACTGTCAGTAAAACTAGCTGGTAAGCAGTGAGGACCAACCAGAAACCTTACTAAAGTTTTGAAATAATTACCTGGTTTAATTCCTGTTTCAAATTTCTGCATACCAAATGTCTAAGGGATAACAGTCTATACCACAGTTCTGATACTTATACTGCTAATAACCAACAGCAAGCTAAGAAATAAGAAATAAGACCCTGCTTATCATTCAGTTATGATTCTGTGGGCTAAATGAAACTCACACCCATTTCTGGGATGTACATCCTTTGCTGAAGCTGGCCTGCACCAACACCTACATGATTGGTGCTGTTGTGGTGTTGTGGTTTTACATGGCAAGGTTCTGGAGGAGAAGAGGGAGCTACAGGGATGCCATCTGCAAGAAGCAGCTAGAAGCTTTCAGTAGGCCTGACAGTTAAAACCAGCTAGGCCAAGCCAATCAGCAATGGTCATGGTGCTTCTGTCAATCACATTTAGGAGAAAAACCCTGCAAGCAGCTGCTTTTTGCCACCAGGGAAGGGAGTGAGAAGATGTAAGAAACTTTGCAGGCACCAAGGCCAGTGAAGAGTGTGAGGGGAGGAGGTGCTGCAGGTGTCTGAGAGAAAGATTCCCCTACAGCCTGTGGAGAAGACCGTGGTGGAGCAGGTTGTTACCCATGGATGATAATGGGAAGCTGAGATCCCATCTACAGCCCATTGATGGACCCCAAGCTGGAGTGGGTGCAGACAGCTGAAGGACACTGTGACCCCTTGGGAAGCCCACACTGGAGCAAGCTCCTGGCAGGACCTGCACCCCGTGGAGAGAACAACCCACACCAGAGCAGATTTCCTGGGGAGACATGTGACTCCAAGGGGGACCAGCTGGAGCAGTCTGGGCCTGAAGGTCGGCACCTTGTGGGAGGGATCCATGCCAGGGCAGTTGGTGAAGAGCTGAAGCCCTGTGGGAAAAGACTCACATTGGAGAAGTTCGTGGAGGACTGTCTGCTGTGGGTGGGACCCCACGGTGCAGCAGGGGAAGAGAATGAAGAATGAATGCCCCTTGCTAAGAAGGAAAACAGTTCATGAGGAACTGAATGAAACCCCCATTCCTTGTCTCCCCCTGTGACACCTGCTGGGGAGGAAGAGAGAGAAATCTTGAATAAAGTTTAGTCTGTGACAAAAGGAGGGGTGGGGGTAGGTGCTTTAAGATCTGTTTGTACTTCTCATTGTCCAATTCTGGTTGTGTGTCTGTGTGTGTAGCATAGTGTAAGAAATTAGATGCTTTTCTTTTTCCATCTTTTTAGTCCGTGTTGAGTCTGTTTTGCCCATGACCCTACTTGCTGAATAATCTCTCCCTGTCCTTATCTCCATTCCTAAGCCTCTCAATATCTATTTCCTCCCTTCTCCAGCTGAAAAGGGGAGTGATAGAGCAACTTTGATGGGCATCTGGCCATCAGCTAGGGTCCCACCCAGGATGCTCATTTCCCAGAAAGGCTGATTTCTCTTGAGGCACTTCCCTGCTTACATGCAAGTGACACAAGTTTTAATGGGATACAGCATGACCTAAGTTATCTTCCCTAGTCCCTGTTTTCTGGTACAAAGAAATTACAAGCAGCCCAAAGCTATGTTTCTTTTCTACCAACCAGGTAAAATGTTCAGAAGCCCTCTAGTTCAAAATAAGGCAGGTAATTACCTATTAAGAGCAGAGCAACAGGTGGGTATTTTGTGATTAATGAACTGACAGTAGAAACCATTTTCCCAAAATAATATTCACACACAATTTTATATAGATTGGAACACAATTTTCCTTCTAGGGTCAGATAGCTGCTTTTCATATTTCCAGAAATAACTTCAAGAATTCTATGGACATGTGGATGTGCAACATGGGAAGGGTTGCCTTTCTGAGTATTCTTGTGAATCCAAAGATGCTGGTTGCTAAACCTGGGACTGAAAGATTAGAGACTAGCTCAGGATTCGTTTCCCTTTACACTTCAAGGCTTCTGTACAGTTGACATTTTACCTATTGCATGGAAGAGCTGCAATCAGTTGCCAGGACCACCCTGAGGACTTTCATGCACTGAGTGGGTTGACTTCAGCTTTAGTGTGGCTTATCTGTATGCCTGGACAGAACAGGGAATAGATTCAGTGAGAATAGATTCAGTGAACACCTCAGTAGTGTAGATATGAGAGTGACCATGTGTTAATAATAGCGTGGGGAGTATGACTAGGGAAGTAATTGGTTATTGTCCTGCTCCAGGCCATGCTGATTAGATTCAGGACTCATCAAGAGGCAGCCTCAAGCATGCATCAGGGCATGATTAAAAATCTGTTAAGGCAGTATTCACCAGCACTGGACCTTCTGAAAGATTTCTACTCCAATGCTGCTTTTTTTCTTTTTTCCTCAGTTTTTTTCTCTTTGCTGTTTGATACCATAATGGGTCTCTTAATCTTCTAAATTAAAAAAAAAAAACAAAACAGAAAACCCTGAAAAAACATGCCTGTAAGTACTCTCAAAGGACTTGTCAGACACTGTCTATAGTGCAGAAGTCACAATATCTGAACAGATGTGGGGCACTACTACGTTATAAAGCATATTGAAATAGTAACTGACCATCTGAAAATTTAGTTCCTAAGGACTGCTCAGTGACATATCTCTCTTTTAGGGGGGTGAGGTAAAGTAGGAAGCCCTGACACAGGAAAGGGTGCTGCCTATTCTCTTTCACAACAGACAAATACTGTCTAGGCAGTCTTGGTTACTGCTCCTTTTTCTATTTGCATATTCTCTTTCAACAGTTCTCAGGTTCTCTCAGTCCTGCACACAGAGAGAAATGAAGCCTTGCTGCTGTCTTTCGAAGAGCTGCTTTGACTTCCTCGTTCCTCAGGCTATAAATCATAGGGTTCAGCATGGGAATTGCCAGAGTATAAACCACAGAGATGATCTTGTCGTGCTCCAAAGAGTATTTTGAACTGGGCCGTAAGTACATGAAGGAGCCTGTTCCATAGAACATGCTGACAGCAGTCAGGTGGGAAGCACAGGTGGAGAAGGCTTTGCGTCTGCCTCTGGTGGATTTAATTTTGTGGACAGTAATCCCAATGCCAATGTAAGAGATAAGAATGAGAAGCATGGTTGAGATGACAAGCACAGTAGCACAGGTGAAATGAACCACATCAGTGACGTAGGTGTCAGAGCAGGAGAGCTTCAGGATGGGAGGCACATCACAGAAGAAGTGATTGATGATGTTGGAATTGCAGAAGGAGAGCTGGAATATAAATAATGTCTGAATAGTTGCATTCATGCAGCTCATGAAGTAGGAGCCACACACAAGAAGCACACAAAACTTCTTGGACATAATGACAGGGTAGAGCAAGGGATTGCAGATGGCTATAAGCCGATCATATGCCATCACAGCCAGGAGATAGCACTCCCCTGTTACTGTGATGCAGAATAGGAAAAGCTGAGCTGTGCATGCTGTGTAAGATATGACTTTTGTCTCAGCCACAAGGGTCATGAGTGTGCTAGGTATGATGATAGTGGAGTAGCTGACATCTAAGAAGGCAAGGCTGCTGATGAAGAAGTACATGGGAGTGTGGAGCTTGGAGTCAATCCAGACGAGCACAATCATTCCCAGATTTCCCACCAGGGTCAGCAGGTAGATTAGGAGAAACACCATGAAGAGTAAGACCTGCAACTTCATGTTGTCTGTGAATCCCAACAGGATAAACTCGGTCACCACAGTGTGGTTTCCTTCTGCCATCTAGCGTAGGTGGAAAAAATGAGGATTACACTGCAGAGAACAAGGTACACACAGGCTGACTCTCAGTGGGTCAAACTGGCTCTCATCAGGCTGATCTACAATGAAGGTTTAATTCTGTGTATCTTCCTATGCATGTTTTTCAAGTATTGAACTCAAATGATCTCATAGACATTTTATACCTTTCAAGGGCTTCTAGTCTTTCTGCAGACACTGAAGGAGCACCCTTATTCCTGCAGGTCTCACTGCATGTCCCTCACAAAACACAGTCATCTGCACAGGGGTTACTAATTCCAGAGTATTTGTTTCACCTCACCTACTTTACACAGCTAGTCAAACATTAATTGAAACATTTTGGGGTTGTTTGTCCCATTTTATATAGACAACATCACAGGTATTAGCTTTCAACATTTTGGGGTATAAAGGTAAACACATGCTACACTAGTAAAATCTCTCAAACACAATAATTGTGGCCAGAAATATATAGCTTACCACTAGGACAAAATGATATTTTGGGGCAACTATGGGAAGCAGAAGCTCAAAGCTAGGGCTTTGGAAAAGCTGCAGTATAAATATTAATGGCATTTCAGGTAAAAAGGGAGCAGAGCTTCTGCTCGACTGTTACTTCCATAAACCTGAGAATAAAATGAGAACTATTAGCAGTTGAATTCTCAGGCATTGTCTCCTCCTGAACTCTGAACTAAGCTTTTTGTTCCCAGGAAGAAAACATTTAAGAGACCTTGGAAGAATTCATTTTTTCGTTTTCCAAGGAAGATTGAACTCAACTGCTGTATCTACTTGAAACATTGGTCTAATGTTCTTTAAAGTTTCCAGTATATTTCCCATGGTCCATAGTCACTTCTGGTCTTTCCTTTTATTATTTAAATAGAAAAATTTTTGTGTCCCTCCCTCACATTGTGGTAAAAAGGAACCACTTTTCCCCTTCCACCACTTCATAGAAAATGAAACAGATTCATAACATCATGGAACAGCTTAAGTTGGAAGGGACCCAGAAGGATCAAGTCAAACTCCCTGCTCCACACACAGCCAACTACTTAAACCTAAGCCACACACTAAGTTTGTACTAATGGCAAACATGCCAAATCTGGAAGAGAACTCTAGCACGGTGAGAAAAATACTGCTTAGAAATTTAGTAACCCAAAGCCCCAAAATATGGGGAAGGAAAAAACCAAACAGACAAACAAAAAAAAACCCCAAATTCTGTCATTTTCAGGAATACCTATACTCTTATACTCTGAGAGGAACATGTGAGTTTGGGAATTCTCCCTCCCTAGTAAAGAAATGGTACAGAATATGTCTAGCATATTCATTCCTAATCATCACCAACCTTCTAATTCCAGGCCTGTTCTTACCTTAGTACTCACATATTACCGTGCTGGGTGCACTAGTGTTTCTTCTCTTGTCAATGTAAAATAAACAGGCAAGAGGAAAACGTCCACTTAGTGCAGATTTGACTGCAAGGTGTACACAGTCTACTAGCTCCAGATAACAAGTGATTTCTATTTTCTAAAACCAGAAAGGAAGAGGAACTGTGTCTCTCACAGGAAGAAGAAAATCTCTCACAACAGCAAGTGGGTATTTTAGCAGTTGGCATGCACATTTATACAGTTTCGGGTACAGAGTTCCTTATTGGCCACCGAGCCTGAGCCTGAGACAAGGCACAGTGGGACTATTAAAATATCTTTTCTATTGCCAGTGGAGATAGCCTGTCCTCTCCTTTCCTGCAATTACACCAATGGACTTCATTCACTTTTAAAGAGAACATTATTTTCCCCTTGTTTTTGACAATGTGGACCTTTGTATAATTTTTCTTGTTTTATTCTGCTACTAGTTATCTAGAACTAGAAGACTATAAAATTATAGACTATAAAACCACTTTCAATATTGGGAAGGAAACCACAAGTAATGAGGAAAAAGTTGTTTCTGTACAGCAAGGATGAAGGCTCTTCTCCCAAAACCTCTCTGAAACTGACCGGCAATTTCAGCCCCACCAACTTGTTGTGGTTAGTGCTCCAGGGGTTGGTGAATTAAATCACTGGGGAAGAGCTGTTTAGGTCTAGTTTCATATTTTGAGGAGCACGTTTTTCAGGTAATTGTTGACATCCAACATGTTCTTCAACATCTTTTCATTTAACAGTTATGTGAATTTCTCATCCTGACTTGAACATTTTGGTGATTCATATCAGCTTGGTCTGCCAACCTGTTTCCTTCTGCTAGTTTTGCATTTCCAGTCTGATGTGCTTTACAGGGCAGGATTGCTACTTGGAGTGGTTCTTGAACCACCAGCAATAACTGTAGTATTTCCTTTTGATGCTTAATATTTTCCTCCTGGGAGGGCAATGGTCCTGATTCTTTCCATATGGCTCCGTGGACATTGACTGCTCCAAAGGCATATTTTAGGTCTGTCCATATATTTCCTTTCTTTCCTTTCCTCAGTCCCAGTACTCATGTCAGTGCAATCAGTTGTGATTTCTGCACAGGAGCTCTATTGGCTAAGGCATTTTGTTCTGTTACCCTGTTCTCAGTCATTACCACCAGCCTGGCGTGGCTGCTGCCATCTGTAAACTGTATATTCCAGCAGGCAAGACCTGAAGGAAGAAGCCCTCAAGGATGCACAGGACCCTGGTATTGTGCAGTCTTCTGTGGTTAATTTGATGGAGAGCATTTTATGTCTCGTGTTCTATTTTATGCCTTTTCCTTCATGTCTTTTCATGGTACTAATAGGCTGGTCATCCACATGACATCACGGTGCTTTTTGTAGACTCTGTGCATACTGTACTGTACACAGGCACTGTGTTTACTGTATGCTGTGTGTGTCTCGCACTCTTTCTTGTGTGGTGTGCGTCTCCTACTGGGGGGTGTACATCCACTTGCACAGATTCTGTTGTAGGTGAGGAGTTGGCATTGTAGCAAATCGGGGGTAGCAAAGAAATGTGTTAGCAGAAGCAAAGCTCCACTTTGCAGATGCCACAAAAAGTGAGAAGACAGTAGAGAGAAATGAGTAAAATGGAAAGAAAACACCCAAGACGACAGCAGAAAGAGGTGATGAAATGGGGGAGTGGGGAGGGGGGAAGTAAAGGGGGGAAAGCCCCACAAAAATGAAAGAGAGGAGAAGGGATCGATGCCTGGGGTGCAGGTATGCTTAGCAGCAGCCAGGATATTTTCAGCTCCTTTCTGGCACACCATGAAAAAGACAAACCGAAAGGGAAAACCATCCCAGCAGCCCATGTAACAGAAAAAGTCTTATTCTTTAATTTCAAACATGTTCACAAAACGGGGAAGTTATCTGAGCAAAACGGGGAACGCCTCAGCTGCTGAGAGTGCAGCTGAGCCCAGCCTAAACATAACTCAGAAGCCGCCGCGTGCTGGGAAAGGCCTTGCGCATCCCCATGCACTTCTCCTGGTCGATGAAGAGCGAGTTGGCTTTCACGGCCAGGTCGTGCTCCAAGACCGACTTGGCATGGAGCAGCCTTTGGAGCGCATCCTCGGCATCTCCCAGCTGCTGCTGAAGGCTCTGCAGCGTCTCTTCGATCTCACAGACCTCACTGACAAGGCTGGAAAACAACAATATGCCCACATTAGCAGTCCCATCATGGGGGGGTGGTTTCTATTCTAGCATGTTATTGCTGATGGGCCCCTTGGCATGTGCCAACTACCTCGGACCCCCCATTTGTGGCAGATGTGGGAAAGACAAGGACATGCTTAAGCCAAGGACAGGAGTGTCTGTCAGACTCTGGCAGTGCTCAGCCATGTCTCCCGGAGCAGCTCATGCCACCAAGAAGAGGCACGAGCAGGGCACTTATGGAAAGACGTACCGGAGCTGGGCAGTGTCCCGGCACAGCTCCATGTTGGGTCTGCGTCTGCGCTTGTCCAGCCGCGTCTGAGCCACTTTTAATGGACACCCTTTGTCTCGAATGGCTTTGCGGATGGTTTCTATGGTCCTTTCCAGCTGGAAGATTTCCTGCAGCGTCTGGAGTGAGACAGACATGTGCATATATTCTCAAGTGACCACCTCAGTTCCCTTTCCTCTGCCCGTCTGCAATCAAACCCAGGATCGTAAGTGGGCTCAGGCTGCTGTCGCTCTGCCACAGAGCCACAGATCATCCCCTCTCTTGAGGGAAAGGCCTCTCTCTGCCCGTGCTGTCACAGCAGAGGAGGTTTCTAAGCAGTGTCCCACCCAAAGGGAGGGCCTCAGTCTACCTTGCTCAGATTGTCCTGGATCTTCCTCTTGGCCTCGTCCGTCTCAGCGATGCGGTGCCTGAAGGCGACGTTCACACAGCTGAACTGGCGCCGCATCTCATTGCCCGTCACCACCAGCAGGTTCTCGATCTTGTCCCGCAGCTGGGCAGAGGCTGCCCGCTCGCTCTGGGAGCGCAGGATGTTCTTATCTGTGAATTTGGCCCACGACTCTGGCACTGAGATCCTGGGGAGCAGGGGATGGAAAGGAGAAGTCTGTCTAAGCCTGTGCTGCTCAGGGCATGGAGCCTTCCAGGGAGCAGCAGGGACTGAAGTATGTTAAATCTCTGCTCTTCAGGGCTGGTTCAGGTCACCGTTCCTTTACTGTCATCCCAAAGCTCAACTCCTGGCACCCACAGGCAGCTGAACTCTGGCCTCAGACCGTCATCTCTTTAGCGTCTGTGTCATTCCGACTCCCTACCAGGCCCTCTGCATGCAGTGTAACCCCCCAGATCTGCCGCCAATGATGAGCACTCAGGCAAGCACTGGCACATCTTGGGAACACACAGCAACTCCATGAGCTGTGCAGAGGGGCTGGACTGCATTCGTTTCCAGGCTGATCTCTGAGCCCTGAACGCTGAACCAGTTGGGGCTCGCGTTCACCCACCCAATGTTCAGCATCCCGCTCCAAGCCAAAGGTTGCTCTCCCTTTATGGGGAGCGTAGAAAAAGGTCCCCTCTGAGGTGGGGGTCTCTCGGGGGGAAGGACATGCCATGCAGACACATGCGTCCTTACAGCGAGCTGGGGAAGAGCAGCTCCCTGCCAGGGAGATGCACCACGCATCCTGGGGACAGGCAAGCCCAGCGTGCACTCACGTGGCATCCACACGCTCCACCCCTTGGTAGTAGCTGATGCCGTTGGAGGTGTTCCTCAGCTGGTGGCACCGATCATCGATGCGGTGGGCCACCTGCTTGTTGGCCAGGTCCTTCTCCATCTCATGCTGGGCCAACCTGTTGGACCTTCAAGACACAAACAGCCACCGTCACAGGGGACATAGAGGTGCAACAGTTTCCTCCCCATCCCACTACCTGTCAGCTCCCCCCGAAGAGCTACGTGCCCCCACACGCAGCACCGCCTGCTTCCCTGGGAGCCTGCATGCGGCTCACACCTGTGGGGTGAGGGGAGAGGGAGGGTCTGCTGGGGTCTCACTACAACAGCAAGTGCCTCCTTACGTGAGACGGGCTTCTGCCTGATCCAGGTACCGCCGTAGCCTCTCCTGGCACGACCTGATGACATCCACTTCCTGGGCAGAGGCAAAGCACCATCCCATCAGCATCCATGCTCAATTGCCCTGCACACGCTCATCCCCATCCCACAACAGCATCTGCCCTGTTTGCTTCCAAAATGGTTTCCTGCCCGGGAGAAATCCCATCTACGGGGGACAAGAGCAGATGGCCTTGGCTTTGGTGCCAGTCCCCACCAGTCTTGCTTGTCTTGCTCTCAGCTCCCTTCAGCACACATTTGTCACATTCCAGATACTCAGGAGATTCCTGTTCAAAGCCCATCATTAAGCCCTCCTGCCTGCAGGAGCCAGCTGAAAAGCACAGCCAGAACGTGTCCCACTTCAAACAAGTCTATGGGGCCGGATGACATGCATCCCAGGGTCCTGGAGGAGGTGGCTGACGTAGCTGCTGAGCCACTCTCCATCATATTTGAAAAGTCGTGGCTGTCAGGTGAGGTCCCCGGGGACTGGAGAAACAGTCACGTCACTCCCGTGTATAAGAAAGGGGAGCAAGGAAGACCCAGGGAACTACAGGCCGCTGAGCCTCACCTCTGTGCCTGGGAAGATCATGGAACAGATCCTCCTGGATGACATGTTGGACCACATGAGGGAGGAGTGTGTGATCCAGGACAGCCAGCACGGCTTCCCCAAGGGAAGGTTGTGCCTTACTAATGTGCTGTCCCTCTCTGCTCTGCCCTCATGAGGCCCCATCTGGAGTCCTGTGTCCAGATCTGGGGGCCCCAAGGCAAGAAAGATGTGGAACCATTGGGGAAGGTTCAGAGAAGGCCAGAAAGATGATCACAGGGCTGGAGTACCTCCCCTACAAAGAGAGGCTGAGGCAGCTGGGCTTTTTCAGCCTGGAGAAGGCTGAAATTGGCAGCCTTCCAGTCCCTGAAGGGAGCAGAGGAACAGCAGGGGAATCAGCTTGTTAAAGAACAGACCCTGGCAGGACAAGGGGGATGGAGTGAAGCTGAAGGAGAGTAGGTTTAGATGAGATATTAGAGGCAAGTTCTTTCCAGAGAGAGTGGTCTAGGGGCTGGAACAGGCTGCCCAGGGATGGGGTGGGTGCCCCATCCCTGGGGGTGTTCAAGGCCGGACTGGACGGGGCCCTGGGCAGCCTTGTGGAGATCCAGGCCCGGAGGTTGGTGGCCCTGCCTGTGGTAGGGGGATTGGAGCTCTCTGATCACTGGGGTTCCTCCCAACACAGACCAGTCTGGGATTCTATGACTCTAGGAAATGCTTTGCACTCCACCAGGCACCAGTGAGGGAACTGGGCTGCAAAACCTGCTTCGGGCAGGGCAGGTGGAAAGCACTCGAAGGCCTCATCAGCACTGCCAGACTTACCACCAAGAGCTGCTTCTCCACATCGTCACACACCAGGTCGATGCCCATCCGCTTCTCCCGGTGAAGCAGACAGTCCTGGGTGACCTGTTGGGGACATGCCATCAGTGCTGGCTGCAGGGACAGGCTTCCCGAGACAGACAGTCCCACTCAGTGGGTGCAGAGGTGACAGCAGGGGACAAAGGGGCCCAGGGCAGCAGCAGCAGCGAGGTGCTGAGCTGCACCGGCAGCGTTACAGCAACACCAGGGGGGAGCACAAGTGGCCCTGGTGCCACCCCAGCTCAGGGCAGGGCCCTGTGTCAGGCTCGACACTGACCTCACCAGGGCCTCACCGGGAGGCCTGGGCTTTTCTCTCACGTACCGGGCTTTTGGCTACACCGCTCCTAAACATACTGGGTTCAGCAAGTACTGGCCTGAGGCACTCAGCACGTGCTGACAGCGGATGCAGCAGGTGGCAAGGGATTTCTTGGTTACTAACCTAACCAATGGTCATTAATTAATGAAAAATAATGAGATGTTTGCACGGCTACAGCTGGCAGCCCCCTGGACAGGGCGCTTACCTGCAGAGGGGCCTCTGTCTTGACCAAGGCTCTCTCCAGCCGCTTCATGGCGTCCATGAGGGCGTTGTTCTCCCCGATCATCTCATCCAGCTCCTGGCGGAGCTGGGATTTCCAAAATTTGATATCACTGACACGCTCTCCCAGCTTTTGGGTGGCTTTGGCTTGGGTTTTCCTTGTCTGCTGGTATTTGTCCTGAACCAAGCGGGAGGTGTCAGCTGTCAGAAGCTCCGCCTTGCGCCGGGAAGTCTCCGACTTTTTGGAGTTGGCCAGGTTGGCCCTGTGCCAGTCACCAGGAGTGTATCGGGTGACCGGAGCTGCTCTGCTAGAGATGGAAGGAAGTGCCTCACGGGGGGTTACCCCCTCGGAGCTTTTGCATGATGAGCCCATAGTCAGGTTGGTGGCCCTGGGCATCCAGGGCTGGCTCAAGCTCGGAGGCAAGGGGGAGGAAGGAAAGCCTTTCTTAGAGCTGGGACCCATGCTTATAGGGGGCAAAAACTTGGCAGGGGTTGATCCTGGGAGGGTGGACAGCGTCGGCAGCTCCATTCTGGAATGCCGCTCTGTGTCCTGCACGGTGGTAATGGAAGACAACCTCGCTCAGGAAGCTCCTGCACTTGATCACTTGGGAGAACCCAAACTCGCTGCTGCACTGTCGAGCTCAGTAGCAGCACTGATGGGCGCTGCGGGGTGCACGGTGCCAGGTGCCAGCAGGGACACAGATACGTTGCCATGGACGCTGGGTGCTCAGCAACACAAGGGGTGCTCAGCAACACAAGGGGTGCTCAGCAACACAAGGGACGCTCGGTGCTCCCCTAACACAAGGGATTATACAACACCCTACGGCCACTAATATCCCTCTTACCACTGTCAGAGAAGTGAAAATGGATACCACCATTCCCTTCCATTTTCCAAAACAAGATTCCAACCACCCAGTAAAAGAAGTATCTAGTCCTGAATTCTCTGCTAGTTCATTGGCCAAAGTGATAAGGCCTTGTAAGGCTCTGGTAATCCTTCCATCAGGAGCAGTAGTATTTGGTATAAATGTGCAATACTGTCCCCCTAACATAAAACATACTCCTCCTTTCTCTGCTAACATCATATCTAGGACCATCCCATTTTCACATGTCATTCGGCTATTAGCATCCCATTGTTCTGATATTCCTTTAACAGCATCCCTCGTATGATTTATGAATCTCTGTTCATTAAAATAGATAGAATTGATCCAATCTACCTTTTTATTTACTGTGACCCACCAAAAAAGGAATGATTCAAAACCTGTAGCAATCCAATTCCTAGCCTTCAATTCATCAGGAACCCCTTGAGGAACTCCAATTGAGTCTATATAGATTCTGTCCTCAAAGGACGTTCCCAATATGCTTCTTTTGGCCCTCATCTCTTTCTCTCTAGAAGCCTTATCCTCTCAGAACACCAGGGTGAATAGGGTAACCAATTGTGCAGTCTTGTGTGGTTAATTTGATGGAGAGC
Organism: Gallinula chloropus; assembly: GCF_964237585.1. Taxonomy (NCBI): domain Eukaryota; kingdom Metazoa; phylum Chordata; class Aves; order Gruiformes; family Rallidae; genus Gallinula; species Gallinula chloropus. The sequence continues at coordinate 3,701,721 of NC_140111.1, read as the reverse complement.
ATTTTTTGTCTCGTGTTCTATTTTATGCCTTTTCCTTCATGTCTTTTCATGGTACAGATGGGCTGGTGTCTGTTCTATTTTATGTCATCCACATGACATCACGGTGCTTTTTGTAGACCCTGTGCATACTGTACTGTACACAGGCACTGTATTTACTGTATGCTGTGTGTGTCTCGCACTGTTTCTTGTGTGGTGTGCGTCTCCTACTGGGGGGTGTACATCCACTTGCACAGATTCTGTTGTAGGTGAGGAGTTGGCATTGTAGCAAATCGGGGGTAGCAAAGAAATGTGTTAGCAGAAGCAAAGCTCCACTTTGCAGATGCCACAAAAAGTGAGAGGACAGCAGAGAGAAATGAGTAAAATGGAAAGAAAACACCCAAGACGACAGCAGAAGGAGGTGATGAAATGGGGGGTGGCGGGGGAGAAGTAAAGGGGGGAAAGCCCCACAAAAATGAAAGAGAGGAGAAGGGATCGATGCCTGGGGTGCAGGTATGCTTAGCAGCAGCCAGGATATTTTCAGATCCTTTCTGGCACACTGTGAAAAAGACAAACCGAAAGGGAAAACCATCCCAGCAGCCCATGTAACAGAAAAAGTCTTATTCTTTAATTTCAAACATGTTCACAAAACGGGGAAGTTATCTGAGCAAAACGGGGAACGCCTCAGCTGCTGAGAGTGCAGCTGAGCCCAGCCTAAACATAACTCAGAAGCCGCCGCGTGCTGGGAAAGGCCTTGCGCATCCCCATGCACTTCTCCTGGTCGATGAAGAGCGAGTTGGCTTTCACGGCCAGGTCGTGCTCCAAGACCGACTTGGCATGGAGCAGCCTTTGGAGCGCATCCTCGGCATCTCCCAGCTGCTGCTGAAGGCTCTGCAGCGTCTCTTCGATCTCACAGACCTCACTGACAAGGCTGGAAAACAACAATATGCCCACATTAGCAGTCCCATCATGGGGGGGTGGTTTCTATTCTAGCATGTTATTGCTGATGGGCCCCTTGGCATGTGCCAACTACCTCGGACCCCCCATTTGTGGCAGATGTGGGAAAGACAAGGACATGCTTAAGCCAAGGACAGGAGTGTCTGTCAGACTCTGGCAGTGCTCAGCCATGTCTCCCGGAGCAGCTCATGCCACCAAGAAGAGGCACGAGCAGGGCACTTATGGAAAGACGTACCGGAGCTGGGCAGTGTCCCGGCACAGCTCCATGTTGGGTCTGCGTCTGCGCTTGTCCAGCCGCGTCTGAGCCACTTTTAATGGACACCCTTTGTCTCGAATGGCTTTGCGGATGGTTTCTATGGTCCTTTCCAGCTGGAAGATTTCCTGCAGCGTCTGGAGTGAGACAGACATGTGCATATATTCTCAAGTGACCACCTCAGTTCCCTTTCCTCTGCCCGTCTGCAATCAAACCCAGGATCGTAAGTGGGCTCAGGCTGCTGTCGCTCTGCCACAGAGCCACAGATCATCCCCTCTCTTGAGGGAAAGGCCTCTCTCTGCCCGTGCTGTCACAGCAGAGGAGGTTTCTAAGCAGTGTCCCACCCAAAGGGAGGGCCTCAGTCTACCTTGCTCAGATTGTCCTGGATCTTCCTCTTGGCCTCGTCCGTCTCAGCGATGCGGTGCCTGAAGGCGACGTTCACACAGCTGAACTGGCGCCGCATCTCATTGCCCGTCACCACCAGCAGGTTCTCGATCTTGTCCCGCAGCTGGGCAGAGGCTGCCCGCTCGCTCTGGGAGCGCAGGATGTTCTTATCTGTGAATTTGGCCCACGACTCTGGCACTGAGATCCTGGGGAGCAGGGGATGGAAAGGAGAAGTCTGTCTAAGCCTGTGCTGCTCAGGGCATGGAGCCTTCCAGGGAGCAGCAGGGACTGAAGTATGTTAAATCTCTGCTCTTCAGGGCTGGTTCAGGTCACCGTTCCTTTACTGTCATCCCAAAGCTCAACTCCTGGCACCCACAGGCAGCTGAACTCTGGCCTCAGACCGTCATCTCTTTAGCGTCTGTGTCATTCCGACTCCCTACCAGGCCCTCTGCATGCAGTGTAACCCCCCAGATCTGCCGCCAATGATGAGCACTCAGGCAAGCACTGGCACATCTTGGGAACACACAGCAACTCCATGAGCTGTGCAGAGGGGCTGGACTGCATTCGTTTCCAGGCTGATCTCTGAGCCCTGAACGCTGAACCAGTTGGGGCTCGCGTTCACCCACCCAATGTTCAGCATCCCGCTCCAAGCCAAAGGTTGCTCTCCCTTTATGGGGAGCGTAGAAAAAGGTCCCCTCTGAGGTGGGGGTCTCTCGGGGGGAAGGACATGCCATGCAGACACATGCGTCCTTACAGCGAGCTGGGGAAGAGCAGCTCCCTGCCAGGGAGATGCACCACGCATCCTGGGGACAGGCAAGCCCAGCGTGCACTCACGTGGCATCCACACGCTCCACCCCTTGGTAGTAGCTGATGCCGTTGGAGGTGTTCCTCAGCTGGTGGCACCGATCATCGATGCGGTGGGCCACCTGCTTGTTGGCCAGGTCCTTCTCCATCTCATGCTGGGCCAACCTGTTGGACCTTCAAGACACAAACAGCCACCGTCACAGGGGACATAGAGGTGCAACAGTTTCCTCCCCATCCCACTACCTGTCAGCTCCCCCCGAAGAGCTACGTGCCCCCACACGCAGCACCGCCTGCTTCCCTGGGAGCCTGCATGCGGCTCACACCTGTGGGGTGAGGGGAGAGGGAGGGTCTGCTGGGGTCTCACTACAACAGCAAGTGCCTCCTTACGTGAGACGGGCTTCTGCCTGATCCAGGTACCGCCGTAGCCTCTCCTGGCACGACCTGATGACATCCACTTCCTGGGCAGAGGCAAAGCACCATCCCATCAGCATCCATGCTCAATTGCCCTGCACACGCTCATCCCCATCCCACAACAGCATCTGCCCTGTTTGCTTCCAAAATGGTTTCCTGCCCGGGAGAAATCCCATCTACGGGGGACAAGAGCAGATGGCCTTGGCTTTGGTGCCAGTCCCCACCAGTCTTGCTTGTCTTGCTCTCAGCTCCCTTCAGCACACATTTGTCACATTCCAGATACTCAGGAGATTCCTGTTCAAAGCCCATCATTAAGCCCTCCTGCCTGCAGGAGCCAGCTGAAAAGCACAGCCAGAACGTGTCCCACTTCAAACAAGTCTATGGGGCCGGATGACATGCATCCCAGGGTCCTGGAGGAGGTGGCTGACGTAGCTGCTGAGCCACTCTCCATCATATTTGAAAAGTCGTGGCTGTCAGGTGAGGTCCCCGGGGACTGGAGAAACAGTCACGTCACTCCCGTGTATAAGAAAGGGGAGCAAGGAAGACCCAGGGAACTACAGGCCGCTGAGCCTCACCTCTGTGCCTGGGAAGATCATGGAACAGATCCTCCTGGATGACATGTTGGACCACATGAGGGAGGAGTGTGTGATCCAGGACAGCCAGCACGGCTTCCCCAAGGGAAGGTTGTGCCTTACTAATGTGCTGTCCCTCTCTGCTCTGCCCTCATGAGGCCCCATCTGGAGTCCTGTGTCCAGATCTGGGGGCCCCAAGGCAAGAAAGATGTGGAACCATTGGGGAAGGTTCAGAGAAGGCCAGAAAGATGATCACAGGGCTGGAGTACCTCCCCTACAAAGAGAGGCTGAGGCAGCTGGGCTTTTTCAGCCTGGAGAAGGCTGAAATTGGCAGCCTTCCAGTCCCTGAAGGGAGCAGAGGAACAGCAGGGGAATCAGCTTGTTAAAGAACAGACCCTGGCAGGACAAGGGGGATGGAGTGAAGCTGAAGGAGAGTAGGTTTAGATGAGATATTAGAGGCAAGTTCTTTCCAGAGAGAGTGGTCTAGGGGCTGGAACAGGCTGCCCAGGGATGGGGTGGGTGCCCCATCCCTGGGGGTGTTCAAGGCCGGACTGGACGGGGCCCTGGGCAGCCTTGTGGAGATCCAGGCCCGGAGGTTGGTGGCCCTGCCTGTGGTAGGGGGATTGGAGCTCTCTGATCACTGGGGTTCCTCCCAACACAGACCAGTCTGGGATTCTATGACTCTAGGAAATGCTTTGCACTCCACCAGGCACCAGTGAGGGAACTGGGCTGCAAAACCTGCTTCGGGCAGGGCAGGTGGAAAGCACTCGAAGGCCTCATCAGCACTGCCAGACTTACCACCAAGAGCTGCTTCTCCACATCGTCACACACCAGGTCGATGCCCATCCGCTTCTCCCGGTGAAGCAGACAGTCCTGGGTGACCTGTTGGGGACATGCCATCAGTGCTGGCTGCAGGGACAGGCTTCCCGAGACAGACAGTCCCACTCAGTGGGTGCAGAGGTGACAGCAGGGGACAAAGGGGCCCAGGGCAGCAGCAGCAGCGAGGTGCTGAGCTGCACCGGCAGCGTTACAGCAACACCAGGGGGGAGCACAAGTGGCCCTGGTGCCACCCCAGCTCAGGGCAGGGCCCTGTGTCAGGCTCGACACTGACCTCACCAGGGCCTCACCGGGAGGCCTGGGCTTTTCTCTCACGTACCGGGCTTTTGGCTACACCGCTCCTAAACATACTGGCTTCAGCAAGTACTGGCCTGATGCACTCAGCACGTGGTGACAGCGGATGCAGCAGGTGGCAAGGGATTTCTTGGTTACTAACCTAACCAATGGTCATTAATTAATGAAAAATAATGAGATGTTTGCACGGCTACAGCTGGCAGCCCCCTGGACAGGGCGCTTACCTGCAGAGGGGCCTCTGTCTTGACCAAGGCTCTCTCCAGCCGCTTCATGGCGTCCATGAGGGCGTTGTTCTCCCCGATCATCTCATCCAGCTCCTGGCGGAGCTGGGATTTCCAAAATTTGATATCACTGACACGCTCTCCCAGCTTTTGGGTGGCTTTGGCTTGGGTTTTCCTTGTCTGCTGGTATTTGTCCTGAACCAAGCGGGAGGTGTCAGCTGTCAGAAGCTCCGCCTTGCGCCGGGAAGTCTCCGACTTTTTGGAGTTGGCCAGGTTGGCCCTGTGCCAGTCACCAGGAGTGTATCGGGTGACCGGAGCTGCTCTGCTAGAGATGGAAGGAAGTGCCTCACGGGGGGTTACCCCCTCGGAGCTTTTGCATGATGAGCCCATAGTCAGGTTGGTGGCCCTGGGCATCCAGGGCTGGCTCAAGCTCGGAGGCAAGGGGGAGGAAGGAAAGCCTTTCTTAGAGCTGGGACCCATGCTTATAGGGGGCAAAAACTTGGCAGGGGTTGATCCTGGGAGGGTGGACAGCGTCGGCAGCTCCATTCTGGAATGCCGCTCTGTGTCCTGCACGGTGGTAATGGAAGACAACCTCGCTCAGGAAGCTCCTGCACTTGATCACTTGGGAGAACCCAAACTCGCTGCTGCACTGTCGAGCTCAGTAGCAGCACTGATGGGCGCTGCGGGGTGCACGGTGCCAGGTGCCAGCAGGGACACAGATACGTTGCCATGGACGCTGGGTGCTCAGCAACACAAGGGGTGCTCAGCAACACAAGGGGTGCTCAGCAACACAAGGGACGCTCGGTGCTCCCCTAACACAAGGGATTATACAACACCCTACGGCCACTAATATCCCTCTTACCACTGTCAGAGAAGTGAAAATGGATACCACCATTCCCTTCCATTTTCCAAAACAAGATTCCAACCACCCAGTAAAAGAAGTATCTAGTCCTGAATTCTCTGCTAGTTCATTGGCCAAAGTGATAAGGCCTTGTAAGGCTCTGGTAATCCTTCCATCAGGAGCAGTAGTATTTGGTATAAATGTGCAATACTGTCCCCCTAACATAAAACATACTCCTCCTTTCTCTGCTAACATCATATCTAGGACCATCCCATTTTCACATGTCATTCGGCTATTAGCATCCCATTGTTCTGATATTCCTTTAACAGCATCCCTCGTATGATTTATGAATCTCTGTTCATTAAAATAGATAGAATTGATCCAATCTACCTTTTTATTTACTGTGACCCACCAAAAAAGGAATGATTCAAAACCTGTAGCAATCCAATTCCTAGCCTTCAATTCATCAGGAACCCCTTGAGGAACTCCAATTGAGTCTATATAGATTCTGTCCTCAAAGGACGTTCCCAATATGCTTCTTTTGGCCCTCATCTCTTTCTCTCTAGAAGCCTTATCCTCTCAGAACACCAGGGTGAATAGGGTAACCAATTGTGCAGTCTTGTGTGGTTAATTTGATGGAGAGCATTTTTTGTCTCGTGTTCTATTTTATGCCTTTTCCTTCATGTCTTTTCATGGTACAGATGGGCTGGTGTCTGTTCTATTTTATGTCATCCACATGACATCACGGTGCTTTTTGTAGACCCTGTGCATACTGTACTGTACACAGGCACTGTATTTACTGTATGCTGTGTGTGTCTCGCACTGTTTCTTGTGTGGTGTGCGTCTCCTACTGGGGGGTGTACATCCACTTGCACAGATTCTGTTGTAGGTGAGGAGTTGGCATTGTAGCAAATCGGGGGTAGCAAAGAAATGTGTTAGCAGAAGCAAAGCTCCACTTTGCAGATGCCACAAAAAGTGAGAGGACAGCAGAGAGAAATGAGTAAAATGGAAAGAAAACACCCAAGACGACAGCAGAAGGAGGTGATGAAATGGGGGGTGGCGGGGGAGAAGTAAAGGGGGGAAAGCCCCACAAAAATGAAAGAGAGGAGAAGGGATCGATGCCTGGGGTGCAGGTATGCTTAGCAGCAGCCAGGATATTTTCAGATCCTTTCTGGCACACTGTGAAAAAGACAAACCGAAAGGGAAAACCATCCCAGCAGCCCATGTAACAGAAAAAGTCTTATTCTTTAATTTAAAACATGTTCACAAAACTGGGAAGTTATCTGAGCAAAACCAGGAACGCCTCAGCTGCTGAGAGTGCAGCTGAGCCCAGCCTAAACATAACTCAGCAGCCGCCGCGTGCTGGGAAAGGCCTTGCGCATCCCCATGCACTTCTCCTGGTCGATGAAGAGCGAATTGGCTTTCACGGCCAGGTCGTGCTCCAAGACCGACTTGGCATGGAGCAGCCTTTGGAGCGCATCCTCGGCATCTCCCAGCTGCTGCTGAAGGCTCTGCAGCGTCTCTTCGATTTCAGACACCTCACTGACAAGGCTGGAAAATAACAATATGCCCACATTAGCAGTCCCATCATGGGGGGGGTGGGGGGTGGTTTCTATTCTAGCATGTTATTGCTGATGGGCCCCTTGGCATGTGCCCACTACCTGGGACCCCCCATTTGTGGCAGATGTGGGAAAGACAAGGACACGCTTAAGCCGAGGACAGGATTGTCTGTCAGACTCTGGCAGTGCTCAGCCATGTCTCCCGGAGCAGCTCATGCCACCAAGAAGAGGCACGAGCAGGGCACTTATGGAAAGACGTACCGGAGCTGGGCAGTGTCCCGGCACAGCTCCATGTTGGGTCTGCGTCTGCGCTTCTCCAGCCGCGTCTGAGCCACTTTTAAGGGACACCCTTTGTCTCGAATGGCTTTGCGGATGGTTTCTATGGTCCTCTTGAGCTGGAAGATTTCCTGCAGCGTCTGGAGTGAGACAGACATGTGCATATATTCTCAAGTGACCACCTCAGTTCCCTTTCCTCTGCCCGTCTGCAATCAAACCCAGGATCGTAAGTGGGCTCAGGCTGCTGTCGCTCTGCCACAGAGCCACAGATCATCCCCTCTCTTGAGGGAAAGGCCTCTCTCTGCCCGTGCTGTCACAGCAGAGGAGGTTTCTAAGCAGGGTCCCACCCAAAGGGAGGGCCTCAGTCTACCTTGCTCAGATTGTCCTGGATCTTCCTCTTGGCCTCGTCCGTCTCGGCGATGCGGTGCCTGAAGGCGACGTTCACACAGCTGAACTGGCGCCGCATCTCATTGCCCGTCACCACCAGCAGGTTCTCGATCTTGTCCCGCAGCTGGGCAGAGGCTGCCCGCTCGCTCTGGGAGCGCAGGATGTTCTTATCTGTGAATTTGGCCCATGACTCTGGCACTGAGATCCTGGGGAGCAGGGGATGGAAAGGAGAAGTCTGTCTAAGCCGGTGCTGCTCAGGGCATGGACCCTTCCAGGGAGCAGCAGGGACTGAAGTATGTTAAATCTCTGCTCTTCAGGGCTGGTTCAGGTCACCGTTCCTTTACTGTCATCCCAAAGCTCAACTCCTGGCACCCTCAGGCAGCTGAACTCTGGCCTCAGACCGTCATCTCTCTATCGTCTGTGTCATTCCCACTCCCTACCAGGCCCTCTGCATGCAGTGTAACCCCCCAGATCTGCCGCCAATGATGAGCACTCAGGCAAGCACTGGCACATTTTGGGAACACACAGCAACTCCATGAGCTGTGCAGAGGGGCTGCACTGCATTCATTTCCAGGCTGATCTCTGAGCCCTGGACACGGAACTAGTTGGGGCTCGCGTTCACCCACCCAATGTTCAGCATCCCGCTCCAAGCCAAAGGTTGCTCTCCCTTTATGGGGAGCGTAGAAAAAGGTCCCCTCTGAGGCGGGGGTCTCTCGGGGGGAAGGGCATGTCATGCAGACACATGCGTCCTTACAGCGAGCTGGGGAAGAGCAGCTCCCTGCCAGGGAGATGCACCGCGCATCCTGGGGACAGGCAAGCCCAGCGTGCACTCACGTGGCATCCACACGCTCCACCCCTTGGTAGTAGCTGATGCCGTTGGAGGTGTTCCTCAGCTGGTGGCACCGATCATCGATGCGGTGGGCCACCTGCTTGTTGGCCAGGTCCTTCTCCATCTCATGCTGGGCCAGCCTGTTGGACCTTCAAGACACAAACAGCCACCGTCACAGGGGACATAGAGGTGCAACAGTTTCCTCCCCATCCCACTACCTGTCAGCTCCCCCCAGGCAGCTACGTGCCCCCACAAGCATCACCGCCTGCTTCCCTGGGAGCCTGCATGCGGCTCACACCTGTGGGGTGAGGGGAGAGGGAGGGTCTGCTGGGGTCTCACTACAACAGCAAGTGCCTCCTTACGTGAGCCGGGCTTCTGCCTGATCCAGGTACCGCCGTAGCCTCTCCTGGCACGACCTGATGACATCCACTTCCTGGGCAGAGGCAAAGCACCATCCCATCAGCATCCATGCTCAATTGCCCTGCACACGCTCATCCCCATCCCACAACAGCATCTGCCCTGTTTGCTTCCAAAATGGTTTCCTGCCCGGGAGAAATCCCATCTATGGGGGACAAGAGCAGATGGCCTTGGCTTTGGTGCCAGTCCCCACCAGTCTTGCTTGTCTTGCTCTCAGCTCCCTTCAGCACACATTTGTCACATTCCAGATACTCAGGAGATTCCTGTTCAAAGCCCATCATTAAGCCCTCCTGCCTGCAGGAGCCAGCTGAAAAGCACAGCCAGAACGTGTCCCACTTCAAACAAGTCTATGGGGCCGGATGACATGCATCCCAGGGTCCTGAAGGAGGTGGCTGACGTGGTTGCCGAGCCGCTCTCCATCATATTTGAAAAGTCATGGCTATCGGGTGAGGTCCCCGGGGACTGGAGAAACAGTCACGTCACTCCCGTGTATAAGAAAGGGAGCAAGGAAAACCCAGGGAACTACAGGCCGCTGAGCCTCACCTCTGTGCCTGGGAAGATCATGGAACAGATCCTCCTGGGTGACATGTTGGACCACATGAGAGAGGAGCGTGTGATCCAGGACAGCCAGCACGGCTTCCCCAAGGGAAGGTTGTGCCTTACTAATGTGCTGTCCCTCTCTGCTCTGCCCTCATGAGGCCCCATCTGGAGTCCTGTGTCCAGATCTGGGGGCCCCAAGGCAAGAAAGATGTGGAACCATTGGGGAAGGTTCAGAGAAGGCCAGAAAGATGATCACAGGGCTGGAGTACCTCCCTTACAAAGAGAGGCTGAGGCAGCTGCTGAAATTGGCAGCCTTCCAGTCCCTGAAGGGAGCAGAGGAACAGCAGGGGAATCAGCTTGTTAAAGAACAGACCCTGGCAGGACAAGGGGGATGGAGTGAAGCTGAAGGAGAGTGGGTTTAGATGAGATATTAGAGGCAAATTCTTTCCAGAGAGAGTGGTGAGGGGCTGGAACAGGCTGCCCAGGGATGGGGTGGGTGCCCCATCGAAGGGGGTGTTCAAGGCCGGACTGGACGGGGCCCTGGGCAGCCTTGTGGAGATCCAGGCCCGGAGGTTGGTGGCCCTGCCTGTGGTAGGGGGGTTGGAGCTCTCTGATCACTGGGGTTCCTCCCAACCCAGACCAGTCTGGGATTCTATGACTCTAGGAAATGCTTTGCACTCCACCAGGCACCAGTGAGGGAACTGGGCTGCAAAACCTGCTTCGGGCAGGGCAGGTGGAAAGCACTCGAAGGCCTCATCAGCACTGCCAGACTTACCACCAAGAGCTGCTTCTCCACATCGTCACACACCAGGTCGATGCCCATCCGCTTCTCCCGGAGAAGCAGACAGTCCTGGGTGACCTGTTGGGGACATGCCATCAGTGCTGGCTGCAGGGACAGGCTTCCCGAGACAGACAGTCCCACTCGGTGGGTGCAGAGGTGACAGCAGGGGACAAAGGGGCCCAGGGCAGCAGCAGCAGCGAGGTGCTGAGCTGCACCGGCAGCGTTACAGCAACACCAGGGGGGAGCACAAGTGGCCCTGGTGCCACCCCAGCTCAGGGCAGGGCCCTGTGTCAGGCTCGACACTGACCTCACCAGGGCCTCACCGGGAGGCCTGGGCTTTTCTCTCACATACCGGGCTTTTGGCTACACCGCTCCTAAACATACTGGGTTCAGCAAGTACTGGCCTGATGCACTCAGCACGTGCTGACAGCGGATGCAGCAGGTGGCAAGGGATTTCTTGGTTACTAACCTAACCAATGGTCATTAATTAATGAAAAATAATGAGATGTTTGCACGGCTACAGCTGGCAGCCCCCTGGACAGGGCGCTTACCTGCAGAGGGGCCTCCGTCTTGACCAAGGCTCTCTCCAGCCGCTTCATGGCGTCCATGAGGGCGTTGTTCTCCCCGATCATCTCATCCAGCTCCTGGCGGAGCTGGGATTTCCAAAATTTGATATCATTGACACGCTCTCCCAGCTTTTGGGTGGCTTTGGCTTGGGTTTTCCTTGTCTGCTGGTATTTGTCCTGAACCAAGCGGGAGGTGTCAGCTGTCAGAAGCTCCGCCTTGCGCCGGGAAGTCTCCGACTTTTTGGAGTTGGCCAGGTTGGCCCTGTGCCAGTCACCGGGAGTGTATCGGGTGACCGGGGCTGCTCTGCTGGAGATGGAAGGAAGCGCCTCACGGGGGGTTACCCCCTCGGAGCTTTTGCATGATGAGCCCATAGTCGGGTTGGTGGCCCTGGGCATCCAGGGCTGGCTCAAGCTCGGAGACAAGGGGGAGGAAGGAGAGCCTTTCTTAGAGCTGGGACCCATGCTTATAGGGGGCAAAAACTTGGCAGGGGTTGATCCTGGGAGGGTGGACAGCGTCGGCAGCTCCATTCTGGAATGCCGCTCTGTGTCCTGCACGGTGGTAATGGAAGACAACCTCGCTCAGGAAGCTCCTGCACTTGATTACTTGGGAGAACCCAAACTCGCTGCTGCACTGTCGAGCTCAGTAGCAGCACTGATGGGCGCTGCGGGGTGCACGGTGCCAGGTGCCAGCAGGGACACAGATACGTTGCCATGGGCACTGGGTGCTCAGCAACACAAGGGGTGCTCAGCAACACAAAGGACGCTCGGTGCTCCCCTAACACAAGGGATTATACAACACCCTACGGCCACTAATATCCCTCTTACCACTGTCAGAGAAGTGAAAATGGATGCCACCATTCCCTTCCATTTTCCAAAACAAGATTCCAAACACCCAGTAAGAGAAGTATCTAGTCCTGCATTCTCTGCTAGTTCATTGGCCAAAGTGGTAAGGCCTTGTAAGGCTCTGGTAATCCTTCCATCAGGAGCAGTAGTATTTGGTATAAATGTGCAACACTGTCCCCCTAACATAAAACATACTCCTCCTTTCTCTGCTAACATCATATCTAGGACTATCCCATTTTCCCATGTCATTCTGCTATTAGCATCCCATTGTTCTGATACTCCTTTAACAGCATCCCTCATATGATTTATGAATCTCTGTTCATTAAAATAGATAGAATTGATCCAATCTACGTTTTTATTTACTGTGACCCACCAAAAAAGGAATGATTCAAAACCTGTAGCAATCCAATTCCTAGCCTTCAATTCATCAGGAACCCCTTGAGGAACTCCAATTGAGTCTATATAGATTCTGTCCTCAAAGGACGTTCCCAATATGCTTCTTTTGGCCCTCATCTCTTTCTCTCTAGAAGCCTTATCCTCTCAGAACACCAGGGTGAATAGGGTAACCAATTGTGCAGTCTTGTGTGGTTAATTTGATGGAGAGCATTTTGTGTCTCGTGTTCTATTTTATGCCTTTTCCTTCATGTCTTTTCATGGTACAGATGGGCTGGTGTCTCTTCTATTTTATGTCATCCACATGACATCACGGTGCTTTTTGTAGACCCTGTGCATACTGTACTGTACACAGGCACTGTATTTACTGTATGCTGTGTGTGCCTCGCACTGTTTCTTGTGTGGTGTGCGTCTCCTACTGGGGGGTGTACATCCACTTGCACAGATTCTGTTGTAGGTGAGGAGTTGGCATTGTAGCAAATCGGGGGTAGCAAAGAAATGTGTTAGCAGAAGCAAAGCTCCACTTTGCAGATGCCACAAAAAGTGAGAAGACAGCAGAGAGAAATGAGTGAAATGGAAAAAAACACCCAAGACGACAGCAGAAGGAGGTGATGAAATGGGGGGTGGCGGGGGAGAAGGAAAGAGGGGAAAGCCCCACAAAAATGAAAGAGAGGAGAAGGGATCGATGCCTGGGGTGCAGGTATGATTAGTAGCAGCCAGGATATTTTCAGATCCTTTCTGGCACACCGTGAAAAAGACAAACCGAAAGGGAAAACCATCCCAGCAGCCCATGTAACAGAAAAAGTCTTATTCTTTAATTTAAAACATGTTCACAAAACAGGGAAGTTATCTGAGCAAAACCAGGAATCCCTCAGCTGCTGAGAGTGCAGCTGAGCCCAGCCTAAACATAACTCAGCAGCCGCAGCGTGCTGGGAAAGGCCTTGCGCATCCCCATGCACTTCTCCTGGTCGATGAAGAGCGAATTGGCTTTCACGGCCAGGTCGTGCTCCAAGACCGACTTGGCATGGAGCAGCCTTTGGAGCGCATCCTCGGCATCTCCCAGCTGCTGCTGAAGGCTCTGCAGCGTCTCTTCGATTTCAGACACCTCACTGACAAGGCTGGAAAACAAAAATATGCCCACATTAGCAGCCCCATCACGGGGTGGGGGTGGTTTCTATTCTAGCATGTTATTGCTGATGGGCCCCTTGGCATGTGCCCACTACCTGGGACCCCCCATTTGTGGCAGATGTGGGAAAGACAAGGACACGCTTAAGCCGAGGACAGGATTGTCTGTCAGACTCTGGCAGTGCTCAGCCATGTCTCCCGGAGCAGCTCATGCCACCAAGAAGAGGCACGAGCAGGGCACTTATGGAAAGACGTACCGGAGCTGGGCAGTGTCCCGGCACAGCTCCATGTTGGGTCTGCGTCTGCGCTTGTCCAGCCGTGTCTGAGCCACTTTTAGGGGACGCCCTTTGTCTCGAATGGCTTTGTGGATGGTTTCTATGGTCCTTTCCAGCTGGAAGATTTCCTGCAGCGTCTGGAGTGAGAAAGACATGTGCATATATTCTCAAGTGACCACCTCAGTTCCCTTTCCTCTGCCTGTCTGCAATCAAACCCAGGATCGTAAGTGGGCTCAGCCTGCTGTTGCTCTGCCACAGAGGCACAGATCCTCCCCTCTCTTGAGGGAAAGGCCTCTCTCTGCCCGTGCTGTCACAGCAGAGGAGGTTTCTAAGCAGGGTCCCACCCAAAGGGAGGGCCTCAGTCTACCTTGCTCAGATTGTCCTGGATCTTCCTCTTGGCCTCGTCCGTCTCGGCGATGCGGTGCCTGAAGGCGACGTTCACACAGCTGAACTGGCGCCGCATCTCGTTGCCCGTCACCACCAGCAGGTTCTCAATCTTGTCCCGCAGCTGGGCAGAGGCTGCCCGCTCGCTCTGGGAGCGCAGGATGTTCTTATCTGTGAATTTGGCCCATGACTCTGGCACTGAGATCCTGGGGAGCAGGGGATGGAAAGGAGAAGTCTGTCTAAGCCTGTGCTGCTCAGGGCATGGAGCCTTCCAGGGAGCAGCAGGGACTGAAGTATGTTAAATCTCTGCTCTTCAGGGCTGGTTCAGGTCACCGTTCCTTTACTGTCATCCCAAAGCTCAACTCCTGGCACCCTCAGGCAGCTGAACTCTGGCCTCAGACCGTCATCTCTCTATCGTCTGTGTCATTCCCACTCCCTACCAGGCCCTCTGCATGCAGTGTAACCCCCCAGATCTGCCGCCAATGATGAGCACTCAGGCAAGCACTGGCACATCTTGGGAACACACAGCAACTCCATGAGCTCTGCAGAGGGGCTGGACTGCATTCGTTTCCAGGCTGATCTCTGAGCCCTGAACGCTGAACCAGTTGGGGCTCGCGTTCACCCACCCAATGTTCAGCATCCCGCTCCAAGCCAAAGGTTGCTCTCCCTTTATGGGGAGCGTAGAAAAAGGTCCCCTCTGAGGTGGGGGTCGCTCGGGGGGAAGGACATGCCATGCAGACACATGCGTCCTTACAGCGAGCTGGGGAAGAGCAGCTCCCTGCCAGGGAGATGCACCGCGCATCCTGGGGACAGGCAAGCCCAGCGTGCACTCACGTGGCATCCACACGCTCCACCCCTTGGTAGTAGCTGATGCCGTTGGAGGTGTTCCTCAGCTGGTGGCACCGATCATCGATGCGGTGGGCCACCTGCTTGTTGGCCAGGTCCTTCTCCATCTCATGCTGGGCCAGCCTGTTGGACCTTCAAGACACAAACAGCCACCGTCACAGGGGACATAGAGGTGCAACAGTTTCCTCCCCATCCCACTACCTGTCAGCTCCCCCCGGACAGCTACGTGCCCCCACACGCAGCACCGCCTGCTTCCCTGGGAGCCTGCATGCGGCTCACACCTGTGGGGTGAGGGGAGAGGGAGGGTCTGCTGGGGTCTCACTACAACAGCAAGTGCCTCCTTACGTGAGCCGGGCTTCTGCCTGATCCAGGTACCGCCGTAGCCTCTCCTGGCACGACCTGATGACATCCACTTCCTGGGCAGAGGCAAAGCACCATCCCATCAGCATCCATGCTCAATTGCCCTGCACACGCTCATCCCCATCCCACAACAGCATCTGCCCTGTTTGCTTCCAAAATGGTTTCCTGCCCGGGAGAAATCCCATCTACGGGGCACAAGAGCAGATGGCCTTGGCTTTGGTGCCAGTCCCCACCAGTCTTGCTTGTCTTGCTCTCAGCTCCCTTCAGCACACATTTGTCACATTCCAGATACTCAGGAGATTCCTGTTCAAAGCCCATCATTAAGCCCTCCTGCCTGCAGGAGCCAGCTGAAAAGCACAGCCAGAACGTGTCCCACTTCAAACAAGTCTATGGGGCCGGATGACATGCATCCCAGGGTCCTGAAGGAGGTGGCTGACGTAGCTGCTGAGCCACTCTCCATCATATTTGAAAAGTCGTGGCTGTCAGGTGAGGTCCCCGGGGACTGGAGAAACAGTCACGTCACTCCCGTGTATAAGAAAGGGAGCAAGGAAGACCCAGGGAACTACAGGCCGCTGAGCCTCACCTCTGTGCCTGGGGAGATCATGGAACAGATCCTCCTGGATGACATGTTGGACCACATGAGGGAGGAGCGTGTGATCCAGGACAGCCAGCACGGCTTCCCCAAGGGAAGGTTGTGCCTTACTAATGTGCTGTCCCTCTCTGCTCTGCCCTCATGAGGCCCCATCTGGAGTCCTGTGTCCAGATCTGGGGGCCCCAATGCAAGAAAGATGGGGAACCATTGGGGAAGGTTCAGAGAAGGCCAGAAAGATGATCACAGGGCCCCTACAAAGAGAGGCTGAGGCAGCTGGGCTTTTTCAGCCTGGAGAAGGCTGAAATTGGCAGCATTCCAGTCCCTCAAGCGAGCAGAGGAACAGCAGGGGAATCAGCTTGTTAAAGAACAGACCCTGGCAGGACAAGGGGGATGGAGTGAAGCTGAAGGAGAGTGGGTTTAGATGAGATATTAGAGGCAAATTCTTTCCAGAGAGAGTGGTGAGGGGCTGGAACAGGCTGCCCAGGGATGGGGTGGGTGCCCCATCGAAGGGGGTGTTCAAGGCCGGACTGGACGGGGCCCTGGGCAGCCTTGTGTAGATCCAGGCCCGGAGGTTGGTGGCCCTGCCTGTGGTAGGGGGGTTGGAGCTCTCTGATCACTGGGGTTCCTCCCAACCCAGACCAGTCTGGGATTCTATGACTCTAGGAAATGCTTCACACTCCACCAGGCACCAGTGAGGGAACTGGGCTGCAAAACCTGCTTCGGGCAGGGCAGGTGGAAAGAACTCGAAGGCCTCATCAGCATTGCCAGACTTACCACCAAGAGCTGCTTCTCCACATCGTCACACACCAGGTCGATGCCCATCCGCTTCTCCCGGTGAAGCAGACAGTCCTGGGTGACCTGTTGGGGACATGCCATCAGTGCTGGCTGCAGGGACAGGCTTCCCGAGAGAGACAGTCCCACTCGGTGGGTGCAGAGGTGACAGCAGGGGACAAAGGGGCCCAGGGCAGCAGCAGCAGCGAGGTGCTGAGCTGCACCGGCAGCGTTACAGCAACACCAGGGGGGAGCACAAGTGGCCCTGGTGCCACCCCAGCTCAGGGCAGGGCCCTGTGTCAGGCTCGACACTGACCTCACCAGGGCCTCACCGGGAGGCCTGGGCTTTTCTCTCACATACCGGGCTTTTGGCTACACCGCTCCTAAACATACTGGGTTCAGCAAGTACTGGCCTGATGCACTCAGCACGTGCTGACAGCGGATGCAGCAGGTGGCAAGGGATTTCTTGGTTACTAACCTAACCAATGGTCGTTAATTAATGAAAAATAATGAGATGTTTGCACGGCTACAGCTGGCAGCCCCCTGGACAGGGCGCTTACCTGCAGAGGGGCCTCCGTCTTGACCAAGGCTCTCTCCAGCCGCTTCATGGCGTCCATGAGGGCGTTGTTCTCCCCGATCATCTCATCCAGCTCCTGGCGGAGCTGGGATTTCCAAAATTTGATATCACTGACACGCTCTCCCAGCTTTTGGGTGGCTTTGGCTTGGGTTTTCCTTGTCTGCTGGTATTTGTCCTGAACCAAGCGGGAGGTGTCAGCTGTCAGAAGCTCCGCCTTGCGCCGGGAAGTCTCCGACTTTTTGGAGTTGGCCAGGTTGGCCCTGTGCCAGTCACCGGGAGTGTATCGGGTGACCGGGGCTGCTCTGCTGGAGATGGAAGGAAGCGCCTCACGGGGGGTTACCCCCTCGGAGCTTTTGCATGATGAGCCCATAGTCGGGTTGGTGGCCCTGGGCATCCAGGGCTGGCTCAAGCTCGGAGACAAGGGGGAGGAAGGAAAGCCTTTCTTAGAGCTGAGACCCATGCTTATAGGGGGCAAAAACTTGGCAGGGGTTGATCCTGGGAGGGTGGACAGCGTCGGCAGCTCCATTCTGGAATGCCGCTCTGTGTCCTGCACGGTGGTAATGGAAGACAACCTCGCTCAGGAAGCTCCTGCACTTGATTACTTGGGAGAACCCAAACTCGCTGCTGCACTGTCGAGCTCAGTAGCAGCACTGATGGGCGCTGCGGGGTGCACGGTGCCAGGTGCCAGCAGGGACACAGATACGTTGCCATGGACGCTGGGTGCTCAGCAACACAAGGGGTGCTCAGCAACACAAGGGACGCTCGGCGCTCCCCTAACACAAGGGATTATACAACACCCTACGGCCACTAATATCCCTCTTACCACTGTCAGAGAAGTGAAAATGGATGCCACCATTCCCTTCCATTTTCCAAAACAAGATTCCAAACACCCAGTAAGAGAAGTATCTAGTCCTGCATTCTCTGCTAGTTCATTGGCCAAAGTGGTAAGGCCTTGTAAGGCTCTGGTAATCCTTCCATCAGGAGCAGTAGTATTTGGTATAAATGTGCAACACTGTCCCCCTAACATAAAACATACTCCTCCTTTCTCTGCTAACATCATATCTAGGACCATCCCATTTTCCCATGTCATTCTGCTATTAGCATCCCATTGTTCTGATACTCCTTTAACAGCATCCCTCATATGATTTATGAATCTCTGTTCATTAAAATAGATAGAATTGATCCAATCTACATTTTTATTTACTGTGACCCACCAAAAAAGGAATGATTCAAAACCTGTAGCAATCCAATTCCTAGCCTTCAATTCATCAGGAACTCCTTGAGGAACTCCAATTGAGTCTATATAGATTCTGTCCTCAAAGGACGTTCCCAATATGCTTCTTTTGGCCCTCATCTCTTTCTCTCTAGAAGCCTTATCCTCTCAGAACACCAGGGTGAATAGGGTAACCAATTGTGCAGTCTTGTGTGGTTAATTTGATGGAGAGCATTTTTTGTCTCGTGTTCTATTTTATGCCTTTTCCTTCATGTCTTTTCATGGTACAGATGGGCTGGTGTCTGTTCTATTTTATGTCATCCACATGACATCACGGTGCTTTTTGTAGACCCTGTGCATACTGTACTGTACACAGGCACTGTATTTACTGTATGCTGTGTGTGCCTCGCACTGTTTCTTGTGTGGTGTGCGTCTCCTACTGGGGGGTGTACATCCACTTGCACAGATTCTGTTGTAGGTGAGGAGTTGGCATTGTAGCAAATCGGGGGTAGCAAAGAAATGTGTTAGCAGAAGCAAAGCTCCACTTTGCAGATGCCACAAAAAGTGAGAAGACAGCAGAGAGAAATGAGTGAAATGGAAAAAAACACCCAAGACGACAGCAGAAGGAGGTGATGAAATGGGGGGTGGCGGGGGAGAAGGAAAGAGGGGAAAGCCCCACAAAAATGAAAGAGAGGAGAAGGGATCGATGCCTGGGGTGCAGGTATGATTAGTAGCAGCCAGGATATTTTCAGCTCCTTTCTGGCACACCGTGAAAAAGACAAACCGAAAGGGAAAACCATCCCAGCAGCCCATGTAACAGAAAAAGTCTTATTCTTTAATTTAAAACATGTTCACAAAACAGGGAAGTTATCTGAGCAAAACCAGGAATCCCTCAGCTGCTGAGAGTGCAGCTGAGCCCAGCCTAAACATAACTCAGCAGCCGCAGCGTGCTGGGAAAGGCCTTGCGCATCCCCATGCACTTCTCCTGGTCGATGAAGAGCGAATTGGCTTTCACGGCCAGGTCGTGCTCCAAGACCGACTTGGCATGGAGCAGCCTTTGGAGCGCATCCTCGGCATCTCCCAGCTGCTGCTGAAGGCTCTGCAGCGTCTCTTCGATTTCAGACACCTCACTGACAAGGCTGGAAAACAAAAATATGCCCACATTAGCAGCCCCATCACGGGGTGGGGGTGGTTTCTATTCTAGCATGTTATTGCTGATGGGCCCCTTGGCATGTGCCCACTACCTGGGACCCCCCATTTGTGGCAGATGTGGGAAAGACAAGGACACGCTTAAGCCGAGGAGAGGATTGTCTGTCAGACTCTGGCAGTGCTCAGCCATGTCTCCCGGAGCAGCTCATGCCACCAAGAAGAGGCACGAGCAGGGCACTTATGGAAAGACGTACCGGAGCTGGGCAGTGTCCCGGCACAGCTCCATGTTGGGTCTGCGTCTGCGCTTGTCCAGCCGTGTCTGAGCCACTTTTAGGGGACGCCCTTTGTCTCGAATGGCTTTGTGGATGGTTTCTATGGTCCTTTCCAGCTGGAAGATTTCCTGCAGCGTCTGGAGTGAGAAAGACATGTGCATATATTCTCAAGTGACCACCTCAGTTCCCTTTCCTCTGCCTGTCTGCAATCAAACCCAGGATCGTAAGTGGGCTCAGCCTGCTGTTGCTCTGCCACAGAGGCACAGATCCTCCCCTCTCTTGAGGGAAAGGCCTCTCTCTGCCCGTGCTGTCACAGCAGAGGAGGTTTCTAAGCAGGGTCCCACCCAAAGGGAGGGCCTCAGTCTACCTTGCTCAGATTGTCCTGGATCTTCCTCTTGGCCTCGTCCGTCTCGGCGATGCGGTGCCTGAAGGCGACGTTCACACAGCTGAACTGGCGCCGCATCTCGTTGCCCGTCACCACCAGCAGGTTCTCAATCTTGTCCCGCAGCTGGGCAGAGGCTGCCCGCTCGCTCTGGGAGCGCAGGATGTTCTTATCTGTGAATTTGGCCCATGACTCTGGCACTGAGATCCTGGGGAGCAGGGGATGGAAAGGAGAAGTCTGTCTAAGCCTGTGCTGCTCAGGGCATGGAGCCTTCCAGGGAGCAGCAGGGACTGAAGTATGTTAAATCTCTGCTCTTCAGGGCTGGTTCAGGTCACCGTTCCTTTACTGTCATCCCAAAGCTCAACTCCTGGCACCCTCAGGCAGCTGAACTCTGGCCTCAGACCGTCATCTCTCTATCGTCTGTGTCATTCCCACTCCCTACCAGGCCCTCTGCATGCAGTGTAACCCCCCAGATCTGCCGCCAATGATGAGCACTCAGGCAAGCACTGGCACATCTTGGGAACACACAGCAACTCCATGAGCTCTGCAGAGGGGCTGGACTGCATTCGTTTCCAGGCTGATCTCTGAGCCCTGAACGCTGAACCAGTTGGGGCTCGCGTTCACCCACCCAATGTTCAGCATCCCGCTCCAAGCCAAAGGTTGCTCTCCCTTTATGGGGAGCGTAGAAAAAGGTCCCCTCTGAGGTGGGGGTCGCTCGGGGGGAAGGACATGCCATGCAGACACATGCGTCCTTACAGCGAGCTGGGGAAGAGCAGCTCCCTGCCAGGGAGATGCACCGCGCATCCTGGGGACAGGCAAGCCCAGCGTGCACTCACGTGGCATCCACACGCTCCACCCCTTGGTAGTAGCTGATGCCGTTGGAGGTGTTCCTCAGCTGGTGGCACCGATCATCGATGCGGTGGGCCACCTGCTTGTTGGCCAGGTCCTTCTCCATCTCATGCTGGGCCAGCCTGTTGGACCTTCAAGACACAAACAGCCACCGTCACAGGGGACATAGAGGTGCAACAGTTTCCTCCCCATCCCACTACCTGTCAGCTCCCCCCGGGCAGCTACGTGCCCCCACAAGCATCACCGCCTGCTTCCCTGGGAGCCTGCATGCGGCTCACACCTGTGGGGTGAGGGGAGAGGGAGGGTCTGCTGGGGTCTCACTACAACAGCAAGTGCCTCCTTACGTGAGACGGGCTTCTGCCTGATCCAGGTACCGCCGTAGCCTCTCCTGGCACGACCTGATGACATCCACTTCCTGGGCAGAGGCAAAGCACCATCCCATCAGCATCCATGCTCAATTGCCCTGCACACGCTCATCCCCATCCCACAACAGCATCTGCCCTGTTTGCTTCCAAAATGGTTTCCTGCCCGGGAGAAATCCCATCTACGGGGCACAAGAGCAGATGGCCTTGGCTTTGGTGCCAGTCCCCACCAGTCTTGCTTGTCTTGCTCTCAGCTCCCTTCAGCACACATTTGTCACATTCCAGATACTCAGGAGATTCCTGTTCAAACCCCATCAGTAAGCCCTCCTGCCTGCAGGAGCCAGCTGAAAAGCACAGCCAGAACGTGTCCCACTTCAAACAAGTCTATGGGGCCGGATGACATGCATCCCAGGGTCCTGAAGGAGGTGGCTGACGTAGCTGCTGAGCCACTCTCCATCATATTTGAAAAGTCGTGGCTGTCGGGTGAGGTCCCCGGGGACTGGAGAAACAGTCACGTCACTCCCGTGTATAAGAAAGGGAGCAAGGAAGACCCAGGGAACTACAGGCCGCTGAGCCTCACCTCTGTGCCTGGGGAGATCATGGAACAGATCCTCCTGGGTGACATGTTGGACCACATGAGGGAGGAGTGTGTGATCCAGGACAGCCAGCACGGCTTCCCCAAGGGAAGGTTGTGCCTTACGAATGTGCTGTCCCTCTCTGCTCTGCCCTCATGAGGCCCCATCTGGAGTCCTGTGTCCAGATCTGGGGGCCCCAATGCAAGAAAGATGTGGAACCATTGGGGAAGGTTCAGAGAAGGCCAGAAAGATGATCACAGGGCCCCTACAAAGAGAGGCTGAGGCAGCTGGGCTTTTTCAGCCTGGAGAAGGCTGAAATTGGCAGCCTTCCAGTCCCTCAAGGGAGCAGAGGAACAGCAGGGGAATCAGCTTGTTAAAGAACAGACCCTGGCAGGACAAGGGGGAAGGAGAGTAGGTTTAGATGAGATATTAGAGGCAAGTTCTTTCCAGAGAGAGTGGTCTAGGGGCTGGAACAGGCTGCCCAGGGATGGGGTGGGTGCCCCATCGAAGGGGGTGTTCAAGGCCAGGTTGGATGGGGCCCTGGGCAGCCTTGTGGAGATCCAGGCCCGGAGGTTGGTGGCCCTGCCTGTGATAGGGGGATTGGAGCTCTCTGATCACTGGGGTTCCTCCCAACACAGACCAGTCTGGGATTCTATGACTCTAGGAAATGCTTTGCACGCCACCAGGCACCAGTGAGGGAACTGGGCTGCAAAACCTGCTTAGGGCAGGGCAGGTGGAAAGCACTCGAAGGCCTCATCAGCACTGCCAGACTTACCACCAAGAGCTGCTTCTCCACATCGTCACACACCAGGTCGATGCCCATCCGCTTCTCCCGGTGAAGCAGACAGTCCTGGGTGACCTGTTGGGGACATGCCATCAGTGCTGGCTGCAGGGACAGGCTTCCCGAGACAGACAGTCCCACTCGGTGGGTGCAGAGGTGACAGCAGGGGACAAAGGGGCCCAGGGCAGCAGCAGCAGCGAGGTGCTGAGCTGCACCGGCAGCGTTACAGCAACACCAGGGGGGAGCACAAGTGGCCCTGGTGCCACCCCAGCTCAGGGCAGGGCCCTGTGTCAGGCTCGACACTGACCTCACCAGGGCCTCACCGGGAGGCCTGGGCTTTTCTCTCACGTACCGGGCTTTTGGCTACACCGCTCCTAAACATACTGGGTTCAGCAAGTACTGGCCTGATGCACTCAGCACGTGCTGACAGCGGATGCAGCAGGTGGCAAGGGATTTCTTGGTTACTAACCTAACCAATGGTCATTAATTAATGAAAAATAATGAGATGTTTGCACGGCTACAGCTGGCAGCCCCCTGGACAGGGCGCTTACCTGCAGAGGGGCCTCCGTCTTGACCAAGGCTCTCTCCAGCCGCTTCATGGCGTCCATGAGGGCGTTGTTCTCCCCGATCATCTCATCCAGCTCCTGGCGGAGCTGGGATTTCCAAAATTTGATATCACTGACACGCTCTCCCAGCTTTTGGGTGGCTTTGGCTTGGGTTTTCCTTGTCTGCTGGTATTTGTCCTGAACCAAGCGGGAGGTGTCAGCTGTCAGAAGCTCCGCCTTGCGCCGGGAAGTCTCTGACTTTTTGGAGTTGGCCAGGTTGGCCCTGTGCCAGTCACCAGGAGTGTATCGGGTGACCGGGGCTGCTCTGCTGGAGATGGAAGGAAGCGCCTCACGGGGGGTTACCCCCTCGGAGCTTTTACGTGATGAGCCCATAGTCGGGTTGGTGGCCCTGGGCATCCAGGGCTGGCTCAAGCTCGGAGGCAAGGGGGAGGAAGGAAAGCCTTTCTTAGAGCTGGGACCCATGCTTATAGGGGGCAAAAACTTGGCAGGGGTTGATCCTGGGAGGGTGGACAGCGTCGGCAGCTCCATTCTGGAATGCCGCTCTGTGTCCTGCACGGTGGTAATGGAAGACAACCTCGCTCAGGAAGCTCCTGCACTTGATTACTTGGGAGAACCCAAACTCGCTGCTGCACTGTCGAGCTCAGTAGCAGCACTGATGGGCGCTGCGGGGTGCACGGTGCCAGGTGCCAGCAGGGACACAGATACGTTGCCATGGGCACTGGGTGCTCAGCAACACAAGGGGTGCTCAGCAACACAAGGGGTGCTCAGCAACACAAGGGACGCTCGGTGCTCCCCTAACACAAGGGATTATACAACACCCTACGGCCACTAATATCCCTCTTACCACTGTCAGAGAAGTGAAAATGGATGCCACCATTCCCTTCCATTTTCCAAAACAAGATTCCAAACACCCAGTAAGAGAAGTATCTAGTCCTGAATTCTCTGCTAGTTCATTGGCCAAAGTGGTAAGGCCTTGTAAGGCTCTGGTAATCCTTCCATCAGGAGCAGTAGTATTTGGTATTAATGTGCAACACTGTCCCCCTAACATAAAACATACTCCTCCTTTCTCTGCTAACATCATATCTAGGACCATCCCATTTTCCCATGTCATTCTGCTATTAGCATCCCATTGTTCTGATACTCCTTTAACAGCATCCCTCATATGATTTATGAATCTCTGTTCATTAAAATAGATAGAATTGATCCAATCTACCTTTTTATTTACTGTGACCCACCAAAAAAGGAATGATTCAAAACCTGTAGCAATCCAATTCCTAGCCTTCAATTCATCAGGAACCCCTTGAGGAACTCCAATTGAGTCTATATAGATTCTGTCCTCAAAGGACGTTCCCAATATGCTTCTTTTGGCCCTCATCTCTTTCTCTCTAGAAGCCTTATCCTCTCAGAGCACCAGGGTGAATGGGGTAACCAATTGTACAATAGCACAAGTGACTTTCCAGTTGGACAGAAGAATATTCCTCAGAACTCCTCCACAACACCACCACAAGCAGCTCTGGGAACCTGTAATGATTAGTATTTCCCACCTTTATAAGTTGTCACATTCAATATTCTCTTACAGGAACCAGGACAATAGCAGCACCTCCAACACTTCAACTACACCATGGAAACCAGACCCCTCTGACAGGAGACCCAATGCAGAATGAGCTCCCACAGGCAAGGCAGGTGCCTTATATACCCCAGGTCTCACCCATTGCCCTTCCCACAGTCCCTTGGGAAAGGGGAGGATGCTGCCAGCAGAAGGATTAAAAGCAGCTGGAGGAGCAGGTGTGGCTCTGCTGACGTGAGTGGTTTATCAGAGGTGGGATGCTGGATGGAGAAAGGGATTCTTGCTGAAAACATTCTTTGCCGAATATTTATGTTGATGATTCCGCTGGGTGTGTAAATACCTATAACTTTACTAAAATATGGACAGAAAATACTAAAGAGAGTGTTAAACTTCATAGAAAAAAATACTAAGTAAAAGAAATAAAAATGCAAGACAAAACCAAGGTCTGCCTTCAATTCCGAACATGCCAAATGTCCAGCAATGGCTCCCAAACCAAAGGAGCCAAGACTGAAAGACATAGCTGGCCTGAAACCTCCCCAGGCAGCCCACAAGCTGCCCCTCTGACCCTGGGGCTCAGGGCTTTCCTTTGCCAGGGAACCCTCCTAATACTTCCCATGGGATTTTCTCAGCCAGACCCATGTTCAATTAGAAACACAGCACAGAGACGTGAAACTCTGTCGTTTCCATGGTGAAATGAGCAGTCCCAGCCATAGAGACTAAAAAGTCGAGTGTTTCAGTGACAAAATGACCAGTGGAGGGAGGAATCCTGGCAATGGAGGAGGACAACTCGATGGTACTTCAGCGGTAAAATGGCAGCGGGAGGACCTCGGCGAAAGAGCTGAGACACTCTAGGGTGTTTCGGTGGTAAAAAGGCCGCTGGAGGACTTTCAACCATCCAGAGACAATCTCTATTGTGTTTTGGCAGTAAAATGGCCACTGAAAGACTTCCTGCTATCCAGACGGGTTCCTCTGTGGTGTTTCGGGTGTTAAATGGCCTCTGGAGGACTTCCGGCTGTCGCGACAACCCACTCTGTGTTGTTTTGGCATTAAAAGGGTTGTTGGCGGGAGTTCTGGGCATCGAGACTAGAGACTCCATGGGCTTTTGGCGGTGAAAGGGCCGTCAGAGGCCTTTTGGCCAGAGAGGCAGCACTTGGCTCATGGAGTTTTTTCAGCAGAGGCACCAGTTGGGGTTGTGGTTCTGTTATTCCTGGAAGGACGGTAGTTCAGTAGCCCTGGGGGTGTTCCGCTAATTATTGTTATTAGAGCTGTCAAGGGTGGGGTAATTTGCTCACAGTGGTGGGGGGGGGGGGGGGTAGTTTCTCTTATTTGCATGGTTCATTTGCATAACAGTGCTAATTAGGGGTGGTGGTGGTGGCTGAGTAGGGTGTGCAGCTGTGTAGTTTAAAGGGGAGGTATGGTGTAGGATTTACTCCAAGTATTAACTGTTGGCTGTAAAGTCCAGGGCAGCAGTAGGAAAAGGCACCAGGGGTCTGGCCTGAGCTAATCTTTGTTCTAGCAGCTGGTGCAGCAGGGTGGCTGGGTTCAGGAGGGGAGTAATCCCAACGCCACACAGCTGCCAGGCAGGCACTTTGCAGCATCCCATGCTGCCTGGCTAATGAAAAGAGTGGGCAGGAACAGCCCCTGGAAGGACCTGCTGTCAAAACTGGGATGATGGATTCACAAGAAGCCCTCCTTCAAGACCTAATGATAGAAGGATGCATGGAAGATGCCTCAATCCATGGAAATGGATCGACGCAGCACAGCTGCTGATCATGCCACAAGAGAAGACAGACCAGAAGCTTCCAAGACTTGAGTGCCAACCATGCCACAAGCAGAACAGAACCTGAGTGGCACCAAGCCAAGAAGCAAGCACAGGCTTTTGAGACCCTAGAGACTGTGCACAAAAAACCCCACACTGAAATTTGCATACATAGAATGGCATGAGTTAGAAGGGACCCCAAGGGTCACAGAGCTCCAATGCCCTGCCACAGGCAGGGACACCAACCTCCAGGCCTGGAGCTACACAAGGTTGCCCAGGGCCCCATCCAACCTGGCCTTGAACACCCCCAGGGATGGGGCACCCACCCCCTCTCTGGACAGCGAACACCAGCTGATGCAAGGCTGGAGTTGTTGTTGACCAAGGCTGAGCCGATCACCAATGGTCACACACCTCTGGGAATCACATTTTAAGAAGAAATCCCACCACCCCACCCCCAGGCAGCAGCTTTTTGCCACCAGAGAAGGAAGTGAGAAGATTTAAGGTCAGTGAAGAAGCAGGGGAGAATGGTGCACTCCAGCTGCTGGAGAGACAGAGAGACTCTGCTGCAGCTCATGAGGAAGACCATAGTGAAGCAGACTGTCCTCCAAAGAGGAGGGGTGCCAGAAAGAGGGAGACAAAGTGGTGGGGGGAGACATAAAGGAGGAGGGGAGGAAGAGAGGGAGACACAGAGGAGTAAGAAAGAGGGGGAAAGAGAGTGAGACAAGAGAGGAGGGGAGAAAGGTGCAAATAGAGCAGGGGAAGCTAGGAGTCAGAGAGGAGGAGGGGGAGAGACAAACTCTCACAGACACCTGTAAATAAATCAAAGCCACAGAAGAAATTGACACTGAACACAGAGTCCAAAAACACTTTATTATTTGGTCTCCTGTTGTATCATCTTCATCATCTCTTTATTTTTTACATTTGATATGTTAACAGGAACTCTTAACAGAGCCCTGAAGGTGATCAGCTGTCACACCCAAGGCTGCTCAGAAACACACCTGCATCAATGTTCCATTTTTTTTTTCTTTTTGACAACAGATTTGATTATTTTCTTTATATTCTGGTACAAACTGACATTGAGTCTGTTCTTTGTGTGACCCTGCAAAAGGGGTGGAGAACTCTGCTCTCCTGGGCAGGTTCTCAACTATTGTGCCTGTGCTTAACAAGAAAAAGGGGAAATTACACATGAAAATACAGTATGAACCATAACAATGTACAGTGCCTGCTAGCTCTAAAGCCAATTAAGCCTGTCTAGTTGCAGTCTGGTCCTCCTCAAGCCACCTGATGAGACTGGCTCTGTGCCTGTCCTCCACAACTGCCACAACTCACTTCCTATAACCATTCAGCAAACAATCCTCCCTGCAGCAATGAGCAATTGGGACGTTCTGCAAAAGCCCTCCAAAGGAAATGCAATCCCTAGATGTGGAAACCACCCCCCTGCACAGCCCTCCTTGGGACCTCCAAAGACATCACCCTACCTGCAAAAACCCCAGCCCAAGCCCTGCCTGCCCCCAAACTTTGGTGACAGTGGTCATCTTGCAGAGTGACCAGGACTGGGGGGAACTAAACAAAAATCACTCAGCTGTGGGATTTATTATTATTATTGTTACAATCTAATAACTAAGCCTGGACTACGCCTGAAGGAAAAACATCACACACACCCCTAAGGTTAGGCAAACTCACCAACACTCAGACTGCCTGCCCTGCAAGGCTCTCCTTGGGAATGGTGTTCCTGGGGGGGCTCCAAAGACATTGCCCTGCCTACAAAAACCCCAGCCACAGCACTGCTGCCTGCCCCCAGACTGTGATGACACCTTGCAGAGTGACCAGGATGGGGGGGAAAAAAAACCAGCTTGGGTGGGGGGAGGAGTGGAATCCCCTGGGTTGGGGTGGTTTTTTTATTATTACAATCTAATAACTAAGCCTAGACTACACCTGAAAGAAAAACATCACACACACACACACACAGAGACAAGGTAAGGTGTGCTCACTCACCAACACTCAGACTGCATGTGCTCACGCTACACCTAAAGCAACCCAGAGCCATCCCACCTCTTTGGGGCATCGCTGGGAG
This sequence comes from Gallinula chloropus, assembly GCF_964237585.1. Taxonomy (NCBI): domain Eukaryota; kingdom Metazoa; phylum Chordata; class Aves; order Gruiformes; family Rallidae; genus Gallinula; species Gallinula chloropus. Next base: position 3,673,101 of record NC_140111.1, on the reverse strand, counting down.
TCTCTAACAGTGCCTGCCACTCTCTCACCCTGCCAACAGCCGTGCTGCTCCATGTAACACTAAAGGGTCAGCCTGCACAACCCAAAGCCTAAGGAATCGCTTCACTACCTCTGCAGCTTCAACAACAGCCATGAGGGAGCCTGTCCAGCCCGTCCCGGCAGCACATGCCCCGTCCCGCTGGGTGTGGAGGCAGCGGCAGCCCCAGAGGCTCCGTAGAGTTGACTCTTCAGCTGGTGCAGGACCCCGATGACAATGTCCCGCAGCGTCTGGGGCAGAGAGGAGACACCATCAGTCTGCTGAGTGAGGGAACAGCCTGGCCCCAGGGGGAGACTCCCACCAAAGCCTGGGGCACGCGCCACGGGCATCGTTCCCGGTCACAGCACCGGATCTGGCTGACGTGGTGGCAGACACTGCCACGCCTGCGCGGGGAAGGGTCCTGGGCTGCAGAAGTTCAGAGGTTTCTCAGGTCCCAGAAAGCCTTTAGCTGCCCTGAGGAAGTGATGGGGACCAGGCAGGACTGCTCTGCCCTAGCCAGCTTTCAGCACCAAACCACTCCAGCAGCTGGTGGGGGAGAGGCCGCAGCTCGGGCACCGTCTCCCATCCCCACTCTGCCCCTGCCCTCCCTCAGCTCAGCACTGGTCACACACTTGCCCTGGGAGAGGGGACAGCCACACAAAATCACAAGGTTGGAAAAGACCTTTGAAGATCATCAAGTCCAACCAATCCCATTCTAAGCTAAACCATATCCCCAAGTACCTCATCTACCCTTTTTTAAAACACATCCAGGGAAGGTGACTCAGCCCCTCCCTGGGCAGCCTGTTCCAGGCCCCGACAACTCTTTCAGTAAAATTTTTTCTAATATCCAATCTAAACCTGCCCTGGGGCAGCTTGAGGCCATTGCCTCTTGTCCCATCTCCTGTCACCTGGCTGAAGAGACCATCGCCCACCTCTCTACAACCTCCCTTCAGGTAGTTGTAGGTGGTGATAAAGTCTCCCCTCAGCCTCCTCTTCTCCACACAACAGTCTGTGCTCTGTTTCCCTCTGCCCTCCCAGCAGCCCCCACCACAGCTCCTGTCCTCACCTGGGGCTTGCAGTGCTCCTCAATCCAGCTGAAGACGCACGCCGAGAGCTCCTGGAAACTCGTTACTGAGATGGAGGCGTTAAAGGACTGGAACAGGGAATCCATAATGCCTTGGAAAACGTTGAACTTCACCTCATCAGAGACCTGGTCCTTCCCTTCATTTGGGTTGTCCTGATGAGCTTTCACAATCTGCTCGTAGTTCCTGAAACAAACCAAGTGCCCCAAGTTCAGCAGCAGCGTGAGGCCCCTCACAACCAGCTTCTGCCCAGCGCTGGCCACTGAGACCCAGGGATGGGGAGAGCTGAGAGTTTGCAGAACATCCTGTGAGTAACTAAACACTGGGAAGCTGCAGCCCTTCCCAACGCTGGGACCAGATTCATCTTCTGACTCAGCTCCACCTTCATACTAAGCTACACCAACTGACACAAGACAGACCCATGCTAACGAGCCAGGGGACAAACTATGGCAGCTGGCAGGGACAGGCTTGGTGTGCTGGTGCCAGGCTGTCTATGGAGCACTGAGTGCCCCTAAAGAGCCTTGGGAAGGGACAGGGGAGAACAGCAGAAAGAAGAGGGCAGCAGCCAACAGCTCTTCCCTTACACTTTCATGATCTTCAAGGCCATCACATCTTTCCTGAGGGTAGAAACTTCCTCCTCTTGCTTCTTCTTTTCCTTGTGCAAGAACTGGATGTAGTCGATGGCTGAGCATGACAATACAGAGTGAGGATTTGAGAGCACACACAAGCCCCTGAGATCCCCACAGAAGGTGCCTGAGCCTGGGCAGCTCCCAGCTGCCCTGTTTCTCCTCAGGGAGGTGGGTGGAGGTGGTCAGCACCCAGGCTCCCCCAGAGCATCACCACAGCAAAAGGTCCAAAGTACCAAAGCTCCAGACTGCGTGGCTCCAGCGAGGTGTTTTGGGGGGAGGGGAAAGGGAAGGGGAGCTGGGAGGGGGGGGGGTGACAGCACCCCTTTCCCTCTGCCCACCCTCAAGACTCACTTTTCTGGAGGACGATGGCCTTGCTCAGCTTCTGGGAGCCTATGGAGAAATCCTGCTGCTCACAGGTGGGAACGATGGCCTGCAAGTCATCGTAGCCTTTCTGCAGGGAAGGAGAACCACAGCACACACGTCTGGAGTTCAGCAGCGTGAGACCAGCCGTTTCAAAGGTGTCAAACCCCACCACCCACCACCAAGGGGACACCTCTGTCTGGAGAGGGCATATCCAGCAGCAACAGGGAGGGGAAGATGCTGCGAGCTGCGGGTTGTTGGGAGCCAGGGAGTCACCCGCAGCCCCTGGGGTTACCTTGATGGCGTCTCGCCTCTTCTGCTCTGCCTGGGTGTGCGCGCGCCTGCGCCGGTCCTTGTAGGACTCCTTGTAGGGCTCCTGGTGGTAATCGCTGTCCTCGTCATCTGTGCGGAGGGGACTCGCGTCAGCCTGGAGCAGCCTGAGCAGCCAACGCCTCACGGGTGAGGGTGCCAGTGCACGGAGAGGGGGGCAGCTCAAGGAACCCCACAGGCTCTGTGGCCAGACCCAGCACAGCCTCATACCCCCAGCTCCAGATGGGCCCAGGACAGCCTCATACCCCCAGCTCCAGATGGGCCCAAGACAGCCTCATCCCCCCAGCTCCAGATGGGCCCAGCACAGCCTCAGCCCCCCGGCTCCAGCTGGGCCCAGGACAGCCCCACATCCCCAGCTCCCGCTGGGCCCAGGACAGCCCCACATCCCCAGCTCCCGCTGGGCCCAGGACAGCCCCACATCCCCAGCTCCCGCTGGGCCCAGGACAGCCCCACATCCCCAGCTCCCGCTGGGCCCAGGACAGCCCCACATCCCCAGCTCCAGCTGGGCCCAGGTCAGCCCCACATCCCCAGCTCCAGCTGGGCCCAGGACAGCACCCATGTCCCCGGCTCCAGGGGGTCAGGCTCCGGACAACCTCTCCAAGGGGCCCTGCCAACCCTTCTGCTGCCCCTGTGGCGCTGGCAGGGGGGGAAAACACCCAACCCAACCACTTCCCAGCTTCAAACTCTGCTGGAAGCCCCATGGTCTGATGCTGTCCCCCACCACCTCCCCTCCCTCCTGGGGGTGGGAAGCCTGCCCCGCAGCCATGCTGAAACCTTTGGGCAGAGGAGTGAGGGCTGGGAGCTCTGCAAGCCCACGGTGACAGCAGACAAACCCCACAAGCCTACCCGTGTTGGGGACGGAAGAGGCGCTGGTGGAGCCGATGCTGTTGGCCCGGGACACTATGCTCCCTTTCCTGGCGCTTTCCATGAAGAGCGCTGCGGGAAGAGGCGGCAGGGGGGTGAGCGGCAGACGCGGGCCGGGCCCGGGTCACCGGCACGCTCGGGACAAGCGGCTGCCGTGACTGCGGGGCACGGCCGGGGCCGGGCACCTACCCGAGTCCAGGCCATTGTCGCCAAAGGCTGCGTCCACCTTGTCGGGGCCGGCGGAGGAGACGCGTCAGGCGGGACGGGGCAGCGAACCGCAGCCACCGCCCCTCCGGTGCTGTGACCTTTGCCCTCTGCCCCTCGTGCTCTCCCCGGGACCCGCCGCCTCGGACCCGCCCCCCTCCACGCCCCCCCCCATCCCCATCCCCTTCCCTCCCCCCGAGAGCCCTTGGCGGCTCCCGGCCCGGTTCCCCGCCCAAGCCCGACGAGCGGTACCACCTTCCCCCAAGAGTCCTCGGCCGCGGCGCCCGGCGGCTCCGCCATCTTCCGCCCGCACCGCTCATGTGACCGGCGCGGGGGCCGACGGGAAACGCAGTCCGCCTCCCGCCGCTGGGCCACCAGAGGGCGCCGGTGCCAGTACTGAGCCGGGGGGGCGGCGGGTCCGGCCCCTGCCGACTCCTCCCGCAGCTCCGCCCGCCGGGGCGCGGCCGGGGCTCGGCCCCTGACAGCCGGGAGGGGCGGGAGCGCGGGGCTGGGGGCAGAGTCCGCCGACCGCGCAGGCCCAGCCCCAGCCCCATCATCTCAGGCTGGGCGGAGCTGCCGATAGGGAAGGGCCGGCCCCGTCACCGGGGGTGTGGGGGGGACCGTGAGGCGGGGGAGGGCGGGCGGAGCAGGCAGCGCCCGCACGGGAGGGTATTGCTGGGCAGCAGCACCGCGAGCGGCAAGAACAGACACGGCGTTGGGCAAATAAATTATCTCCTGGGTTAAACAGACATAAATAGGATGGGCAGAGCCGCCAACCGGCGGCAGCCCGGCCCACAGTCACCCCCGGGCTCCACACGCCGTGCGCGGGCAGGACAGGAGCGTCGCCTGCAGCCCGAACAGCGCCCGCGCCCGGCCCTCGAAGGCCGACACCATCCGCTTCGCCACCTCGTCCCGGAACAGGCCGGCCAGCCCGGCGTGCAGCGCCGACCTGAACTCGAAGGAGACCTGACAAGGGAGGGAGACAGGCAGTGGGGTGAGAGCGGGCAGCAGCCTGTCCCCGCAGAGCCCGCGCAGGGGAAGGTACTCACTGAGAAGTCCAGCACGCAGGTGTCTGTCCGTCCGGGCAGCCCCGGCCCGAACCGCCACAGCGTCTCCAGGCGCCTGAAGAGGCGGCAGTCCCAGCTGACAGCCTGAGGCAGGGAGATGCTGCTTGGGGTGGTGTGACCCGGTGCCACGCTGCTCCCAAGGTGTGCAGGTCGCAGCCGTGGCCCTGCCCCATGTGTCTGCAGGGCAGGGCAGCCCCAGCACCCTGCTCCCCCAACCTACCCCCCCCCACCCTACCCCCAAGAGTCTCTGGCTCCCACCCCAGCAGGACTCGCAATCCCTCCTAAGTCCTGCCCTGCCTACCTGGATCTGCTGGGGGCCCAGGAAGACCTCAGAGACGTAGCGCTCCAGGATGGGTGGGAAGCCGACCTCGAGCTCTGCCTGCAGCACCTGCCCGCAGCGGGAGAGCACGGCCGACCGGCTGCACCACGGCACGAAGCGCTGGTACTCCCCAACGTTGGCCACCAGCTCGTACATCTGCTCCGCAGAGTACCTGGCCCGGAGGTGCTGGTCAGGCTGGGGGTCGGGCAGGGGGGCTGCACAGCCCAGCCCGTGGGACCCGGGGTGGTGGGAGGACTCACCCCAGGACACGCCGCTCCCAGTGTCTACTGGGGCCGGTGCCCGCTGGGATCAGGAACGGCCGCGCTGGCTGCACCGGTGGGGAATGGGGGATGCCGGGACACCTGAGGAGGTGATGGGGTCAGGGAGCCCGGCACAGCTCGGTACCACACCGGCACAGCACCGTACCGGCACAGCTCCGTACTGGCACAGCTCCGTACCTGCACAGCACCGTACCGGCACAGCTCGGTACCACACCGGCACAGCACCGTACCTGCACAGCACCGTACCGGCACAGCTCGGTACCACACCGGCACAGCACCGTACCGGCACAGCACCGTACCACACCGGTACAGCACCGTACCGGCACCACAGCTCGGTACCACACCGGCACAGCACCGTACCGGCACCACAGCTCGGTACCACACCGGCACAGCACCGTACCGGCACAGCTCGGTACCACACCGGCACAGCACCGTACCGGCACCACAGCTCGGTACCACACCGGTACAGCACTGTACCGGCACAGCACCGTACCGGCACAGCTCGGTACCACACCGGCACAGCACCGTACCGGCACAGCTCGGTGCCACCCCGGTCCCACCCCGGCCCCGCGCCGTCTCACCGGGAGGCGGCCCCGCCGCTCGCCGCCGCTCGCAGCACCCCGCGCAGCGTCCGCCCCTGCCCGGCCATGGCTCCGCTCTACCCCGCCGGTACCGGGACGGGATGGGCTCGTGCTCCCGGTGACATCACGGCAGGGGGACTCTGGGGGGGCGGGACCGGCCGCTCCGCCCACCCCGCCCGCCCACAGGACGGGCCCGGCGGCACCGTGTGGGACCCCGGCGGCACCGCGTATCTCGGGGGCTGCGGCGGTCGGGGCAGGGGGCAAGAGTGGGACAGGACCCCCCCCGGGCCCGGACCCCCGAACGAGGGGAGCGATGTCCCATTGTGGGAACCGGGCAGGGGCTGGGGCACCTGCTGGGAGGGCTGTGGGGAGCAGGATAGGACGGGCACAGGGGACACCACAGCGGGAGAAGCCTCTTTACTGTCGTGCAGGGAGGTCCAGGCACCAGCGCGAGGTTGGCCCCTGGCCCCGGGAGCCACCACAGCGTGTCCCCTTCCTCACCAGGGGACAGAGGGACACCCCCAGCCTCGGCAGGGCTGGATGGGGCGGGTGGGCTCAGCCCCCACGCTGCACTGCTCCCCAGCACGGCCAGCTCGCTGATGGTGCATGGTGCCCGGACAGGGACCCTCGCCTCCTGTCCCACCGGTGTGGGATCCACGGAGTCAGCACATGACAGTCAAGAGCAGCGTGACCCCCTCATGTGCTGTGGTCCTGGCTCAGGCGCTGCTGCAGCAAGTCCCAGGCCTTCTCCACCTGCAGAGAACCCAGGGGGGCACCACCTCAGAGCCCACGGCCAAGCTGGGATGAGGTGAGCAGCACGGCCAGGAGAATCACACAAGGATCCTGTGCTCTCTGTCCCTTCCCAGCTGCAGTTACATCCCTGCATCCATCCCTCATGTCCATGTTCAGAGGCAGCCTGGATGGTGGCTGGCATGCCCAGGCACACCGGGCACAGCACTGAGCCCTCCAGTCCCTGTCAGTCACCCACCTCTCTCTCTCCCTTTGCCACTTTAGGCAGCCTCCAGTGCTGCAGCCTGCCTGGGGCTCACCTGCTTGCGGGTGACATCTGTCTCCCAGAGGGTGCACAGCACTACCTGCGACTGCTCCACCCTTTGGCTGTTGGTCATCTGGCTCCGCAGCCGGCTGCGAGCAGCCTCCTCGCTCAGCTTGTCCCTGGCCATGATGCGCTTCACAGCCTGGCAGGAGGAGAGGGGACACTCAGGAGCACAGAGAGGAAGCCAAGAACCAGCCTCAGCAGCCAGCGATGGGCTGGAGGGGATTGCCTACCTCTTCCTCTGGGATGATGGCTGTCCACACCTCATGGACCATGTCTTGCCAGCCAGCCTCCAGCAGCACGGCTGCATCCAGCACACACACGGCCTTTCCTATGGAACGAGGCCGTTCCTCACTACCTGGCAATCACAAAGCAGCACAACTGCCCCTCGGAGTCCCACCCAACCAGTCCACTTATGTCTGCAGACTTCTATCTTCCTGCAAACTGGCAGCACAGACACTTTACTGCTGAGCCAAAGCACCTCACGCAGACAAGAAAGCAATAGGCAGAGGCTGCATTTGCTTGAAGGGTGCACCCAGGCTGGCATGTTTCCCAGCATGGTAAGCCAATGCCTTCAGCTGAATGTGTGCTGAGCTACCAGAAGTATTTCCCAAGAGCTGGAAAACTTTTGCTCCCACAAGGGACATGCAGGACACTAACTGCTGGAGCTCTACCCCAGAAATGAACTTGACGTCACGCAGAGAAGAGAAAGCAAGCTGCCCTCTCCTGCAGAGTAGGGAGCTTGAGGTAAGCCTGTCCCTGCTGCCAGCCCAGCTGAGTGGAGGGGTTTGCTCAGACACATGCAAGTGAACACTCCCAGCAGAGGAGAGGGGAATCAGAGCATGGGAGGCACTCACAGTGCTGCAAAAGCAGCAGATTCCTGGGGGCTCTGGGCCGTGCTGCACAAGACCACCCACCCAGCTCCCACCTTTGTGCTGAGATGAGAGCCACCCCAATTACCTTGAGCATCTGCCTCTCTGATCTGCTCCTTGACCATCCGGGCCATCTCAGGCCACACAATGTCTGTGAGACTCTTCAGCCTGTCCTGGAAAGGATCGTGATGGGATTTGGTTATGTGCCCTCAGAACCCCTGGGCAGCCAACAAGGGGATCGCTGGTGGCAGCAGCAGTTACAGAGGATACCCAGAAAGAACCTGCTATGGCATGGGGACAGGACTCAGCCCCAGAACTCGGGCTCTGTTGTGAGAGGCACTGCCCTGCAGCACAGAAATCTCCCCACACAGCAGCACCCACATGAGACCCCTCCGTCTCAGGGGAACCCCCTCAAGCTGCCTCTATGCTTGAGCTCAAGTGAAGGGCCAAGCCAAGAAAGCCAGGTGCAGAGGGTCAGCTTTGGCTGCCGTGCCACCAAGCCCCTCTGGGCATGAGCCCAAACCACACAAGGGTCAGGCAGCACTGGTTCTGCACACGTCAGAGCTGTTGCTCCACGCTGGGTGAAGGACAAGCATGAGACAGAGGGGATGAGAGGTTCTCAGTGCAAGAGGAGTGTGTCCAGCACAGCTACTGACTCTGCTATGAGAGGCAAGACCTCGGTGTCCTGCCCTGTCTGTACGTCACTGCCAGAAAGTACAGTCAGGAAGGGCATCATCAGGGCAAAGGGCTGAAAAATAAAGAGCTCCAGCACAGACAGAGAGCCCCCTGCTCACAAAGTTAAACATTGACAGTCTCTGTGCTGTTCTTACCTGGTTTCCAAACACTTTGGCCCCGAGGACTTTCCTGTTTATCGTCCCATCTTCATTCACGATCTCTGCAAGACAGAAGCAGAACAGGCTTGGGAGGATTGAATTCAACTGGCTTCCCTGCAGCAAGCCTAGGGCAGAGCGAAAGGATTTCAGCACAGGGCTCCCAAAGGGAATCAGAAAGGAGCCTTTGGACCTGACCTGGCAGCTCTTCACCTTACCCCAGGGAAGGAGAGGGAAGAGCCTTCCCCAGACGAATGGCAGCCTGATCTAACCTGCCACACCAGCCAGTTCACCGTAGCTCAGGCATGGGACATGCAAGACCTGGGCAAAGCAGCAGTCTGCCCCACTCAGAGCACCACCAGTTCAGCTTCAGAGCCCCATCTGGGTGGTGCAGAGCCCAAAAACCATGGGGATGGAGGGAAGCGCAGGCCAGGCCAGCTCCCTGGGGCGCTAGGATGATGGCACACCCCTCCCTCCTCTTCCTCCTCCCAGTCTTCCCCACCCAATGGCTCTACCTGCCCCAAAGGCCGTCACCACCCGCTCATAGGCAGGGCCGCCAGGGATGTAGACAGCATGGCCCAGGGCATCGGCGTCAATGACGAAGGCTCCCAGGTGCCCCAGGAGTTTGGCAATGGAGGTTTTCCCACTCCCAGTTCCTCCTGTCAGGCCGATAACGTACGGGCGCAGAGGCAAGGCAGGGTCTTGCTAAGGGCAGAAGGAAAGACACTGTCAGATGGAGAAGGATCATGACCACCCATCCTGGAGACAAGCACGGCCGGTCCTGGCCCTGCAAAGCCACGGGCTGGTACAGGCAGCAGGCAGCCTGCCCTCCAGAACCTTTCCCCTTGCAACAGCAGGATGATCCAGCTCCTCTGCTCCCAAGGCAGCCACCCTCCTCCCTGGCACACCGTTCCCACTGCAGCCTGCAGCTCTCTGAGAGCTTCCCCATCTCACCCGTGGGGGCCGCAGCAGCGTCCCCAGAAGCCTCTGCCGGAGGCTGGAGGAGCTGATCTTCTCCTCCTCGTTCTGACTGTGATCAGGGTCCTTCACCAAGAAGATTTCGTAGAGAGACAGCTCTGGGAGCCCCTGCCAAGAGAAGGGAGCCCCAGGTGCAGTCAGCCTGGGGATGCAGTGGAGGGAAGGGGGCTCAGCACGAGGTCAAGGCCTGAGAGAAGCAGCACAAAGAGGCCATGGCCACCCCTGGTGAACCCACAGAGCAGCTCTGTCCCCATAAGGGGAATGTTCCCAGCTGCCAGATGGGAAGGGAGACCCTCAAGCTGCCAGTCTGACCCTGACCTTCCATGGGTGGAGGGCTGGCTCCATCCCCCATGGCTGTACACCATCCTTGGGGCACCCATGGCCAGGGAGCCAAACAGCTGTGGCCACTTGCCAAGCCCTGATCTACCCACAGCCAGCAGCAGGCATGGCCAGGAGGGTGGGAAGGGACAGCCCAGGGAGCTCCCACGCAAGCATTACATTTTCAAGTCTCTTCTTGTTCACGGCCTCCCCTCCCCTGCGGGTCTCCTCGCTGACCACCAGGCACTGCAGGTCGGGGTCTGTGATCGAGGGCCCGTAGGGATCAGCCAGAGGCACGATGTCGTAACACAGCGAGGGCTTGATGTCCTCCAGGAACTCGCGCAGCTTTGCCGCTCGCAGCTCGTAGGGCTCGATCAGCTCCGGCAGGACCTTGTCTTCCGGGTACCAGGATGGAGAAGCAAGAGAGCATCTGTTTAACAACACACGGCGCCCAGAGGGGCAGCAGAGAGAACAGCGAGACTGGGAGACAGGGACCAAACCCCTCCGTGACTTCAGGAGGCCACATCCTCCGGCTCCCTTCGCCCTCAGCTCCACGGATGGCACACCGTGTCCCTGTCACCCTGCCCAGACCCGGCTGCTTTGGGTGCATCTCAGTTCACCATGGGGCCCACCGGCTGCTTGGTCGCGGTACCAGCCCCTCTCAGCACCCCGTCCCGCTCAGCAGCGGGCTGACCCGCTCTGTGCCACCCACCGCCGGCTCCCCCCCCGTGCCAGCCGCGGCCGCGGGACTCACGGCGGAGCAGGTCGCCGTCGGCCACCCCGGCCAGGAGCCGCCGCCGGGCCAGGAGGCAGCAGGCGCTGAGCAGGAGGCGGTGGGCGCCGTGGAGGCGGTCGAAGGTCCCGCCGACCGCTACGTCGAAGAAGTCGGGGAGCGCCGCACCGGGGTCCTCGGGCTCCTCCTCGGGGGCCCCCCCGGCGTCCTCGGGGCCGCCCAGCAACAGGGCGGGCAGGCGCGGCGGGCAGCCGTAGGCGGCGGCGGCCAGGTGTCGCAGGCCGAGCTGTACCGGCTCCGCCGGCCCCGGCGCCTCAGCAGCGGCGGCCAACAAAACGCGGGGCGGCCGGGCCAGGCGGTGGCCGGGGCCCAGCAGGACGCGCAGGTCCAGGCCCCGCTGTGCCGCCGCCGCCGCGTAGAGCGCGGCCAAGGCCCGGAGCAGCGCGGGGTCGGCGGGCGGCGCGGCGGGGCGCGGCGCGGGGGTGGCCAGGCGCAGCCCCGGCTGCAGGTGCACGTACAGCGGCCCCGCCACCACTCCCGCCGCCGCCTCCAGCGCCGCCGCCGCCCGCCGGGGCAACGCGCCCAGCGGCGCCGTCAGCACCAGCAGCCCCGAGCCGAAGGGCGGCATGGCCCGAGCCGGAAGCCGCCGCCGCTGCCGCCGCCGCCACCCCGGAACGCGCCGGGGTAACGCCCCCGGCACCGGAACCGCCTCTCGGGGAACGGAACGGGGAACCCGGGGACGGGAGGTCGCCGAGCGTCCCGCTGCCGGCGAGCGCGGGGACTGAGGCTCCGCCCGCGGAGGGAGGAGACGGACAGACCCGCCCCCCCCCCCCCCAATCCCCCTCCCGGATGGCGCCGCGTTACCGCCGGGCACGGCCCAGTTCCCTCCAGCCCCAGCCCGGTTCCCTCCAGCCCCGTGGAGCACGTCCGGATCCCGGGGACCCTCGGGCGGGACCGCGGAGCAGAGGCCGGGGGGAGCGCGCCCCCCGCCCCGCGGGCAGGGCTGCTCGGAGAGGGGCTGCGGCGAGAGGGACGGACGGAGCGCGGAGCCGTGCGGCTGCAAAGGGCTTTATTTGCGACACGGAGGGACCGAGCCCCGCGGCCGGGACGGTACCCGCAGCCTGGGGGTGGCGGGAGTCACGGCGGCTCTGCTCAGGGCTGGTCCCCTCCGGCCTCACCGTGGCCGAACACGAAGTCGTGCATGGCCCGGACGTAGCCGGTGCCGTCGGGGCTGGTCAGCCTCAGACGCGAGAGCTGGGCGAAGCGCTGGGTGGTGACACGGCGCAGCGGGGGGCAGGGGGTGCCGATGGCCTCCAGGAACACCTGACACCGCAGAGAGGTCAGACCCGTCCCTGGCGTGGCTCCTACAGCCACCCCCGGGGTATATTCGCATCCCACCGACCCCCGCGCCCTGTCCCCACAGCCTGACCTGCAGGACATCCTCCACCTCCTGGGCTGTGTCACGGAAGAGGCTCTGGCTGTGCTGCAAGTACCGGCGGTAGAGGCCCCGTGTCTCGGCATCCAGCCCCTGCAGCTCGCTGCCCTCGGGATCCGGGCGCTGCAGGTTGTCCAGGAAGCTGGTGTTGACGGGTCCGCACTCTACCAGCGTCAGGCTGCAGGGGAAGTGGGGCGGCAGCTCTGAGCCAAGAGCCTGAGCTGCCGTGGGTCCCTGTCCCAGCGTCCCTCCACCCTGGTGGGCAAGAAAGCAGCCCCCTGCCCCTCTCCCAGCATCGCTAGTACTCACTGGATGTTGAAGGGCTGCAGGACAATGGCCAGGCTCTCACACAGCCCCTCCACTGCAAACTTGCTGGCACAGTACACGGAGTTGAAGGGCAGCCCTGGAGCAGAGCGGCACACTGAGCACCAGGTCCCTTCCCCATGGCTCCCTGTGCTGCAGGGTGCTGGGGGGGGGGGGATGCAGGGCCAGGTCCCACCTTGCAGCCCCCCGATGCTGCTGGAGATGATGATCCGCCCGGCCCTGCGGCGCTTCATGGCAGGCAGGAACGCCTGGATGGTGCGGATGGCCCCGAAGAGATTCACATCGAAGACCGTCTTCATGGCTTGGTCGGAGCAGGTTTCCAGGGGGCCCATCAGCCCCACCCCTGCATTGCACACTGCCGGGCACAGCACCAGTGAGCCAAGCACCACAGTCCCCCTCACACTCCCTGGCACCATGGAGGTGCCAGAAAACAGGATCACGGTACCTCTTCCCCGTGGATGAGCCAGTAACCCTCAGCACCCCCAAACCCTGCTCCCGTACCCCTGACCCACTGAACACACCCCATCCCTGCCCCAGCACTGCTGGTATCTGCTCCCAGTGCCATGGGGAGTGTTGGCAAACCCAGAGATCCCTCCAGCCACCCCGGGGGGATGGTGGGGGGCACTGGGAAGAGCCGTACCTAGCACATCCAGCTGCTGCTCCTGCACCCGCTGCGCAGCAGCTGCCAGTGAGCACGGGTCAGTGACATCGAGCTGCAGCACCTCCAGCGTGTCGGGGCAGCAGCCCCCAAGGCGCTCCAACAGCCGATCGCCCTTGGCCAGGTCACGCATGGTGGCATACACTGGGGGAGAGAGCGTGGCCACGGTGCTCCCCAGCTGCTTGGCTGGCACAGGGCACAGTCCAGCCCCCAGCACCAGCTGTCCCTGGCAAGGCGCTGCCTGGCCCAGCCTGGGAGACCCCAGCAGTGCTGGATCCCCTGTTGCAGCATCACCCCTTTACCTTGAAACCTGTGAGCAGCATCGTCCGCCAGTCGTGCAGCCAGCCCCAGGCCGATGCCCGAGGAGCAGCCCGTGATCAGCACCCTGGTTCTCTCCATGGACAGGCAGTGCCGACCGAGGGGGCTGTGCCGTTTAAAAGGGCTGGGAGGGGGCTACCCCCCTACCCCCCACCATGGATGTTGTGTCTGCTGCCTTATCTCAAGGCCTCTCCACAAACCTCCCTGCCTACGCCTGGGGCATTCCATGCCTTGATGCTTACGCAGCTGCTGCGATAAAGACCCCGTGGAGCTGAGACCCCCCGGTGGGATGAGGCTCTGGGGCACCAGGGGAGCCACAGGCCTGAGGATTGGCACCAGCTGGGACCAGCCCCCGCTGCACCGTGCCGTGCCAGGCACCCAGGCTGCTGGCACGCATCTGGCAGCGTGTTTCTCCTGCTATGCAGGCCCAGGGGCTGAGCACTACTCCCCTGCACCCTGTTTCACACAAGTCCTGTGCTGGGAAGAGGAGATGGACACAGGAGAGAGCACACAGCGTTCAGGCCTTTAATTGCTCTGCGGGCTGGCAGTACCACGGTGGCTCTGCTGGAGCCCCAGCTGGGGGGATGGAAAGGCCCAGAAACCCCCATCCCAAGGAGCATGGCCCCAGTGTCACTGTAGAAAACTGTGCAAAGCCTCTTTCAGTACAACAGGCACCAAACATGGCTGGGACCAGGCAGCAGCGGGGACCCATGGACACGGGGATCCATGGGGCAGGCAGCCCCCCGCCATCCCAGGGGGACCCAGGACCACACCAGGGGCAAGGGCAGTGCCCCACTCCCCCTGGGCAGGACCTGCCTTCCCCCCCTCCACTGTTGCCACCCCGAGCTTCTCCTACACCATCACCACTCCCACCAGCCAGCATGGGCCCTGCAGCAGGAATGCGTGTGCACTGTCCCCCTGCACAGTTCCAGCTCCTCCTAAGTGTCCCACAGGCGGTGTGGAGGATGCAGAGCCCTTCCCCTGTGCCAAGCCCAGCTTTCCCAGGGACAGGCTCAGGGCAAAGGCTGAGCAGGGAGCATGGCACAGGATGAGTCCCTGGAGCAGAGTCTGTCCTGTGTCTGGGCGTCATCCCCCTAAGAGTGCATCCTGCTGCTATGGGCTGGCTGTGGGCCACTGGGGATCTGCACCTGCACTCCAGCATCGCCAGGACAAAGCTGACAGGCCAGGAGCTGCCTGGAGGCGGGAGGGCTCGGGGTCTCTGACCTCCTTCCCTCCAGAGGCACGGCCCAAAGTCACACTGACCCAGCCCGTCTGCGTCGCAGGGCACTGGGGTAGTACTTGAGGAACAGCTTCCTAGAGATCTCCAGTGTGTCCCCAGCCGGCACGGCTGGGTAGCGCTTCTTGTTGTAAACAAAGCCTCTCTCCACCTGGAAGACAGCCTGGTTGAACTGGTCCTGGTGGAAGGGGCTGCCTGAGTTGAGGCTCTCCACCAGTGCAGAGACAAAGAGGCTCCAGCGCACCCCACAGTAGTCCAGCACCAGCCCTCCCAGCTGCTTGTTGGCATAGTCCAGGATGTTCCCGCTGGGTCCCCAGAGCGTCACCTGATTGCGGGCGTTCAGCTCATACTGCTCAGCCTCCCGGTCGCTGGTAGCCATGGCACGGGCACTCTCCAGCCAGCGGCCCAGCAGGAAGAGGCTGTGGCTGGAGAGGAGGCTGTCGAGCTCCGGCAGCAGGTCGTAGACAAGCACACCGCCGGCCGTCAGCAGCTCCGGCAGCGCGTGGCTCTGGAAGGCCTGGCGGATGCTCAGGTAGTAGTCGCTCACCAGCTGCTGCGCCGCCTGTCGCGTGACGTCCACCAGGTCGTAGCGGAAGGTGGGGCTGGAGCCCAGCTGCGTGGCGGCGCTCAGCAGCAAGCGCCAGGCCTCGTAGACGTCGCTGGCGTTGTACCACAGCTCGGTGTCCATGCGCAGGGAGGGCCGGCGCACCAGCGGGCTGCGGTTGTGGTTGACGCAGACCCCCGTGCAGTTGTACACGCTGCGGAGGAGCAGTCGCCAGGCACCGGCTGCGGCGGCGTTTGGGGCACCGTAGCGGCGCTCGGCGTAGCGGGTCACCCAGCTGGGGAGGTCAAGGGGCTCTTGGCGCCAACCCAGCTCGTTCATCAGCTCGTACACCACGTCGTTCTGTTCGATACCCTCAGGCACCAGCCCAGTGCCCACCATCGTGGAGTTGGGGAAGCGGCGAGCCGCAAAGGGGCCGTGGTTGATGGCCTCCACGGTGCCAAAGAGGCCATGGTTGCCCCCAAAGTTGTGCAGCATGCACCAGATGAAGGGCTGCCCATAGAAAGACTCTGTCCACTGGTAGACGGGCTTGGACTCGGCGAAGAGGTCAAGAACGATCATCCTGCCAAGGGGCACGCCACGCAGCAGGGCCCGCACCTGCGCCGGCTGCCAGAAGTCCGGCTGGTGCTGGAAGAGCCAGCCCTGCATCAGCCACAGCGCCTCGGGGTCAGCTGGGGACAGAGGTCACGGGGTGAGGCTCCCTTCCAGGTCAACCCTACTGGCACAGCAGCCCTATTCCCAGTGCAGCTGCCACGCTCCTGGTGCAGCCAGAGCTCTGTCCCCAAGGCCACCAACTGCCCCTCTTAGAGGGGAGTTTGAATGTTTGGCACCAAGGGGGTCTGCTGAGCACGGGCAGCTCAGCACACACATGGTGCCCACAGCCACCTCCCATTCTGGTCCCCGGCTCTTCCTGCCCAGAGTCCTGTAGCCAGGCGGGCACCGCACACGGACTCACCTCCTGTCATCGATGTGAAGACAGCATTGCTGACCCTCGAGAGGTAGGCAGGGTCAGAGGAGACAGGGGTCATCTCGTTGAAGGTGTCAGCACTATAGATGTGGTCTGTGCCAAATTCCTTGATCAGCTCCTTCAGGAAGAGGGTCCCAATCACCTGGAACATGGGGTCCTCCGGGTCCAGCAGGTAGGTACATGAGTACGTGCAGTCAAAGTGGCTCCAGCCCCCCAGGCGAGTGGCATTCACTCGTGGGAAGACCCTGCACCGGAAGGCAGACACAGGCATCAGGACAGGACCACCACACCCCCAGGGTGGCAGAACAACCTTTGGGAAGCTGGTGTGGGCACAGGAGGGCTACGAGCCATGTTGCTCCCAGCAGGTGCTGGCCAGAGGTGGGATCCCGGGAAGGGCACGGGGCTGAGACACTGGGAAGGGGGATGGAGCCAGGCCTGGTTCACCCCATGTGGTCCAGGAGCACACAAGGCTGCACCTACCGAAGAACCCCCTGGGGCACATGGCCTGCGAAGGCTGGCAGCACCGTGATCATCCCCAGCGAGCGCATCCTCTCCACGATCCGGTACTGGGAGAGAGAAGGAGGGAGTGGGTGGGGGACCCTGGGAAGGAGAGTGGCAGTCCCCCCACGACTCCGTGAGCCCCATCTTGGCCCCAAGAAGCAAAGTGAGGGGGTTGTGTGGGTCTGCTCAAGGCAGGCAGGCAGCCCCCAGTGTCCCCAGTACCTGCAGGTAAAGCTGCTTGAGGTGCCAGGCAGGTGGCAACGGCCCTGCCCAGCCGTGGAGGTTCCCCATGCGGTTCCAGGCCAGGAACGCCGGCCCCGTGAAGTACTCATCGATCTCCGACTGGTTCAGCCCCAGGGACCGGTACACCTGCGCACGGTGGTGGATGCTCAGCCGGCCCAGTGGCTGCCCCACTGCCGCCCTGCCTGGTCCCACAGCCCCCAATACTCAACCCGCTGCCAGGCCGCCTCCTGCCCCACGAAGGCCAGCGCCAGATTGATGCCGCTGAGCGCCATCCAGTCGATCTCCCGCTCCCAGCGCGCCCAGTCCCACCAGGCGTAGGAGTAGCTCTGGGTGCAGACGTTCTGGTAGTAGCGGTACCTGGGGGGAGCGGGCAGGAGGCTGCAGGCTGGGTTACCCCCAGGCCCCCCCCAGCCCCCCCCCATCCCAATCCCGGCCCCATTCCTGTAGCATAAAGGTGCCTTGTCCTGTGCTAACGAGGCATGAGCAGCCCCGGCCCCGCGCCCGGAGCCCAGCCCGCCCCGGCGGGACCCCCGCGGCCTCCTTACCTGCCCGGGGCGGAGGCGCGGATCTCTGCGCGCAGCCGGGGCAGCGGGTCGGGCAGGCGCAGCTGCGCCCCGGACCAGGACAGGTGGCAGCCGCAGAAGTCGCGCAGGTAGCGGTACAGACCGGCGGCCGCCGCCACGCCGCTGGAACCGGTCACGGCCACAGCCACGGCGGCTCCGGGCGGCGAACGCAGCCGGTACGTGTCGGGCCCGCCCGCCGCCAGCGCCGCCTCTACCGACAGCGACACGGCGGAGGCGGCCGGGCCCAGCAGGCGCCGCGCCAGCGCCCGCACCGCCGCCTCCTGCCGCGCGTCCCCTGCGCCCGCCCGCGCCGGCAGCGGCAGCAGCAGCAGCAGCAGCGCCAGGACCGGCACCAGCCGCGCCGCCATCACCGCTCCCTGCCCCAGCGCCGCCGGGCTCCGCCAATCGGGACCCACAGGAGGCGGTGCCGGCCGGGGCGGAACCGGCGGTGGGTGGGACCGAGACGGTACCGGGAGAAGCGGCGTCGGTTCCGGTTCCGCGGCTGGGTGTCGGCTGACTTCACGCCCAGAGTCCCCCCCCCCCTGCTCTGTGGGGCAGGGCAGCAACAGGCGGTTCCGGAGGCTGCCCGTGCGCCGGGACACCGCGGTCCCTTCCCCGCCCGCGGTGCCCACAGGGCAGGTACCGGCGGCTCCCGGCCTTTTCCCCCCCGCCACGGCTCCGCAACCCGCGGGGCGAACAGGGTCGTGGCGGTCCCGGAGCGCCCGCCAGCCCGGGGGAGCGGCGCTGCCCGGCTCAGACATCCCGGGATGGAGCGGGACCGGCCGCCGGGCCGCGCCCGGCTCTGCCCCGCCAGTTCCCCCGCACGCCCGGGCTGCGACCGGTCCGCCCCGAAGGGGGCGCTGCGGCACCGGGCGGCGGCGGGTCCCGGGCCCGGGGAGAGACCCGGCAGCGTCCGGACAGACCGGGACCCGGCAAGTCCCCGCTCCGGCCGCCCCCTCTCCCTCCCGCCCTCGCTGCCGGGGTTGCGCAGGGTCCCTGGGGTTTCGCCGGGGCCTTGGGGCGGGGGTCAGCCCTGCCGCCGGCTCCTGTGCTGGAGGGGGGGATGAAGACGGGCTGAGAGAGTTGGGCAAGCTGGGTTCGTGGCCCTGCTCGGCTGCTGCTACCGCTCCGGGACAGCCCGTGCTGCTGGTAGGGCAGGGCAGGAGCCCCAGGCCCTGCAGCGGGCTGGTGGGGGGGGAGCCGCAGCCCCCTGCTCATAGAATGCCCATCAAGCCCGAGCTGGAGTGTCTCCAGGGATGGAGCCTCCACCAGCTCTCTGGGCAGCCCGTGCCAGGGATCTACCACTCTCTTAATGAAGAATTTTTTTCCTAATAGCCTAATATGATTGCAAACACAAGTGGTGCAAGAGAGCAGGGGAGGGGGTGAAAGGGGAGAGCAGCCCCTGGACACAGCTGGCACGGCAGCAGCAGGGCACCCGTGTCTCTGCTGTAGGAGAGCTGTAGGGGCACCACAGAGCAGCTCCTGTCCTCCCAGAGACAGCGGGAGGCAGGAAACACACATGGCTTCAAACCCACCATGGCCAAGCCCCTGCAGCAACCTCCCTTCTGTTCCTCCAGCACATGTGGAAAACCCTCTTGGGCAGCCCGAAAACACATCTTGCCCAGTGGGGTCCCCATGGAGGGGGAGGCCCTGGGAGGCTGGGAGCAGGGCTACACCCCCAAGCAGGCAGAGCATTTGCCCCAGTCCCTGTGAAAGGCCGTCCACAACACCCAGGTTTGGTAAAGCCTTAGTTTTCCCTCCAGCACAACCACTCGTTTCACTGAGTTACCAGGTTTATCTGGAGGCATCAGGACAAAGCAGCCCCTGACCGGCCCCAGCTCAGGATGTCAGCCAGGGCTTGATAAGCACAGGGAAGTTTCAGCCAAGACATGGTCACACCAATCTCATTTCACAAGCCAGCTCCATTCCCCCCAGCTCTGCCATCGCCGTGACAGGATCCCAGGGCAGGAAAGCCAAAGGTCCTACCTCCCCCTGGGCAGCTTTTTGGGCTCTGCCCAGCCCAGGACAGCGAAGAGGCGCTGCAGGGAAGCAGAAAAGAGGCCACAGTGCTTGTTGTGCAGTTAGTTTAATTTATACAGTGACTGCCAGCAACACATTTCCCAGGGACAGCAGGGCTGGCATCACTGCTCTGCCCACAGACACATTTTGACTTCATCTTTCCTTCTGTAGACACCATTGTAAACATACAGCCACAGCTACCTGTAAACACAGTGCTTACCCACAAGCTGCCCAGGCACAGGACAAGGATCCCTGTGTTCCCTGCAGCACTGGCACACACCCCTCACATAATTTTAAACAGCCCTGCACTACACCACCTTTCCTCTTAATTCCAGGTTACAGTGATTCTCATTATTGTTCTAATCTGTCCACACACAAATACTTCAGACCCACTGTGACAATTAAAACACAAAAATTACACACAACACTAACAACCCCCCACTGCTCCTACAGCTACATCGAGTCGAGGAGGGTAAGAAATTAATTCACATCTTGCACAGGAGAGAAAGCAACAGCTACTATGGGAAACACCAGGGTGACTCCACTGCCATGGGGCTGCTTGGGCAAGACTCAGCCTCTGTTCTCCCTTCAGGGGCTCCTTAGACTCTGAGCAGACATGACACCATGTGGCACATGTACCTCTCTGCCTTTGCACAAGCTTCCCCCTGCTACCAAGCCTGCACAGGCAGAACCTGGATGTGGGCCCAGGATGCTGCAGGCTCACAGCCTCCAGCAACAGGAGGTAAATGGAGGTTCTGCCTGGGATACGTGCACAGTCAGAGGAGCAGCTCTTGGGGAGGATGGGAACAGCCTTTCCTGCAAGGAGAGGGTGCTTCCCCAGCACTAGAGCAACCAGAGCCACCACACACTCAGCCACAGCTGAGTCCTGCCCCTTCACGTAGCTCTTCAAGCCCCAGCCAGAGTTCAGAGAGCTGAATCCTTGGCTTTGTCAGATTAAAACACAGCACACATGGCAGCCCTGGAGGCAGACGCACACCCTGGATTGTCAAGTCCCTGCTGCTCAGTTTGTTTAACCAGAGGTAGCCACACGTTAAGATCCATGCGTTCAAACCAGAGCACCTCTTCCTGAGCAGCACGCTGTGTGCACGCTGAAGCTGTGAGAGCTCCTCTCCTTGTGCTCCTACACCCGCTCAGCCAGAGCTGCAGCTCTCTCACACTGCCCTGATAAGCCTGCCAGGGAATTCACAACACAAGGAGTACACTATTACACACCAAACCCAGACACTTCATGCACTTAAGTATCTTCAGTGGTAAACGGAAGGAGCAGAAAAAGTTTCTTTGATCCAGTGTCACTCACTACCAGAGAATGTCAAAGCTCTGAAACACCAGGGGAACACTCGAGTGCTGCAATAAGTTACTGGCACTAAGGGAGGATTTACATGCAACTCAGACACAGGGGAGGGGGCTAGCCATAAATGCATGATGCCTGACACCGCTGGAGCAGAGGGATCGTTAATCATCAAACCTGCCCTCACGGATGGTGTCGAAGGAGAACGGGAGGAACTTGAATCCTGTGCCAGTGTAGAACTTGTTCTGGAACTCAATCCTGCAAGAGAGGGAAGAGTGTGTGGTCATTAACTCAGTGGCTCTCAGATACGAGCTAGTGACTAGCAGGAGTGCCATTAGAAGTGTGATTGTTACCTATAAACGGAGCTTTAAAGAGAGAAAGTGGAATTAGAACACGTCTCTAACAGCACAAGACCCACACTTGTGTTTGGTATCAGTTTCTGGAGTGGAGTGTAACTGTCAGGGTACTTCAATCCCACCCCACAGGCAGCAAGAGGGCAACAAAACCAGGATGAATTCCCAAAGTGCCTATCATTTGAAGCACCTGGGAGCGCATGGTGTTTCCTGTTAGACCAGAGTCACAGGAGTTGGAAGGGACCTCGAGAGATCATCAGGTCCAACCCCCCCTGCCAAAGCACCTCCCCAGCTCATATTGCACAGGTCAGTGTCCAGATGGGGCTGGAATCTCTCCACAGATGGAGACTCCACACCCCCTGGGCAGCCTGTCCCAGGGCTCCCTCACCCTCACTGGGGAAAAGTTCTTCCCCATGTTGGTGTGGAACTTCCTGTGCTCCAACTTGCAGCCATTGCCCCTTGTCCTGTCCCCACAGACACTGAAAAGGGGCTGCCCATTTCCCCCTGCATCCCATCCTTTAGATATTTATAAACATTCATAAGGTCCCCCCTTAGTCTTCTTTTCTCCAGGCTGAACAGCCCCAGCTCACTCAGCCTTTCCTCATAGGGGAGATGCTCCAGGCCCTTCATCATCTTCATAACTAGTAATCTCATTCCTCAAGCTCCCATCTTAGTTAGCACAAACCTCAGTCACAGGCTGCTGTGCTCAGACTTCCTCCAGCAGCCACTTCCGTTTATTTACTGGAGCACACTGGGTTTATCCCCACACAACAACTGCTGAGCTAAGAGCTGTGCCTGTTGGCTCCAGCAGAACACTGATGGAGCCTTGTTTGCCTGCTTCCCCAAATAAACTCAGCTAATAATAATAAAAAAAAAAAGGGTTGTTCTAGAGAACTGGCCAGTGGTCAGCAGCAGCCAAATAGGGAAAGAAAGAAAAAAATAATCCCATGATTCTGAGCACAAACAAGCACAGTGTTTCAGTGGCCTTGTGAGGAACTTTCCATTGCGTGATCCACTAAAAAAAAACAACCCTAAGTCCCTGTAGAAAGCAAGTGACAGCAAATCATAGAGAAATTTAACTCAGTTCACATGTATTTTTATGAAGTACAAAAAGGCAGGCTTGAATTTTACTTCGTTTTTCCCTCCCAAACTGGAAATCACAGCAAACTCCAAAGCTGCTGGCATTTCAGCTGGCAGAAAGTGATTGCCCAACAGAGCCCAGGATGGAAACCATGAGAAAAAACAGCCTGCTGCTCCTATCTTCTGCTGCCTGTTTGTGCAGATATGCAGCGTCCCTGTGGAGGAATCCCTGGGATGGGCAGGATTTTCCGTGTGGGAGGACGGGCTCCTTGCCAACACGCTCCAGTTTTTCAGGAACCCTGAAAATCTCCATGAGTATCCTGTGACTAAGTAACTATTCTGTAAGCAAAGCCAAATAAAAGGCAGAAGGCTGTGAGTCTGAGTCACACAGAATCCCCTGTAAATGAAATGGTAACTCTGATGATGAACCGTTCCAGCTGGCCCTGGCACCTGAGAGCTGCTCTTGGACACACTCAGTGACAACTGGTCACAACTGGATGCCTGAAGCTGGAGGAGAGGCTGTGGGAAGGTTAGAGAGCCAGTGAAAACCTTTCTTTAATCATAGAATCACAGGGGTTGGAAGGGACCTTGAGAGCTCCTCAGGTCCAACCCCCCTGCCAAGGCAGCTCCCCAGCTCATATTGCACAGGTCAGTGTCCAGATGGGGCTGGAATCTCTCCAGAGAAGGAGACTCCACACCCCCTGGGCAGCCTGTCCCAGGGCTCCCTCACCCTCACTGGGGAAAAGTTCTTCCCCATGTTGGTGTGGAACTCCCTGTGCTCCAACTTGCAGCCATTGCCCCTTGTCCTGTCTCCACAGACACTGAAAAGGGGCTGCCCATTTCCCCTGCATCCCATCCTTCAGATATTGATAAACATTCATAAGGACCCCCCTTAGTCTTCTTCTCTCCAGGCTGAACAGCCCCAACTCACTCAGCCTTTCCTCACAGGGGAGATGCTCCAAGCCCTTCATCACCTTTGTAGCCTCCTCTGGACTCTCTCCAGGAGATCCCTGTCTGTTTTATCCCAGGGAGCCCAGAACTGGACACAACACTCCAGGTGGGGCCTGACCAGGGCAGAGCAGAGGGGGAGGATCCCCTCCTGTGACCTGCTGCCCACACTCCTCCTGATGCCCCCAGGATCCCACTGGCTCTCTTTAACCAAGGATCACACCTCAAGTGTTCTGTATGGTTTTTCTGCAGGTCTAGAGGAACACCCAGGGGCCAAGGCCCTTCTTCTGCTCGAGACCCTGCTGCTCCCAGGATCACTGCCTGTCACATGTACCCACTTTATTCCTAAACCTTTCACTGTGTGTCTCCCACCAGCAATTAAGTTCTGCAGAAGCATTCACTAGACAGCACCACACTGTAAATAAACAGCCTGGAAAGCTTTTGGGCAGTGAGTGTTAAAGAAAACCCTCTGCTTTTTGGCATTAATAATTAGCTTAAGCCTTTGCTGGAGTGTAGCTATGCAGATTGTCAGACCCAGCAGAGCCATGGAGTACCCACACTGACTGGGAAAGGTGGCAACTCACACTCCCATGGGATGTCACTGCAGACACAGTTGTTGACCAGCAGAACTAACCTCTGTGTGGTACAAGTGTCCTCCAAGGGGTGTGCTCGCCCCAGGGGTGGCTGTGTTCAGAGCACACCTTGAAGGGAGATGCCTGCAGTCAGAGTGCACTGGGGTGTTGGTGCAGTGTGTGTGTCGGTGCAGTGTGTGTGTCACACTTACTCTCTCCCAAAAAGGCCAGGAGTTTCATACCCCACACCCTGGGTCACTCTGTTCTCACTTACAGGAGCCTTTCACACTGCCTCTGAGAGCAGCGCTGTGCTCTCCTCTCACAGTCACACAAACAACAGGCGCTGCCTCCTGACCTTTACAAAGAAAAACACCAATTCTGGCAGGAATTCTGGGCTCCACCACTCCCAGGGCTGGGATGCAAGTCCAGCACACCCACGCCTCAAAGCCATGTTGCTGCTCTGCCCGTGGCAGTGGGCCAGAGGGGAAGGTCTGTCT
Organism: Gallinula chloropus; assembly: GCF_964237585.1. NCBI lineage: Eukaryota > Metazoa > Chordata > Aves > Gruiformes > Rallidae > Gallinula > Gallinula chloropus. The sequence goes on along the minus strand of NC_140111.1, from coordinate 3,648,998 downwards.
GTCCATCCTCAGCTTCCAGCTGGGAACAGCCGCCCATGAAGAGCTGCAGAATTGCCATTTTTATTTATTCCACAAGGTTGGTTGATGTTGGCCACATTTTTGGGGCTTGAAATCTTTCTCCAAGTCCCTAAGCAGGCCCACAGCACTCTCCAGCTTTGCCATTCAGAATGTGAGCTCTGTGCTTTTGCTGTCCCTAAGGCTGCAGGGCTGAGAGTGCTGCTTTGGGTGCATTTCACTGCACCCAAGGGGCTCAGCTCGTCCTGGGGATGATTACAGAGCAGCAGCAAAGAGCTCAGGCAACACACAACAAAGAATATAATGTAGATGTCTCTGTCAAGTCCAGCCACAATGAAGTGCACACACATCCTGGGAAGGTGCTGCTGCTACACCTGAGGGAGAGGACAGGCTGAAACCTTTAGCATGAGCAGAAAACAAGAGTTGTCCCTGTCTGCACAAGCTGTAGTTGTGTACAGCCAGGACCTACACTGATGGACATGGGCTGAGTGGGGGACTGGCTGAGAGATGCCTGAGCCACCAGAGCAAGCCTCATGAGCACGGTCTGAGCCTCCAGCCTCTGGAACTGAACCTTGTACATCACGACGCTCACTGAGCACCAACCTCTCTCCTGCAGAGCAACACAAACACCACTCTTCAGCGCCCTGAATTAACCTTGTTTGCTTTGCATTATGCCTACTGGTAGCCATTCTTTCTAGCTGTGGGCTGGTTTTGGGACATACTCAGGGAGACTAGCTTCTGGCTCCAAATCAGGCCTAAGACTGAGACTAAAATACCTCTTCACACAGGAAAACAGCTCCACTAAAACCATGTTCCTGCATCAATCCACGATGCTGTGACCTTCCTTGGAATCCAGCTACAAACTTCTTCTGGGCAAAGTCTGTATTTGCTCACATCAGAAGAGCTGACTAGCTTTAAAAAAGGTAAGCTACATTAATCTAAACACTCACATCAAACTATATTACTGACAACCAAATAGAAAGGTGAAATATTTCAGATCAGGAGTTAAGAGCACACTGCTCTTAAAGCACAGCCAGCAGTTCCAGGCTGGCTCCAGCTGACCTCCAACACACATGCCTGTTGTCTTGGCAGTGCTCAGAGTGCTTCCTCCACCCCAGAATGCCCAGAAAGACCCAGCCCACTGAAAGAACTCATGCTTTCTGAAAAAGCACAAAATAAATCTTCCTCACCAGGGACTGATAGGCAGAAGACATGGAACAATCTAAGCTTTTTTTCCCCCCCCACCAGTAAGATACATACTAATTCCTCCTCCTTTCCAGGAAGGCTGAACCACCCACACCTTCAGAATTCCTGAGAGGTGACTCTTCTCCCACAGCCAGAACATCCGATCTGCTCCTCCCTGGACAGCTGTATCTGACCCCCCTTTCCTTCTAATGAGGGAACACTTACCAATGGAAATACCCTGATAACAGGTTCAGAAGCTAAAAGGAATGTTAACACTCTGTTCCCTGGAACAACTGCAGGTGCCACCTCCTCCACAGCACTAACAAAAAGCAACATGCCCCAAAAGCATTTCAGCAGATAACCTGCAGTCTGAAACACTGCCTTCCACTTGCTTTGCAGGCTCTGTGCTTGAACAGGTTTTCCTCTTAAGGAATGTACAGTAAAGTTTTACAAATTGAGGGAAAATGGGGCTTCATTGAGAGCTTCAGTTCAGCAGCTCCCTTAGTGTCTACTGCTGCTGCCCAGCTGGGTTTCTCTGTTTGCCTGTTCAGTGACCTGCTCCTGGAGAGCAGCCCTGCTGAGAAGGACTTGGGGATTCTGGTGGATGAGAAACTTCACATGAGCCAGCAGTGGCTCTTGCAGCTTGGAAGGCCAATGGTATCCTGGGCTCCATCAGCAGAGGGGTGGCAGCAGGGACAGGGAGGGGATTGTCCCTCTCTACTCTGCCCTCCTGAGGCACCAGTTGGAGTCATGTGTCCAGAGCTGGGGCCCCAATACAAGAAAGATGTGGGACTGTTGGAGAGGGGTCAGAGGAGCCACAAAGATGATCAGAGGGCTGGAGCAGCTCCCCTATGGAGACAGGCTGAGGAAGCTGGGCTGGTTCAGCCTGGAGAAGAGAAGGCTGTGGGGGGACCTCACTGCAGCCTTCCAGTCCCTGAAGGGAGCAGAGGAACAGGAGGGGAATCAGCTTGTTAAAAGGGTAGATAATGACAGGACAAGGGAGATGGAGTGAAGCTGGAGGAGGGAAGGTTTAAATTAGATATTAGGGGGAAGTTCTTTGCAGAGAGAGTGGTGAGGGGCTGGAACAGGCTGCCCAGAGAGGGGGTGGGTGCCCCGTCCCTGGGGGTGTTCAAGGCCAGGTTAGATGGGGCCCTGGGCAACCTTGTGTAGCTCCAGGCCTGGAGGTTGGTGTCCCTGCCTGTGGCAGGGGGGTTGGAGCTCTGTGACCCTTGGGGTCCCTTCCAACCCAGGCCAGTCTATGATTCTATGATTCCCTGGACACATTTCCAGACAAGTCTGTCATCTCACTTTAGAGACAGCCTGGGCCTGGCACTGCGAAAAGCCACTCGGCTGAAGCGCAGCCCCCAGCTGCCACTCGCTGCAGGAGCTCTGAGAGCACCATCTGTGAGCACAGTTTCTGATTATTAACACAAGACAGGGATCTCCAGAAAAACCACCCATCTCAGCCTATCCCTTCGGGTAGAAAAGGAAACACAAAGTCTGCCAAGAAGAAAAGCCGTTCAGAGCCGCTTATGTGCCGTTGCTCGGGACTGTTGCCACCCAGCACAGCATTCCAGAGGAGCAAGGCTTTGAAAACCCACTAATTCCCAAGCAGCTGCAGCCTAACCCACCATAGATGGAGCTGGAGTGCTTGCTTACTCTCTGCTCTTCTTGGACAGCTAGTGGTAGTACCAGGCAGGGCTCGCAGAGCTCCCTCTGTCACACTGATGCAATGGAGGAGCACAGTAACAGCAGGATGAGGCAACACCAGCCAGTCAGCAAGAAGTTCTCAAGTGAACAGAGGGAAGATTTCTAGGCTACATGCCAGGAAAGACAAGTCCCATCCCACAGCCATGTTCAGCAGCAGTTCCCTGGGCTCCTCCACACAAAATGGTGACACCTCCAAACCTCAGGGTGATGCCCGGCCTGCCTGAGCCATGAAGACCCAGGCCCTCAGCCTGTGGCCTACAGGCTGCCAACAGAGAGGGCAAAATGACAGAGCTTTCCTTCCCCAGAAGCAGGGGAAAAGTGAAAAATACTGATTTTCCTTATTTTTCATAGAATCATAGAATGGCCTGGGTTGGAAGGGACCCCAAGTGTCACAGAGCTCCAACCCCCTGCCACAGGCAGGGACACCAACCTCCAGCCTGGAGCTACACAAGGTTGCCCAGGGCCCCATCCAACCTGGCCTTGAACAACTCCAGGGATGGGGCACCCAGCCCCTCTCTGGGCAGCCTGTTCCAGCCCCTCACCACTCTCTCTGGAAAGAACTTCCCCCTAATATCTAATCTAAACCTTCCTTCCTTTAGCTTTAATCCATCCCCCTTGTCCTGCCATTGTCCACCCTTTTAAAAAGTTGCTTTTTCTTTCCTTTTTTTTTTTTTTTTTTTTTTTGAAGGCACTGGCTGCCTTTTTGGCTCACAGAACTACTTCTAAAAGGCACTCACAACCTCTTCTTCCCATTTAAGCAAGACAGAACACTCCTTATGAACTTCACAGGACCTTGCTTTGCTCCCTCAAACTACCAGGAAAGAAGCTACCTGAAGAGATGGCAGATCTGAACTCTATGGATGCATAAAGGCATACTTCCCTACACACAGATGTACTTCCCTACACACAGACAAGTATGTACTTCCCTATGTTTTAGGTTGAAGAGAGCCCTAGGCAATCAAAACCCACTCCCACATTGCTCCTTTGATCCCACCAGTGCACTCACCAGAGAATCTGAGTGGGACAATGAACACTCTTAAACAGGGATTAGAGAAAGCTGTTGAATACTTCCCATACTTGGATGCAGCAAAAAGGATGAGTAATTCCTTCTTGTTTACCAAGTGGCACACATGGGAGCTTAATAATGATGGGAGAAGGGCTACAAATGCACCAACAAGTAAGACCAGCAAGAAACAGCTCCTATTCCACAGCACCCCAAAGGGTAGACAGGCACAGCTGCCTCTGCTCCATGGCCAGTCTTACACAGTGAAGCAAGACCACGTGAAGGAAACTGGCAGTCTGTAGCTACCATGTGCTAAGTAACACAAGCATCAGAACCAGGCAAAAGACTGAAAGGCAGAACAAGGAAGCCCCACTGAAAGCCACAAGCAGGCTCATTTGTCCAGCACAACCTTCCCATCCCGCTGTTCACAAAGCTTCAGTCTAACTCTGCTTGTTAAGCAGAGGTCAGTCACTCTCCACAATTTCTGAGCAACACTTACATGTACAATCAGGAGTGGTGTATCACTAGAAACAAGGCAAAAAAAAAAAAATCTCTGGCCCTTTTAAAGACTTTGAGATGTTTAGGTAGATTTGCAGTTACTCCAGCACTTCTGAACGTTGTTGATCTTGGCTCAAATATTACCCACTGCCCCCATTTCACAGCCTCAGCTTTCCCAGGTAAGGGACAACAGAGTTTTCTAGAAGATGGCATTTTTGCATTGTCCAGGTGACACTGATTTTCTTGCTCTGAAGAGCTTTGAAGTTTCTGTGTGTTCCAGTAACTCACCAGTGCAAGCGGAGAGCGTGGAGAAAAGCAGAGAGCCCCTCCATGACCAGGAGGATGGCTACTGTCAGTGTGGCAAAAGCACCAAATACGAAGAAGAGGACAAAACCTCCACCCAGGCTCCTCACACTGAGGCCAATGTGGATCACCATGGTCCAGAGCACCTCCGACAGCTCTGCCAGGAGAAAGGGGAGAAGATGGCTCATTTCAGAGCATTCAGCAAGAGTGGAGCATTGTTACAGTTTGCTTACAAAACAAAAACTGAAGTCAAGCAAAACCCCACGACAACAACAAGCTGGGATGTTGGAGAGGGACAACAGCTTCTGCAGCCAAGCATGCCAGGATGTCACCTCCAGGATGTCACACTGTGTGAGCAGAGCCCTTGCTCAGCAGCTCTTTGCTTTACTCACTGCTTTCAACTCCACCCCTCCCTTTTAGCAGCCAAGCACACACTGGTGTTTGGATTTAATTACCCCCAGTTAATGCACACGCAGCTCCAGCCTGTTCCCACAGAGCTGAGCTCCAAGCAGCTACGTCCCCTCCTGCCTTTCACCTACCCCTGGTTGGACACACGGATCCAAATCCCAGTCCCATCAGGAATACTCACGTGCATGGGCCAAGCTGAGAGCCCAGAGCCTCAAGTAGGATGCAGTGTTTGAAATGCACCCCAGGCAATACTCGATGGTGTGGATAGCCTGGTACACCACCGTATCCCCAAAGTCAAACTGCAAAGAGAACACAGGAGATGAAGAGAGCTGCGAGCCCCGCAGCAGCCAGGGCTGGGCAGAAGGAGCACACTGCCTGCTGCTCTCACTGAGGACACTGTGTTTGAGGTTAGACACTGACACCATCTTCTCCTGGCTCATCACAGAATCACAGGGGTTGGAAGGGACCTCCAGAGATCGAGTCCAACCCCCCTGCCAAAGCAGCTCCCTAGGACAGGGCACACAGGTCGGTGTCCAGATGGGGCTGGAATATCTCCAGAGAAGGAGACTCCACATCCCCTGGGCAGCCTGTCCCAGGGCTCCCTCACCCTTACTGGGGAAAAGTTCTTCCCCATGTTGGTGAGGAACTTCCTATGGTCCAACTTGCAGCCATTGCCCCTTGTCCTGTCCCCACAGACACTGAAAAGGGGCTGCCCATAAAGCCATAAAGCATGTGAGCTTTATAAATGAAAAATGAGTTTTGATGCCTTGGTGGTTTTGTGGAATGATAGTTCAGTGCTGCAGGTTGGATGTTATTGTTTTCACCTTATGGCAGATGAAAGTAAGATATTTCCAATTCAGCTACGGACTTTGCCAGGAAAAGACAGTTCAGCAACAACATGGTATTTACATGAATTCACCAGCAATTTGTATGTACCACTATACAAGAAAGGAGACAGTATTCCAAGCTGACACTGTATATGCACCTTTGTTATGGGATCAACAAGAACATTTTGCAAAATACCAACCTGCCCTTTGGGAGAGCAAAACTAATGCATAAAGCAGCCTTGAAAAAGTCACATCTGTGCACCATTCCTTGGCAAAGACTCTGGGTCTTGGTAATTTTTTCACATAGTAAAAGAACTTATAAGGAAGTATGTCATGTAGGACAGGTTCTTGTTTTGCAGCTTGGGAAAGCATTCCCTACATTTTGGATTTCTTCCATGCTACAGAAACTGCTCATGTTCAAGTTAAGGGAACACCATGTTTTAAATACATGAAGTGACTAATGCCCTAAGCATGCAGGGAAAGCTATTTATAGTCTTATTTCTCTCCTAGTCTATCTAGAGCAATAAATATTTCAAACAATTAAGATAAATTAGCTGTCTAAAGCCTAACTCTTTCTCCACAGAACGTGACCTCTACAGCAAAGCCTGCCCCAGTGCCCAGCAGCACCTCCCAGCACACAGGGCAAGCCACCCTGCAACCAGAGGAATGTGGGAAGTATTTAAACTATCACAAGTTTCTGACAGCTGGGCAGCTGCTGGAGAGAGCTGCCACTGTGCTAGGGAGCAGGAGAAATCAGCACATTTGTAGATTTACACACTTTTCCCAGGTTTAGTGATGCACAGGAGTGACAGGTACCCCAGCACACTGCTCCCACCCCCCTCGGTTCTAGATGGGCCTCTGGAGAACAGATCCCCAAGAAAGGCTACATGCAGCTCAATATACAGCAGCATTGTTGTTGTGAAGCTAGTCTAAGTTCACAGGAGACTGGTCTGGGTTGGGAGGGACCCCAAGGGTCACAGAGCTCCAACCCCCTGCCACAGGCAGGGACACCAACCTCCAGGCCTGGATCTACACAAGGTTGCCCCAGGGCCCCATCCAACCTGGCCTTGAACACCCGCAGGGATGGGGCACCCACCCCCTCTCTGGGCAGCCTGTTCCAGCCCCTCACCACTCTCTCTGTAAATAACTTCCCCCTAGTATCTAATCTCACCCTTCCCTCCCCCAGCTTCACTCCAGCCCCCTTGTCCTGCCATTATCTACCCTTTTAACAAGCTGATTCCCCTCCTGTTCCTCTGCTCCCTTCAGGGACTGGAAGGCTGCAGTGAGGTCCCCCCACAACCTTCTCTCCTCCAAGCTGAACGAGCCCAGCTCCCTCAGCCTCTCTCCATGGGGAGCTGCTCCAGCCCTCTAATCATCTTTGTGGCTCCTCTGACCCCTCTCCAACAGTTCTACATTTTTCTTGTATTGCAGGCCCCAGATCTGGATCTGGCCCCACTCCTGTATGAACATTCCTAAACCCCAGTTTCTCTCATGCTCGTTACAAGTGTTCACAGATGAGCAGTTTCTCAGAACAGAGCTTCTCTTTTACAGAAAGATACTGGTTAGTTAAGTTGTTGATCTGTATGAAATTGCTTTTGCTGTATTTGCTGACTGGCAACAACCAGTATCACCCTTAAAATTGCAGATTGTTTGGGAAAAAAAGTCTCTTTTAAACAGTTTGTTGCTGTGCAGGATCACCAAAGACACAACATAAGGCAAACAGGTCTTCTTCTGCAGAAGTTTAATAGCAAAACCTGCTCAGTTTCAAACCTCCAGTGTAACGGTTTTCCAGGTAAACTAAGCAAGATCTACAGACAGGGGATAAGACAAACAAGCTGCAGAGGTGAAGTAATTAATGGTCTGCTAAAGGGCTTATATGTATGAAGAATTAAAAATGGCCTGTAACATGTAAATAGCTAGATCTTTTGGAAAACAAGATGTGGTGACAGAACATGTGTCATTCAGCATGTGCTTTACACCAATGGGAAATGGTCCAGATACACATGAACGCAAAGCTGGCTGTAGTCTTACCACCTCATCCTCTGTAGGCTTGAAAACATAAGTTTACATTTAGTGCAGTGTCTCAATCACAAGGTTAATCATGAACACATTCAGCAATTCCCTCCTAAACATGATGCAGTAAAGTGATAACATGTCACATGTACTACAGAGCTGGGGCTGTTCAGAGGCATCAGAACACTCCCACACTACATAAGCTTGACTCCTTTTACTTCACTACCCAAGGTAAGCCAGAAGAGTTGATATTGTCCCCCAACAGCCAAAATGCATACAGCAACAAGCCTGCACTGCTGCAGAAGTACAGCCCCATGATTTTTTGCTGGCATTGGCAAAGCCAGCAGCACAACTGCACCTCAGCCAGAGCAGAAGCTGCATCTGCCACCTTGGAGCACTGTGCAGCTCTCACTGTGTAGCCCCCAGGGTGATGGTTTTTGTATGGGGGACAAACAGAGCTCCCCTTTCCCTTTACATGCAAACTAATATAAGCTTTTTCTGGGGCCCTGGGATGAGCAAGAGATGCTTGAAACACTGCTATGGAAACACTTCACTGAAAATACTGCTATGTGGTTCCAAGAAGCTTGGAAATTGAAAAATACAGTCATAAAGCTGGCATAACACAGTACCACGTGCCTTGCCCTGATAGAGGAAGATGGTTGGGTGCTTACCTCTTCCCCCTCCTCCGAATGGGTGGACAACTGGTCGTGCTGAATGATCTCTGCATCCTCCTCAGTTGGTCCATTGCCCACCCGGATCCCACCGAAGTTGTGTGTCCCCTAATGCATGCAGGAAAAGAAAGAGCAGAGTGGTGTTTGTGCTTTGCTGCAAGAGCACATGTGTCTTACGACTCCGTGTGCAGCAGCAGCTCACAGAAGAAACCAAGATCTCAAAGCCCAGGTTAAACCATCTGTACAATTCTATTTCCCAGTTTGCAGGAGAAAGATGCTGATTCCTGCTAGGGCTGGGGAGGGGAAAAGTCTCTCTGAATGAATACTTGATGCATTTCTACAAAGTAACTGCAGCCCTAAGTAAAACAAAAGGCATCTCTCTCCTCAAGAGGACATTGGCTGGCACTGGCATGCAGCAGACCAATGTTGTGTGCCCAGCAGCTGCTGGGCACGTGCTGGAACACACCACTGGTGCTGTGAATGAACCCAGTGACAGAGCAGCCTGTCGCAGCAGGAAGGACTGACACAGACACACATGCACATGCTTGCTCCCTGCCAGTGCCAGGACACCGACACCACACATGGGAAATCAGACTCTCCTGCACTTGGAAACACTACATTGTGCAAGCAGCTCCTTCTTAAGACATCTGTACTGACATTCAACACCTGACTGTCCTCATGCCAAACAGAGAAGGATAACCCATGCATCGGGCTGAAGCTTTGAAAGAGCCAGGAGCTCTTCTCACTCCACAGCTGCAATCACTGTGCATTTAACATCCAATTTATGGCAGGCTTCCTCCTCCACACCTTCTTACCACCAAGGAAGGGCACACAAACCTGTTGATCATCTGACAGTGCCCTCAAGCAGAGTTTATATGGCCTGAGAACCAAGGTGCAATGTGCACACCACTGTCGCTGGGTTTCTGTTCAGCAAGCAGGGCTGTGCCCTGCACAGCCAATTTCTATCTCTTCCCAGACACTCCAAAGCAAGAAAACATTCACAACTGCTCTGAAGGACTATAAATTAAGATGTGTGAGTCTGACCCACACAGGGAGGTGAACTGAAATACCATAAATGGGAAGAAAAGCCCTGAGCTCAGGTTTAGCACTGGGGTCATCTGTGCCACAGAGTGTGAAGTAACTCTGAACACTGAGGCTGCAGCAGTTTTGGCATGGCTGGGTACACCAAGGAGGCTTAACATCCCAGGGCCTGCCTGCTTTCACAGCTCATGGCTCTGGCACACCAGCAGAATGGCTTCTAAGGGATCTTCAAACCCATTTCATCCTAGAAGCCTGCTTTTATTTTTAGGCTGGACTGTAAATTTGCCTGTAACATCAGATGTGAAATAAAGATTTTATCTGTTCTTTAAAAGCAAATTAGGTAGAAGTTTATGATGTGAAAATAGTAATAACATACACTTCACCCACCCCATTTATAGTAAGACTGTGCTTTCTATTAGGATTTTCAGCACCTTTGAAGCATTACAAGCTCCTGATGTACCAGGGTGCTCTTTATACATCTCTAGGCTGCAGGGATTTTCACTTCTGCAGCTTTTCCCTTGCACTTGACTTGTATCTGTTCTCTCTCAACTGCCCAAGGTAAACATGGCTTCATCAGCTCTCATGGTTTACTTTACACTCTAACCACACCTCATCCAAGACCTTCCCTCACAGCTTCTTGACTTGAAGTGTATTTAATACGCTGGATGGATCACAGACAAAAGATCCATTTGAGTTTCTGAAATTTCTCTGAGGCTGCTTAAAATGTCATGGTAGAAACACTGGCCAACAGCTAAAAAGTGCCTCTGAGCACCTCTGACACACAGAATGCACAATGTGCTTCACACAGCTTGTGAGATGTGTGCTTCCTCATCACAGGCAGCATTCACAACTGAAACCAAGGTGAAAGATGCAGTATCATAGAATCATAGAACAGTCTGGGTTGGGAGGGACCCCAAGGATCACAGAGCTCCAACCCCCCTGCCACAGGCAGGGACACCAACCTCCAGGCCTGGAGCTACACAAGGTTGCCCAGGGCCCCAGCCAACCTGGCCTTGAACACCCCCAGGGATGGGGCACCCACCCCTCTCTGGGCAACCTGTTCCAGCCCCTCACCACTCTCTCTGTAAAAATCTTCCTCCTAATATCCAATCTAAACCTTCCTTCCTTTAGCTTTAATCCATCCCCCTTGTCCTGTCATTGTCTACCCTTTCAAAAAGCTGATTTCCCCTCCTGTTCCTCTGCTCCCTTCAGGGACTGGAAGGGTGCAGTGAGGTCCCCCTGCATCCTTCTCTTCTCCAGGCTGAACCAGCCCAGCTCCCTCAGCCTCTCTTCACAGGGGAGCTGCTCCAGCCTCTAATCATCAGTACTGGGAAAGGGACCAAGCGCTGGGAACCACTGCAAGCATCACTCTGCCAGAGAGCTTCAGCAGTAAGAGGCTGTCTATAGGTTTGGACACAAATAACTAGAAACAGCTGGCACTGAGAGGCTGATTCGTGCACAACCACTTCAAAATAGTTTTTAGTTAAAGTATCTACAAAGGCAGAGGTGTTAAAAATCCAGTAACTACTGAGATGAAGTCGTTGGGAGGCCACCACACAAACATGATGTTTGGGAACACATAATGCAAACAGAAATGCTTCACTGAGAAGAATCCTAATCTACCTCAAACAAATATGCAAGAAAAGGAGAAAAAAAAGGGGAACTTAACCTGGGGGATGAGGTGGGAAGGTATTCTTGTGGTGCTCTGCAGGCTTTGATTTTCAGCAGCACTCCTGCAAAGAAGTGGCTCTGCATTCTGTGCCCACATAACTATTATCCTCCAGCCTGGTAGTTCTTCCAGAATGTATCAGTTTTGCTGAACTTTGCTCTTTCCAAGAGAAAAGCGTTTTTCACCCTAAAGGTGCAGTTGCCATTCGCTTAGGAAATTCAGATACATTCCATGCTCTCTGGATAATTAGATAGAAAGCCAACTCCCATCTTTAAATCCATCAGGTGATTTTTAAATCCACTCACTGTTGCAGCCGCTGCTGCCTCTAGTGCCTGCTCGGTCAGGACTGTGCTGACTTGGGCCTCCACGGGTTGCCCTTCCTGATAGTGAATGGAAGAAAAGAAGGGAGGAGGAAGAAAACAAAAAGAGAAAGGGAGACGAATGGAGGGGACATGGGAGGATGAAGGATGGTCAGAGAAGGGAGAGGGAGTGTCTTTAACTGAACTGAGCTTTGACTCACTTAACATCCTACAAGCTGTCTGCCAGACATGCAGGGAGAATTTGCAAGTATCCTCAGTGCACATGTGCCAGGTTCCTGGGTGTTCTATAGAGATACTTTACAAGGCAGTTGGGAACCTAGAGAGTACCCCAGAAGACAACCTCTCACAAAATGCCTAAGCCTGGGTGGTTTTCCCCCTTTTAATTGTTATTTTTTACCATCCAAACTGCTTTAACAAAGACAGCCAGTAAGTCTGCCAGCCAATTAAGCTTGCATCTCTGCTTTTACACTGTCAGCATAGCAAAGGCACAGAATTGCATCCAGCATCTAGTAAGACAGTGTTCCTAAGCCAGCTGATAAAGCCCAAGCCCAATGCATTGCTTTTATCATTACCAATAGACAGGGGTTTTAAAAGCAGATTTGATGCTGGGTCCAGATCTGAGAAGCAGGCAGGCAGCACTTTGTCTCCAGTAAAACCCACCTGCCTTTACACCTGGGAATATGCAAAAGTGTTTTACAGGGCACAATGCAGTGTGAACCTAGGTATCCAAGACAGAGAACATCGTTTTTCAACTGTATTTAGGTTTTACATTGAAAAAACAAAAAGGTAGTCACCCACCAGGTGCTTTCTCCTCAAATACTGATGGCGAAGGACCAGGGGTTTAGCCACCAGCATCCACGGCACACACAGTAACGCCACCACCACAAGGAAACACTGGAGCCCTTGCTGTGAAAGAAACAAGTCTCAAATGAATTACAGAATCATAAGATTAGAAAAGACCTTTAAGATCAAGCCCAAACTGTCCCTGTCCTAAGCTAAACCATGTCCCAAAGTACCTCATCTACCCTTTTTTTAAATACATCCAGGGAAGGTGACCCAACCACCTCCCTGGGCAGCCTGTGCTCAAACACAGACACACGTAGAAGTAGCAAGAGCTCTTACAGAGAACTGAACAACTGAATTCCTAGAGTACATTGCTAATTCACTCTCCTTCTAGAACAGCAAGAAGTGCTGTACCCAATGCCTGCTTGCAGCTGCCCCACCTGATGGTACAGAACATGTAATGCTGATACTGCTTTAGATTAAGAGGCCTGATGGCATGGAGATGAAATGGTGTCAGTGTCTTGGAGGCAGCACACTGTAGATGCAGCAGCATATCCCACCCACTTTTCACTGTTAGTCTGGATCCAGCCATTCTGGAGCCGCAGCTGACAGGTTCAGACTGAGAAATCCCCAGCACAGGCATTGTTCCTTCCTTCAACCATACATAGATTCACAGAATCGTGGGGGTTGGAAGGGACCTCCAGAGCTCCTCAGGTCCAACCCCCCTGCCAAAGCAGCTCCCCAGCTCATATTGCACAGGGCGGCGTCCAGACGGGGCTGGAATCTCTCCAGAGGAGGAGACTCCACACCCCCTGGGCAGCCTCTCCCAGGGCTCCCTCACCCTCACTGGGGAAAAGTTCTTCCCCATGTTGGTGTGGAACTCCCTGTGCTCCAACTTGCAGCCATTGCCCCTTGTCCTGTCCCCACAGACACTGAAAAGGAGCTGCCCATTTCCCCCTGCATCCCATCCTTCAGATATTTATAAACATGAATAAGGCCCCCCCCTTAGTCTTCTTTTCTCCAGGCTGAACAGCCCCAGCTCACTCAGCCTTTCCTCACAGGGGAGATGCTCCAGACCCTTCATCATCTCTGTAGCCCCTCTGGACTCTCTCCAGGAGATCCCTGTCTTTTTTATCCCAGGGAGCCCAGAACTGGACACACCACTCCAGGTGGGGCCTGACCAGGGCAGAGCAGAGGGGGAGGATCCCCTCCTGTGACCTGCTGGCCACACTCCTCCTGATGCCACCCAGAATCACATTGGCTCTCTTAGCCCCCAGGGCACACTGGCATCAGGCTTTGGAAATGATGCCACATTTCCTCTACCACAGAGAAAAACAGTTTAACATTGGATTTCACAGTTATTACAAGGTCAGTGACAGAGCAGTATCACAAAGGATCTCTGATCTTATTCCAGCAATAGCACGCACCTGCCCTTTATAAAGCATCTTATTGCTGGTATCACCATAGGAGAACAGAAACATGTTGATAAAATGTATCAAAAGGCTGGGTGCATCCTTTGATGTGTGAGCATCGTAGGCTGTCCATTTGTAGAAGATGAGAATAACAAGGTATCCAAACAGGGATGACATGAAAATCATCTCTGGAATAAATCCAAGGTATATGTTCAGTGGCTTCTTAAAATAGCTATGGGGGGAAAAAAGGGGGAAAAAAAGAGTTTGAAGTTACACTGGGTTAGAATTAGGCACATGTAGGGCATGAACTTTTAATGAGACAGCAAAGAGCATCTTTGGAACACAACTGCTGGGGGTCAGCATTTGAGCAATAGCTGGGACTTAAAACACTGCTCAGCGTGCAGAGTTGGAATCATAGAATCCCAGACTGGTCTGGGTTGGGAGGGACCCCAAGGGTCACAGAGCTCCAACCCCTTGCCACAGGCAGGGACACCAACCTCCAGGCCTGGAGCTACACAAGGCTGCCCAGGGCCCCATCCAACCTGGCCTTGAACACCCCCAGGGACGGGGCATCCACCCCCTCTCTGGGCAGCCCCTTCCAGCCCCTCACCACTCTATCTGGAAAGAACTTCCCCCTAATATCTAATCTAAACCTTCCTTCCTCCAGCTTCACTCCATCCCCTTGTCCTGTCATTATCTACCCTTTGAACAAGCTGATTACTCTGCTGTGTCTCTGCTCCCTTCAGGGACTGGAAGGCTGCAATGAGGTCCCCCCACAGCCTTCTCTTCTCCAGGCTGACCCAGCCCAGCTCCCTCAGCCTCTCTTCATAGGGGAGCTGCTCCAGCCCTCTGAGCATCTCCATGGCTCCTCTGAACCCTCTCCAACAGTTCTACCTATGCAGCCAGAAACAGCTGGACTGCACCCTTCCACCTGGAGTTAAAAGTCTTGAGAGGCTCCTGCTCTCAAACTAACACACACATGGCACCCAGAGGAGTTCTGCCCCATGAGAAAACCAGAGCAAAGCACTTACATGTGGTTGAGGAGACTCAGTGTGACACCGAAAAGCATTTGGATGATGCCAAGGATCACAGACATTTTCATCTTAAAGGAATTGAGGAAGGCCAGCTTATTGCTGGCAATATTCCAGATCTGTGAAAAACAACACTGAGTCAGCCAAAGGCAGAGTAAAAGGAAAACAAGAGAATAGAAATGTTAACTCTAAGCTAAACAGTATTGACCATCCAGGAAGCCTCAGGCTTTAAGAGTAGGGTGTTTTTAAGGAGTGTTTGTCACAAGGATATCTTCTGGGGAAACGAGCAGACAACCTTTCCTGCTAGGAACATGTCTTACAGCAACTGATCCCACCATCAGAGCAGGAATCAGACCTCACTTGTTTTCATGGTAGACAAAAATTGCAGGAAAAGGGGGTTGGGACCCTTGCCAGAACAAAGTATGATTAGCCATTTAAATGAACAATTACACACAGCTCTCATTTTCTACACTTCCTCTTTCATGTGGAACACACTGACAATGTGTATCAAACATCCTGAGCAGTGTTAGGAGCAGTGTTAGCCATGTAGGCAGACACAAAGTGCCAGTTTAGGTGGAAACTTAACATTTCCAAGACTGACTGGGGAAAAAAAAAAAGATAAATAACTTTCTCCAAGGTTAAATATGAACTTCATAAAGTGATTTGCAAGTCTAACTTGATTTTATTAAAACTGCAGCTTAGAAAGGGGGAGAAAGAAGGACCTGAGAAGAAGTCTCTCTGTCCCAAATCTAGTGTCTCAATAGGAACTGAATTATTCTATCTTTTGGGAGTATTCCCAAGATTGATAAAGAGCTTGCTAAGGGAATGCCTGGGTGTGGAAATCTTTCACAGTGAACTAGACAGGCACTTTTCTTTCTGTTGACACAGAGGATGTTCTTAAAGGTCAGCAGATGAAAGAGAAGCTCTTACAGGGTCAATGCCAAAGGGGTAGGGTCCACCGAACACTCCTGGAATGGCAGGGTTCAGCTGAAGCAGAGGAGTAGTCTCAAGCAAGGCATCTCTGTTGGGGTATAAGATGACACAAACATTAACACAAGCAACACTGTCCTCTTTCTGTAACAACTACCTTGTGAGACCAAGGAATATCTCAAATTGAGAGAACTGTTAAGGTTTCTGTGTGGTCCTAGAGATTTTTTTCAATGACAGGTCTCGACCTGTCACTCAGTGTCACAAGGGAGTGATGCAGTGGACAGGAATCCTGCTACAGTCTATGAAGAGAAAGGTGCTAAACTGCATCTTCACAAGTCTTTAAAAAAAAACAAAGCTGGTTTGAAACTTGATAGGTATCCCATTTACATCTCTCCTCCAGTTCTACTTGAGCCTGAGTTCAGAAGTTTTGGGTTTCCTCAGTGGAGAGGACAAAGGGGAAAGATAAGTCACCAGCTTATCACTGTCACTCTTCATCTAGTTACCAACTCTACTCACGACCAGTTGCCTTTTGAGAACATGGGCCGGACGCTCCACGATGAACCGAACATGTTCAGGGACTTGGAGAAGCAGTCGTTGTAGATGAGGCCTGTGTAAGTGGAGAACAGGCCCATCAGCAGAATGATGTACCGACCACTAAAAACCATGTTGAACATCTAGTATAAAGAAAGAAACAAAAACCACAACAAAAAGGAACAGATAAGTTACATGAGAACAGGGAAGGTCTCTCCGAGGTGGCCCAGTAGAATCAATCAGTTCCCAGAATCACAAGGTTGGAAAAGACCTTTAAGATCATCAAGTCCAACCATTCCCATCCTGTGCTAAACCAGATCCCTCAGTACCTCATCTACCCTTTTTTTAAACACATTCAGGGATGGTGACTCAACCAGCTCCCTGGGCAGCCTGTGCCACAGCCCCACAACTCTGCCAGGGAAGAACTTTTCCCTCCCATCTGCTCTGACCCTGCCCTGGGGCAGCTTGAGCCCATTGCCCCTTGTCCCATCTCCTGTCCCCTGGCTGAAGAGACCATCCCCCACCTCTCTGCACCCTCCTGGCAGGCCAGTGTAGGTGGTGATAAGGTCTCCCCTCAGCCTCCTCTTCTCCAGGCTGAACACCCCCAGCTCCCTCAGCTGCTCCTCAGAGGATTTGCCCTCCAGCCCCTTCCCCAGCCTGGTTGCCCTTCTCTGGACTTGCTCCAGGATCCCAATGTCCTTCTGATGGTGAGAAGCCCAGAACTGGACCCAGCACTCGAGGTGCAGCCTCACCAATGCAGAGTACAAATTCTTATCTACACCTGATAAACAATTTCCTTCAAACAACTGAAAGGAATAATTTCCTATGGACATCTGCAAGGATAAACAAAGGAACTCTCTGCTATTGAGAAGCAATGCCACTCAGTCTGTGGTCTACAAGTTCCTCTCTCTGTCTGTGTGCTTCACATGTGAGGAGAAATGGGCATTCTCAACTCAGGGAGGGAAGGATGTGAGTAAAGCAAGCTGCAATGCTTTGTTTTCAGTGGGAAGCTCATCATGACCCACCACTTACCTCATTGTCACTCTTCTGTGACAGAATACGACTTTCTCTAAACACCATCCAAACAGCAATCAGGGTCATCAGGATTCCATGGCCAAAATCTCCAAACATCACAGCAAAGAGAAATGGGAAGGTAATGATCGTATATGGTGCTGGAAGAGAAAAGAGGATTTACCCCTGTATGGTTTATGCAATTCAGCAATGTAATTCCTAAGCTTCTCCTCTGCTTCTGAAAGGTGTAAGTACCCTATTAGAGATTTTCACATAGGACAAGCAATACAGAGAAACACCATGGCTAAAAAATTGATGTCTTAGACTTTTTTTTAAGTATTACTTTACCTGGATTTATTTCCCTGTATGTTCCAATGCCATAAGCATCAACAATGTTTTGAAAGCCAGAAGTAAACTTGTTAGTTTTGTTGTATGTTGGTGGGGTCTGGTTGGTTTGCATCCTGTTTAAAATGGATGGGACAGTGGATCCACTGTGCTCCTGGTTGGAAAAAAGAAAAGGGAAGCTTAGGACACCCAATCTGAGAGCACTGCAGGGCAGAATACAACACTACTTTCTCAACAGCATTTGAGAAACTACAAGCTTGCATTTCTGTAGAGTGCTTGCACCATGAGAAATACAGTTGAGCAGCTGAGGAAGGTTGCCAAGTTTCCACTGCTCTCCACTTTGTATAGAAGGAGGAAAAGCACTTGTAGTGAGGATGAACAGTGTTTGATTAGGACAGACAAGAAAACTCATGCAAGAGTTTGTTTGTTTTTTAAAACAGCACACAAAGGCACTTCCACTCTACTATCTGCCTGTGAGCTTGCCAATATCTTAGATGGCTCCTCTCACTAATTCCACTATATATCCAGTCAGCAGGGCTACACAGCACAGCCAGGTTAACTGAATCATAGAAAACACTGAGTTGGGACTCATAAAGATCATCAAGTCCAACTCCTGGCTCCACACAATGTACCAAGGGACTCAAACATAGGAAGATGCTTTATCATTGTGGCATTTCCCCGAACTTAAAGCTTTATGCAATATATTTGTTACAGAGTTTATCTATACACCACAATTCCAGCCTGGTAAATAACCCATCCTCTGTGAGGACCCACTCAAAGGGATGTATCTCAGAGCCTGGCAGTTCAGAAGAATCAATTAATCCACTCGGTGTTTGCCAGCAGTTGCCAGTCTGCTTGAGCTGCAGCAGGCAGGAGCAGTGCAGTGGTTACTCACAGTGCCTCTCCTGAGAGCAAACTGGATAGAATCAAGGTCAGCAACAGGACACCAGACTTCAGCAATCAAGCACTTCTGTGTGACATCGATGTTGCAGAGGTTCAGGGTGTGGTAGATGGCCTTCATCTTGCGCACTTTGATGAACCAGACACGGATGTTTTTAGCAGCTGCCTGCAAGACCCTCTGGCGATGATCCTCTGTTTGGTTCAGCACCTTTCATGGAGAAGCATGGGAAAGATGAGGAGAAATATCACTGACCAAAACCTGAAGCTTACAGAATCATAGGCTGGGCTGGGTTGGAAGGGACCCCAAGGATCACAGAGCTCCAACCCCCCTGCCACAGGCAGGGACACCAACCTCCAGGCCTGGAGCTACACAAGGTTGCCCCAGGGCCCCATCCAACCTGGCCTTGAACACCCCCAGGGATGGGGCACCCACCCCCACTCTGGGCAGCCTGTTCCAGCCCCTCATCACTCTCTCTGTAAGTGCACTGTGAAATGGGGCTGACCAACAAGACAGCCTAACCCCCCCGAGGATGGATGGATGGATGGATGGATGGATGGATGGATGGATGGATGGATGGATGGATGGATGAGCCCTCTCCCCCACCCCACACCAAAGACTGCCACATGACTACAATATACGCTTCAGTCTCCAGATTAATTAGTACCACTAAAAGGTTTTAAGGTTTCTTTCCAGGGATACTTTTGACAACTTTCCTCCTCCCACTCCAAGGTCAGTGGATATTTCAAACAATGAACTGTTCAGAGATTACAGAGAACACTTTTTCCTCCACCCAGGTTAAAAGAGCAGAGCTCTACAAGTGAGGTATACGTTGCCTTAAGAAAACACACAAAGAATACAATGAAAGGCATTTTTACTGCAGGGAAGAGGAGAAAGTGTTTTCTACTGAGGGTGTTTTCCAACTGGAACATATCTAACTCACGCCAAGCCAGATTTCCAGACTGGAAAGTCTGAGACTCAAGGGAAAGCGAGGGCACAGGGCACATGCAACTTTTAATCCCATCAGTTAAATTGCTTCTGGGTTCTTGTCTACTTTAAAATTGCCAAACAGCTGCACTATGCAACGCCCAGATTGAAACAGCTTCTGTATCAAGGAAGCAGTTAAGATTTAGCTGCTTTTCTTTTTAGTTTCTGAACATTTTCCTATGTTTTTGTCTCAAATCCCTTAAATTTCTCTGCATTATAACATACTGCCTTTCTTTCCTTGAAGCAAGCATCAAATATTTCAGATCAGGCACCACCAGAATTGTGTGCTGATTACTTTTTACCAACACTCAGGCTGCTGCACAAGAGATTAGTTGTAAAGCAGAAGCTCTTCAGGACAGCACAACGTGAAAATATGAAGATAGGCAGAAAAAAGAATAGCTAAGTTAAAGTTAGCATTGTTATCTCAACTTGGAAACAAGTTTAAGTGGTTTTGAAGTTCTTGCAGATGAAGCAGGCAATTGTACAAGCATGCTTTCAGTGTTGGGAAGCACGGTATCTCCTTACACATGCATACTCCTCTCTGCTCCCTGGCATGCAGTTCTCTATCAATGCTGTACTTACATGTACATAATTAACTGCTTAGCCCTCCAGAAATATCAAACCATCCCACCACCCTAAACCCTGAGATAAACAACTGAGCAGTCTCCAAACATCTTTTTTACAGTGCTGAGCTGCTGGTCTCAAGCTGAAAACACAGCCATCTAGTAGGGTCCAAAATTCTCATGTTTCAGTAAGATGCAAAGATGATTTTAACTCTATTACTGAAGAAAAAATAAAGAAGGGCATTGACCCTGGTTATTTTACCATCTGAAGATCATCAATTCTGGTATTGACACCAGAAGCCATTTCCTTCCGCTCCTGTGGTGTTTCTGGGCATGGGTAGAGGGAGGCACGGAATCTGAAAGACATGCAAGCACCTTAGTAAGAAAGATGGAAGGAAGACAAACCAGTCAGGGAAAGAGATGGCTGAAGGCAGAAATAAAGCAAGCAGCGCTTCAAGAGAAGCTTCTGATCAGTGAAGCCTGCCAAGCAGAGTTTCAGTCTTTACATCAAATGGCTACAGAAGCTTGCTTTAGGCCAAAACAGAAGCTGAATGCTTAAGAACATGGATGTGGGAGAAAACCCTCCATTCCCTGTACTGCCAGGATCTCAAAAGGCACTGGCAACAGCCTGATTAGCCACCCCAGGGTGCTGCTATCAAGCCAACGCAGCTGCTGCTAGAAGCATCCACCGTTGGTCTACCCTGTGGGAATACCACCCACTAACATCCCACCAGGTCTGTCCGAGCGTTCAACACTTGAACTCCCTTGTTTCAAGGCATTCTCCAGCAAAGCAGTCACCTATTTTGAGCACTACAGGCTTGGGGAGTGGCCAGTTTGACTGTAAAATACGTCTCAGCTGCTTATGATACGTTTTATTTGCCGTCAAAACACGTGCTCCTACAGTCACTATGAAATAAGGAGTTGAACAATACTGGTATTAACTCATGTCACTGTGTTTCACAGATCTGAGAGCTGTAAGACTTTCATACCCTTCACAGATTTTCTTGACTCTGTTCTTCAGCTGGTCACCTTGGAAGAAAATGATAAACACAGACTTGTGCACATAATCCCCCTAGAACAGAAGAGAGACTGCACTGTAACAGCTTGGCTATTTACAGGAGTAAACATTATAGTAAATTACAACAGAGCCTTACTTCTCCTTCCTCTGAATCTGTACATATAGAGCTCATACCTGCACAGTGAGTCTGGGACATGCCTTAACAACACTGAGCCAGCCACAGGGAAAGCAATGTTCTCAGCCTAAGTACAGAATACCTCTACTCATGTTTACTGAAGCAAAATGTTCTAAATTATCTATTATATATCCTAGGCAATGCAATGAACAGGAATTCTTTTGGAGGTGTTCCCAAGTTGAGAGATGCAATGAAATACTTATCAGCACTTACTGCAGTCAGCTCACCTACAGAACCAAGCAAAAAGCTACAGACTGAACCAAAATAAGGTAAAGCTGAGTTAAACAACTCTGGAGTCTCCAGGGAGGCCAATGGCACATTCTTTGTACAGCTGTTTTCATGTCAGCAGCTGGGTCCCCTTTCCTGCATTTGTTGACAAGTTATTGTTCTACCTCACTTAGGAAAGTTTAACGTAACACTTCAAGAATGATTACACTAGGTGTAACCTCAATTTAAGGAAGTGTTGCACAATAAGAACAAAGTCTCTCCTAGTAGACAGATAATTCAACAGGTCAACTACCAGCAGTCAGTGGAACAAGTCGGCTTTACAAGAGAAATAAATGGGCAGTGAGCAGGTTCTGACTCTTCTGTGTTTGTCAGCAAAGTAAAAAAAAAAGTGAAAGGTCCAAGTTCAGAGTGAATGAGCTACAGATGTTCCACTGCTGGTGTCCAAAATGCCTCTTTCAAGGAGGATTACTGCTTGCTCAGAACTGCATACCCGAGTTTGACTTGTACTTTGTGCCAGAGAAGCAACTATGCCCTGCTGCAGTCCGAGTTCTGAGTTGGGGTTTTTCCACCCCTTCAACAGCATTCACCATCCACCCTGCTGGTTTTGTTTGAATAAACCAGGAAAACATTTGTCACTGCAGCCCCAGAGGCCACGGGCAGGGACTGCTGAAGGGACAACACACACTCAGTGACTGCATGGAGCTCACTGAGGGATACAGGTTTGTAGATCTGTAAGGAAAACCCTTTTATCTGCCCCAAAGAAGAGTTCCTTTTACCGTGACAGGGTCCTCCAGGGGGTTCTCAATTTCTGCCTGACGCAGGAACACGTTCCCTCGGCACACCCGCCACAGCATGCGCTCAAACATGGGGATTCGCTCGCGGTTGATCACACCGGCCACAAACCTGTGAAGGGAACAGCCCAACCTTCAGTTCCAGGCCCAGAAGAACACAACAGCCCAACACCTGAACTGATGATGGCAACCAGAGGCTGGCATCAGATTGGAAGGTACAAAAGGAGTTCTTTAAGTGAAATGGAAGGTGCATCCTCTGAATGCAGAGAGAGGAAACCACAACAAACCCAGTCACACCACGGCGACACCGATGGCTTTTAATGGAATGAGATCAATTGTCTACTAAAAAGAGTAAGTCATTCACTGGTTAAAGGAGAAAGAAATGCATTCAGGTGTACAGGTTCTATGCCTGCTAGTCTTCATCCCAGTAGGCTCCCAGCACATGACATGGCAAGGATTACAGCAGTCATGGCTACCATGTACTGTGGTTATAGAATCACAGCCTGGTCTGGGTTGGAAGGGACCCCAAGGATCACAGAGCTCCAACCCCCTGCCACAGGCAGGGACACCAACCTCCAGGCCTGGAGCTACACAAGGTTGCCCAGGGCCACATCCAACCTGGCCTTGAACACCCCCAGGGATGGGGCACCCACCCCCTCTCTGGGCAGCCTGTTCCAGCCCCTAACCACTCTCTCTGGAAAAAACTTCCCCCTAATACCTAATTTAAACCTTCCTTCCTTTAGCTTTAATCCATCCCCCTTGTCTTGCCATTGTCTACCCTTTTAAAAAGTTGATTCCCCTCCTGTTCCTCTGCTCCCTGGGCACATGCTTCAGAAGCCTTCAGTGGTTCACACCACTACACCCAGACATGGAATGACACACATGCAGAGACAGCCTGGAAGCATCCAATGCAGAGGATATACAACTATACAGATTCTTTTGAGTATTATGTGCTCACAAGTGTTAAGAATTTCAACCAAACTGTGAGAGTTGAATGTCTGAAAAGCAACCAGACCAGATGTACAAGGAAATGACCTGGGAAGTTCATGTACCCAGGACAAAACCAGAGACAGCAGAGAGCTTTAGATCAGCCTTCATCTGCCTGGTGTGCCAGTCTGGTAAGTTCCAAAACTCGCTGCAGATGCCACAGGATGAATGTGAGCCAACACAGGATGGAGAAAGCACAAATTGCCATTACCCAAGTGAGCCAACACAGGATGGAGAAAGCACAAATTGCCATTACCCAAGGCGGAGCGGAGCACCTCTTCCCATCTCGCTCGGTTCCAGGAGTGAAGAGGATTCCTCCAACAGGTCTGGATCCGCCATCTGCTGATGATGCAATTCAGCCTGAATTCACAAATCAATTAATATCTAATGAAACTAGTTAGTGGCATGCAGGGAAGGAGGAACCAGGAGATAGTTTGGGGAGACAAAAAAAAAAAACAAACAAGGGAAAAAAATAAAAGGAAAAGAACAGATGGACATAAGACAGCAGAAAGAGGAACGAGATGGTAGGAGAGAGTCACACAGGGAATAAAAACAAGAGGAAAAGTGAAATGGCTCAGCAAAGCTTCCACACAAGAAGAGTCTGAAGACTGCTGCAACAGAACAAAGGAGCCATGGGATATATAAGTCTGAAGAAAGGCAGAATTCAAAAAAATTTCTTCTTTTGAATACAAGTGATGTTCCCAAGAACCATTCTGTAACAGCATGAACCAGAGTGACACAGCTTATCCTCATCTTTCCCTAGATCTTAAATGGGAGAAAACCATGAAGGGAGATGCTGATTCCCCCCTGCACTTGTGCAATTTCTGCACATTAATGAGGATGCAAAAGGCATTTACTCAGAGGTGCCTGTGAAATCAATCTTGCAAGTAAAGTAGCCTGGGAGTCTTGTTCTACAGAAACTGGAAGAATGATGTTCTGGCAAGACTTCTGGAGACAGCTGAACTGGCCTTTGGGCAGCCTGCAGCTTCACAAGGCTGTACCCACAACCAGCTCTCCAAGCCCTGTGTATCCTACACGGGACAGCCTTCAGCTGCACTTGAAAGCACAGACAATACCTCATGTCAGAATTGGGTGATGATAAGTCTCAGTGATGCCATGTTACTCGCCACATCACTGGAGACACAGGCTCAGAATCAGGAATGGAAGTACCAGGTGGTAATTTTCTTTACTGGCTTAATGAAGTTCTCCCTCCAGGACAAACATACAATAAGCCCAGCTTAAAGATGCATCACTTAAGGCAGACTGATAATCTTGCTCCTTTTTTGACCACCCAGACATTAAAATAGGACGTGGATTCATACTGCCCTTCACTGCAACTGATCTGCAGGCTAGAATTCTTGGGAATACAGCTTGTAAGAGTCAGCAATTCAACTCAGGAAGGATGCTCAAGTCACATCCTCTTATGCAACATCTTTATACTTTGCTCAACCTCAAGTCTTCTACCTCTGCAGCTTATATAATGAAATGATGAAAATTACAGATTCTGAGGGTCAAATTCTACCCTCTGGGGTATGCAGGCAGTCTTCCCCACAGAGCTCTCAAGGGAACCTGCTAAAATACACCAGAAGGTCGAGTTTGACCCTAGAACACATACAACACATGCACACACACAGCCCAGCCTTACGAAAGTCTACAGCAAATTTAACAACTCAGCCACAGTTTCCCTGTGCAATAGCTGCTTCAACAATGGTTGAAAGAAACTCCTCAACATTTTACTTGCGTGGCAAACAAAAGCATTTACCATGTGCAAGAAGTTTTTTGCAAGGCTGACATCAAACACAGCTCAATTGCTTGGACACAGGCTTGCTTGAGCTTCCAGATGTTACAAAAGTAAGGGAGCCCCTCAAATTCATTTCAAAAGCCAACACGAAGCATTTCTGATCCTTTCCATCCTCCAGGCAACTTGTTGCAACATCCAAAACTGAGTGAAAATTTTGCTTCACAGAAAGCACAACGAAAGGAAGGGAGTTTGGTACCCATAAAACCAAAACAGACAGACCAAACATACCAGTGATTATTTGGTATCTAGATTTTGGGATGTGGAAAAACAAGAAGATAAAAGTTACAATTGTAAGAGGCTTGTATTGTATTTGTCAGTCATCAAAACACTCTCTGGGACAATTTTTGCAAGGTGCACCACGTTTTAGCATCCAAAACATAAAAAAAAGGGGACAGCACATGTGAAGTTTGGACCTGCCTCACTTGAGAGCATAATTCTTATAAATACTTATTATCCCTGTCAGGGCCACGTCCTTTATTCAGGACACTCTGTAAACCAAGTCCTACTTAGAGGGGCTGAAAGTTACAGAATGAAGCAGCTTAGAATAAAATTGGATTACACCAGTTTTACTAAACAAGAACTTTCTTACACAAGGATTATGTGGGCAACAAACCCCTGTGTTCTTTCCATGTCTCTCTCAACTGCTTTGATTTGATGATCACACCTTTTCCAGAAAGGAAATGGTGTAGGAAAATCAGCTCTGGGTTGGCAAGGGTAACTCAAGCAGTGGTGTAAGAGTTAACAGAAATAAAAACCCAAGAGACTATGTGGAAACATAGAGCTCTCCAGCTTCAATGCAGAAAAACAAGACTCTGGGAAATTTACTTTGAACAAGAGCTTTCACCAGCAGCAAAGGATCCATCCTTTGAGGAAAGGCTGAGTGAGCTGGGGCTGTTCAGCCTGGAGAAAAGAAGACTAAGGGGGGACCTTATTAATGCTTATAAATATCTTAAGGATGGGATGCAGGGGGCCAAGGCCAGCCCCTTTTCAGTGTCTGTGGGGACAGGACAAGGGGCAATGGCTGCAAGTTGAAGCACAGGGAGTTCCACACCAACATGGGGAAGAACTTTTCCCCAGTGAGGGTGAGGGAGCCCTGGGACAGGCTGCCCAGGGGGTGTGGAGTCTCCTTCTCTGGAGAGATTCCAGCCCCATCTGGACACCGACCTGTGCACTATGAGCTGGGGAGCTGCTTTGGCAGGGGGGTTGGACCTGAGGAGCTCTCGAGGTCCCTTCCAACCCCTGTGATTCTATGATCATAGTTACTGTGCAGTTCTTTATGCTGTGCCAGGCTGCTCAGGCTGCCAGGCATTTGCACATCAGGAATGAGGATGTGCACTTTTCACTATGAAAACATTCTTAAATTGCTTACTGTTCACCCAGATCAGCACCTTGAATCTCAAGGCCAGTGGAAAAGGCCCCTTTTCCCTACTGGATGACAGTTCCACACTACCTACACCTCTGGAGGTCCAAACAATGCCATACAATTCAAGCCCCTTCCAGTTCACAAACAGGACCAAAAGAAAAAATAAATGAAAACCATTTTTACAAGGACTAAAAGGGATTCATTTCACCATCAAACTTATTAGCCCAGAGCCCAGACAGGAATGGCAGATGCAAAACAAAAAATAAGCAGCTGGTGAGAAGAGTCAAGAGGAAAGGGAGACAGGGGACTGCATGCCATTAACCATTACTTTTCCAGTCTTCTTTTGTGCTCACACTCTAGGCAAATCTTTGAGAGAAATCTCTCCAGCTCATAGTGTTCTTCATAAGCAAAGACAAGAAGACTGAGAAAAGGAGCATAATCATCAACATGGTATGTTGAAACAAGAAATGGCTGCTTTGACTAGAATGGTCACATGAAGAACATGTGAAAACCTTTTGCCACCCTCCCTCCCCCCGGCACCCACGCTCTGGAGAGGAGAGCAGCACCCAGCACCCAGTGCTTTGGACAGTAAGCCATTTCTTGTGCCAACTTAGTACTATGAATAACACAATCTTAATTAGGAGTTACTGAAGTCTTCCAGTGTTGAAGGCACTGTGCAAATGACAGCATGAAGAAATGAAGCGTTCACCGCTTTGGGGTAATAAGTAGGCTCAGGAGTCCTGGTCTACCCAGGATCTCTCACCCAGCTCTTTGCTTTTCACAGTGTGAACTGAAAGAGCTTCACTTTTTTAACACTTACGTTTCCCTGAGTCTCACAGGTGCTGTTCAGTTGGCTTTTACAAAGAACATCACATTTCAGTTGTTGCCTTTTGCTTTGTTATCACAGAAAACAGAGGAGCAGAAACAGACCTACACCTTCTGTGGCCACTTCATTTACTACTGGCCCGAGTTCCCTCTTGAGGGTGACCTGATACAGGCTGTTCAGAAAATTGATTTTCATCTCCAAATTTAGTGCAATCACACTGTACTTGGAAGAAAAGTAGTCACAGAGAGAGAAGTAGCTAATAAAAAAGCAGACAGCACTAGCTGTACTTGGTTCTACTCAATACTTGGCAGGCAGTGGCACCTTTAATGCAGCTAAGTAATAGATCATCAGGCTAATGCTGTTTGTCCAAGGAGATGCTGGTAAGTGAACACTCAACACTTGAAGACAAGATTTTTGTACTGAAACCAACCCATGTCCAATCAGCTGATCAGACCAGCAGCAGTACCTATGTCAGCAGTGACTAAGACTTGTGCTGGCACAGGAGGAACCTCCGTGTCTGAACAGGCAGCAGCCTGTGCTAAAAACAAACCACTAGAGAAACGGCCTGAAGTCTGCAGGGACCCAGCTCCATCACAGCCTCTGGAAATACCAGAAGCCATCTGCAGTGAGAACTGTTTGTTCAAATCCTTGGATTAGAGGAGTGGGACACATATCCAGCAAAACCAGGCCCTTACGTTCTAACAAACGTACAGGAACCCTCTGAGAAACTCTCCAGACTTTGAGACACTTCAGCTTTACAACAAAGGACGATGTCCTCTCCCATTCAGGCTTTGAGTCTCTGTACCAAATAACATCAGAGAAACTCTTTTCAGGCCCAGCCAGAGAGTTGCCATATTCTGACCTTACTTCTGAAAACTTTAGGGTTTGATCAAAGGCTCAAATAGATAATTAATTAATTAATTAATTAATAAATAACCTACTTCTTCAGTGGACTCTGTATTATGACCCTAATAAGTAACCTCCACATAACATGTTGAAGGCTCAAGAGAAATTACACTGGCAGTCGTGTCTTGCTTACAGAGAGGAATTACCATGTCCCAAAGAAACTCTAACTCACTACAGAAAGCACTCACTGCAGCACCACAGTTTTGGTCTGCTCATGAGCTTTAAAAACTATTAGCATCTTAATTACCTTACACCATTTTTAGACAGACCATTGCTTAAGTAAAACAACCCCTGAACAAGATCCTAAGAGGTAAACCATGGGTAGCTATGCACGTGAAAAAAAATGGAAAATAATTTGAGCAGCTTTCTTAAGCAAAGCGAAAAAAATGACACTGCTGCCCAAACCAGCAATTAAAAATATATCTGAGGATAAAAATGGCAGTTGGTGGGAGAAGAACCAGCTCCCCCAGTGCTTAAACCCGCCCCCCGGTATTCTGACCTCATCAAAAAATTGCTGAGTTTTACGCAGTATAAACTTTAATTCTGTCAGCTCCAAGAAGTTTCTCTTCAGAGCTTCCTGGTTTGTGTTGATTTCTTTAAGCTCGTTTTCAATTTTCTCAAAGTTGGCCTGCAAGAGGTGAAAAGGAGAAGGGGAAAAAAGGATGGAAACCAAGTCCATGAAGAAGTGCATTTCAACCAATTCCATAAATAAGTCTATTAAAGGAAAGAGTTAGGCAAGATGCTTTACATCCCTGTGCAGTTTGCATGCAATTACAGATGTGTCTCCAGCCTGCCATGGTACACAGATCCAGACTGGTGACTTTTTTCTCAGGGCATCTGAAAGTTTTCATACTCAGACAGTCTTTTATAGGCTGGATTCATCCACTGTTCTTCAAGTCACTCAAAAAACCCTGTAAACTTTTACACAGACCCACCATAAAGCAGGCAGTTCCAACAGTGTTTGCCTGATTTAAATGAGTGAAATGCCTTTGAAGCACTTTCACTTCTAAACTGCAGCAGGGCAGGTACATAAACAGAACAATGTTTGTGGATGCAAATCAAAGTGAGGTGAGCCAGCAGAGCTGGCATTTCAAGTGACAGCTGGGACTACAATTAAACACACCCCTGACACTGCACACAGTGGGTATCTACCAGTGAGCCGATTTCCCCTGTTTTCATCCAGAGTCAAATACCCCTTGAGTCTTAACACACATCATTACCTCCAAGTCAATCATGTCACGTGGAAAAGGCACCTCCGGGTTTTCTCCAGTGTCCATGATCGGAATATTTGCCTTTTTAATCTCCTTCTCAACAAACCCTGGAGAGACAGCATTATTAATGCTAATTAAAAAGATACTTCCATGTCAAACTGTCACTGTACCCAGGGCCTAGCCTGATTAGCAGGTGTGAACCCTTTCACCTCCTATTCCAAGCCCCTCTTAGCGGGTTAAAGCCATCTTTCAAGCAGAAGGGAATCCCTGGAGGCAGGCTGAGTGGCTGACACACAGAAGGAAGGCAATCTTCTCCCCTTCCAGCCAGCACTCTGTTCCCTAAGGCAGCCCCAGGGGTTTAGCCTGTGTAAAAGCATCAGGGCCCGGTGAGAAACGTACTCAGCTTTCGGTCCATCTCCTCACACCGCCTGACTTCGTTGACGAATTTACGTTGGAACACGTTCACGTCCGGGTTGAGCTGCAGAGAGACAACACGTCTGCCCAGGGACACTCACCAGCACCACCCCCCCCCCCGCAGGCAACGGGGCCTGAGCCAGCCCGGCAGAGAGGGGCAGGGGTCTCTCACCCTGCCCCCCTCCCCCGCCATCCTTTACCCGCTCCCCCCCCGCCTCCATTCCGCCCCCCCTCCCGGTGCTTTGCGGCGGGCACGGCCACGGCAGGGCCGGCAGCGCCGTTCTCGGCGCCCCGGGTGCTCCCCGCAGGACCGGCGGGTACTCACGTCGCGGAACTGAACCTTCCCCAGCTCGCCCAGCTCGCTGACACAGCAGTAGGCGGCCTCGGACTGCAGGAAGAGCTGGGCCAGGGTCATCTCCTCGCTGCGGAACAGCTCCCCCATGGCGGCGCCGGCCCCGCCGCGGTCTCTGAGGAGAAAAGCCGTGAGGACGGGGCTCGGCCGGCACCGGGACGGAGCAGGGGGCCGGCCGGGCCGCCGGGATGTCCCCGATGCTCCCTCACGGGCCCGGCTCCGGCTGCCAGGCGGGAGGGGAGAAGAGGGGAGGGGCGCGGTGGGCCCCATCCCGCCTGTGCCAGACCATCCCCGCCCGCCCCGGCCCCGGCCCCGCCACCCCACGCTACCTGCCGCAGCCCCCGCGAAGCCCCGACCCGCAGCGGCCGCCGCCAGCTGATCCGCGACGGCTCCCGTCCCTGACGTCACCGCACCGCAGGACGGTGTCACGCGGGCACGTCTCCTAGCGACGGCGCGCCTCGGCTAGGCCCGCGCCGGAAGTGACGGCGACGGGGGCGGGAGGGGAGGCGTCACGTCACCCGACAGCGGCTCCGCGCCGCAGGGCTTGATGACGTCGCCTCTGCCCGCGGCCCTGACGCCATCGGTGGCGGCGCCAAGCGGGCAGTGGCGTCACTGGCAGCGCGGGCGAGGCGCGAGGGTTTGGTCCGCCCTCGGCGGCGCGGCCTCCCTCTCCGTGAGGCGGCCACAGGTACGGTCTGGGGGAGCCCGGGCCCGCCGGGGCTGGGCGGGGCGGCGCCGTGGACCCCCGAGCTCCGCCACAGCAGCGTAACCCCCTGCCCAGCCCAGCCCAGCCCAGCCCAGCCGAGCGCGTTGTGTGGGCCGAGGCCTGTGCAGCTCAGAGCTCCTCGAGCGGCACAGGCGGCTCACGCACACTGCACATCCCCTCCCTCCCCTCTGCCAGGCCTGTGAGAACGGGAGGGAATGGGCTTTGCCCAGCCCCTTTCTGCGGGATGTAAGCTACAGGTGAAAGGACAGATGGAAATCTGAGGGGATGTCTGCTGCACGCTGCGGCTGTTCCTTGTCTCTGCCGGGCCCCCAACACCTGGATCTTGCTGTCTGGGGAGCTGAGCGGAATTCATACAATGGTCTGGGTTGGAAGGGACCCCAAGGGTCACAGAGCTCCAACCCCCTGCCACAGGCAGGGCCACCAACCTCCAGGCCTGGAGCTACACAAGGCTGCCCAGGGCCTCATCCAACCTGGCCTTCAACACCCCCAGGGATGGGGCATCCACCCCCTCTCTGGGCAGCCTGTTCCAGCCCCTCACCACTCTCTCTGTAAAAAAACTTCCCCCTAATATCTAATCTAACCCTTCCCTCATTTAGCTTCACTCCATCCCCCTTGTCCTGCCAGTCTCTGCCCTTTAACAAGCTGATTCCCCTCCTGTTCCTCTGCTCCCTTCAGGGACTGGAAGGCTTCAATGAGGTCCCCCCACAGCCTTCTATTCTCCAGGCTGAACCAGCCCAGCTCCCCCAGCCTCTCTCCGTAGGGGAGCTGCTCCAGCCCTCTGATCATCTCTGTGGCTCCTCTGAACCCTCTCCAGCAGTCCCACATCTTTCTTGTATTGGGGCCCCAGCTCTGGACACAGGACTCCAGCTGGGGCCTCACAAGGGCAGAGCAGAGAGGGACAATCCCCTCCCTGTCCCTGCTGCCACCCCTCTGCTGATGGAGCCCAGGACAGCATTAGTCTTCCAAGCTGCAATAGCACACTGCTGGCTCATGTTAAGTTTCTCATCCACCAGAACCCCCAGGCCCCTTCTCAGCAGAGCTGCTCTCCAGGAGCTCTTCTCCCAGGCTGTATCTATGTCTGGGATTCCTCCAGCCCAGGTGCAACACCTGACACTTGGCAGTGTTGAACCTTGTTAGGTTCACCTGGGCCCACTTTTCCAGCCTGTCAACATCCCCCTGGGTGGCTTCCTTTCCTTCTATTGTGTCAATCACCCCACTCAGCTTGTGTCATCCACAAACCTGCTGAGGGTGCACTCAATTCCAGGGGGGTTAGAGCTCTGTGACCCTTGGGGTCCCTTCCAACCCAGACCATTCTATGATTCTATGATCAGTAATACCTAAAGCAGATACCCCCAGGAAGAGACAACTGCAGGGCCTCAATGCTGGCTGGCTGGAGAGAGGGGTGTTTCGTGGAGCTGACTCATCAACGGCAAACACTGGAAATAAATGCTCAGGAAAAAGGGCCCTCCAGGAAAAACAGGCTATAGAAAAGCAACCTATTTTTAATACATGACACAATACCTATTGTGGAAGCTGTGCAGCACAATGTACTGATGCACAGTCAAACCAGACCTAGATCAGTGGTGCAGCATGAGCACAACAGCAGAAAAAGTGAGCTGTCACATGGCAGAGAGTGCAGGGGAGCAGAAAGTGCTGACTCTTGGGAGCTCTCATCGTTAAACAACGCTCCTGCACACCAGTGTGTGTGCCTGCCATGGAGGAGTTCTCCCTGCACTGCTGTTAGGGAGGCCCTGGAGAAGCTGAGCCTCACAGAACTGGTTTCAGTTGCCAGCTGGTGGCAAATGTCAAGGCTGGGCCTGACCCTGTGGGAGGCAGGATGTGCTGAGTACCAAATGCTTCTTGACAGGACTACAGGGAAACAGCAGCCATCTGGCTCTGCCCACAGCCCTTTGGCTCAGCCCCCCAGGGCTCTCTGCTGCTTCCAGAGTCCCAGAGCCGTCCCAGCGGTTCTGTCCCTGTGCCTGAGCCAACACCAGGGGCAGCGATGAGGGTCTCACCAAGGGTCACTCTCAAGATCTGAGTTTTCCTTCCTGGTGGTGCTGTGCTGGGTCCTGCTGGGTTGTTGGGGCCAGCCTTTGGTAGCACCTCAAAGTCTTTTGAGGCAGTGAGCTGATGATGGCTCCACGAGGCATAAACTTCTGCCCTATAAGACCCTGAGAGTTCTTCTCATGTCAATACTGAGGTTGAAAGCTAGAAAATAAGGATTATTTCTTCGCCATGTTTTCCAAACCAATAATTACCCTATTAAGTTCTGAAACAATTAGTATTTTTTTCACCAATAAAGCCTTCTGTGACACAAGGGATTTGGACATTGCTTAGGAGTACTTTTCCATGTGGCATATGCTGAAGTGTGTCCTGTATTTAAGTGTCTTAACAAGTAGAGGTGTGGGTGGATGGATGGATGGATGGATGGATGGATGGATGGATGGATGGATGGATGGATGGATGGATGGATGGAGGACTGCAGAGCTGTGATAGCTGCTTAAAGGTGGGAGCAGCCAGCTGCTTCACTGCCGGAGCAAATTATTCTTACTCCCCTGTGTTAACTCTGCGTAGAGACACGGTACGTGCTGTGTATGGCACGTGTGTGCCTGGTGTGTATATTTACACACATTTTTATGACCCAGAAGTTGTGTGCTGTAACTCCTCAACCCAAACTATAGCCTTTTGTTAACGTGTTGCAGATCAGGCTCTCCTAGTCCTGGGAAAAAAAAAAAAAAGCAAACTTCAGCTGCAAGAGCTGAATTTTCCAGCTGAACTTCAACGTGCACAGCTTTTTAAACCAGCCTTCCTCTAGTGCATACAGCTGTACCCACATGGGCTTGCTTTCTTCCC
Organism: Gallinula chloropus; assembly: GCF_964237585.1. Lineage (NCBI taxonomy): Eukaryota > Metazoa > Chordata > Aves > Gruiformes > Rallidae > Gallinula > Gallinula chloropus. The sequence goes on along the minus strand of NC_140111.1, from coordinate 3,615,189 downwards.
AGCAGCTTCCCGAGCCGCTCACTTGAGGCTTTTGTTTTTTCCTCCCGTTGCTTACAGTGCCTTTGGACGTGTGGTTGTAGGTTCAGAGCTTTGCATTCCTTTCCGAGCTGTGCCTGTGTTTGCATGCAAAGCCATCGCCTCCCCTCCAACTATTTTAATCATTTCAGAAAGGGTGGGTCGCCAGGCATTTGGCAGCGGGCTGCTTTTATATAGCTGAGGTGGAGTCAACCAATGACCTGCAAGCCTGGAAAATTTTGCAGAGCAGTTTCACTGGACAGCTCGAGCGGAGCTGTGCCATTTGAATCGCAGCACAGACATCCACACACTGCGCTCTCCATTTCTGGCGTGTCTCCCAGCGCAGAGTTTAGCTGTGGCTCGGGTTTAGTTTTCCCTCCTCTCTCTCCTTGCAGTGACAGCTTCTGCAGGCTCCATGAGCCAGGACTCCCAAGCAATCATGGAGGATACCACTTTGCAAATTATCGAACCACCCACCGCTTCTGAGGCCTCAGAGGAGCAAGTGCCTGAAGAACCCATCAAATCAGACCAGATCAACGGGGTGATGGTGCTGACCCTTCTGGACAAGATCATTGGAGCAGTGGATCAGATCCAGCTGACACAAACACAGCTGGAGGAGAGACAACAAGAGATGGATAGCGCAGTGACCAGCATCCAAGGAGAATTAACCAAGCTGACAAAGGCACACACCACCACCAGCAACACCGTGAACAAGATGCTGGAGAAGGTCCGCAAGGTGAGCGTCAACGTCAAGACTGTCCGGCAGAACCTGGAGAAACAAGCTGGGCAGATAAAGAAGCTGGAGGCCAACGAGGCCGAGCTCCTGAAACGCAGGAACTTCAAAGTCATGATCTACCAGGTAAGGAACTCTTTCACAACTTCCTTATCTCCTGGTGGTGGTGGGATTTCTTTCCCCCCCCCCCCCCCGTTAGTCTCCTAAAGGTCCCTGACTGTCCAGACTGGGGCGGGTCTGGAGTAGCTCTCCTGGTTCATGATTTAACGTGGCCTGTGTGTTCTAAGATAAGCTTTGGCAGAGCTGCTATATTTAACAGGAATTTTAACAAAGGGAGTGAGAATGCCCCAAAGCACTCACTGCAACGGACCACAAGTATCAAAATAACCTGGTTTTACTGTCTAACTAAGGAAAAAGAACAAGAATGGAAAGGGAGCATTGCAAATCTGCCTGCCTGCATCTTTTCTAGTGAGAGGCAATGGGTGTTGCTACATGGAGACCCATTTGTGACATGCATCTGGTAACAACAGACATTAAGAGCAGCATTAGGGTTCACCTCACTGATGAGGACAAACAGAGAAAATACAGAACAGCTCCTTGAGCTCCTCAGCACTCAGGTCTGCCTTGGCTGTTGTTTCCACACTCTTTTTTTATGCAACCTTGGAGTCTTGAATCTTCTAACTGTCTGGTTTCAGCAACAGCTTTGGTTTGCTTGATGTTCAACCCCTGTGCTAAAGTGTTAGATTTTTCCTTTAATATTAAACAAGAAGAAAGAGAGCAGTATGTCTCTGCCAGTTTTCCTGTCTGGAGTTAGCAGAGCCAACTTTGCTATCGGGCCACAGAAGAAAAGTGAGTGAAATAGTTAACAGTTCAGTTAGAAGTTAATAATAGACAGTGCAGGGGCAGAGAGAGAAGCTGATTACAGGAAGAGAGAGAACAACAGAAAAAAAGGGAAAATGCTTCATACTACAGGGTCTGAAGGGAGAGTGGATCATAACAGGCTGTGGAATCTAACAAGCACAGCAGCCTGCGTAGCCCTCTGATTCAGAGCTTAAGCATTTGTAGTTTTATCATGCCTGAAAGGCTGAAATACTCAAGGCTATTCAGAGCATATGGGCAACCTCACCAGTTCTATATATACTCATATATATATATTTATTCCAAGATCTTTGTATCAGGCTTTTGGGGGAAGATGGATGGAAAAATAAAATAGAGCTTTAAATGAACTGCAGAAGCAACACACATTGCAAAGTGAGAAGAGTGAAGGGAAGGGAATTGCTTAAACAAAACCATTCCTTGTGGGTTACAGAAGTAGGTGGGAAGTTGGTGAGTTTCTAGGTCCTTTGGAACCATCCTCAACAGTGGCAGATGGTCACTTTCTGAACTGGTCATTTTGTTTTGCTGTTGCTTATGAGTATGGAGGAGAGTTGCTCTTTGAATATGAAAAAGCAACCCTGTGTCTAAAGGAAATGGGGGCAATGCAATGATGTGATGAGGACAGAGAAACCTCTGAGAGAGGCAGCTGACAAGGGACTATGGTGCAGATTTTGTGAATCATGAAGATATTAGGGAAAAAAAAATTGTATTTATTTGTAATTTTCCTGCATGGAATTTAGTGTGATTTGCCTGGGAGATCACAGAGCCCAGGTGAGAAATTCCCCAAGTTTGTTTCATGGGAAACGGAGCCTTTTGTGCTCTCATGGAAATCCTGGTGCTTCTGCAGGATGCCTGAGCAGCCCTCACGGTGAGGGGAAAGGCTCTGGCTCTGGGCAGGCCGACAGTGTGGCAAATGAAAGTCTCTCTGGGAGGACAAACTCTTGATTATCTCTTAATTTGGTGCTGAAACCGAAAACCAAAATCCATGATGGGCTTTTGACGTTTGAACAGGAGAAGGAAAGAGACAGCAAAAGTATTAACATGCCTGAGTAACAAATGTCTTACTGATAGTAGCATTGTTCAGCATTCCTGTGGCAAAGACAGACCCAGAGAGTGAGAATTTGATGTCTGGACATGGACTGCAGGGAAGAATGGGGAGTGTTTCTGCAGCCCTCTACATCAGTGTCATCACACTTTCCCACTGAGTTCTGCTCAGTGGAGAATGTTCCTGCATTACATCAATCTGCAGCCTCAGAGCTACATCAATTATCATTTCTCCTCTAGAAAATAGAGTTGTTTCATAGGTAAAGTGCAGATTGCACCCCATAAAAACATCAGCATGTAACTCACTGTACAGAAACCTGAATTGTATGGCTTGGTGTGAGGAAAAACCAGCCATCCTGTGCTGGAGTCTCCCTTCTTTGTGGAGCCCTTTTATTTGGAAAATGATAAACATTTGTAGCTCCAGGCCTGGAGGTTGGTGTCCCTGCCTGTGGCAGGGGTTTGGAGCTCTGTGATCCTTGGGGTCGCTTCCAACCCAGACCATTCTATGATTCTATGATTTGGGGGATCTCAGAAGTTTTGCTCTTGGCTTTAGGGGGTTTTATTCTGCTTAGTTGTTTGGTTTTTTTTCCTGGAATGGACAGGGGTTTTAGGGTTTGTGCCTGTAATTGTGGAGATGTCATTCTTCAGAAATCCCTGACCCAGGCTGAGGGAGTTGCACAGATCTGTAACAACAGCAGGTTTCAGTTTTGTGTCCCAATTTATTCATGTGGATATTTTATCAGAGTCAGGAATTCAAGGCACATCAAGGACAAGAGTGGTACTTTGTCTGGGATTACAGGAAAGAGAAAATGCCAATGCAGTTAGGGAGAAACTGTACAGAAAGGAGGGACATTTGTGTGTGGGGGGGTGCTGTACAGACATTTATTAAATAGGGGGTGATGTGTGGCTGCTTTGATGAGAACGAACAGTGCTGGTTGTTGCAAGAAGCCTCATTGATTCCTGCTGGATTTACCTGCTTACTAATACTCTTCTGTGTTTCAGTATTAATAATAATGAAAATTAGAAAAGGGTCAGTATTAATAATCATGAAATGTAGAAAAAATGTATCAAGGGTCTATAAACCCCAAACTTTAAGGTGGGCTGCACCTGGGAGTTTAAATGAGCAAAATTCACTGTGTTTTCCTAACTGTGTCTTATCATTAATGAAAAAAGATTACAAAAGAACTCTTTCCTAATTCTAATTCTTCACTTCTCAAGACCTACCAGGTTGCAACATTTACATTAGGGTGGGGTTTTTTTGTGAATGTGCTTAATTGTGTGATGCTGAGCAGCTTTATTACTGCTTTCTCACTCAGCTAAAGCTGCCCTTGGAAACCTGTGATTCTTTCCTGTGCACTTGCTTTGTCAGTTGTCCTGGCTAAAAATGCCAAATTAGTCTTTTGGAGAAAAAGAGAGAAACTCATCTGAAGAGACACAAAGTGGTGTCTGCTTTCAAGCCATATAGCTGGGAAAAACAGTGGTCATGGTCTAGAGGGGTTTAATATGGGGGGATTCTGGGGTTTGAAGAAGTGAAAGGAGGTGAAGAGAAATCAGTTCTTCAGCTGTTCCAGGCGTTTGGTTATTCTTCAGGCACTGAAATATTGAGTCTCCAGCAGCTACAGAGGGACTATTTCAGGAGTGCAAATAAGACCTTTTGGCACCTTGGGAGAAGAGGGCAAACAACATGGAGAGAGCTATTTTGCTAGCTCTTAGAGGAGGAGAAAATGAAAATGAAATTTTAATCAGGGAAAGCTCGACCCCTTGAGATGAGCTAAAGCATCTACCTGCTTAGTTTCAGTCTTTGGGGGAGAAAGAACTGAAAGTCCTTTCCACTTGGGCCAGCCAAGGGCGAGGCAGTAAGCAGAGTGTTTACAATCCATTCCTTGCAGTCACCCCTGGAGTGCAGGAGTTCTGCCCTGCTCACTCTCTCAAATACCCCCGTGCCAGGTTTTGCCAGGAGTCGGTCTGGTTTCTACTGAGGGAAGAGTTTTTATACTGATGTATACTGAGTGTTTATGCTGATACTGGAATTAGATTGATTCTTGATTACAAAAATTGAAACAGCCAAGCCCCCTCCAAACTGCCACATCTTTTTGGGTTGAAAATGAGCCTACTAAAAGCAAAGGGCTTTTGACAAGCTGCTTTGTAAACAGACACTCAGTGAAACAGGACTTGCCTTCCTAAAAAGCCTGATGTCAGATGGCTACGTGCACTTACTAACAGCCCATGGGAAGAGAGCCTCTCAGTGCTTCCTTTGTGCCATCTGCCCTGGGCTCCTGTCTTTCAGAGAAATTAGGACACCAACAGATTTGATTAGTGGGGTTGCTAAGAAAAACAAACAGGGGGGGGACTTCATCCCAAATCTCCTGGTTTTAGGATACAGGAATCTGGGGCTCGTTACTACAGTTCATGATTAAATAGTGGATGTCACATGCAAAAAACTACTGCCTTGAAACCAGACAGTGTGCTGCATCCATCTGAAGAACAGCACGTGTCAGCACTTATGTAAGCATGGCATTTTCCTCCAAACATTCTGAAATGATTAAACTTACTTGTCCAAATGTGAAAGCCCTGGGTTTTGTACAGCCAGACAGAAGCCTCCAGCCCTCAGCACACATACAGAGGGTTGAATTTCTATAATACAATGGTCCTTCCTTATGAGGCTCATGTGGGTGCTGAGCTCTGGGAAGCCTGGTGTGTGATGTGCAGCATTGTTTGTTGGGAAGAGAGCAGCCTTTGTCAGAGGAGTGTGGCCAGGCTGCTCCCCACACTGCCTGATTTGGGGGCTCCCCCAGGGCTCTTCTGCTCAGCAGGGGACTGTGGTGGCTGCTGGGAGCCTGGCAATGCATGGAGTTTCTCTGGAAGGTTAGGAGAGCATGGGCAGAGCATGAACCTCAGCTGTACAATGTGTAGGGTTGGTAGGGCTGGACAAAGAAATATAAATAGCACAGCTCAGCTTTTGTGCCTCAAGTGGGCCTTATACGGCCGAGCACAAGAAGATTGTCAGGCATGGGGAGGAGGGATGAATTCCAAACCCACACATTAACACCACGGATTTGGAAGCCTGACCCAAACTGCCTCATTTTTAGGCCTGTGCTCCTCAAAAGAGAGCGTGGAGAGGAGCGTGAGCTCAGGGGTGTGATGAGAAACATGGGGCAGGGAGCACAGGGAGTACAAACCCCTGTGCCGCGGCCGCCGCACCCACCACCCCTGGGCTGCAGCCCTTCTCCACCACCAAAACAGCATGTCAGCTGCCCTGAGCTTGGTTTTGTTTCAAATGAATCATTCTGAAACAAAAGCTTTATGAGTCTAATGACAGCAGAGGGTTCATGAGAGCCAGCATGATCTACAGTCCCAGAGAACAGCCGGGGACGGTTCCAGGCTGTGGAATCAGGGGAGCTTGCCCAAGAACAGGAGCTAAACACTAAATAGACATGTCAAAATGTGAGTGATGGTACTGGGGATAGGCTTGGGCACCCATGTTATGCTTTTCCTGCAAGGCTGGTTGGCTGCATGTGCTTAGGAGCACTGGGAGCTGGAGTCGCTGTGGATCTGGAGCCGCCCTGTACATGGCATCAGTACATCGTCACTGTGGAGATTTGCACTGCAGCAGCCAGTGGGTTTAGTATTGATCTTGTGAGAATAAAGTAAAAGCCTGGTTTCATTTGGCTGTGAATCCACTCCAACCAGCTCCCACTGTCGTATGTTCACAGAGAATTACTCTTCTGTTCACCAGGAACCTGCCAAATGCCAAGAAACCCCTCATCATCCACTGGCAGTTCTGGTGTGATCGATGGGGACAGGATATTCCTGTGGTTCTGGATTGGCTTTTACTTTCTATTATTCTGCTCTTAAACAAAATATGAAAGAGGAATAATCAGGAAGCTACAAGGGGAAGGAGAGAAATAGTCTTCAATTAAGTCTTCCAGGCTGCAGCACTGAATTCAGCTGCATGTTCTCCACCTGTTGTAAAGGCACTACGTTAAGATCCTGATGTGTGAAGTATCCTTCATCTTCTCTGCACATTACTGAATGATAAGAGTTATTATAAGGTAATAAATCACAGGAGACAGAGACTTAAAAAATATCAGGATGTTGATGGCTCTCACTTTCCTTAGGGCAGATTATCAGTCTTCCTACCAAAGCACAGCTCTGGAGCATGGATTTCTCTGCTGCAGCCTGCAATCAACTGCATTAATATTTCATTGCTCAGGTATTATTTATAAGCAGTCAGGGCCAGGACTGTTTGCTCTGCTGAAATCCTTTCAGCATTATTAGTTGGGTACTGAACTGTGCAGCAATAAATAGTCTCAGAGCAAAGGGCCAGAGGCTGCGCAGCCAGTGGGGATGGGGTTGGACCAGAGGAGTAACGGCTCCTGAAAATATAGGCAAAGGTAATATTCCCTTTGATCATGTATTCCTCTCTGCCTAGGAGCAGAGGATCCATCCTGGGGCCACTGCATGCTGAAGTACAGCAAAGTGCAGAATTTGCTGGTCACTCTCACCGGGCTGCGTGCCTGGAGTGCTCTGCTTTCCAGTGTGGTTGTAGCTTATTTCCCCATTCTTAAGCTAGTTACAAGCCCTCAGCAAAAAGAAATTAATCCTTCATGGACACCCAGCAGGGAGAACTCTCAAGGCCACCTGTAACTGAGTTTGGGATTAGGCAGTACAGAATTGAAGAAGCCAGTCAGTGCTCAGACTGTGGGTCTCTGCAGAGACACAGTCCCATTCCTGCTGGTGCACCCAGTGTGAGAACTGAACAGGTAGGTGGTAAAAGCTGCTTAGTCTGGAGGCTCTGCACAGCCCTGGCAGGGTGTGAGTGTTGCAGGAGAAGGGGTTTTCCTGCAGAGCATCTCCATCCCCCTGCTTTTTGTGAATGCAGATGCTCTGGAGTTGGTGTGAGTCCCTCAGCGTCCCTCAGCCTGGCTCACAGGGCGGGCGCTGAGCCTGCTGTGGGTGACTCACCACACACTGTCACCCCATCCCAGCTTCAGAGAAGGCACACAGTTTCTGCCAGGCAGGCAGGAGGAGTGAGCAGCTGTGCTCCAACACAGCCATTTCCCCAAAGAACATGCTGCTTGACCGGGAAGGCACAGGCTTGGTGAAACTGGAGCTTCTTCCTGCTGCTGAAGCTGCTTTTTGCTGCCCAGCCATGCAATGTGCTGTCCCTGTCCAAGCAATGAGTGCAATCTGTGATGCATCTGTGACCTATGCAGAGCATGGCAATGACTCATAAGCTCTCCAGCAACATGTTTAGCCTTCATTTATCCTGTTTGGGATAAAGATGTCCTCTTGATTCTCTAAAATCTTCTACAACTTACAAAGAACCTGAAGAATTGTCCAGCTGCAAGGTAAGACAAGGGCCAGAAACAAAGATGTTCAGTGTCAGTGAAGTAAAATCAAATATTTAGAATAAAAAGTCTCAGGATGTTTAGTCTATAGCTTTATGAGAGGATGCAAGTGTCAGTATCAGTACAGGTCTATCTGCAAACTCCATCGTTAGTGGTTTGGTGTTCAGAAATAGCTCTGGAGTTATTAATCAGTTGGGACAGGTTTATCTGTGAGGAGCAGTTCTGAGAGTAAAGCCAGTTGTACAAACAGACTGATAATAGGATCAAAACTTTTTCTGCTGTCAGAGGAAAGAAAAATAATAAAGCCTTTTCACGTTGCAATCTATTTACTTCCCTGTTTCCTACAGCCTTGCCTTTCTTCTGACTCACTCTTAGGCAGAAGCACTTCCAAAAAACAGCTGCCTCCTCTTCCTGTGCAATTCCTCCCTTGCTTTTCACCATCAGGTTTGAACTGGCTCCAGTGCTATATGATGCTGCTCATTCTCACCAGCAAATGAAGAAGATACAGCCTTTCAGGACATAGCTTCCAGGACATAAAGTAACTGGATATGCCTGACAGAAAAAACAGCCAAGAAGATTGTGCAATGCACAGAATTACAGTGTAGGAGGATTTCTGCTGGTCAGGGAGACACTGCTTGAGAATGAAGTAGGTTGTCACTTAAACATGTGCTTAATCCCAACCTGTTTTGGTTTTCCCCCTAATATCTTAGATCTTTTCCTTTGTCTCAGCAGTGTTTCCTGGTGATTTCCTACTACAGGACTCAGTAGTCTTAGAATCACAGCATCACAGGATAACCTGGGTGGGAAGGGCCCTCAGAGCCCCCCCAGTGCCACCCCTGCCATGGACAGGGACACCCCCCACCAGCCCAGGGTGCCCAAAACCCCATCCAAACCAGCCTTGAACCCTGCCAGGGATCCCAGGGCAGCCCCAGCTTCTCTGGACACTCTGTGCCAGGGCCTCCCCCCTCTCCCCGGAAGGATTTCTGCCTCCCAGCTCCTCTCCAGCTGCCCTCCTGCAGCTGAGGGCCTCTCTCTCCCTGTCCTTGGCACTAGCCCCTCTCCAGCCTTCTCTCTAAGGACTCAAGGCTTCTCTTTTTATGGACTACTGGAGATAAAACCTGTCCAACCTTTGGAATGTAGGAGTTGCAGCCATGCCTGATGCATAGAGAGGGGTTAATTTCATAGGCCAGATGCTTCTAGGAATGCTGAGCAGCCACCCTCTGTCCTCAGAGTGCATTTAGCAGAAGAAAGAGGCTTTGATTTTGTGGTGAGCAGGTTTGCTGTGTCCCTGGGTATAGACAGCTGTGAGATGCTGGGTATTGTCTGGCATTGCTTTGGGGTATGGCCAGTATGCTGGCAAAACTGATGGATGCAGCTCTGGAATCACACCTGGCTGTTGCCATCTCTCCAGCTTGTATATTGGAATTAATAAACAGAGGGCTTTAAAATCACCCTCTTTTCATCATCGTGCACATACACAGCAAACTTTGCTTTCAGCTGCACCCCAGAAAGAAGTGCAGCTGAAGAGCTGCTGTCAGGTCACTCTCTGGTCAGCATTCTGAAGAGAGAGCAGAATCTGGCCCAGTGTAAACATGCCTGAAGGGAGACTACAATCCCTTGGACCTGCTGTAAATTAGAGGAGGAGACTCTTCTAATAAATCTTTGCTGTCTTTTCTGTCAAATGTTGCTACCTGGCTTCTCCCTTTACTAGCTCATACCGCTGTGCCTTTTCTCTCTGCCCCTTCTCATCCTAACCCAGACTACTTTGTTGGGAATGCTCCTGATCACACTCCCAGCTGGGCCAGGTAAGTTTTTCCCTTGTGATTCCTCTCCACTGGGCATTGAAACACAGTTTTCCTCATCTCAGCCCAAGAAGATGCAGAGTGCTGGCTTTGAGTCTTCGCCAGGGACTGCCCTTTGAGCCGGGTTCCCTCTGTCCACGCTGCAGAAAGTGCCATGGCCCAAACCAGCAGAAGACACGTGAGGAGGCAGCAGTTTTAGGGCCTCGGCAGGAGATCCCTGAAGATCACTTTGAACCTCTTCTGAAACTCTGAAAAACTGCTGATTGCAAAGCCTTTGCCTTCTCTGCCTGCTGGGGCTGCTGCAAGCGCTCAGACCCAAAGGCTTTATCTTTCAGACTAACCTGCTTGCTGCTTGCTGCATGCTGCTGCCTGGATTATAAAGGATGGGGAGGAGCTGTGATTTTTCTCTTGGGCATTAGGGGTCTTGTCATCTGCAGTCTGGGAGGGGGGAATTGCTGTATGGCTTGCTCATAGCCAGGAGCAGTTAGCTCTGCTGGTTTCTGATGTGCCTGGGCAAACCCTACCTGTTTTGGGAGCCTCAGTTTCTCCCCCTGAAACACCGACCTGGCAATACCTACCTCCTCCTGCTTGTTGTAAGGTTTAGTGTATAAACGTTTGTGAAACAGTCTGAAGTTATTGTTTTAAAGAGATCAAAGGCAGAGAGCACAATCTGTGTGACATAAACCTACAGTTGTCTCAGGCAGGTGGCTGTTCAGTGGCAGCCCTCGGCGCTGGTCATGGAGAGTGAAGCTCCTCACCGACTGGAGCTGGTGGTGGCTTCAGCTGCTGTTTGTCTAACACTTATCTCACACCACTGGAAACACCACAGTGCCCTGTTAGCCACCTTCATATTGTGTGGCTACTGGAGAAAGTACTCTAAGTTTAAGTTGCCTGCCCTTTGGGTGGTCACCCTGTCCTGGGAACAGTGGGAACGGCCACAGGACTCCCCCGGGAGCTGGGTGGAGGGGAGTTCAGCCCTGGAATCAGGGTGTCTGGGGGAAGCTGCCAGGGAAAACTCTTTTTCAAGGAGAGCAACGTCAGTTTTTAAAAAGGCAGTGTTTGGTAGACAGTCTGATAGCAATTCTAATCTCCAGAGAAGTCCATTCCAGCAAGGCCCTGGAGAAGAAAACACAGCCCTCCTCTGTTCTGCATAGGGCATCTTTACATCTATGAGCTCTGCTAGGCTGTGGGTGTTTATCAGGTATGTTGCTCTTCCTCAGGAATAACTGAATCCTCCTTCCTGTGACACTGATGGAAAGTGAGCACAGAAAAGCATCCTCTGAGGACTGGCAGAGCAAATTGATTATTGTGGCCGTGGGAGTGCAGAACCTGCTCTTCCCTGGCAGGGATCAATCTGCCCTGGAAGGGTGTCTGCTGCCCAGATGCTTTTAACCCTCCCTCGGCCTCCCCCAGTGTGAAAGCTTGTTTGCTCTGCCCTGGGTGGGCAGAGGAAGGGCTGGTGTGGTGCAGGGGGTGCAGCAGTTCCAGCTCACCCAGCAGCTGGGATCACAGCAGAGGCTGGGGACGTGAGCTGCTCATGTTCTGCATGTCACAGCTGCATGTCAACCAAACTCAACTGTTTGTGCTGTTGCAATCCTGTAAAAACTAACTGAACAAAGTGAATTACAGGTGTGATTAGCATGCATGTGTGAAAACTCCTCCATTAAACCTTCAGACTGGTGATCTGAGTGGCTGGGAGCTCTTGGGACTTTGTTTCTTGCACGCTGTCAGTAAGAATCTCTCAGAGAGCAGCCCAGGAGCCTTTCTCTCGCCTTCTGAGCGTTCCCCAGATCTGCTGGTTGTTCTGCAGCGCTCGCAGAGCTCTGCTGGGCTGGGAATCCAGCTCAGCTTTGTGTCCCATTGGCCTTTTGTATTACAGGGGAAGTGTTTACGCATGTTGTAGCAACCAGGCAGTGTGTGCATGACCATCCGGGGCTGCCGGGGTGACTCACTGCAAGGGAACTCAGCTCGAAAACAAGGTCAGATCAAAAGCCCACGTAGTGCAGCAAGGCAGAGGCCAGCCTGCCCTGTAGATCTACCAGCTCTCAATTGTTTGAAGCAGGAGGGATACAGAGCAGCCCAGCACCCTGTAGGCTGGCAGCCAGCTGCCTTTGCCGCTGGGTACGGGCACCCACAAGCTCTGCAGTCATCAGGCTGCTGTTCCCATCGGCTCTGCCAGCGGGACAGAGCTTCCCCAGGGAGGTCTGTGCAAAGGGGTGGCACAGCTGTACGTGTCAGGTTGTGAAATGGGCTGGGGGTGGCACATTGCAAAGGGGTAAAAGAGAAACAGAACTCCAATCTGAGCTCATCCTTTCTGTGGAACACTTCACATGGCAGCAAGCTCGGTTCCAGCACAGATGCCAACGGCCCTTCTGCTGGGTGTAGCTCTGCTCGGTGCACAGAGCTGGAAGATTTTTCTTCTGCTGGTACAAGTTGTCTGAGAAGCTTTGTTTACCCACTGTCTTTGTGCCAGCTGGATTGAAATTGGTTTAGAGAACTGAAAGAGTTTGCTCCTGCTGATTGGGAGCCAGGGTTTGAATACCCCAGTGGGCAGGGATGCCAAGACCCGGGACTTGAGACTTGCCCACGTCAAGGGTCGGTGTTTTCCCAGTAAAAATAGAGTAGTTGGAATGCCTGGTGTTAAAAATGTGGCTCATCTGGATGAGTCATGACTGACATAAAGTGCACAGATCATAGTGCCTTGCTCAGAGCAGGGATTTGTGTGGCAGCCACCCGGACACCCAGGATGGTTCTGGATTGTTCCTACATGATCCCATTGTCCTGCACCACAGGCTGTGTCTGTAGGCAAGTTTGGCCAAAGCAGGCAGTTCCCTTCTCCACCAGAGAAACACCTCTCAAGGGGGAAGGGAGAGACCTTTGGTGGCATTTGGGCAGTGCCTGGGTGCAGGTGGAGGGCAACACATGAGGGCTGCTCAGCGGCAATGTCCTATAGGACATGGCTCGAGCTGTTGGTTGGTCTCACACCAGCTGTGCTGTGTCTACACCAGAGCCTGCTAAACCAGCAGGAATGCTGCCTAGTGCAGGTGGACTTGGAGTCAGGAAAGAGACCCAAAAACCCAGCAGCTGTCCTCCAGCTGGTTATTTACAGCTGAGGGGTGGGAAATGCAGCAATTACACCAGGCATTGGAAAGAGAGATGCTGTGTGGGGCTGGCAGCCCTGCAGCAGGCACATCACCCCTGCTCACCCTGTGGGGAAGGGGCTGGGTGAAGACTGCAAAGGGTTTCCCAAGGGCAACTGGAGAAAAACTCTTGGAAACAGTCTTGAGGGGGGAGGTTGGGATTGTAGGCACCCTCCCTTAGGGGAATAGCTTTGTTCCCTCTTTGCTTCTGTATCTGAGCAGTGAGGGTGCCTCCCTAAAGAGGCATGAGCAGGGCCTCAAGTGCCTGAGTGATGCAGGGGCTGCCTGCAGGGATGGTACATGGGGGAGTACAAGTGGGGAATTGCATGTTAGTATGGTCTGGGTTAGGGTCAAACAGCCAGGAAGTTTCTGGCCTCAGGATTAAGTGTCAGGAACTGCAGAGAGCTGCACTGTCTCCCTAACAGTGGCTGCTCCGGGAGCTGCTGCTGGCCACATCTTCGTGGCTGTGAGGAGACGCTGCAGGGTGCTGCTGAGGTCAGATGGGTGTGTTGCTGGTGTGGCCTGTTCAGCCACACCAGAAAATTCAGTCAGACGATGGATTTGCTGGCTTAACACAAGGAAAGGTGGTTATTTATGTGGCAGATCCAGAGTTTTTGAGGTGGTGGTGCTTTCTGCACACACGTGTTCTGGAGCTATCAAGGGGCTGATAAGTATCTGAGCTTGCAGGATGTGGCCAGTTTCCAGTGACAGTCATGCCAGGAGAGAGGGGGATGCCTTTGTTCTGGCTCATTGTGTTGACTGAGGGAAGGAAGTGGATGGAGTTCCTGATGTTCCTGGCTCCACGGGCAGGGTCCCCGGGAGTCTCTGGGATTGCTCCAGCAGGTGTTGTTGTGGAGAACAGGATCCCTGCCTTCCTGGTGATGGGGGTTTGTTCTGGACTGACCTGACCCTCTGGAGGACATGTGTATTGTTTTCTCCTGAAGTGGCTAATCAAATGAAGAAAACATATGTGGGCCACTTGACCTGCATCTCCAGAAAGTGTTTGGGACCTGAGCTGTGATGCAGAAGGTGAAAAGCTTTGCCCAGTGTGGTTCCCTGCTCTAAGTGAAACCCAGAACGAAACAGACACTGGGCTTTGACCACGGACACTGCAGCCCATGTCACCTTCACTGAGCCCAGGGCTCTGTGAAGATGACTTTTCCTTGTTCACAGTGTTTTTCTAGTAAGCTCATGTCAGTTCCAAGGGGTGCAAGGGAAGGGAGAGCTGGGGACTGTAGCTGCCCCAGCTGAGCAGCCCCGTGTCTGCAGAGGGAGTGTCCTGTCCTGCCTTCGTCCAGGGGCTCAGGCCAGAGCTGTGGCCTGGCAGTCTAGTGGTGGGTGAGCACTCAAGATGCAGCCACATGAACACACCATCCCTTTTGGCACTGCACAGAGGTTCAGGATGTCCTCTGCTGCAGCAGCACCAAAGAAACCTGCACAGAGGCGGGGATGGAGCTGGCTGTGGGACGGTTTGACCCTCATGAGCATCCTGGCCGTTGACATCTGTGTAGCTCATTAGCTCATGGCTGCATTGGTGCAGTGGCTGCTGCCATGCAAGCGTGAGACACTGAGCCTGCACAGGGGATGCCACAGCAAATTCAATCTCCTGGGACATGGCCAGCTCCTCTCCCGGTGTCCCCAAGCCTGTGTGTTTGCCACACACTTCAAACACTTGGGCCTGGGCTGCCCACGGTCTGCCCTTTGGTTTCACTGGTCCCTACTCCCACCAGTGTTGGATTGGGATGCCCTGGCCTCACACTGTTCAGCTCCCATCTGTGCCAGGGCTGGGAATGGTGCCTGGCTGTCCTTCTACCACAGCTTTTCTCAAAACCTCAGCCCAGTGGCTCTGCTCTCTGATGTGCCCATTCGGCTGCTGCTGCTTTTCTGACCGAGCTCATCTTAGCAGCTCCACGTCTCTCCCACCCAGTTTAATAGATCAGAACTACTCAGGCAGTAAATTCCTGAAACGTGGGCTGCAGCCCTGCAGCTGTGACGCCCTGTACAGTGACGGGCTATTTCCAGCCTGTCCTGGGAACAGAGGGGTGATTCATTGCGGCTGGGACGCACGCTATGTGCTGCTCAGATGAAAACCAATCCCACTCCAGACTTATGCCCCCTCTCCTGGGCACATGCTTGTCCTCTGCCACTGGGATCAGAAACTTGGCTGACCTGGGAGAGTGGAGAAGCTGAATGAATTCACCCCCTATCCCGAGGAGAGACAGCGTAACCTTGCAGACCTCGCCGTGCGAGGCAGGGCCACCTGCTCAGCCGCCTTCAGATACAGCCTCAAACTCCCTCACTTACTGCCCAGCAGAGAATGGGAAGACAAGGGCATCCTGCTCCATCCCAAGAGATGTCCAGCCCCACGCCAGGATCCCACAGACCTTGGGAAAGTCTGAGCACAGACCTGGGTGAGCCAGCCAGCGTGGCTGCCAGCTGCAGTCCAGCCTGGGCCCATGGCAGGCCGGACACTGGCCAGGTTGCAGAGCTGGCAGAGGCCCACGGTCCTGCCAAGAGGAGACCGTCTGCAGGAAGGATGTGGGAATGCTGCATGGTGGGGTTCAAGGGGGGTTTGGGAGTCTGGGCCAGCGCTCAGGAGTGAAGGGGCACCACACCGCTCGAGTGGGTTCCCTGTGCCCCTTCATGACAGGGTGCCAGTCGGGGGGTTTCCTGGGGCCAGGAGCAGGGTGGCCAGGTCCTGGGATGAAAAGGAAACAGGAGGGAATGGGCATGTGATGGGGAGCACAGGAGGAAGGGAAAAATCTCCAGTTCCAGTGCTGGCTTGCCTCTTTCTGCACTGCTGGAATCAGGGATGGGTTTGGAACCAGCCTAGGCCAAGCAGAACCAGCATCCCTGAGCTTTCAACATGAGTAGAAGAAATCCTCGTTACAGTCATTCATGGGTGCGGTAGGGAGGATGAGCCCAGGCCCCAGGTCATTTGGTTCTGCTCAGCTGGGAGCTGTAGCTGCAGTTCTGCGGCGCTGCCGGGCAGAGAGGGGCTGGCTCCCCGGGCTGGGGATGTGTGTCTCACTGGCTCCGCTCTGTGTCTTGCAGGATGAAGTGAAGCTCCCGTCTAAGCTGAGCATCAGCAAGTCTCTAAAGGAAGGTGAAAAGCTGGAGAAGGAAGGCGAGGGTGAGGAGGTGCCTGTGGGTGAGGACCATGCAGAGGAGGACCATGTCCAGCTCTCCTCGGATGAAGAGGTGGAAATTGAAGAGATTATCGAAGAGTCACGGGCAGAGCGCATCAAAAGGAGCGGCATGAAAAGGGTGGATGACTTTAAGAAGGCATTCTCAAAGGAGAAGATGGAGAAGACTAAGCTAAAGACCAAGGAAAACCTGGAGAAGACCCGCCACAACTTGGAGAAGACCCGCCACAACCTGGAGAAGAGGATGAACAAACTGGGCACCAAGATTGTGACTAATGAAAGGAGAGAGAAGATGAAGACCTCTCGGGACAAGCTGAGGAAGTCTTTCACCCCTGACCACACCATCTATGCCAGGTCCAAGACGGCCGTCTACAAAGTGCCACCCTTCACTTTCCACGTCAAGAAAATAAGAGAGGGTGAAGTGGAAGTGAAAGCTACAGAGCTGGTGGAGGTTGGTGGAGAGGAGGGAGAAAACTCGGATCTGATGCGTGGGGAAAGCCCCGAGATGCACACGCTGCTGGAGATCACCGAGGAGTCCGACGCGGTACTGGTGGACAAGAGCGACAGCGAGTAGGACAGGCTGCAGCATGGAAGGGTTGTGAACGACGGCCAAACACGTTATCATTCACATTTCAAGATCTCTCTCTGCCCTGGTGCCCCAGGGAAAGCGTCCACAATGCATCTTTCCTACCCTGCAGAGCCGCCGCCCATCCCCTGCCAGCTTGGACAAGGTGTATTTTATATTTTAGTTTTAGCACACTGAAACCATAGGAACACAGGACTGTTTTTTTCTTACACTCTTAAATCACCCTTGGAAACCATTCCTGCTGCAGGCTGTGTGAGAGCCTTCGAGCACCAGACCTGAAGATGGGCTTTGACCAACGGGGACCCGGCCCGGCTGGAGAGTGCTAAAACCAAGATAACGGCTGTACACCTGGAAATCTCAAGTGTCCTCCATAAGCAAAGATGTGGTGTCAAGAAAGCCCCCCAGACCACACCACCCTGGCTCCCTGTGCCAGGCTGTGCAGCCATCCCCACAGGCAGGAAGATTCCCAGGTCCCAAGCTGGCTGCCCCTTCTGGGGAGCAGAGGAATTGGGATGTACCCGGCCTGTGGGAGGGAAGAGTGGAGCGAGTCCTGCTGATGGGCAGAGTCCGGGCAAAGCAGAGCCAGCGGCAGAGCAGGCAGGTGGGGCTGTTCCACTCCACCCTCCCGAGGACTGGGGTACGTGTGGTGGTGCCTTGGATGGCTTTGCCATGAAGCTGCCCCACAGCAGGGGCTGCTGTGGTGCCCGTATGGCATCACACAGCTGGGGTCCCCTGCTCCTCCCCACTGTGCTGGGGTTGTCGCTGCAGCAGCCCCAGGGCCGTGGCAGGAGCAGTGCAGGATTCCCCACCCAGGTCACAGATCCAGCTGCCAGAGGCCCTGCAGCTGTAGATGGGCATGTCCTCACTGCTGGGGGGAACACCATGGAGGTGGGGTGCTGTTTCTGGTCCCTGCACACCCGAGGGGGTGGTGGCAGCAGGGGATGAGCGGGCAGCAGTGCTGGAGCAGCCACCACCACCTGCAGCTGGTTTCCAGGGGGGTGTGGGATGCGCTGATGCCATGTGAGGCTCCTGACTGTCAGAGAATGGCCTTGACACCAGTCCAGCACTGGACCTTGAGTATTACCAAGCATCTGCTTTCTCCGGGGGTCTCAGCACAGCTTAGGCTCATGTCCACATACTGCACTTTCCTGCCCATTACCCACTTTCTGCAGCTTCACTCCCTGTCCCCTGCAGCAAGGCAGCACTAGAGTAGCACCCCACAGCTTGAGGGCACAGCCCTGGCTCTGCCTGGGGTCACCACACTGCCGCTCTTGTGTAGGCAGCCACTGCCCCAGCACAGCCCAGCCCTGCGGGAACAGGTGGCGAGGTGGGAGGCTGCGTGTCAAGGCTGCTACACCTGGGGAGGCTGATCCCAGCAGGCAGGCAAGGGAGGAAGCTGAGGGTGCTCATCCCCATCTCCTTGCCCAGCTCAGCCCTTCCCGTGAGCGCAGCCGCTCTCCTCCCCAGCCCGCTCCCCCCAGGCAGCCGGATGGCTGCTGCTGACATAACCCAGTATATAAACTTGCTTTTCCTCTAAGAGTTACTTTCCTTTTACTGTCTGGCTCATCCGGTCTGGCCCCGGCCCCAGGGTCCCATCCTGGTGCCTGCGCTGCCAGGGCCCGTGTCAGTACCTGGGAGGTGCCTCCCCCCAGGGTTAGCACTGCCGCCACCATCCCTGGAGAAGGTGCTCAGGGGGCCACCCCAGGGTGCCAGCCCTGGGTGTCAGCCCTGGGTGCCACCCCAGGGTGCCAGCCCTGGGTGCCAGCCCTGGGTGTCAGCCCTGGGTGCCAGCCCTGCGACACCATCACCCCTCGCAGCGGGACACCCAGGCTCTTCGTTGCCTCTGGGTCCTGCCCGCTCCGGCCTCCTTGCCCCACGGGGCAGCAGCTGGCGGTGCCCAGCCCAGCCCGGCGGCGGCAGAGCGGCTGGCGGTGGAGGGTACGAGGCCCTGGGGCCCCGGGCAGGCGCAGCCACGCAGGCGGGAGCCCAGACAAGCCCCTGACTGCGTCCAGCGCAACTAATAAAGTCTCTTTTCTACACCACCCGTGTGCGGCCCGTTCATGGCGGGGCGAGGGGCGGCTGGGGCGCCGGGGAGCCCCGTTGTACCGCGCGGGGGCGCTGGCGGGGCACCGGGCGGTGCTGCCCCTTTAAGAGACGGTGGCGGCGGCCGCGGAGCCGCGCGCTGACGTCACGGCGCTGCCCGGAACTCAGCTGGGTTTCCCGCACGGCCGTTCCCGGTAATCGCCACCCCCCCCGCCGCGCCTCCCAGCACCGCCCCTCCCCAGCACCGCCCCGCGGCGGGAGGCGGTGCCATCCGGGAACAGCCGGCCGGATCAGCCCCCCCGTTCCGCGGCCAGCCGTGACGAGTGGCGGGGCGGCCGCACTGATTGGCTGTCAGGGCCCGACCCTCGCGGGACTGGGGAAGCGCCGCGCCGCTATTGGCTGCGCTGGGCTTGACGCGTCACGGCGGGGCGGGGCCGGACGGGCAGCAGGTTTCTCGTCACTCGGGAAGAGCCCGACCGCGATCGTCGCCGGCCCCGGGAGCCGCCGCCCCGCCCCGCCCGGGACTGCCGGTGAGCGCGGCGGAGGGAGGGGGGGGACGGACGGACACGCCGGGCTGGCTGCAGGGCCCGTGCCCGTCGGTGCTGGGGCCCGGGGGTGGCTGGCACCGGGGTGTCAGCGCTGCGGGGGCGCGGGGCTGGGTGCCAGGGCGCGGGGTGCCGGCGCCCCGGCGGGGCTCTGGCTGCGGGGCCGCTGCGTCTTGGCCCGGAGCTGCCTCAGCGCCGGGTGCTGCCGTGGCACCGGCACCGCCCGCCTCGGCGGGGCTGAGCCGTGCGGAGCGGCCCGGGGAGGGGTGTGCACGGCGGAGGGGGGGGTGTAGGGAGGGGGGGGGGGGGGTGCGGCCGCTCCGGGCCTGCCGGGTGTACGCGGGGAGGGCGCAGCCCCGAGCCGCGCGAAGGGCGTCGTTGCCGGGAGCCTCCCCGCGTCGGGTCGGGCCCGTCCCCGCCGTGAGGGCCGGCGTCGCGGTCACCCGGCGGTTTCGGTTTTGCTGCTGGGAGGCGGCTCTGCGGGGCCGCCGCGCTCTGTCCCGGTGGCGCGGCCGGGCCTGGCGCTGCCGTGAGCAGCAGCTCCCTGTCAGTCGTAATTAGCGAGGTACTAATTAACCTAATTCTCTGCTTTGATAGCGAGCGGCGTTTCGTTCCTCCCCGGCAGCTCCCAGGAGCTGGCGCAGGCCCCGTGTCCCAGGCACAGGGCCCCGTGTCCCAGGCACAGGGCCCCGTGTCCCAGGCTCGGGCCCCATGTCCCAGGCACTGGCCTGTGGGTGAAACATGGCTTATTGGTTTTGGTTGGAGCCAAAATAGGCACCTTGGAGAGCAAAACGCATCCGGATCAGCAGGGCCTGGCCTTATGTCAGCGAGGTTGGGCAGCCGGCTCCGGTGTGGGCCCTGCAGCTGGAGGGCTTGAGCCGTAGGACGTCTCTTGGGCCCCAGACCTGAGCTTGTCCCACACACTTGCTCGGGCAGGTGCTGACACAGCCTGTCCCAGTGAGGGGTTTTCAGCTGATGCAGTGACTGGTAACTGAGGGTCTGCACCTGGCTAGACCAAGATCTGCCTGGCCTCTGTAGTAACGCTTTGAGCTCAGGGCTGCAGCTTTACCCACCCCTTGAACAGAGCTGCTTGGCAGTGTCTTGCTCGGGCTCTTCTTCCTGGAGCATCCTTTGGTTTAATAACCATCCTTGGGCAGCTGGTGCGATGCAGAGTGGATGAGGAGAGGACATGGAGCAGAGCCCTTGGGCTGTGGATCTTGGCTGAGTATTTGAGCTGTGTGGCTGAGCAGCCTGAGTGCTCAGTGGGGGCTGACAGTGCTGCCCACTGCTGCTGGCCTCTGCTCTGCCCATTGCTCTCCCATAGGCTGTGTGTGCATCCATGTGTCCCAGTTGTGGCACAGCTGGGGTCCCCCGTGCAAAGGCAGGAAGGGTAATGTCCTGGAGGGGAGGGTGGGTGCTCTAGAGAAGGTCCCTGTTGGATCTGCAGGACGTGGCCCTTCCCATGTGTGCTCACTGGGGCACTAGACCCCCGTTTCCACCCTGAAGGGGATTGCCTTCACTGTCACTCCTCAGCACAGCCTCTTCTGCTCTTCCCTATGGATCTGCAGGAGCGGTGGCAGAGGACAGGAGGGCTGTGTGATGGAAGCTCTGAGTGCCTTACACACAGCTCCCACAGCAGGCGGTAGGTGTTGGAACGGGACCCTAGAGAGCTGCTGAGCTGTGATGAGGAACATCCAGCTGTGGCGTGAGCCGATCAGGGAACTCAGCGCTGTGGCTGGGAGGTCACCCCGTGCCTCCCTCTGCCCTGAACTGTCACCTTCTGCTTTTTCAAATCTCTGCATCTGCTGCTGCAGTTTTGGACACACGGAGCCACGTTCTCCGAGCAGCCTGTTCAGAACTCACCCTGGTGTTTGCCTGGAGCAGTCAGCTGTGTTGTTGCAGAACAGTTTTTCATCAGCCTGCTGCTGGTGGTGTGGGAGGCCAGGCCCTGGTGTGAGTGCAGCTGACTCTTGGAATGCTGAGGGTTCTGTG